>NC_050581.1:84338995-85018599 GCF_011100635.1 Trichosurus vulpecula
ATGAAGAATCCCCTAATTAGCTGCTGAGCTCCACGGGCTGCTGGCTCAGAGGCTTGAAATGGGAAATAACAGAGTTCCCTAACTAGCTACTAGTTGAAACTAAATAATTAATAAATAAGTGAAGCTAGCATTCATATATCACTTAAATATTTTATAAACATTATTTCCTTTCATCCTCATAACATCCTTCACAACATTAGGAGATAGATGCTATGATAGATAGATGCCATTTTACAGATGAGGAAACTGAGGCAAACAGAGGTTAAGCGACTTGCCCAGGGTCACACAGGTAGTAAGTGTCTGAGGCTGGATTTTAATTCAGGCTATCTAGAATTCTATCCACTGCACAACCTAGCTGCCTCAATAAATACACAAAAGAGGCAATCTGACTCTCTACCTCTCCCTGTCTCTCCTTCCCAGTGGTTATGAGTGAAGTAGGGCTGGTTCAAGCTGCCTTCCAGGAAGTGGAGAATGGGCAGCCGGCCCCCATTTCTATACTCACAGCTGTGAGCACAAAACTGGAGAATTAGGCTTCCTCAAAGTTTCAGGGGACTGAAACTAAGCAGAAAAATAGTTTATATGCTACAATGAATGGACCCCATAAGCTAGCACAGTTTACCCTGGTCACAGTGTAAGTCAGCCCACCACACTTGGTGGGGATACTGCAAGCCAAAAGTAAGACTGCCTTACAACCAGGTTCTGAGGGGATGCTAGAAAGGGCTTCCTGCCTAAAATTAGCAACTTCAATGTCACCTACCCATCCCATCAGCGGGGCATTTCTGTGGATCCTACAAGCTTTTCATCTTCAACATTGCTGTGCTGTTCTTACTGTTTCCTGTTGTGTGTTGTTGTCCTCCAGTGTTTAGCATTTAATAAATGCTTTTTGACTTATTCCTAACAGCAATGTATATCTCCTTCCTCTTGGCAGGAAAGTAGTGGATTCTTGTAGTTGTTCAATCATTTCATTCATGTCCAACTCTTCGTGACCCCATTTGGGGTTTTCTTGGTCAAGATACTGAAGTAGTTTGCCATTTCCTTTCCAGTTCATTTTACAGAGGAGGAAACTGATGCAAACAGTGACTTGCCCAGGGTCACACAGTTAGTAACACAGCTAGTAAGGCAGCTAGTAACACAGCTAGGAAGATGAGTCTTCCTGACTCCAGACCTGCCATAAATCCATTGTGCCACCTAGGTGTGCCAAAAAGTAGTGGACTACAGTCATGGAATAAGGCACATTTTATCAGTCATAGCAAATAAGTAAGTTTGAAAAAACAACATGTAGATTTGGTGTGTTTAACTATACTCATTCATCACAAAGGGGAGGAGAGCGTGGGAAAGAATCAGATTTTTTTAAGTATCAATAAAAAGCTTAAAAGTCAATCAATCAACAAACATTTTGTCAAATACCTACAAGTTAAGTACTGGGAAAGAAACAAAAATGAAATATCTCCTTCCCTCAGATATGTTACATTATTTAAGGGGAGACTATATGTATACATTAAGTATATATATGAAATAATCACACAGAAAATAAATTCAAAGTTATTCAGGGGGAATGCTTAGAACAGATAGATCTCATCTAGGAGTTGGCCTTGGAGTTCAGCTTAGAAGGAAACCGACTTTTGATTAAGATTCAACTAGCTCAGAGAGGCAGCCTCTACCCTATATTAAATAGGTGTCTCATATTACTTAACCTTAAAAGAGGTTGGTTGATTTCCATCAGGGAGAGTGGGGCCATCTAGGATGAGACTCTATAAAATACCAAATATGGGATGGGGGGAAGAGAGGGTGAGGGAGAGACAACTAGGCAAAGAAACTTTTACTTCCTTTACAATTTTGCCTTAGGGAGGGTCCCAATACAAACCTCGGATTCTGTAATACTAATGCAATACTAATGCAAATTACTTTTTATGGTTAATTTTCAGGGGAGGTTAGATATTATTTTTCCCTTTCCTTTTTTTCTATTTGGTAGATGATGTAAATCATGAAGAGAAACCATTAAAATACAATACTATTACAAGATATGCAATAGAATATTATTGTGTGAAAATCACAATAAAATAATTACATAAAAGTGGACAATATAACACAACAATTGAGGAAATATCTACTATTTTCAGAGCACCATTATTGGGATCATTTACCTTGGGGAAACAAAGGCTGAGAAAAGAAAGATGTAAAAATGACCTTCAGCTGCATGAATCCTACAGAGGAGGGTGAAGCCAGATGGGATACTAAAGAAGGCAAGGGCATTTCTTTTAAAGTTTATTAAAATAGGGTTGCTTCTGAACTGTCTGGGATTTTTAGTTGGGTTCTTGATCAAAGGTAGGAGACTGGACTAAATAACCCTTCAAGATTCTGACCCTAAGGATTCTATAAATGAAATGTACATAATTCCTAACCCATTCTACCTAGTCTGAGAATATTTCTTACAAATGGAAATTTGAGGAGGGTTTTCAATGAAAGGAGGTATGGCTGGTAGGGTGTCATGCTTCCATTTCTCCTTAGAAAACAAGCTTCTATTACTTGATTGACTAAGGAGAAAGGAAAATGAACTTTCATTTCCATGAAAAAAAATCCACTTTTTACATAGAAATGAGTTCATGTGCTCCATAAACACAAGAAATGGGCATTCTATATGGGACAGGCTATCCTCCATCTCCTCTCATAGTACATGGTTCGTAGTGGTAGTGGTACGTCACCCACCCTATGACCACTCAAGTACAATGCAAAAGCCCAAGCTAGACTGAAGTAGAGCAGCTAGGTGGTGCAGTGGATGGAGTGCCCAGCCTGGAGTCAAAAAAACTCATCTTCCTAAGTTCAAAACTGACCTCAGACATTTACTAGCTGTGTGACTGTGGGCAAGTCACTTAACCCTGTTTGCCTCAGTTTCCTCATCTGTGAATGAGCTAAAGAAGGAAATGACAAACTACTCTAGTATCTTTGCCAAGAAAACCTCAAATGGGGTGGAGCTGGACACAACTGAAAACAACCGAAAAACAACAACAAAAGACCAAAGTAGTTCTGGGAGAGTTCTCATCTTACTGGATGTTTCCGCTTGGATAGTTCCTCTACACTTCAAACTCAAACATGTTTAAAGTCAAACCCAAAGGCTTTAGAGTCTGAAAGAACTGGAATTAAGCTGGCCAACAACCACCATCAAAACCTTCCCCTCCATACCCCTTTGTATTTGATACAGAAGTACTTGAAGATGACAGAAGAAAAGGGACTTCCCTAAATTCACACAGGCAAGTAAGCAGCTACACCTACTTTTTTTTTAAGTTTTTACATAGTTTATTTGTGTTCTGATGAAAAATTATCTTCATGGATAAATGTCATCCATAGTGCCTTTTAATCCTTCTTTTTGCCAGCACCAACATTTGCCTTTGCAGTACCCCTGACTTTCTTCATTCTGTTCTTCCGTTCCTTTCGCTGCTTTCTTGATGTCTTTTTCTTCTCATACAGGCCATGCCTTGCAAGTCTGTGCTTTGGTTCATTTTTCTTTGCATAGTCAAGGGAATCATAAATCATTCCAAAGCCTGTTGTTTTGCCACCACCAAAATGGGTTCTGAATCCAAAAACAAAAATGACGTCTGGAGTGGTCTTGTACATCTTGGCCAGTTTTTCTTGAATTTCAGTCTTGGGCACTTGGGCCTTTCCAGGATGAAGGACATCTATAACCATCTGTTTACGCTGAAGAAGATCTGTTTGTCATGAACTTCCTGGTTCTGATGGTTACAGTGTCATTCATGGTGGCAGCCGGCTCCTTGAGCAGCAGGAGAGGGAAAAGCTACACCTACTTTTAAACTCAGGCCCTCTAACTCCAGATCAAAATACTGTGAAAACTGGAGTTGTTATTATTATTTATAAATTGGTCTTTAAATAGATTTATAAGATCAAAGACTAAGAGCTGGAAAAGAACTTAAAGGACAATTCCCTCATTTTACAGATAAGGAAACTGAGGCCCAGAGTGACTAAATGATTTGGCCAAAGTCACACAGGTAGCAAGTGGCTGGGATGGAATTTGAACCCAAATCTTCTAACTCCTAAGTCAGTTTTCTTTGCATTATATAACACGTCATCCTAGGGAATCAAATGAGACATTGGGAACAAAAGCCACTTGAAAATGATAACACTATACAAATATAAGAGACTATTAGGAGACAGTATTGGATGGATGGATGGATGGGTGGATGGATGGATGGATGGGTGGATGGATGGATGGATGGATGGACAAACACATGTGGGGCTCTACTCCATCAAGTCTTTGGAGCAGTGCCCCTAAATCAGAATCAAATAACTCCTTGACCCAGATGACAGAGAACACAATTTGCAAAATAAAGGTCAATGTGGGATTTCCCCAATTTGACTAGATGGAGCTCAAATGCATTGTCATCGTCTGCTAATGTCTTTTTTCTTCTAAAAATTACTCAGGGTGAGCCCACTTTACCCGTTCTAAGACATAGCATTCCAAATGACAATCCAGCTGACCTAGACTTACTGCCTTTACCTTCTTGTCACTGTCCTGCTTATCTTGATGATCTTTTCCAGCCTGTTTTTAGCAAACCACAAAAAGATGAATGGGGAAAAGAAAACTGACTTCTCTGTGCCTGCTCTTTCCCTGGGCAGCCTCTCCCCCACTCCAGCAATCTTGATTCTCAAAGCAATTAAATCTCAACGTTGCAAAGCACTAAGTTCTAGGAAAACCAATTTATTTCCCCTGAAGGGTTAAAACATCTTTGTCAAAACTTAAAGTATATCCACACAAACAAACAGACATTCTCTCTGCCTGAAGGAAGAAGCAAGTCATGGTTGTTGCCTAGAACTCAGATAACAAAGTTTCTCTGCTAAAGGCAAAATATTTTCACAGCGCTACAGGGGGTCTTGTGGGACTACAATTTACATGCACTTTCCTTAAAAACTCTCTTTTCTATTTTCCATCTTTTTTTGGCAAATTCTGAGGGTTTCTTGTGTTCACCCCTGGAATCAGACTTGGGAGATATCATTCAGAGATAAAACCTCAGCGCATTACAGAAACATCTTCCTTCCAACATAGAAGCATCAGGGCAGTTTCAGCACCTGCTGTCTGTCTCCATGGGTTCATTTCTAATGGGACATTTATAAAATCTGTGATCAAGAGCTGATTTTCCTACTTTTTTTCTTCCTAAGCTGTCAAGTCAAACATTTCCCAAATAAAATTGAGCCATGCACTCATTCTCTTTGGAGTCCTAAACTGGCTCTGCAAGTTCTTTTCTTTCAACAGCAATAAGCTATGCATTTTTTAAGCACAGAATTGTCCAAGGAAACATTCTTTTTCCTGGGGCCATCTCCTCCATTTCACTTGTTCATACCTTGGCACCATCTGACTGACTGGCCTCCTCTGTGCTAAATAAGCCCGGCTTGCTGCTACACATTGGTTTCATTTCAAACAGATCACAAAAACAGATACATTAGTAAGATATCATCAAATTCATTCTTCTGCTATTAAAAGATTATCCTCTTTCAGAGTAAATCCCTCATGTCTAAGCTATTTTCTCCTCTTGTCTCAAATTCAACAAATATTTCCTCTTTTGGAGTACTCCTCACCTCTCTTCACTCTTTCAATGCATATCATATTTCCAGTCACAGGCTCACAGATCTAAAGCCTTAAGGGACTTCAGTTATCATCCAGTTCATACAAACCCCTCATTTTATATGTAGTTCATTCTCCTGAACAACTATCTCAACTTCCACTTGAATTGGCAAAATGCATCCCTAGATGGTGTCTCCTACCTGTTCTTTCAGGGTTCTAAAACATTAGTGTTAGTATAACTGGGTGCCATCAAACTATATATAAGGTTCACTGGGGGCCTCATACTGACTTAGAAAACCTCTTCTTCATCTTCCATTTTGTGAACATGTCCTAATATCCGCCCTGAACTCAAGAAAGGATCATAGGGTCTGGAGCTAGAAGAGGTCATAGAGACTACCTAATCCAACCTACTCATCTTACAGATGAGGAAAACAGAGAATTGGGAGATGACTTGCACCAGTCACATAAAAGATCAGCATTTGGACGTAGAAACTCTGAGACTAAAACGCACGTACTTTGAACTACCGCTACCTTTCATCTTGGAACATAGGATCATAGATTTAGAGAACACAGGATATTCACAAAATATCCAATGGAAATCAGTTAGTGGGAAATATGTATTATTGAGCTAACTCACTGTGGCATTTCTTATTTTCAGTTCAATTCAACAAATAAATAATAAGTGTACCTAATGTGTGCCAAGCACTGTTGGGTATGAGGACAGAGAAAGAGTCTGGATAAGACATTGTCCTTTCTTTTGTGTACCCAGAACTATATCAATTCCTTTACATTGTCTTTTCACTATAATATGTCCAAGAATGAATCCACATTCTTTCGAAACCTGGTAAAACCAAAACCTTACTCAACTGACAAATACTTCTAAAATCCTACTCCTAAAATCATTTTTATTATTACTATAATACCCCTAAAGCCATCCAGAAATCAACCTTATTCTAGCAAACATTTGCAGACTCTTGTGGCATTATTACCTTCTATATTCTCCTCAACACATCCTATCCCTTCCCGGAACATATTTCATTTATCCCTAATAGGGATGGCGATTCCACTCATGGGCTAAGTATGAACCTCAGCATGCGGTAGAAATATCATAAGTACTCAAAAAGAATTAGAAAAAAATAGAGCTAGCATGAAGCTTAGATATCTTCTAGTTCAGGATCCCCTAGATATTCAATCCCGATCAACTGGTCAAACTTTGAGATCAACCTGATCATTCCTGATGTTGACAGCACTCCACACCCACCCCATGTAAGCGAATAAACATTTGAGACAGTCAATAGAGTAATCACTGTCTCTGCCTCATTCTCTCTTCTACCTATAGGGTAGAAAATCTCATGAAAAAAAAGATGATTCCAATCTAGTACAGTCCCCTTGTTTTTCAAGTAAGGAATCTGAGGAAGAAGAAACATTAAGTGATTTGCCCATAGATGGTTAATAGCAGAACTAGAAGTGGACTAAGGTCTGGTCTCCAAGGTTATTAATCTTTTCATTAGTCCACACTGCCTTGTCCTCAGTAATGAAGAACTGTGTCTTTCTTGGAGTTCAGAGATCTCAAAAAGCACCTGAATGTCCAACATATGGAAAGTTGGAAGACAGAACAAAGTCTAATTGCACCATCCTACCAATGAACTTCAAAATATTTCTTGGTGGGAAAAGGTGAGAGTTTTTGGAGTTGGGGTTTAGGGGACAAGGAAGAAATCATATGAATAAAAGGGAAATGGTCATTTGAGTTATACATCAATCAATAGGTATTTATTGTCTACCTGCTAGCAGGCACTCTGCACATATTGCCTCTCCTCATCCCCTCCCTCCATTGTAATGAGTTCCTTAGTTCCCCTTCCACATAGGTGGAATTCAGACCAGGGAGCCTTCAGGTTGTACTTGCCACTGTGTTATGCAAGGGTGATTCATGGTAAGGAAGATAATGCTTAACTAAAGCAAAAGAAGCAAGATCTGCCCCAACCTGCCTTTTAATTCACAGAGAAAGAAGAGGAGAGAAATAAAAATTGTACTTTGTCACCATGACAGACAGACCAAGCAAACTGTTAATCTTACATCCATGAATTTTAATGCTTCCTGCGATAAAATGCCATCTAGTAGTTCTGAGTGGAGAAAAGGGGAATAAGTTGTAAGAGTAAGAGTAGTAAGGAGAAAAGAGCAGAAAATTATTTCAGAAGTAGCAGAACTCAACTTCAAACCTAGGTCGTTGACTAGAAAATTGGCCATCTGTCCACTGAACCTTACAATTCAAAGGTACCAATTATAACTCCTATTCTATGTAGATAGAGCCTTTGCTTGACTTAGAGATCTTTGAAATTTTTAAGGGTCAGATATTATCAATACTAGCAAAAGTTTCTCCAATAATCTACTAAGGGGAGGTGCATAGGTCTAGGCTGTACCCAGATCACAAACCATATGTGTTCCCAAAGCTCAAAGATCAGGTAATTGCTTGGAACCCAGAGTAAAACTAGAGCATTTCATTAATAGAATTAGATGGAATTCGGGTTCAAGGAACAGAGTCCTCCTATGTGGGGCAAGAAAAAGAAGAGAAGGAAGTTTTCATCTTTCTTGGATACATAGCCTTGAACAGCTGTTTGCATGTACAGGTCATTTGTAAGTCATGTTTGTGAGCCAGAGTTTACCAGTATATCCCTAGAGGGGAAACTCTTATCCAAGAAATAAGTGCATACCTCATTAATATTCATTGAGCATAATCTATTCATTTCAATTTTTAAAACATTTATTATGCCGTTAGGTACAAGGCATTGTGTCTATCAATGTCTCTTGTTTATTACAACCCTACCTCCCACAGAAACATGAAAGCACATTTTAAAAAGCCCTTTTGTCAGAATATTATGATGATGATGAATGTCATTGTCCTTCTTTTCATACATGGAGCCTATTTGGGTTTTCTATTTGGAGAGGTTTTTTTTTAAGGAGGAGGAGGAAAAGCAACAGAACCAGTGATGAAGGAAAGTGGGTATGGTTACTTTAGTCCTCTCAGTTGGAAAAAATCCATAATCATTATATTCTAGCCATGGTAAGTCACAAGAGATTTGTCCCCTCCACAGCCTGAAGTCCTGCACTATTTCTCAGGGCACTGGGTTGATAGTGAGAAACTCTGGAATGGTGTCAAAAGTTAGAACTGGGTCAAAACACAGAGAGAAGCTTTCCTTGGCAAAGCCACTTTTCAAAATACAATTTTGTTTGGACCCATTCTTTCTTTTCTCTCTCCAAACACAAAAGGACCAATTCTGACTCTGTGAAGTTTAAATACAGTTCTTCTTAAAGTCAGCGGGATATATATTTCAGCCTTAGGTATTAATAGGGAGTCTTATGAATATCTCTCTAAGTGAGATTTTGCATCTGTATTTGTGAATTTTTTATGTCTTATTATTTATTGAGCATTGTAAACATGGCAGCAGGAAATATCTAACTCACCTTCTCAGCCTCCCTCTGCCCATATATGCAAACCTTCCTTTCCACATACAAAACTGGAATTATATGTTTGAAAACATTTTATAAGAAAATTTCTATTAACCTGGATCATAATAACTCTGAATCATAAGAAGTATTAGATTGGAGGGCAGCTAGGTGGGGCAGTGGATAGAGCACCAGGCCTGGAGTCAGAAAGATCTGATCTCGGATACTTACTAGCTATGTGACCCTGGGCAAGTCATTTAACTCTATTTGCCTCAGTTTCCTCATCCATAAAAGGACCTAGAGAAGGAAATGAATAGCAAACCATTCCAGTATTTTTGTCAAGAAAACCCAAATGGAGTCATGAAGAGTCAGACAAAACTGAAATGACTGAACAATAAAAACTACATTTGGGAGACAAAGAATAATTGAATATCAAGTGTGGAAGTTACTTCAAAGGCCTTTTAATCCAATTTATGCCTTAACAAGAATTCCTTCTACAGCATCCCCAGTGAGTGGTAATCAAGTCTTTGCTTGAAGAAGTCCTTAATGTTAGTGCCTTCCCTCTTACATTATCTCCAATTTATCCTGTATATATCTTGTTTGCTCATAGTTACCTGTATGTTGTCTCCTCCATTAGAATGTAAGACCCTTGAGAGCAGAAGCTGTCTTTTTGCCATTATATGCATCCCCAGTGCTTAGTGTAGTACCTAGCACATACTGGTGCTTGATAAATGCTTATTGACTGAAGGACAGCGAAGAAGGCAATGATCATTTCATCCTTCAAAAGGTGGATGTAATGACAAAAATGGCCTTACCAGACTCAATTCTGACCCAATGTGAGACTGGCTGTGAAGTAGAAACAAGAGGAACATTTGGGACTAACCTCTATCATAGAGATCCCGATCAAATAGGAGAAGGCAGCTAGTCACTGTCTGTCATGCAATTAAGTTTCTGAGAGGTTTGATTCTGAAGAGCTCAGAGAATGGATAGATAATTTCCAGTGGCCTACTATTTCACAGAAGTTGGCCCCAGAGGGAAGGGGATGTCTGCAGGGTAGCATTTTGAAGCTTCAAGCAGAAACAATTCTAATAAAGAAGAAAGAGTGGAGGCACGTAAAGAGTACAAGGTAAGTACATATTCATTCATATACATATATACACACATATTCCTATTGATTCATAAGATTGTGAAAAGAAGTAGAAGCAAAAGCAAGTATGCAAAAAGCTTGGCATGAGACCCAACTAAGCTACACTATTCTTAGAGCATTCATATAGATAAAACTGGCAGGAAGACCACAAATAGAAATTAAATGGATTTGTCAGCATTTCTATAATGATCCATTTTTCTAACTAATGAAAGTGAAACCACCACACTTAAGATTAATCCCTAACATGCTCAAGGAAGAAGGAAAAATGGCACTTAAGAAGATGAAGCAACAGAGATGGTGGAGGACAGGCAGCAACCAACATTCCATTCCAAACAACTTTAAAATAATTTCTCGACTCAAATTTTGGAGCAGCAGAACCAAAATAAAAAGGTTTGGGTGAGACAATTATCCTGCCCAAGAAAACTTAGGATGGTGGCAGGAGAGTTCTGTGACATATGAGTAGAGGCTGTCCAGAGCACATGCATGTGGCAGCAATACTAGCAGCAGGCCTTGGAGATAGCAGCAGCAGCAGCAGCAGCTTTGAGAGCTCTCAGCCCGAAGAGAGTAAAGAAGTCAGACAACTGGCCAGAAAGAGACTACAGGCAACCCTTAGACATTACTGGGTGCAGCAGGTGATGATTGACAACTCCATTGCCCATAAATAGTTCTGGGTTGCAGTTCCAGAGTGGAGAAGAGCACTTCTGGTTGGTCACAAAGGAGCAAGGGCCTTGGTCTACATAAGGGGCATAAATATGAGTCAATTATGTGAGGATGATCTCCCCCCCAAAATGAAGAAGTGAGAAAAAAGGATGCACTTGGAGAGAGGTGGAGGGAGAAGTAGAATGGAGAAATTGTCTCATATAA
This sequence comes from Trichosurus vulpecula, assembly GCF_011100635.1. Taxonomy (NCBI): domain Eukaryota; kingdom Metazoa; phylum Chordata; class Mammalia; order Diprotodontia; family Phalangeridae; genus Trichosurus; species Trichosurus vulpecula. The sequence continues at coordinate 84,350,020 of NC_050581.1, forward strand.
AAGAGGCACTCAAGGAACAGCTTTTCCAGTGGAGGGAAATGTGGCAGGTAATATTTGATCTTCACTCTCATCAGAATTGATTCAAAGAAGGAAGAATATAGATACACACACTCAGTTGGGTTTATGACTCAATAGGGAAATAGGAGGGGAAGGACATGGGGAAAGATGATAAAAGGAAAGGCAACTTAAGGGAGGCAATGATCAAAATCACAACAGATTCTTGAGGAAGAACAGGATAAAAAGAGAAGGATAAACTTTAAAAAATAAGATAGAGGGAAATACATAGTAATCATAACTGTGAATGTGAATGGAGTGAAATCACCCATAAAACAGAAGCAGATAGGTATAATGGATTAAAGACCAGAATCCAACAATGTGTTGTTTACAGAGGAAACACTTGAGACAGAAAGACATACAAAGTGAAAATAAAGGGCTAGAGCTGAATCTATTGTCCCTCAGGTGAAGTTTTTAAAAAAAAAAGCAGGGGCAATAATTATGATCTCAGACAAAGCAAAAACAGACCTAATTGAAGGAATCAGAGAAACTGCATTTTGCTGAAGGGTACCATAGACAATGAGCTAATATAAAAAACTTTTACAGCAAGTTTCTCTGACAAAGGTCTCATTTCTCAAATATATAAGGAATCAAGTCAAATTTATAAAAAAATAAGAGCCATTTCCCAATTGATAAATGGTCAAAGGATATGAACAGTCAGCCTTCAGAAGAAGAAATCAAAATTATCTATAGTGACATGAAAAAATGCCCTAAATTACTATTAGAGAAATGCAAATTAAAACATCTGTAGAGTAGCACCTCATACATATCTGAAATGTCAAATGCTGGAGGGGTTGAAGGAAAATAGGCACACTAATAAACTGTTGGTAGAATTAGAAATTGATACAACCATTCTGGAGAACAACTTGGAACAATGCCCAAAGGGATATAAAATTGTCTATATCCTTTGACCTAGTAATACCACTACTAGGTCTGTATCTCAAAGAAATCAAAGAAAAAGGGAAAGGACCTATATGTACAAAAATATTTATAGCAGCTCTTTTTGTGGTGGAAATTGGAGGGATGCTTATCAACTGGTGAGTGGCAAAAGAGGTTGAGGCATATGATTGGGATGGAGTACATGCTATAAGAAATGATGAAGGGGATGGTTTCAGAAAAAAACATGGGAAGACATATATGTACTGATGTAAAGTGAAGTGGGAAGAAACAGGAGATCATTGTGCACAGTAACATCAATGTTGTATTAGTGACCAACTCTGAAACACTTGGCTACTCTGATCAATACAATGACCCAAGACAATTTCAAAGGATTCATGATGAAAAAATGCTATCCACCTCCAGAGAGAAAACTAATGAATTCTAAGTACAAATTGAAGTATAATTTTCTTGCTTTTTCTGCAATATTGCTAATATGGAAATATGTTTTGCATGCATATAATTGATATCACTTTATTTGCCTTTTCAGTGGGTAGGAGAGGAGTGAGAGGGAAGGAGAGAATTTGGAACTCAAAATGTAAAAAGAAAATAATGATAAAAATAAATAAATAACATTTGTAAAAGAAGATGAAGGAGAAAAGAATGGGTGTGTAGAGATACTACATACAAAGGAAATTTATGCCAAATGTACCACAATTCTGAAAACAGAGAGACTGCTTTACAAGATTTCCCTGGAAGAAGGTACCAAAAAGTTGGAAAAAATTTCAAGTGATATTATGATACCGCCTCCCAAAAGAACAGGAAAACCTAACCCAGGAATAGAGCATCAATATCTTCTGATTTTACACAGGAAGCAAACCAGCACAGGAACTGTTCTCAAAGGTTAGCATTCCACCTTTTCCTCCATGCCTCATACCAGCTGTCCTCAATGCCTAAAATGTACTCCCTCCCGTCTCTACCTCTTAGAATCCTTATCTTTCTTGGTGGTAGTAGTAGTTGTTGTAACCACCATTGTGTCATTGTAGTAGTAGTAATTAACATTTTTATAATATTGCCTTAAAGCTTGCAAAGTACATTACATGTTAACTCATTTGATCCTCATAGCAACTCTGTGAAATAGATGTTATAGCCTCATTTTATAGATAAGAAAATTGAGGCACAAAGGTTAAGTGCCTTGTCCACAGTCACACAACTGGGGAGAATCTGAGACAGTGTTTCATACTCTGGTTCTTCCTGACTACAAGTCTTTTACTCTATCCACTGTACCACCTATCTGCACATGAATCTTCCTTCAGGACCCTGGTCCAGTGTCACCTCCTACATGAAGATGTTCCTAATTCCCCTGGCTGTTTGCGCTCTTTACCTTCTCAAATTATCTGACATTTACTTAAAAGTATATCTGCTCTATCTCCAAGTAGAATGTAAGGTCCTTGACAAAAGGACTGTTTCTATTTTTATCTTTGTAACTTCAACATATGGAATAACATTGTCCATATATTAGGTGCTTAATAAATGTTTATTGAATGAATGGTCCATGTAGTTACTTTTTCATTTGTAGAAAACCTTTATTAGAATAATCTACATCCATGCCAAGGACATCTTTGATGAAAATGTGAGGAGGAAGATAGGCTTAAGTTAATTTATCAAGATTTCCTGATAAATACAAGCATATAGATAATTGTTGGAAAATATTACGATGTGGTGTATGTTCACTAAAGGTTTTTTCTACTACCATTAGGATTCCCTCCACAGGTTTCATGTATAAGAAGTATTGCCAATGGATTGTGATGTTCCTGTTTGCAGATGACTTTACATTGATTGCATCAACCTGCAGAACATGTCAGGACCTCCTTAATGAGGTCCATGATTACCAAAAAGAGATGATCATACTGATGAAGATGAGGAAGATAAAGAAGGAGAGAAGGATGTTAATGACGATGACCATGATCATCATGATCACAATTATGCAGCATAGCTGGCATGACCACTCGGGTAAATGGGGGTTCAAATCATACCTCTGATGCATATTGACCATCTGACAGTGAGAAAGTCACTCAACCTTTCATTGCTCTGGCAACTCTGCAAGACTGCAAGTTACAGAAAAGTTGCCAATCTGTATTGATAGAAGGAATCTCCTCATTGGGAATTCCCTACACCCATGAAAATCATGTGATGGGACTAAAAAAAACCCTCATCTTTACAGAGATGTGCTAAGCACTCTAGATGAATCATCTCATTTGGTCCTCACAATAACCTTGCACTATTTATTATTGTCTCCACTTAACAGATGATAAAATAAGTTCAGAGATGTTCATTGGTTTGCCCAGATTCACATTGCTATTAACAGTCCCTACAGGAAAAGCCAAAAGGAAGAAAAATGTTTATTGTCCAAATTGTGACAAAGTTCAATGATCCATAGAGGTCACACTTCAGTGCATACATCCAGTCAGTATAGATACCTAGGACAGGCACAGCAGATGAACAAGAGTTAGCCCTAAGATTAAATTAAAAGAAAAGAACAGATTGGATTGCTGTTTTGGAAATTTCACATTGCTTTTAACAACTGATACCAAGTCACTTCCCTGTGCAAAAATTTTACACCTATCAGATTGGTTAAAATGATTGAAGGGGAAATCAATAATGTTGGAAGGAATATGGAAAAACTACAACACACTCATTGTTGATGGAAATGTGAACTGATCCAGCCATTTTGGAGAGCAATCTGGAATTATGCCCAGAGTTATTAAACTACCTATAGCTTTTGACTCAGCAATACCACTACTAGGTCTGTTTCCGAAGATGATTAGGGAAAAAGGAAAAGAACCCATATGTTCTAAAATGTTTATAGCAGCTCTCTTTGGAGTGGCAAAAACCTGGAAATTGCAGGGATGCCCATCAATTGGGGACTACCTGAACAAATTGTGGTATATGATTGTGATGAAATACTACTGTGCTATAAGAAATGATGTGCTCAATGATCTTAGAAAAACAAAAGACTTTCATGAAATAATGAAGAGTGAAATGAGCAGAACCAAGAGAACATCGTATACAGTAATAACAATGTTGGTTTAACAATGAATTTGGGGGCAGCTAGATGGCACAGTGAATAGAGCACTGGCCCTGGAGTCAGGAGGACCTGCATTTAAAACTGACCTCAAACACTTCATACTTACTAGTTGTGTGACCTTGGGCAAGTCACTTAACCCCAATTGCCTTGCCTCCCCCATCCAAAAAACTAAGAATGAATTTGAGCAAAAAAAGTCATTTTGACTATTAATAAATAACAAAAATAGCTATAAAGGACATGTGAAGAAAGACACTATCTACATCCAGAGAAAGAACTGATAAATAAAAGTATGTGATTATTGCAGGTAACCCTTGGAAGGGAGGCTCAGTGCTAAGGGCAGTTGGGGACTTATAAGAACTCTTCCTTCCCTCTTTTTTATTTCTGGAAGGACAGAATGAGTTGCACAAGATGAACATACAGAAACAGGCTATGATCTATAACAGATTTTATTACATTATCCTTTTCCTCAAAAACCACCCTTCTTCCAAACTTTACTATTACTGGCTAAAGCACTAGTATCCTTCTAGTCACCCTAGTTAACAATCGGGATGTCACCTTCAACTCCTCATTCTCACTCCACATATCTAATCTGGTGCCAAATCTTGCCATAATTCTTTCACAACATTTCTTGCATCTGTTCCCTTCTTTCTATTTGCACAGCCACTACCCTAACCCTAGTTTAGGCCCTTATCACCTCTCACCTGGACTACTTACTGTAATAACCCCAAAATGTTCTCCCTACTTCAAGACTCTCCTCTCTTCAATCTATGTGCCACACAGCTGCCAAAGTGATTTTCCTACAGCACAGGCCTGTCCACATATTCTTGTTATTAAATTCCAATGGCTATCTATCTGTCTTAGTATCAAATATTATTTCAAATCATCCTTTTCTAATTTATATTTTTGTAGAAGTTATATATAATGTATATGTTAGTATAATAGTATATCTACATAATTTATAAGTAAACATACACATATTGGGTGGTATGCTCAAAATTTTTGCTGATAGGGATGTGCAATCAAAAAAGCTTAGAGACCATTATTTTCATATCTATAGACCCTAAAGAGTGGATGGATTTAGCTGGTACCTCTACTGATAGTTTATTCGTATTTCCAATTAAAATAAAACAAAGGGAAAACCCCTTGTTGAGTTATGGGTATAAGGATCTGCAAAGTCACACACATTAATCATTGTATTCACACCTGACTCAACACATATAAATGTTTTTAGCAGTGTTCATTTCAAAATTGTTTTACATTTATTTGGCATCTTCCAAATATGGTAAAAATAAAATAGGAGAGATACTGATATCTGTGTCCACATATATATATGCATACACAGACACCCACACACATCATATGGTATGATAGCGTTGAAGCCATTTAGTCATACGATTTCACTGTCCAATTTTCAAATACGACAAAATCTTCTTTATGAAAGATTATCAATTTTGATCAAGGACTACAGAGATGACAACTTCATAACCTGATGTTAACCAAAACAAAAGTATTTTTATTTAATACATGCACTTTGGCTCCTAGTTTTATTTGTCACTCAGTAAATGAGCAAGTTGGCTTCAGATGAGCCAGTTGGCTAAAGGAGAAAGAACCAAACCAATACCTTATCCAAGACTTTTGCTGATTCTAGTTAAAATTAACTGAAATTTTATAGTCTCTCTCCATTTGACATGGCTCCAGTGAATTGTGTGTGTGTGTGTGTGTGTGGGTGGGTGGGTGGGTGGGTGTTTTAGTGTCTTCCATCATCGTTCAGGGTCAGATTAATAACCTAAGAACAGGGACTGGAAACAAAGAGGGAGATATGAAAGAAAAGATTATTCCTATATCTATTCCTTCCTACATGCAAACCTACCTATTGTGCTTCTTTCTCTTATGGCAAAATAAAGTAATGGAATTCCACTTAAACATCTATTAAATTATCACTTTCTATAATCTTGGCTACTTTAACATTTTTTAAATTCTAGGATATTTTCCATGTTGGGTTTTTTGGGGTGGGGGGGGGAGGACATTGTATGTGTGGTAGAATGATCATCCAGTTGAAGCCATTATAGGCAAAGGGACTGATGGGAAGTAGTTTTGCCTAAATGGAAGGAGAAACCTAAGGATCATAAGAGGTGAAGACAAAGGAGGATAGAGGGGGCAAGGTAGGAAGCCCAGAAATTTTGGAGCCCTGGAGAGCCGCTATGTACCAGGTCAACTACCAGCTGATTACAATGGAATGGCACTGCTGTTTAGAACTGATTATAATCATGAGCAGTTGAAGCCTTATTGGGTTCAGTGACCCATTTAAGGAGTAATCTGCCAGCAGAGAATTTGCTGCCACACTGGGAACCTGGTGAGTTTATCCCCTTTCTACTTTCTCCCTCTCCTCTGCTTCATTATTGATTGGCAAGTTGGCAGGTCTGCTTACCCTTGGGAGTTCCCTGCGCTCTTTAAAACCTTGCTTATTTGCTATCTGTACTTTTATAATGGGTTTTGTCTCCAGATAAAGATATGCTGATTTTCATTACATTCCAAGTAAGTGTTTGCTATAAAAGAGTAGACGACATTTAGAGGAAGAACCAGTAGCTGTAGACTTAACTGGGAGCCTATAGTGAAGTGTATTTCTCTCTCCGTCTCTCTGTCTCTGTCTCTTCCATCTCCTCCCTCCCAGCACAATAAAGGGTTTCACACTGCAATAATCTTCCCCCCCCCCGTCTCTCTCTCTCTCTCTCTCTCTCTCTCTCTCTCTCTCTCTCTCTCTCTCTCTCTCTCTCTCTCTCTCTCTCCCTCCTCTCTCCCTGCCTCTCTCCCTCCCTCTCTCTCTCTCCCTCACTCTCTCTCTCCCTCCCTTATCCTCCCTTCCTCTCTCTCCCTCTCTCTCCCTCTCCCTCCCTTCCTCTCTCTCCCTCTCCCTCCCAGAACAATAAAGGGTTTCACACTGCAATAATTATACATAGTATTTCACCATAAATATATATATGTGCATATATCTATAGTTGTGTGTGTATTCTAAAGGATGATAACAAGATGTACTCTACAGTAAGTTCAAGATTATTTGGAAAAGAAATCAAGGATTTTTACTCAAGCTTACTGTTGAACATCAGCCAAAATTATTCTTTTGTTCAAAATTTGCCAAAAAGAAAAAATTGTGACATTTGGCAACCCCCTGAATCTAATTTGAAATCACTTCTGGCTCTGAATAAACCCATAAATTTCACAAAGCTGCTGATAAGCACTACACAAGAAACAGGCCACAGGGACCTTTGATTCCTTCACAAAAACCAAGACTGTAATATGTGTGTTGGTAGGGGGAGGAAAAGAAGGGAGGAGGTGAGTGGGTGTGAGGGGGAGTGCCAACCCTTCAGAAGTTAGAAAAACACTCCCCTCTAATCACCCCCATGCCCATCCCTAACCTCAATGAGTAGCATTTTTAAGCCAATGCAGCTTGTCTCCCAATTTTATGGGACTTGGGCCAGATTCCTGAAGTTTGCAGACATTTTCTATTCACAGGGTTCCAGATCCTCTGGGCCTTAGACGAACAAAGATGAGAAGGATTGGCCAGCCTTACAGATCAGCCAGTTTTATAAGAGGTAGTCATACTTCAGAGAGCACAGGACCCCTTACAAGCCAGCCAATCTGGCACGGATGGCTATCCTCTAAGCTATGGCTCCAGAGGAGAAGAAAACTCTAGCCAGTCTTTGGACTGGACTACTTGCCCTGGTATGGCTGATCAGGAGATCTTGAAGACAGAACCTCCCAAAATTTCCCTTACTGTACTGTAAGCTTCTTGTAGGCAAGAATAAATTCTTGTATAATTTTTTTATATTCTTAAGTACTTAGAAGAGGGTTCTGAACATATGGGCACTTAATAAATGTCTGTTAGATTGTATGATGTTCTTTTGAAATATTGCAGAAAGTAAGAGCAAGTTCCATAGTGCCAAGACTTTATAATAAAACAAGTTCTTATCCAAGGATTATCAGGTCTTCCCTCCTTCCCTCTCAGTAAAAATATCTTTCACAGAGTAGAAGTGAAGGAAAGAAAACCAGAGCAGTCTCTGGATATCTTCCACAGGCATCTCAAACTGAGCACTTCCTAACCAGATTTCATTATCTTTCCCCTAAAATCCTCTCCCCTTCCCAACGTTCTTTTACTCTTGAAGGTACTACCAGAATTCCAGTCACCCAGGCTTACAACCTTGATGTCATCACCTACTTCTCACTCACTCCATACAGCTAATCAGTTTCCAAAGCTGATTTCTAAGTTGACAGGATCCCTCATACATGCTCAATTCTTTCCATTTACACAGCAATCACCCTAATGTAGGCCCTCACCATGTCATGCCTGAATTATTCCCACACCTTCTAATTGGTCTCTTTGTCTCAAATGTCTCCCCATTCCCCCAGTCCATCTTCCAGTCAACAGCTCCACATTTTCTTAAAGGGTAGGAATGACCATGTTACCCCTTCTCCTAAATAAACTCCAGTGGCTCTCCATTACCATTAGGATCAAATAGAATGTCTTCTGTTTGACATTCAAAGCTCTTCATAATTTGTCTCCTTACTACCTTTCCAGTCCTCTCCTTGAACTCAGCAATCCAGCTTCATTGGCCTGCTTCTACTCCTCAAACATGGCATCCCCTTTCCCATTTCTGTGCCTATGTATTGGCCATTCCTCATGCCTGGGATGCTCTCCTTCCTCGTTTCTGCCTCAGCTTCTCTGGCTTCCTTCAAGTCCTAGCACAAATCCCACCTGCTGCAGGTAGTCTTTCCAGTCCTTGCCCAGCTTCTCCTGCCTTATACACACTCTGTATATTTCTTGTATATACCAAGTTATTTTCACACTATCTCCTCCATTAGAAGTCTTGAGAGTACAGTACCTGAAAAATAAATGCTTAATAAATACTTTTTATTCATTAATTATAGAAAGATGGCTCACTCCTTGTCCAATTTCTGTTTCCAGGAGAGGACCGATTCATTTTAGATATAGATATAGGTATTTGTATGTGTATATGTGTGTATATGTGTGTATATATATATGTATATATGTGTATGTGTGCATACACACATATATATACACACAAATACATGTATATATAAATATATACACACATATATGTATGTGTGTATATATGTGTGTATTGTATATATGTGTATGTATATACATATATATATATCCTACTACATATAAGTCCTTGTGCTAGACATTGGACATAGAAGTTATATATGAAAGACATTTCTCTCAATCTAATCTGATCTAATGGGGGGAAAGATGCACATATAAATACATGAGAAGAGAGGTGAATGCAAAGGAGAGGTCCAAGCACACAAAATACTTTCACATGGCATTGAGGGGAAGAAGACTGTCAATGCTTTGTGGAGGAGACTGTACCTGAGATAGGCCTCATAGGAAAAAAGGGATTTCAAGGGACAGAGACACTGCAGGGGAGAGGGGAATAATGTGAACAAAGAGGAGAGACAGCAGAATGGAAAGTAGTATAGCTTGGCTCAAATTAAAATCCAACAATCAACTACTAAGTACCTCTTTTGTACCATCCATTGTTCAAGTCATAGGTAATAAATATAAAAATGTTCTGTCTTCAGGGAACTTATATGGGGTGGGAGAAGTGGAAAACATGTACAGAGATAACATAATGCTGTCGACTGAGGAAAGAGCAAGCACTAACTGGAGGAATCCAAAAAGGTTAATGGAGGAGATGATACCTAAGTTAAGCTTTGAAGGAAGCTAAGGGTTCTAGAAACTAGAGCTAAAGAAGTGTATTTCAGGTATGAGGGACAGATTGTTTGAAAGCAGAGAGGTGGAAGATGGGTGTAACAAGTATAAGGAATGGCTAATAATTTAGTAGGCTTACAGTTCATGAAAGAAGGCTGAAAAATAGGTAGGCTATAATTAGTGGTGTTCCTTGAGTGCTAGGCTAAGGGTTTGGATTTTATCCTAGAGGCAAGAGGGAGCCACTGAAAGTTTTTGAGAAGGTCATGGTCATACCAGTGGTTTAGGAAAGTTATTATGGCAGTTGCACGGAGAATGGACTGGAAAGGGAAAGAAACTCAAAGGAACACCAATTAAGGGGGCTACTACAATAGTCTAGGCAAGAAGTAGTAAGAACCTAACCAAGAGTGGTATTAATATGATAAAGGGCAATAAATGGATGATATTTTAAAGGCAGAAACAAGATTTGGCAACTAATTAGATATGAGGACAAGAAACTGGCAAGAGTCAAGGATGTCTCTGATGTTGTGAAACTGGATGACTGAATGGATGGTGATGCCTTCTACAGAAATAAAAGAAGTTTGGGAGAGAAGGGCATCAGGGAAGAGATAGTATTGAGTTTGATGAGCCATTAGGATATCAAAGGTGGTCGTGACCGACAGGACTTTTGAGATGCAGGACTGGATATCCTAAGAGACTAAAACTAGAAAGAGATACTTAGAGAGAACAGTTGAAGCCTCAAGAATATGGGACTTGGAAAGGGAGAGAGTATAGAGAGAGAAGATGTAGCAGCAAATAGTTTCAGTAAAGGAACAAAAGATGGATAAGCACAAGGAGCGGTCAGACAAGTAGGGAAACCAAGGAAGAGCAAGCTTGCCATGGAAGCCAAACTGGATTATCCAGAAGGAAAAGGGGATCAATGAAACCAAAATTTGCCATCTTTGTACCTTGTCTGCTTAATTATCCTTGACAATATCATAGTCATTAACTGATACCCAGTTACTTTGTTTGAAATGGAGGACTTAACAACCCTCTCCTCTCTCAGTTCTACCCAGAACAGTAAGTGGGTTCCAACAAGTTATGTTGACTGGAAAAAACAGGTTTCTGTTATTAGAAAGGCAGGTCCTCCTTCACCCCAAAATGCCTTTTTCCTTGGAAAGGAGAAAACACCTTCTTTGGCCCTCAGATTTGGAACTCAGAAGAGACTAAGGTGGCTTCTGAACCTCACTGGGTTAGTAGGAAAGGACCCCAGGTAGGGTCATGCAACCAGATTAGGACCCTATGACCTGACTAGAAGGATGATGATGATGATGGTGATGATGATGATGGCTACCATTTATTTAGCACTTTAAAGGCTTGCAAAGCACTTTTGTTATCATCTTCAATCCTTACAACAATCCTGTATGGTAAGTGCTATTATTATCCCCATTTTATAGATGAAGAAACTGAGACCTAGAAGGGCTAAAAATTTACCCAGGGTCAGACATCAAGTAAATGTTTGAAGCAGGATTTACATTCACTTCTTCCTGACAAGTCAGACATTCTATCCACTTCATCCTAAGGCCTAATGAACAGAGCTCAATGATAGTCTTCCAAAGACTCTGATCTTTTTATTTCTTAACAAATGATACCTCTCTTGGTCCCGGGGCTTCATGGGAGACTTTTCTCACTCTAAGAAAAGTATCAGTTCTTAATCCATTCCTATTCTCCCTTCAGTTATACTTTCGTGTCTTGTGTCTTTAGGGTTATGGTTAAGGAGTATAATCAGTTTATAGAAGTTATTTTAATGGGTTTGTAGATTCTTTTTTAAGTTAGGAATTTCCTCAGTAGTCCATATGCTAGATAGTTCTGATTAAGACATTTCTCTCCCATGCACACACAAAATTATGTTTATTGAATGAGGTTATTCTTGGCAGGGTCTAACTCCATCCAGTCTAGTGATTCAGGCTCAGTATTAACATGTAATGAGACTCCTGAATAGAGAGGTGGTCAAAGAATATAAACAAACAATTCTCAAAAGAAGAATTACAAACTATTAACAACCATGTGAAAAAACACTACAAATTACTTTTTAAAAAAATAGAAATGTTAGGTCAAAACAATCCTGAAGTTTTATTTCATAACCAGAAAACTAGCAAATATGACAAATGATAGTTCTACCCAATGTTAGAGTAGTTATAGAAAGACAGGCACAGTAATTCATATTGGGTAGAACTGTGAATTGGTACAACCATGATAGAAAGGAATTTGAAATTAAGCAAACATGGTGTCCATGCCTTTGGATCAGAGATCCTACCACTAGGCAGCATATGCCACAAAGAGGTCAGTTACAAAAAGAAAGGCTCCATATAACATCAAAATATGTGTAGGAGTACTTTTCTTGGCAGCAAAGAATTATAAACAAAGTAGACGCCCATTGATTGGGGCATGAACAAATTGTGGTGTGTGAGTGTAACAGAAGGTCACTGTGCCATAAGAAATGACAGACATGATAAATACAGAGATGCATTGGTAGACTTTTACAAACAGATGCAAATGAAGTAAACAGGACAAACAGTGAAACAATATATGCAAGATTGTAACAGTGGTCATGGAGCAGGTAGGTGGTGCATTGGTTAGAACACTGAGCCTAGAGTCCAGGAGATTCATCTTTCTGAGTTCAACTCTGGCCTCAGATATTTACTACCTGTGTGTCCCTGGGCATGTCGCTTAATTAACCCTGTTTGCCTCAATTTCTTCATGTGTAAAATGACCTGAAGAAGGAAATGGCAAACCATTCCAGTATCTTTGCCAAGAAAACTCCAAATGGGGTCACAAAGAACAGGATATTACTGGAAAATAACTAAACCACCGCAACAACAAAGAACAATCACAAAACAAACACAATAGAATATTGAAAGGATCTAAAGAACAAGCTTGGACTCAAGACACCCTCCCCTCTCCTTTGTAGAAATGGGAAGTCCATAGGTGTGGAACAATGCATACCATGCTCGTTTTTCAATATTTTGATCAGTTTTGCTGAATTTATTTCTTTTCTTCCTCTTTAAAAAACTTTGTTGTAAGGAATAGCTTCTGGGAGTGGGAAGAGGGAGGAATATAATGAGAAATCTAGGTGATATAAAGATAAAATATATCAATAAAAATGCAATGAGATGGTAGAAGATAATAAAATGCAATAAATATGACTTTACTAACTTCAGAAAGATAAAAGTTAATTCAGAAGGCTAAAGAGGATAGGAATTAAAACTAAATGTTACACCCCTCCATCCCCTTATTCACTATGGTAATCACAATGCTAGATCAGAAAGGCATCATCACAAGGGAGTAGAACTTCTGTTAAAATCACTGGTAAGTTCTGTTAAAGTCACTAACTCCTCCATAAGTTGGGCCTTTTATACCTTAGGAAGCAAAGAAGTAAAACCAGTATTTCAAACTCTAGTCTCCCAGCCAACTAAACCATGAGGGCAATTTCTCTGCCCTCTTAAAGGGAAACCAACCTAACCCATCCAAAATAAGTACTATTCTATTAAAGGGATTTGCACATAAAATTTCCTACTGAAAAAGAAAGTTCCCTAGGTGGAGAAAGCAAGGGCCTTTAACAGACTTGGCATGTTTCATTTTTCTTAAGAGCAGAGATGTCAATGGAGACAAAGCTATTGAATTTAGATTTTAAGAGATACATGGTAACCTTTAAGAAAGCAGTGTTGATACTGTGGCAGGGTCAGAAGCCAGAGTGTGTTTTCAGGAAGTGGAAGTAACAAGTGTAGACTATTCTATCTAGTAATGAAGTAGAAGAGATACAGGAAGATGACTTGAGAGCATGGTGAATGGTGGTAGATATGAAACTGTCTCAGATACAGAGAGTGCTAGAGTGTGGTAAAAGAGGTTGGCTGTCATGAGCTGCCAGCTCATGACAATCAGTGGTGAAAGGTGTAAATTCAAATTCTGTCTAGTTATTCCTATTAATGACATAGCTGAGCTGGTTTTTAGTTCCTATTTTGGAGAGGGTCTGGGACAAAAAGCCATGGGGATTGGGGAGGCAACCTAATACAACCCAAGCTGGAAAATAGACAAGTGTCACTTTTTAAAAACCATTAACTGATATGAAACTGAATTCAAAGAGGAATGACATTTGTGGCTTTGCAATATCTATGTATACATACATATATATGTAAACATACATATATATGTAAGTATAAAAATGTATATGTACATGGATTCATCATATATGTAAATGTACACATGTATTATAATATATACTTAACTATTCTAGAATTACAGAGGCAGCTAAGTGTCACAGTAGAATGAGAGCACTGGCCCCAAAGTCGGGTAACTCTGGCTTGTGTGATCTTGGGCAAGTCACTTAACCTCTGCCTCAGTCTCTTCATTTGTAAAATGGGGGTAATAACAGCACCTACTTCCCAGGGTTAAGTGAGATTATATTTGCAAACCTTAAAGCACTATATAAATGCTAGCTATTATTACTGTATTGTTATTATTATATTTATTATTGTTATCCTAGAGTCGGAAAGGACCTAATAGGTGATCATTTAACTCTTACCGAAATAAAGGATTCCATCTACAGAATCCCCATGAATCCAAGGTCTCCGATGTTGGAAGACTCAATACCCCAAAAAGCAGCTGTTCATTCCATTTTTGGACAGCACTAATCATTAAGAAGATCTTCTATATGCTGAACTAGAATCTGTCATCCATTGTTCCTAGTTCTTCCCTCCAAGGTCAAGCAAAAGTAGTGCGAGTTAATTTTACAGTTTAGGAAACTGAGGGAGGGAAATGACTGGCTGAGAGTTACACAACAAGTTAGCTGCAAAGCTAGGAAAAATGTGCAGGTCTCTTGACTCCTATTCCAGTACCATAGATAGAGCAAATCAAGTATTGGGTCTGGAGCAAGGAAGATATGAGTTCAAATCGAGCCTAAGACACTTACTAGAAGCATGATCCTTATCTCATTTAACCTCTGTCTGCCTCAGTTTCCTCTCAGCTAAAATGTGGATAATAATAACACCTGCCTCCTTTGACTTCTCAGGATCAAATGAGATATTTGTAAAGCACTTAGCACAGTGCCTGGACCATAGTGGGCATTTAATAATTTCTTGCTCCCTTTCCCTCCCTCTCCCCACAATGATTTATAACTCTTTAAGTTTGCAGTAGCTTTCCAGCTAGAGTTAATAGTTTGTCTTTATTAAACAAAAACAAAAGCTACCAGACATGATGCTATCATACACTAGAAATCAAGTAATGTGTGTTTTGCTGGGTTTCGTTCTCAGATACCATGAGATGAATTCCATACATCATCATTGCCCTCCGCAAATAAATACATACATGTATAAATCTAGTAGGAGGGTTCACCTGCCTTTATAACCTGCAACAGTTAGAAAGCTATTGCATAGTACGTAATAATATGTGATTGTTTCCTCACGCATCCCTGAGAAGCAATTTTTTTCCATTCACTTACACTGGTCAAATCCTGCCAGATGAGTCCAGTTAAACTATCCCCTGCATTTAAGGACTGTTGGGGATGATTTGGAATCTCACCTGGAGCATGAATCCTTTCCACAAAATTTCCATTGAGAGTTTATGCAGCCTCTACTTGAACCTCTCTAAAGATGGCAGACTCCCTGCCTCCTATGACCTTATACCAAATTGAAATCTGTCTCTATTATGTCTTCCCTTTGGGTTTAGTATCTAGATGGTCACAACCAAAAGGAACCTTTGTTGTTGTTTTGTAGTCATTTCAGTCATGTCCAACTCTTCAGGAACCCATTTGGGGTTTTCTTGGCAGAGATATTGAAGTGATTTGCCATTTATTTCTCCAGCTCATTTTATAGATGAGGAAACTGAGGTAAATAAGGTTAAAGTGACTGGCCCAGGGTCACGGAGCTAGCAAGTATCTGATTTGAACTCAGGAAGATGAGTTTTCCTAACTGCAGGCCCTGGCATTCTATCCACTGTACCACCTACCTGCCCTCAGAAGGAACCCTAGGGATCATTAAATCCATACCCTCATTTTATAAATGAATATATTAGGACTCAGAGCAGTTAAATGATTTGCCTACATTCTCACAGCTCATTGACAACAGAGGTGGTGGCAAATTTGAACATTCGTTTTGCATGACTATACATATTTGTCATGGGCTTTGTTTTACTTGCCTTCTCAATTGGGAGGGGAGGAGAGGAAGTAGGGAGAGAATGTGAAACTAAAAATTAAATTGAATTAAATTTAAATACATGCATACACAAATACATACATAAATAAATAACAGGGATGAGACCTATGTATCTTGATTACTTACTATAGTGTATTTTCTACCATACCATAAAGTACTACAATTTGGGGTTAAACATAAATGTTTTATTCTTTTCTCACATAACTCTTCAGATATTTAAAATCAGAGACCATATTACCCCTCAATTTTCCTCTTCCTCAGGTCAAACGTCACCATTTCCTTCAATCAGTTTTTTTCGGGGGGAGGGGATGGGGAATGTCACATGAATTATTTCAGACTAAAGCTCTTCAGGCCAATGAACTCATTGGGACCACCAAATTTTTGGGATGCAGGGCTATTGCTGTCTTTTTGTTAATAATTATAATAGCTTCATTATGATAATTAAAAGAAAATAAAATTCTTTATATCTATATAATACTCCTAATATTTTTCCAAGTTCTTTCATGTTAATTATCTTATTTTGTGGGCCCGGAAATGAAACAGAGCTAAGACCTAACCTTTACAAAATGAGTCAACAAATGAAAAACAAAATACCCTACTTTGAATTTAAATGGGAAAGGATGAAAGTATCATGCACCCTTTACTCTCACTGCTCTTCTCTCTTCTAAACTCTCAAGTCTATTTTTAATGTGTATGTAAGTACTCTTGTTTTTTAATTTTTTTTTTGTTTCAGAGAGGAATTAAAAAGTAATTGGACTTGATGATAGGACAAAGAATTTTAACAAATTCTAAGTTTATAAGTTAATGATAGCTGTCAGAGCTTTAAAAAGAACTTAACCTTCACATACTCTACGTTCGAAAATTCAATTTGGAGGTAATTTATTAGGCACCTACTATGTGCCAGATATATACTATGTGCTAGGCAATGGGATATAAAGACAAAAATTAAACAGCACCCACCCTCAAGGAGATTACATTCTACTAGGGAGACTGTAAACATGTACATAGGTAAGTAAATAGCAGATATATACAAAATGAATTCAGAGGAATTGGGAGGATGGGGAGGGACAAAAAACTGGGGGAACTGGGAAAGACTATAGGAGGTGTCATTTGAGCTGAGCTTTGAAGAGAGTGAGAAGTTCTAAGTGTCAGTAGTAAAGAGAAAGCATTGGACAGTTGTGTAAAGGGACACAGATAGAATGACATGTGCATGAACAAGTTGGCCAGCTTGGCTAGAATAGAGATTGTTTGCAGGAGATAGTGTGTCGCTGGCCTGGAAAGATAGGCTATAGTCCCATTATGAAGGGTTTTAAAAGTTATAAGGCAGTGTTTATGAGAAATAATATGAGATCAGTCAGACGTAGTCTTTAATAGATTAAATAAATAAGATCAGGCACAAAAGCCCATGAACTCAAGGGAGAGGAAGAGTAAAGCCCACTGGTTCCTCAAGTCTGTTTTCCCTCAGTACTCCAATCACCTGATCTAGCACCTAGGATTTTTATTTTAAAAATTACAATCTTAAACCTCCCACTTGTCCCTTAAACTTTCGCCTCTCTTTGTCTAACTTGGAGGCTCTGGTTTGATGGAGGGAGCTGTTGATCTAACTACCACCACTTGCTGATGTCAAGCTGCTGGGAAGGGGAGGGTGTGTGGAGAGGAAGATAAGGGAGAGAAGTCCTTGCCCCACCCTCTTCCCTTTACCATGTCCACCCCTCTCAAGCTTTCTCTCTCTCAGCAATCCTCCAAAAACTTCCTTTGTAGGAGGAAACTGCACCTCCAGCCCTGATCTCCAGTCATCCTGATCTATATCTCACCACTGGACCCAGATGGCTCTGGAAGAGAAAGTGAGGCTGGTGACTTCACACAACCCTGCCTCACTTAAATCCAATTCACTCGCAAGTCATGGCATCACCTTCCTGATGTCAAGGTCCTCTTCACAAAATGAAGGACAAACAACAACAACCACCTCTTCCCAGGCTGGGAAGAGATACTATTCCTAGGGTTTTTGCAGCGATCCCAAATCTTACCAGAGGGATGTTGTAAAGGAAATTTTATTTTATTCTAGAACCAATAAGGAACCACTCAAGCTTCTAGAGTAGGGAAGTGACATCATCAGACCTGTGCCTTAGGAATGCCAATGTCATAGCTGTGTGGAGGGAAAACTGAAGATGTGAGAAGCTGGATGCTATATGAGACTATGTGAAGTTTTTCAATAGTCCAGGTAAAAAGTGGTGCAGGAAAAAAAAAGAAAGAAAAAAGGCAAAAAGGCAATGCAGACCAAACTAGGGGTGGTTGTAAAATTAGTAGGAACAAAAGAGAGAGTCAAGAAATATTGTCAAGAGACAATCAATAAGACTCTGCAACTGTCAAGCAAACTGTATTTTTAGCATTTCCCTGGACTTGATGGTCCATCCTCCATTCCAGGAATGCACCCTTTCTCAACTTCAGCTTTTAGAATCCTTATTTACATTTAAGATTCAGCCTGAGTCTCACTTCCTATTGGAAGTCTTCCCTTCACCCTGCCCACATCTAAAACTGTTCTCTCCCTCCTCCAGTTATCTTGTCTTTACATAGGTGTGCACATATTATATGCCAGTATTTTTTAATGTGTGGGAAGGTAGAGTCAGTTCTAAGTTTGTTTTAGTTGGGTTGATTTGTCTTTGTATTTTCAACATCTAACATAATGCTTTGCACATGAACTGTTTAACAAACTTTTTTTGATTGAATTCAAGATTGTCCAGTCTAAGCTCATTTTACAGATGAGGAAATGGACTCCTGGAAAGATGAAGTGACATACCCCAAGTCATGAAACTCAGTGGTATACAGGAAAAGTCACTGGCTTTGGAGTTGGAGGATCTGGATTCAAATCCTGCCCCCCACACTTAAATACCTGTGTGATCTTGAGCAGCTCACAACCTCCCTAGGTTTCAGTTTACTCACCTTTGCACACATGACCTCCAAGGACCCTGCCAGTTCTAGCTATGATCCTACAGTCCTCTGGCCTACAGTGCAAACTCAGTCCATAATCAGGTACTTTCTTGACTCAGAGTGGCTGTTGGAGCCACTGTGTCCAGGAAACGTATTTGTTCCAGAGGATAACTCAGTTGTAGAGTATTCATTATAACTGTATCATCAAAGCAGTGTTTCAACCAGTCATCAAAAAGAACATGGAAACAGCTCTGCTACAAAGAGCACTTCTTTGTAATGGTAATCACTGTAATGGAATTTTAATAGTACTATGGAGTGCCTCCACTAAAGTCCTGCTGAGATGCCTCATCTTAAGATGGAGGTGACCCTGGATTCCCCAAGGCTGGCTCTGTGGAATTCAAGCTCTGGAAGGGCCACCCAAGCTGGAGAGGCTCTAAGGAGACCCAAAGTCCAGCCTAGCCAAATTCAGAGAGGTTTATCATCAGAAGGTTGGCACCGGAAGAACTGATTTTTTTTTCTGCCACAGAAACTCAGAAAGACAATTTGCATTGGTCTGAATGGGTTGAAATTTTCTTCACTGAAAAGTGAACTCAAATTGATGAATTCACCAATCCTTGAAAGATTAAATTATACACAGTAATTTTTATGAAACATGTAAATTAATTATCCTGGTGTCTAATGTATCTAGAGTGGCTTCCTCACATCCAAGATTTAGCTTATTCACCAAGTATTGCTTCTAAAACCAAACTAATATTTGTGCCTATGCTAAAGGCAGCATGGTGTAGTCTAAAGGACACTCAATCTGGAGGCAGCAGACATGGGTTCAAATCCTAACTTTACTTACTACTTCTGTGATCTTTTCAGCAAATTACTGTACCTCACAAGATCTAAATTTCCTCATATGCAAAAAAAAAAGTTGCACTAAAATTCAAGGGCTGCTAATGTTTTTGTGTTCCAGAGTCTGGTGAAGCCCATAAACCCCTTCTCAGAATAAAACACACGGGATTGCAAAGCAAACCAATTACAATGAATACAGTTAGCAAAATATTTTTCTAAAAAAAAGCTCATAGACCCCCAGTTAAGAACCTCTAGCCTAGATGATCTCAAAAATCCCTTTGAGCCTAAATCCCACAATCCTATTTATTCTAAAAACTAAATGTTTCCAAACATGCATTCCCAGTTCAATTTTACATACATAGGATTTCAGTTAATTTCTCCCTGATAGTGCAGCTTTACTACTTTATTAAGGTAAACACATACTCTTCCTGTTCTTTCTGAAATACAAATTCTCTCTTGCAGTCGATAGAATTTCAGGCCTAGAATCAGAAAGCTTCGTCTTCCTGAGTTCAAATCTGGCCTCAGACACTTATTAGATGTGTGACCCTGGGCAAGTCACTCAACCTTGTTTACCTCAGTTCCCTCATCTGTAAAATGAGCTGGAGAAGGAAATGGTAAACCACTGCAGTATCTTTGCCAAGAAAACCCCAAATGGGGTCACGAAGAGCAGGACATGACTGAAACATGACTGAACAACAACATATGCTAGGAACTGTATGAAGTGCTGGAGATGCAAAGACAGGTGAAAGTAATCACTACCTTCGAAGGTTTCCCATTCTAATTAGAAAACCCACATTCAAACAACTAGGTACATACAAGATATATAGGGAGTAGATGAAGGGTAATTAAAAGGGAAAGGCATTAGCACCTGGGAGCACTGGAGAAAAGTCCTCCTACAAAAGATGGAACTTAAACTGAGTCTTGAAGGAAGCCAGGGAAACTAAGATGCAGAGGTAAGAGGGCAGAGCATCCCAGGCATATGGGAGACTGCCAATGTTACCCCTGAAAAGCATATAAATTTTAAGGAAGCATGCTGTCATATTAATCTTCCTGATACATAGATCTGGTCACCCCCACTTCTCTGATTAAATCTTGAGTAGCTCCCTATTGTCCATTGTAAGAAGTTCAAACTCCTTTGCTAGGCATTAAAAACCAGCCATCTGCCTTGGTTCATACAGTTGCCTTGCATCTCTCATGCTCCAATCAAACTGGACTATCCATCCTCCTTCCTCCCTTCCCTGGAACACACCCTACACACTCTGACTTCTAGTCCTTTGTACAAATTATTCCCTGGACCTAGAATGTTCTCTTCTTCCCATATTTATCTGATGAATTCCTAACCAGCCTTTAAAGTCCAATTCAAAATGCTGTCGCCTTCAGAAAGCCTTTCCTTGTCTCACTCCTTGTTGGTAACAACCTTCCTTCTTGGACTTCACGTGACACTTTGTTTAATGTACTTCTCTAACTCAATTAGCGTGAATTATTGCACATTGTACTTATATGTACATGCGTATATGTATACTTATAAGTACACATTGTACTTCTGTGCCTTTATCTCCCCCTACACACACATACTCACACACATGCAAGAATTCACACGCACACACACACACAAACACATATTATAAGCTCTATGAGAGCTTATATCTTCTCTAAACTTTGCACCTCTCCCAGTGTCTAATACTTTAACTATAAAATGAGGATGTTGGACTATGTGATCTCTGAGGTACCTTCCAGTTCTTAATCTATGATTCTGTGATTCTTTTAGGGAGGAATTTTATGAGGCTGACAAACAGCTTTTATAATTGGAACAAATCATGCATGCCATTTAGTAATACTTGGAAATCCATCATGCATTTGATTTACACCCAGCATTAATAAATCACACAAAAGTAGCCCCTGTGTAGCCAAGATAGTAAACAAAAGTAAACATTGTGTTTCACCTACCTATTTGGCTAGACTCAGTGAAAACTCTGGCTGCATCCACTGGAAGAATGCCTTTAGTATTTGACTAGATTGGTTATTTCTGGAACCTTTTCTGGAATATTAACTTTATTTGCTCTAAATCTGCAGGAAGCCACAGTGGAAGTGCAATGAAATATAAATGATTAAAAAGCAAAGGAGGAAAAATGTAGGTTGCTGTGTGTTTTTGCCACAACTTTCGGCAGCCCATATATTAAGCACTCTCTTCCACAGGCAGCAAGACCCTTATTGCTCTTCTTACTCTAAAACCATCCTTGCTGAGCTTCATCATCAGTTGTTTCCCAGGGAGTAAAAAAGCCTTGCCTGGGGAAAGAAGCTAGGTGCTAGGTTCAAATCCTGACTCTGCCACTTAATTGGGCAAGTCACTTCTCTCTGGGCCTCAGTTTCCTCATCCATTAAACAAAAGGGTTGGCCTTAGATGATTGCAAAGGGCCTTTTCCAGCTCTATCCTTCTCTGATTATCACAGGCCACTAAGCTCTATATGTTTTCTCAAATGCACATGGTATTCGAAACTAAAGTGGTGTTGTTGTTCAGCCATTTTTCAGTCATGTCCTACAACCCCCTCCCAATTTGAGGATGTCTTAGCAAAGATACAGAAGTGATTTGTTGTTTCCTTCTCCGGCTCATTTTACAGATGAGCAAACTGAGGCAAACAGGGTTAAGTGGCTTACCCAGGGTCACACAGCTAGTAAGTGTCTAAGGCCAGATTTGAACTCCAGAAGATGAGTCTGTCCACTGAACCACCTAGCTGTCCAGAAACTAATGTTTAATGTATGTTACTTAAAGCAATTATGTTGCTAAGGAGGGTCTGGTCAGGGAATTAAATCAACTGTCCCATAATGGGACAACCTCTTCTCTAAGAGTTTCATTAACTCAACATTCTAACCAGCCGAATTCCTTTCCTAAGGAAGGAAACCTTCAAGAAAAAAAGATTGTCTGAAGACAATAATTGTTTCCATTCCATAGATGTTTGGTGTATTATGTTGACCAAACTAGTTTTGGACAAGAGAACTAACAGCACTGGTATTAAACAGGAAAGAGGTCCAAATTAGCTTAATGTCCTATGTTGATGTCATTCCAATTTTTTCTAACAATAACGAACAGCTTACAAATGCTAATGAGTAACTAATTCCCTTTGCCTCCAAGGAAAGCAGTGAAGTAAAAAGTATTTTAAAGTGAAAAAAAACCTCTCAATTCTATAGTCTTCAAGGTTGTCAGGACACTGAGCTATCTTAAGTCTTTAAATATTTATATTAAAAGTATATATCATGGCAAGGAAAATTGATGTTCCAGCAGTCTTCTATACAGCCACTCATCTGTTTAGTTATTTTAACCATTTATATGTGAAGCAATTGGGAGGCAGGTAGGGAATGCCACCATTGGTCATATTATAAACCCATACATAGTACTGTAATATTCTGGTTAGATGATGCTTTCCAAATTTTTAAATTAGTCCCTATTCACTGAGTCAAGTTACATATGTGTGTGTGTGTGTGTGTGATATGTATGACCCAATACACAAATGGCAAAATTTGAATTTAAATTTGGTTTGGCCCTGGATTATGATGATTTTACCAGACAGCAGCATCATCTCTGACTGCTGACTGTCCATGTGGAAGTTGTACAAATAGGAGGATGGAGTCATAGGATATTTGAGGTTCAGGCAGGAAGATTAGGAACAAGGTAGAACAAGGGCAAGGAGTGGTTCTGGCATGACCCTGGCTTATGGGATGAGTTTGGCAATGTTTATGCCTTTTGGTATCAGATATCTGAAGCCATAACAGATAACTGGCTCTAGTGCTCACAAAAGTCAGTTGGGAGCTGGGGGATAGAGGAAGGAATATGATATGAAGAGAGAATTGCCATAGAGAGGAAGAAGAGAAGAACTAGTGAGTGACCAGTTGCTTAGTTTAATTCCAGGCGTTTTATTTGAGTCGAGTGGTGTTGTTATGTCAAAGTGATAGGAAGAACGTTATTAAGAGTAGGAATGCAGTTACAATAGAGTTGCTGACTTCAGAGAATTGAAGTGAGAATTGTTTGCATTAATATTTCAAGGAATAGTGAAAATAGGGAACTATAAAACTTCATTAATTTGAAATCCACAGGGCTGGAAAATGCATTTTCAATGAAACAGGTATGAATATCATTATTAAAGAACAATAGGACATATGATGAGGGGGAAGGGGAATAGGGATTGCTTTGAATTACACGCAATTTTGATAAACTGAAGTTGACTTAATAAGGTTTTAGTGCATGTGGCGTTGCTCATTGTTAATAGACAAAAACAGAGCATGTCCCTTAAAAAATAAGTATCTTGTAATGAAAAAGCTCACAATTTTATTTTCCTCAAGGTATTTGTAGCATTGGATTGTTTTATTTAAGTGAGCAAAATCAACATCGATTTTCCAAGCACCCACACAAATAGCCACTCACTCCCTTATTTATGGGGGGTAATGATTGATATCAGCAAGTGACAAACACATCTGACTGCAGTTATTTTAATATCTATATGTTTCTCTGTGGAGGGCAGTCTTTTTTTTAAAGGAGCCTCATGGGCTGATTAAAAAAAAAAAACCAAACCAAACAATTCTGTGCAAGGCTGTGAGATCTGACCTTTCCCTGTTCAGCTTTAAGACAAGCAATCATCTTTGGTCCTGACATTTGAAATAAGTGTAAGAACAGGTTTTCCAGGGGCTGCTTCCTATACATATTGCTACCATGACAGACTTGGCACATTGGGACTTTACGAAGTAAAGTCTCTTTAGCATAAAACACAAATTTGAACTGTGAGGGGGCCGATACCCAGTGAACTCTTTCTATCACGCTTGGCTAGTGAACTGCAGTCTGCAGTGTTAACTTTTGTATGCGGAGTGTTCATAAGGAGCATAGGGCCCAGCTTCAGTGGTAATTCCAAAAGTGCATGCCCAATAAAAATGGAAGGGACCACCATCTTGTTTCACCCTTTCATTTTACAGAAAAGGAAACTGAGGCTCAGACAGGGGAAATAATTTGTCTAAAGTTACATAGCTAATTAGCATCAGGGCTAAGATACAAATTTTAAAAAAGGGGTGGGGGAGGGAACCATATCAGTGCCTTGTATATAGGCAGTACATATTCAATAAATGTTCCCTGATTTGAATTAGTGATGAGTGGGATTTGTCCCATAGAAGGACCATAAATTGTTTGATAGTATATTTGTAAACATAAGGTTTGAAAGCTCATAAGAGATTCTCCAGTGAGACATACTTAGAAAATATACATTTCATCATAATTTTTTTTATTTTAAGGTGGATATTCATCTTGTTATAACACATTCTTGCTCTGTCTTCCATTTCAGAAAGGCAGTATGTCACTACATGCCTCAATGAAATACAAGGCATTATAACTGCTATTTTAAAAATAAAGTTTCCCCTGTGGATTTGGAGCTGTATTATAGTTACATTTTTATCCCCCCTTTTTCCTATATTCATTCAATTAGTAGAATTTGTCTTTCAAAAAGAAAATACTAAATTCTCCAACCTTTTCTATTTTTTAATGTGATGAAATAAGTACAATTGTATATATGTGGGTATACACACACACACACACACACACACACATACTGCTTCACACAATGAAACAAGTTGTATAAAATTATCAGAAAGCCATCTGTGACCCTCATGTTGTATTATGGTTTTTTAACCAAATTCTTCGGGGAGAGAGGGAGATTATTTGGATATGGAAAACAAAAAGCAATTTCAATTTAAAAATTTTAAATATGGAAACAGCCTTACCTTTCCCTGGATTTGCAGGAAATGGGTTTCCAAAGTCTTGATGTTTTGGCTTCAAAGAATGTGGCATTGGCATCCCTGGCCCCTGGGGAACCTGGAAAAGAGGCTTCCCATTGGTAACCACTTGTCTCCTGGGACTCAGTGCTGGAAGGTGGATGGGACTATCAGCTGAGTTGCTCTGAGGAGCTACCCCTCCTCCTGAGGGCAGCTTGAGATGGATGCTTCCAACAGCAGGGCTGGGTGTGCTGCCATTGGATGATGGGCAAGATGTCCCTGATGGAACCCTGACAGGAGGGATATGTTGGCCACTGATCAACCCTGGCCCCTGTGGAGTGCCTGATGTACGGTGCAGATTCATGCTGCATGACCTTCCATTCATTGTGAAAAGCCAGTGGCTAGGGGTCAATAAATCCAGTGGTACTGGTGACTTCTTTCAGGCCAGGTCCAGTAAATTACCCATAGTGTAGGATTTATGCCTGTTTTAAATACAAACACAGGAATATTTTTTAAATCAAGGATGAAAACATGTCATTGGAATAGTCCACATCCATAGTATCCACATAAAAGTTTTTAAAAAGGGATACCTATGTCACAATTGTACTAAACAAATTATCTCTTTTCCTAAGAAATAGTTCATTTTGACAATTGTAGATTGCTAGCCTAGAAGAAACACAACAATTCAATCTTTGTGAGCTATGAAATTGTTATTTAAGAAGTTTCTAGTGGCTCCTTTAATTCTAGAAACCGAGTTTTTGAAAGACTTGAAAACTCTAATCAATGCAATGACTAGGACCAATATAAAGAATGCTACTCACCTCTTAACAGAGAGGAAGTAAACTCAGGGTGTAAAATAAGACATATTTTGGTCACGACCAAGACAGAATTTGTTTTGCTTGATTATGAATATTTGTTATAAAAGTTTTCATATTGTTGTTTTTGCCTCAATAAGGGTAGTGATGGGAAGAAAAGAAAACAGATTCTTATTAACTAAAAAAATTAATTTAAAAAAAGAAGAAACCAAGGAACTACAAGTCTCTGAAATAGTCAAAAAAGTTAGACATTGTCTATGAGCAAGTACTCATAGGCAAACCAAATTCCAAGAATGCTTTCTCCTTATAATAAATCTGCTATGTTCCCCCTTATCCCTCCAGGAAACTGGTTCCTAAGACTGGGATTCAATATGTATTCTTGCTCAGATGGTGCCCTTGTGTGGCACATAATGAAAAGGGAGCCATGACATGTCTTGGCTTCCAATAAGCTTAGGATAGGTTGTCTGCAGAAATCTGGGAAGCAACACTTGCAACGTTAGAGTAGTAACATCGTATTGGCCATGAGCAGAGAAATAAGCCTGGGCTACAGTACCACAGACAATTTCATTTTTTAAACCCTGGAAGGGGGGAAGGAGAAAGAAAGCATGAAAATAGAATATAAGCAAAAGAGAAAAGAAATTTAATGCTCTAAGTTAGGTTCATCCAGCATGGAATTGCCAAAGATAGCTAGAAGGGAACTTGATGACAGTCTGATATCTCATTTTACAAATGAGGAAACTCATGCTGCCTAGAATGAGGTAAATGGCATGTCCAAGGTCATGTAGGTAGCAAGCAGAAGAGTCAGGACTTGAACCCAAGTCCTCTGTCTCTCAAGTCCACTTTTCTTATGCTATTCTACACAAGGCACCACATGTAGAAAAATCAAGCCCAGAGATGTACAGAAGAAATACTTCCTGTCCCATTCCACCAAAGAGCAGAGAGGAATGAGTACCCACAGTCATCAGGTCCATGTTCTGAAATCATACACTGACAATGCCACCATGGCCCCCAAATATCTAAACTCCCTGTTTGGATGTGTCCTTCAGAAGTAAATGGGCGTGGGGAACAATGAGATGGGAAGGGCAGAAACTCCAGAAGGAGGTCAGGCTTTCTCTGATCAGACATTTTCACACCTCTCAGCTTTACTCAAATGCCACTTTTTAACAAGAAGCCTTTTTTGATTTCCCTAGTTGCTAGCGTTTTTGCTATTCCTGAAAACTTGTATATACTTTGTATATATTTTGTACTGACTTACCTATGTATATGTTGCTTCCTCCCAGGGAAATGTAAGCACCTCAAAGGCAAGTACTATTCTGTTTTTGTCTTTTATTCCTAAGTACTTAGAATAATGCCTAGATTCCTTAGTATGATCATTTACCAGCTTGTATCTATGGATTACCTCCCAATCTTCCACTTAGTAAAACAATAAAGAACCTAGGGGGAACTGTGTAAAAGATGAGGAGATGCCTATCAACTTCCATTATGCTCCTGGTCTAATCTGAGTCCCTGAAAATCAGAGGTGTCAAGCAAGCAGAGGCCAGCAATACTCTAAAATGTGCCACAAGAATTTGATCTTATAATTAGGAAATATTTGACAAAATAAATAAAATTCAATAGAACATAGATAATGTTAATATGTGGTTTTCTAAATCAATATGCAGCTAGCAGGACTCCTTGTGAATGGTCAAGTAGTTCTTTTTTATTTGAATTTGACATTACTGATATAAATTATCTCAGAAACAGACTAAAAGGAAGTTGGTGAAGTGAGTAACCTTTATCTCTTTTCCCTTAACCACAAAATCATTACATTGTAGAACTAACAACCTTTGTACTCCTCACCACACACACACACACACACACACACACACACACACACACACACCTCCAGGTAAAATCTCTCTGTTTCCTACAATTGTTTAGAAAATCTAGGGCAATACCCTTTGATCCAGCAATATCACTTCTAGGGCTGTGTTCCAAAGAGATTCCCCAAAAAAGGAAAAGGACCTTATGTATAAAAATCTACATAGGAGCTCTATTTGAGGTGGCAAAGAACTGGAAATTGAGGGGATGCTCATTAATTGGGGAATGACCGAACAAGTTGTTGTGTATGAATGTAATGGAATACTGTCGCGCTATAAGAAATGATAAGCAGGCAGATTTCAGAAAAACCTGGAAAGACTTACATGAACTGATGCTGAGTGAAGTGAGCAAAACCAGGAGAACACTGTACACAATAACAGTAACACTGTGTAATGTTCAACTGTGATAGACTTAGCCCTTCTCCGCAATACAATGATCTAAGACAATTCTAAAAGTCTCATGATGGAAAATGCTATCCACATACAGAGAAAGAGCTATGGAGTCTGAATGCAGATCAAAGCAAACTATTTTCTTCTTTTTTTTTCTTTCTCACGGTTTTCCCTTTTGTTCTGATTCTTCTTTCACAACATGACTACTGTGGAAATATGTTTAACATGATTGTACATGTATAACCTATATCAGATTGCTTGCTGTCTTAGGGAGAAGGGAGAGGAGAGAAAAATTTGGAACTCAAAATCTTATAAAAATATATTGAAAACTATACATTTAATTGGAAAAAATAAAATACTATTCAAAAAAGAAAATCTAGGGCAAGAAAAAAAGCTCATTTAGAGAGATATAATGAGAAAAATCTAATTTGTAGAGGATATACATTTTTCAAATGATGTACAGTTTTTTAAGGGTATACTGAAGCAAGCTCTAACTGGTCTGAGAGAGCCAATTGTTAAAATTTTCAATGGGAGTATTTACACCTCTAAAATCATCAAAGTATAAATCAGGGTCAATTGTCTAAACTTTAAAAAGTGATGGGAAACTGTTAATATATACATATATAGATTAAAGTTAAAAGGGTTTTCTGTATTTTTCAGAGAGATGATTATTAAATGTTTACTAGCACACCACTGAATAATACACATAATGCTGTTCTGACCAAGGTTCTTCCACAATAATACTGTTACTACATTATAGCCAAACCCTATCATAATGTTATACCACTGTGACTGTTCAGCTAATCAGTGTGTTAAAATGGAAAGATTCAGAATCACAGAACTTAAGTTTGAATCCTCTCTGTGCCATTTACTTCTTCTCTGATCTTCAGCAAATCACTTAAACTAGCTCTGGGCCTCAGTCTCCTCACCTATAAAATAAAGGGTTTGGATCCGATGACCTCTAAGGATCCTTCTAAGTCTAAATCTATGATAACTTTAGACATATAAATTATATGGTTTCTATCTGCGCCCTTGCCACTGTTGCTTGCTCCATTCCCAGGAACAAATTTTCCAACAGTTTATCTTTAGGACTACATAATAGACTAGTTAAAAGTAAGCATTTAAAGACATATAAAAGAAATTCCAACCACTTGATTTAAGGCATAAAAATGAGAAAGATAATAATTCAGAATAGTCTTCCCATTTTTGCCCTGGAAAGACTTCAGTGCAATCTTCCTAGTATTCCTATTTTAAAAAAAAAAAACTAGATTCTATTCCCAGTCAGTCTATTGATTCACTGGGTGATTATGGCAAGTCATTTTGTTTCCTGGTGTTTTACCAGATAACATTTGCCATTTATTTCTCTGACATTAATTAAATAATGTTTGCGGAGCCCTTTGAACTCTACAAAGAAAAGCACTTACTCAGTACCAGAAAAAAAATCAAAAGAAATATGATTTACTGGCAATTTGTTTAAACTGGGGAATTGTCCAGCAAGACTGGAAACATGAGTCACTGAGTCTATGGTCCAAGTGACAAGTGTCTGTAAATTTTTAGACTATGTCCATTTCCAGGTTTTTAAAACAAGGGAGTCATTTTTGGCAGCAAGAACACATACAATCAGGAATTCTCATCAAAAAATCTGAACAAAAACATATTTACTTATCAAACCATTAGGTTGGGTTGGTAGGATGGAAAAGTTATAGAAAGGAATAGATAATTAAGTAACTGGGAGCTAAATTGGGCATTGAACATTTGCACCTGCCTGCCTTGACAAGATATTTATTTTGTTTTATTTTTCTTTTTTTTTTCTTTTACAGACCATGCCCCTTCGTTGATAAATAGCTTAAGGGTAAAGATAAAAATAAAATTATAATTTAAAATATGATACCTACAGAACATAACCAGCAAGAAAAATTATTACCACCATGAGGAAAAAGTGCTAAAGCCAATGGCAGTTTCTTCATTCAAAGTGATTCAAAAAGACCAGCTTAGAGATTAAAAAAAACCACATTTAAATATATCTACATTCCAGTTTTCCATAATAACTATCACTGAATAGACTTTCCAGTGTCAGACCCCACATTAAAAAACTCATTTTAGCATATTCTAAACACACATGCCAGCTCCAAAATAATAATAACATGGCATGATTGTATGGGCATCTTTCTTCTCAACACTTAGCAACTAATTGAATTGGACAGTATGTAGGATAGTCTGCGCCTTTTCTTCTCAAGAACCTCAGTGGATTTCCCATTTGCAACTAAATAGTAATAGAACTTTTAACTGACATTTATACCCGTCCACATTTCAGTTTCAATCTACTTTTCAAAATTCATTTCATTTCATGCTACTAACACCATGTTCCATCTAAATTTGACTCTCCGTCATCTCTCCCATCACTTTTGTCTTGTCCTAGAATCTCTATTTTCCCAACACCCAGATCAAACACTACCCTCTTCAAGAAGTTTTCCCTGACCCCTTCCCCAGCCATGTATTTTTCCACAAGAAAATTGTCCTGTATGTATTTTGTACATATTTGTATATACCTGTATATGTACATGTTGTCTCTGTCAATAGAATGTTAGCTCCTTGAGGACAGGCACTGTTTCACTTTTACCTTTGTATCCTCAGTACTAGTGAACTAAACGCTTGGCACATAGTAAGCACTTAATAAATGCTAGTTGATTATCTTCTATCTGGATCTACCCTGCACCGCCCATAACTGGAATGGATCCCTGCATCCTCTGGTTCTTGAAGTTTGTCCCTTCCTTCAAGGACCAAGGTACCATCTCCTTTATGACATTTTCTTGACCTCTTTAATCCAACCCTCACCTCCTACTCCCAAAAGTCATCTTCCTTTCCCTAAATTTATCATAGTATTTATTCTGGACCTCTCCGGCATGCTGTCAAATTCAATTATACCATAAATGGTTATTAAGTACTTAATATGTGCCAGGCATTGTCCTAAGTGCTGAAGACACAAATCCAAAAAGGAAAAGAAAGAAAAAATAAAAAGAGTCCCTGTCCTTAAGGAGCTTACAATCTGACAGAAGGGAAACAACACACAAAAGACTGAAAAGGTAGGGGACAGCTTCTAACTCAGAGGCACGGTAGAAAAGTCAGAGTAGTCCTATAGTGTAGACAAGGTGAAAAAAGAGATATCTAAGCAGAGCATCCTCTTTAAATGGAGGTTTTAGACTTCATGGCTCAACTCTCCAATCAGAAGGACAGAGAGTGGTAATGAGGTAGAACATTAAGCCTGATGAAATCTTATAGGCTGGTTATTATCTCATAGGAGGTTTTCTCAGTAATAAGCTTCTTGGGAAGATGGTCGAGAGGGGGCAGGGTCTAGACTGAACACCTCCAAATTCTTCTCCAAATAACTTTTAAATGCCTCAAAATGAATTCTGGAGCAGCAGAACCCACAAAAAGGACAGGGTGAAAAACTTTTACAGCATGAGACTACTTAGAGGGTTGGCAGGAAAGGTCTGTCACACCAGGGGTGAAAGTGGAGCCCAATTCAGTGCAGGCAATACCCCTGCAAGCCAGCAGCAGGCTGGGTCTCAGCCAGCCAGTAGCAAGCCTTGGAGGCAACTGAATCTACAGCAGCTACTTCCAGAGCATTCAGGCCATAGACAGTAAGGGGGTTGGACAACTGGTCAGAAAAAGATTGCAGGGGTCCTTCTGTTGGTAACGGGTGCAGGACTCTGTTGCATTGCCTATATACAGATCTGGTTGAAGAACTAGGCCAAGGAAGATCACTAGCACACCAGAGCTTGTGGCCTCTGGGGCCCTAGTGGAGCAGGGGCCCCAGTTCTAGAGCAGTTCTAGAGCAGAAAAGGATGTTTGTGGTCACTTGCAGACCAGAGCACAGGTCAGGAGAGTAGTAAACACATCTCTCCATAGATCACACCATGTTGGAAGAACTGAAAACTTATAGACCCCCAAAACTAGGTCTGAAAACAGCTGCACAAAAAAAAACCTGGAGCTTAAACACATCTTTCCATAGATCACACCATGTTGGAAGTACTGAATACTTATAAACCCCCAGAACTAGGTCTGAAAACAGCTGCACAAAAAAAATCTGAAGCTTAGGATAATACTCCACGAGCAGAACTCAGCTTTAACATAAAGTTAAAAGTCAAGAAATGGCCTAGGTAGGAAAATGAACAAATAACAAAAGAAGAACCTGACTATAGAAAGTTACCATAGTGACAAGGAAGATTAAAACACAAACTCAGATGATAACAAAGTCAAAACTGCAACATCCAAAACCTCAAAGAAAAATGTGAATTGGTCTCAGGACCAAAAAGTATCTCTGGAAGAGCTCAAAAAGGATTTTGAAAATCAAGTAAGAGAGGGAGAGGAAAATTGGGAAAAGAAATTAAAGCAATGCAAGAAAATCATGAAAAAAGAGTCAACAGCTTGATAAAGGAGGCATAAAAAATACTGAAGGAAAAAATAACACCTTAGAAAACAGAATAGGTCAAATAGTAAAAGAAGCACAAAAATCCACTGAAGAGTACTCCTTAAAAAGCAGAATTGGCCACATGGAAAAAGGTGTACAAAAATTCTCTGAAGAAAAGAACTACTTTAAAAGGAGAAATGTCCAAATGGAAAAGGAGGTCCAAAAGTTCAATGAAGAAAATAGTTTCTTAAAATTAGATTTGGGCAAGTGGAAGCTAATGACTCCGTGAGACATCAAGAAACAATAAAATCAAATCAAAAGAATAAAAAATAGAAGAAAATGTGAACTATCTCATTAAAAAAAAACTGACCTGGAAAATAGATTGAGGAGAGAAAATTTAAGAATCATTGAACTACCTGAAAGCCATGATAAAAAAAAGACCCTGGACATCATATTTCAAGAAATGATCCTAGAACCAGAGGATAAGCTAGAAATTGAAAGAATCCACTGATCACCTCCTAGAAGAGATCCCAAATGAAAACTCCCAGGAATAGTATAGCCAAATTCCAGAGTTCCAAGGTCAAAGACAAAATATTGCAAGTAGCCAGAAAGAAAAAATTCAAATCTCACGGAGCCACAATCAGTTTAACACAAAATATAGTAGCTTCTACATTAAAGGATCAGGAGGCTTGGAATATGACACTCCAGGGGGTAAAAGTATTACACCCAAGAATCACCTACCCAGCAAAACTGAGTATAATCCTTCAAGGGAAGCAATGGAAATTCAGTGAAATAGAGGACACTGAAGCATTCCTAATGAAAAGACCAGAGCTGAATAGAAAATTTGACTTTCAAATACAGGCCTCAAAAGAAGCATGTAAAGGTAAACAGGAAAGAGAACTCATAATGAATTCAATAAGGTTAAACTGTTTATATTCCTACATGGGAAAATGACACTTAAAATTCCTAAAATGTTCTCATTATTGGGGCAGTTAGAAGGAATATATATATATATATATATATATATATATATATATATATATATATATATATATACATATAGACAGAGGGCATGGTTATGAGTTGAATATGGTGGGATGATAGCTAAAAAAAAAATTAAGGGGTGAGAAAGAGGAATGTACAGAGGAAAGGAAAAGTAGAATGGGGTAATTATCTCACATGAAAGAGGTGAAAGATTTTACAGTGGAGGGGAAGATGAGGGAAGTGGCGGGGGAGGGGAGTGCTTGAACCTTACTCTCACTCATCAGAATTGGCTCAAGGAGGAAATAATATACACACTCAGTTGAGTATAGAAATCTATCTTATTGTATAGGAAAGTAGGAGGAAATAAGGGAATAAGAGAGGAAGGGGCAAATGGAAAGGAGGGTGGATTGGGAAAAGTGGTAGTCAGAAACAAAACACTTTTGAGGATGGACAGGGTGAAAGAAGAAAGTAGGAAAAGTGGGGGAAAATAGGATGAAATATGCAGTAATTATAACTGTGAAAAAAAATTACAGCAAGTTTTTCTGAAAAGGACCTATTTCTCAAATATATGGAGAACTGAAATTTATAAGAATACAAATCATTCTCCAGTTAATAAATGGTGAACAGATATGACCACACAACTTTCAAACAAAGTAATCAAAGCTATATATAGCCATATAAAAATGCTTCAAGTAACTATTGATTAAAGAAATACAAATTAAAACAACTCTGAGGTAGCACCCCATTCCTATCAGATTAGCTAATATGACAGAAGAGGAAAATGACAAATGTTTGAGGGAATACAGAAAAATTGGGACACTAACTCCACTGTTGGGGGAGTTGTGAACAGATCTAATCATTCCAGAAAGCAATCTGGACCTATGCCCAAAGGGCAATCAAACTGTGCAAACCCTTTGACTCCGCAATACCACTACTATATCTATATCCCAAAGAGATCATAAAAAGGGGGAAAGGACCTACATGTACAAAAATATTTATAGAAGCTATTTTGTGGTTGCAAAGAACTGGAAATTGAAGGGATGCCCATCAAATAGGAAATGGCTGAACAAGTTGTGGTATATGGTTGTGATTCAATACTATTATGCTATAAGAAAAGATGAGCAGGATTGCTCTCAAAAAAAAATACTTGGAAGACTTACATGAACTGATACAGAGTGAAGTAAGTAGAGCCAGGGAGTACCGAACACAGTAACAGCAATATTATACAATGATCAGCCCTAAATGATTCAGCTATACTTAAGATAAAAATGCTGTCCACGTTCAGAAAAAGAACTGATGGAGTCTGAATGCAAATTGAAGCATACTTTTTTTTAAACTTTTTTTTGTTTGTGTTTTCCTTTCACAACATGACTAATATGGAAATGTGTTTTGCACAGCTGCACATGTATAACCTATACCAAATTACTTTTCTTCTCAAGGACAGTATAGGGGAGAGAGAAAGGGAAGGAGAGAGAGAATTTGGAACTCAAAATTTTTACCAATTAATATTAAAAATTGTTTTTTACATGTAATTGGGAAAAATAAAATATTACATGAATAAGAAAAATTATAAAGAATAGCTTTCCTCTTAGAAAGCAAAGAAAAATAATGATAATGAACTTACTAGGGCCTGGTGTACACTAGGGCCTTATATCACAATTATTTATTCAAAAGGTATACTTAAAAGAAAAAGTCTCATCAAGGTTAATCCCTCCTAAATCAGGTTAACATGATTAAAGGATAAGGACTTTGCTCTGGTAATAAACCCTTCTCCTTATTACCATAAAAGAAGACTAGCTAGTTAGCTCAGTGGATCCTAGGTCTAGAGTCAGGAAGACTTGAGTTCAAATCCAACCTCAGACACTTACTGGCTGTGTGACCCTGGGCAAGTCACTTAACTTCAGTTTGCCTTAATCCCCAGGAGAAGGAAATGGCAAACCATTCCAGTATCCTTGCTAAGAAAACCCCTTGAACAGTATTGGCTTGATATTGTCCAGAGGGTGACAAAGAGTCAGACAGGACTAAACAACAACATATACTGTAAAAAGCCTCACTACCACCCACAGATGAAGTCATTGATAGCTCTTTGGCAAGCACTGAGGTTCAGGTCACTGAACCAAGCCCTGGGGATACAAAAAGATAATCAAAGGGTAATTGCTGCCCTCACCATCTAATGGGAGACAAGCAAACAAATAAATATGAAGCAAGCTACATACAAGATAAATAGGAAATAATTATACGGGGTTGGGAAAGGCTTCCTATTGAAGGAAGGTAGGGACACCAGTAGGCAGAGAAGAGGAGAGAGAGTTTTCTGTGCATGGGGGGACAGCCAGAGAAAATCTAGGAGCCCAGAGATGGAACGTCTTGTTCATAGAACAGCAAAGAGGCCAGCGTCACTGGACTGGAGAGTACGTGGCAGGGAATAAGGTGGAAGAAAACTGCAAAGGGGCTTTGAACACCAAACAGGATTTTATATGTAATCCTGGAGAAACTCAGGAGTCAATAGTGTTTATTAATTTGGGCAAGGGGGAAGGGTGTAACAGTCAGACCTGCACTTAAGGAAAATCACTTTGGTGGTTGAATGAAGGTTGGATTAAAGGAGGAGAGATTTGAGGCAAACATCCACCAGCAGGCTATTGCAATAATCCAGGAGCGAGGTGCTGGGAAAAGGGAAGAAAATGTCATTATATAGAAAGAAGGGGTTGGCACTCACGTGCCCCCGCTCACACTAGTTCTTCTCTATGCCCTTATTTTTGAGGGAGGGACTCAAACATTGTCTCAAGGACTCCCTGGGGAAGGTGAGATTCACGATAGGGATGAGGGGCTTGTCTCTCCAGCAACCCTGAGTGCTGCTTTGCATGTGAGCTTTTAAATTTTCTGCAGAGACATGGATCTGTGATATTCTGGTATTCCCAGGGAAAATGCTGGGTTGGGCAAAGAGACCGGTTTGTGAAATGCTGCTCAAGATCAAACCTAGTTGGCATAAACTCAGAGTTCTAGTTCTGAGCAAAAAATTACATTTAGGTACTGGTGCTTCTCACTAATTTTTAAATTTTTCTGAGAGATGCAGCAAAGTAGCACAGTGTATATAGCATGCGAACTGGGGTCAGAAAGACCTAAGTCCAAAGACTTCCTCAAATACTTGTGCACTGCATCATCTTGAGCACATCACTTAACTTCTCTATCTCAGTTTTCCCAGCTATAAGATGGGATGATAATAGCACCTATTTTACAGGCTTGTTGTGAGGAGAGAATTACATGTAAAACACCCTATATAAGTGCTAGCTATTTATCTATGTTGGTATGTATCTAGTGTCTAGCGTTGATGTATTGTATGCAAGAGACATTTAATAAATATTTGCTGAATTGAATTCAATACAATCAATAGCAGATGCTTCGCACATAAAAACAAACTCAGTAGTGGAAATAGCAGTGAGGGCAAAGTTTAAACCCAGATCTACAACAAGATAGCTATATTGCCTTGGACCCTTCATTTCTCTGGGCTTGAGATTTTTTTATCTGTAAAATGAGGGTGGTTAGACTAACAATCCTGAGGTTCTTTCCAGTTCCAACATTCTACGATTCTTTAGACTACTTAGAAAGAATTGGTGATAATCTTTCAGACTAAGAAATGTGAAAATTGGGAAGGGTTAATGGATTTAAGGTAAATGGAATAAGCTAACAGAACCCCCAGGATGGTCTTTGGTATTGCTCTAATCCCCTACCACCAACCAGAGAATCAGAAAAAAAATCTCTGAATTGGATTTGCCAACCCAGTACCTTGATAAGCCATAACCAATCAACAGAATAACCCCTCTCCTACTGGTATATTTTTAAAAAATCTAACAAGTAAATGAAAAGGATTAAGGACTTTAAAATGCATGTATGAAAGTTTTCCCTTAGTTGAAAAACTTTCCTGGTTCTTTTCTTTTTCCTCTTCATGGTGCTCTAAGCCAGTGCTATCAATACATAGGCACAAGATTGGGGTGTGAGAAAGAAAAGGGAGATTGAGTATGTAACATCAGAGTCAATTTTAGTCACTTGTATATTTGGGATACACCGTTTTTCAATACTCCACTATTTCATGTGGTAACATTCCTCTCTCCAAAGCCCAGAACAGAATGAGCGTGGTTTAAACATCATGTGTGCTAAAATATTTTCTCCCCCACTAGATTATGAACTCCTTTAGGCAAGGACTGTCTTTTGCCTCTTTTGGATCCCTAGTGCTTAGCACAGTGCCTAACCCATAATAGACACTTAATAAATGCATATTGACTGAGTGAGTATTTTAAGAGTATTTCTTTCTTTCTCAGCACTTCCACTTAGGAAACAGGCACAGGTTTCCTAAGATTTCTGCCTGTAAGTCACCGGAAAAATTATTTCATTTTACGTATGAGGAAGCTAAGACCCAGAGAAGGGGAAATAGTCATTTGCCCTAAGATTTGAGCCCAGATCTCAATCTCAGGCCTCTGCCTCCAGGTCCAGTGCTCTCCAGTACAGAATCCCACTTAGCACACAAGGAAATTGGGGATGTGGAGAGAATGAATAACTTCAGGAATGTCCTGGGAGAGCTAGGATTAGAACTCAGAGGTGCTGACTCCCAGTTCTGTGTTCAACCTTATCCATTCCTTACTGTTTAACTGCAGCAAATTTTATAAAAAGCAATGCTCACTCAGTCAGGCCCAAGAAATCATTCTGAAAAACCTAAGTCCTATCATATCCACCTGAAGTCAAAAGCTGTTTCTTGGCAAATAACATTAATAGACTCATTTAGAGTCATCATTCATTTGATGAGCCAGTTAATTATTAATTTTCATACATCATTTAATTTCCTTAGGCTACATTTAGTCTTTGTTGCATTTTCCATTCCTCGTGCTGAAAAGCCTTTGTAGAGTAGCTATTACCCTGCATAGACAACTCAGCCTTAATATAAAGGTCGAAAAGGAGAAAAGACTATGCCTGCATCCTCATGGTCATACAGACCTTTTGCCAAAGAAGGAATTACCTAAAATATAATCCTGAATCCTTTGTGGATTCTTGTTTATATACATATTTGTGCATACATATAGATGTAGTTCCCTTTTTAGTTGATAATTTTTAAATGACATAAAAATGACCTTTTCAAAATTAGGGTGTTCCTATTTTTGTCACTAATGTGACTGATATCTTTTCCTAATTGTTTTCATTGTTAAGTATTTTTTAGCCAGGAGAATATAAATGAGAAAGCCTATTGATGGGCAATATAATTTATTCTCATGCCCGGCTGCAGGGTGAAGAATATTTTGCAATTCAATCAAGGACAGATAGAGCTGAATGTTCTTAGATCCCAAGGGTTCATTTTAATAAAGCAGAA
Organism: Trichosurus vulpecula; assembly: GCF_011100635.1. Classification (NCBI taxonomy): domain Eukaryota; kingdom Metazoa; phylum Chordata; class Mammalia; order Diprotodontia; family Phalangeridae; genus Trichosurus; species Trichosurus vulpecula. The sequence goes on from NC_050581.1 coordinate 84,389,279, forward strand.
TGTACCTTGTCCTAACACAGGTGACTGACTCCCCAGAAAAGATTGTATAAACAAAAACCAATCATGTAAGTCATTTTATTGGCAACAATATAAACACAGCTATATTAGATGTCACCAATAAATCAAAACTATTCTTGTCTGTAATTTTAACTAGAGGAAAGTGCAAACATGTGGAAACAGGAGGTTATTACAGGGAAGATATATTGTATTGGTCCAGCATAATGCTCTTTCTCTAAATGAATACTGGATAGTATTGCAGGTCTATGTCCCTCTTTACAAAGTTTAATTTAATTTTGCCAGTCCTTTAGGTTTTTATTCAACAGAGCAGGCAGAGTGATACCTTATGCACTTCCACACTCCAACCATCCAACACCTATAGATTCTAGTAATACTGAAATATTCCCAGCTTTCCCAAAGCCTCTTACTCATTTCAAAAGATTGCTGACTCATAGCTTTAGAGTTAAAATGTACAGTAGCGGTCCAAACCCCCTTCGAGTCCAACCCCCCAGAATTTACAGAAAAGAAAATTGAGGCCAGTAATAACAGACAGAGGCAGGATTCAAAATCCACATCTTGCAATCCCAAATCCAGGGTGTTTCCCATCGCACCACTGGCCCTATAAGAATCAGATATGCAGAATTTACTCAAGGAGAGCCTCTTCTCCCTTACAGTAAAATTAAAAGAGGCTTCATGCTTTGTGTGTATTTTAAAACAATATTTCACCAAGAACAACAAGATGATAACAATCCTCCCCCTCCTACTTTCTAACTTCCTCCCAAAGACAACTCAGAAAACACATTACAAAGATTCTATGAAAGTCTACCAGTTAGAAACTTGGATTTTGATTTATGGAACCAAATCCCCAGGGGCCAGTTTAAGGAAGGAAAAAGAAATACCAAACTCCACCAAAAAATCCTTCCATTTTGAATTTTTCTTAAAGAAAAAAATAAAAGCAGGAAGAAAAACCAGAATCAAACTCTAAAGTAGAGGACTGAGCTACCTGGTGGTACCCATTTACATTGAAAGCATTAAAGAAAATGTTTCCAAAAGCCTCTTTTCCAGAGGTCATCTGCTAATTCTGTCTCTAATGCTCACTTTGGAATTATGGTGTTTCCTAAATTGTATGAATCTTTAATGTGAATTTTTCTGAAAGTTTTAAAGAACGATATTTCCACATATCTTCTCAGTAATTTTTTTTAGAATTTTTGATCTAAGAAAGTCATTTTTATTTGTTTTAAAGTGGGAGGAGGGGGTACAGGAAATTTTGCTAACCAACCTAATTTTCCTTTTAAAACTGAAAAATTGTGAAAAAATTTACTAAATTATCAACACTTGAGAAATTAATGCTTCTGGCTGGAAAATTCCAATTGATACTTAAAAAATGACTTTAAAATGAGACATTACCTTTTGGGGCCTCAAATTAGCTGCCATAAACTCTATCACTCTATGCCAACCAACTACAGGTAAAATGAAGCTATTTAAAACCTGGAAATATTGATTTAGAGTAGTATTTTAAAAAATTAAAACTCTCCTAGAATTCACTTTACCCACTTCAGTGCATTCACATAAAATACATCACTTTTCCTCATGGGATGCTTGTATCCCCATAGTGTGATAGTAGCAGTTATATAGGACATTGGTTTAATTTCCTCCTAGTCATTGCCTTATCAGCACCCTGTGATATAACCCCAGCAATTCACCAGGAAAAGGAACTTGGAAATCACAAATGTAGCTCGAGATAAAAATCAATCATTTCAAAAAGATCACTGAGTAGAAAGCAGGTTTTGCCTCTTTTTAACCCAGGCACTACCTCCAAGAGTATTTATTGTGGCCATCACATTATATGTTTAGGTCCATTGAAGAGTGACTGAGCTCTGTGGTCACTTCTTTGTATTTAGATAGAAAGATATCCTCAATGCAAAATAAGCCTTCAACATTTTGCTTGATGAAAGAACCACCTAGTCTTAACTTGCCATTTTTTGTTATTAAGATCTAAAATAATAAGTAAATGATACATAATCCCACCACCAAATTCATTCTCCACCAGGACTTGTACAAAATATGTGCTCAATAAATGTGTGTTGGTTAGGACCCACTGATTGATTTAGGGTGAAAAGCGTATTCCAGGATGCAGAGAGGGCTTAGTGTAGTGAGAGACAGTGGAGTGCAATGGAAAGAACTCTGGAAGAAGTCAGAAGGCATGATTTCTTACCCCAACTGTACCACCAACTAGCTGAGATAGGTCCTCTCTGGGCCTCAATTTCCTCATCTTTCAAATGTGGATAAAAATCCCTGCCTCCCAGAGTTGTTGTAAGGATAAAGTATATGTAATGTATGCAATGTAAACAAAATCAGTATGTGAACAGTAAAGTGTTATGCACCTGTAAGTTATCATTACTAGATGACACTCTGAATATACAACCCTCCTTGCCCCATCCCTGGAAGGTGCTTCCAAGAGAATCATCTAATGTTTTTAGCACCTGGTGCTGTAGGAAAAATGCACAGAAGGGACAGAGAGAAGCCCTTTTTGCCCCACTTTACATAAAATTACATAAGTTATGTCTGAATTTTCTGTGCATATGAATCCTCATGCTAACCTCCACTCATGCTTACTTTCTCAAACAACTGGATCTATCTAATGGGATATGAAATCATCCATTTTCCCAAAGATTGACCAAGACCACCATATTCAGCTTGGCCTCCATGCCAGGGTATATCATATCAACTACAGCACCCAAAATTGTTCAGAACATATTCCATTGCAGGAAGATATCACAAAGAAAAACAGTAGCTGTTAAAACTTTTCTCTTACATCTTGCCCCCAAAGACTTCAGTATTCAGCAAACACATGATATGAATTAATAATCATGCAAGATACAAAGCATAGAGCGAAAGAAAAAAGAGGTTAACACATTTAGCTGTCTCAAGATTGAAGTCTTTCAAAGAGTGCTTTTAATATGAGTTACCCATTAGAGTTTGAAAAAGGGAATTTGAAATGGAAAAATGAACACATTCCCAATGATGTCACTGCTGCATTCATTACCTGAATGGCAAAGAGTGAACAACTCTGCATGTCAATAGATTATTTAAGACACAGTTTTCTTCTTTGGAAAGAACTGTAAAAATAATTTGTCTTTAAAAAAATACTCAAAATAACCGGCCATGATTTTGTTTTAAGGGGATTTTGTTGATGGTGATGGTGGTAGGGTTTTTTTTGCTTGGCTTTTTTTTTTAACTCAACCATACTCACTCCAGGAGGTGCACAGGTAATAAAATACAGCAAATGAAATGAAAAGGGCATTCTTGCCTATTTGTCCTGTATAAATCATTGCATCAGTCCACATGAATGGCAGCTGGCAAGGCTTGAGAACGCAGAAACTTCAAGAAAAGGGGGAATGTGGATCTACTTCAGTAAGATTTTTTTTTAAATCAAACCACTTAGCAAGTCCTTAAACATAAATATGTTAAAGTGTTGCTCTCACAGCCTAAACTTTCCAGTTCGGCGTTAAGTGCAAATGAATATTTATATCCTGATGTGTAAGAATTGCTTCAAAGTGAGCAATTTGCCCATTTTTCAAATGACTTCTCTAAACCTGGAGCCTCTGAACAACAAAGACTGTTTTCGTTTGCTGACATGACTGCCAAGGTATGAAACTCCATAACAATGAGTTAGGTCCCTAACCAACATGACAACATATTTATTCAAAAAAATCTCTGGGTGACTCATCTACTCTCAGTCAAGTCACAGACAGAGTTGGAATCTATTGGTCATGCTGAGAAGGGCTGGGAAAATATTAAACCATTCCTTCACACGTAGGAATAACAAGAATTCCTGCATATCTGTGGCCTCTGGTTGTGGTGTGCGGTATTTAACATGCCTAAAATAACAGAGAAATACCACTTTTACACCTCAGAAATAATGATGCATTGAAAAATTTATAAAGCTCTTTAAAAAGGAAGGCTTGGTCTCACTCTGTACACACTCTGACCCTGTCTGCCCAAGGACAATATTGCAATATTAACTTCACCCAGTGGCTGGACTTGAGGTCAAGAAGACCCGAGTTCAAACCTAACTTTAGACACTTATTAGCTGTGTGACCCTTGCTGGGCAAATCACTTGACTTTTGTCTGCCTCAATTTCCTCATCTGTAAAATGCGGATATTAATAGCCTCTACTTCCCAAGGTGATTGTGAGGATAAAATGAGATGTTTATAAAGCACAAACCTTAAAGTGTGATATGTTAGCTATTAATTATTATTACTACTACTCTTAATTCCTGAAGACTAACCAAGAAGAATGATACCATAAGGTCCTTTCTTGTACAGATCAATCAAATTAAAGTCTCCCTGGCAACCATTAATGACATAGATCATCTAGTCCTGTGCCCAAAGAGGAACATGAAGTTCTCTGGACCTCGGTTTCCTCATTTGTAAAAAGAAGTATCCAAACAAATGAGCTAGAAGGTTCTTTTTGTCTCTAAGCTCCTATGATGCTTTGCCCCTCCTTCCCCATTCCTCTACGCATACCACACTTTTGTTCCAATACATATTGCTATGCAGTATTTCCAAGAGTTGCTTGTATAAAGTACTAAAAATGGATTTCTGCGTTTGTGAATCTATTTTATTATTTAACAATGAGTATCTCCTATTGCACACACTTTTCAAGTCTGTTCTTTTTCCACAACATGGAAATTTTCACAGAAACAACACTACTCAAATCTGGTAGTTATCCTATTCCAGTCTGATGCTGGCACACGAATGATAACCATCCACCTAAAAAGCTGCCACAAGAATCCGATTCAAGTCATTTAAATCAAGCAAAATTCCACTCAACTCTCTTTCTTATGTCTATTAGTGATCTCCAAGATTGACAGAGTAACCACTGAAGTCTTTTTCCAATGTGTCCTCATCATACTGTTGGGGAAACTGAGATTTCAAAGACTGTACACAACAGTAGGAAACTCCTAAATCAAAGGAGACCTTATTTGTAAAAAGTACTTAGCACAGCATCTGATACATAGTGGGTGCTAGATAAATGCTAATTCCCTTCCCCTCTCCCCTTTTCAACAACCTTGAAAGGCTTCAGTCACGAGTCCAGTGATGGTCTCTATGTCTGTTCCCATGGACACGTAAATAAATTTCCGAAGGTCCACTCTCCAGTATCAGGTGGTTTGTTGTTTTGCGGTCATTCTGTCGTGTCTGACTCTTCATGACCCCATGAACCATACTGTCCGTGAGGATTTCTTGGCAAAGATATTGGAGTGACTTGTTATGTCCTCACCTCACTCTAAGTGAATAAATGAAAAGGCCTTAGCCTAAAAGGGACAGGGTCTCCCACTGCATCCTGGGTCATCTCCAGTCATTCTGATTAATATCTGTTGACTGGATCCAGATGGCTCTGGAGGAAAAAGTGAAGCTGGTGACCTTACACAGCTCTTCCTCACTCAAATCAAAGTCAACTACAAATCATCATCATTTCCCTGATGTCATGGTCCTCTTCAAAAACGAAGGACAAACACAACAACAAGGCAAACAGAGATTAAATGACTTGCCCAGGATCACAAAGCTAGTGAATGAGGTAAGTCAGGTACTTCTGACTCCAGGCCCAGTACTCTATCCACTGGGAGACAAATTCTTCAGCCATAATATCTCTCTAAAACTATTTTCTAAATCACCAAGAACTGTGGTCTGCATAAATGAAGAAAGCTTAAATCATACAAAACCACAACAACAAATCTTTGAAATATTAATGTAGGAACAAGTAAAAATAACACCCATGGGGAAGAGACAGAGCTTATACAGAGCCCATTTATTTATTCAATTACTAATACAATTACACTGAATTCAATTCATTAATTCAAATACTTGTTCATTAATTTGTGAGCTGGGGTAGACAGAGAGTATTGATAGAAAAAGTGAAACTTGAATTCAACTTTGAAAGGTGATTAGAATTAGTCTTAAGCACCCAGAATAATGCTTTGCACATAGTAAACATTTAATAAATGCTTCTTTTTTCATTATTCAGATTATATTTGCATTTTTATTATTACTTTTTCAGTTCTGTAATCTTTTTGGTTTTTATATATTCAATCTCATAGAATCACAAAACATGAGAGATTAAAGAAACCAGAGAGGCCATTAAATTGAACCATCACCCAAACAAGAATCCACCCTAAAACATCTCAACAAATGGTCCTCCAACCTTTGCTTTAAGGGCCTTCAACTAGGGGACCTTACTACCTCCTGAGGCATCTGGCTCCACTTTCGGCTGGATCTGGATGTTCAGAAACTCTTTCAAAGTTAGGGAGCTTTTCCTTCCATCAGTTCAGGACAGTAAGTATTTTTAAGTGCCTACTCTGTGCCAGGCACTGTTTTAGACTCTAGGTTTACAAAGACAAAATGAAAAACAAAACAGTCCCTAACCTCAAGAAGTTTACATTTTTACAAGACATTTACATTTTTATAAGACAACACATGCCCAGATAATTAAATATGAAATATGTACAAAATAGAATTCCAGGCAGAAGAACAATAATTAAAGAAATTCTGAAAAGATTTTTAAATGAGGTAGAGGGAAAAGGCACTTGAACTGAGTGTTGGAGCTAAGGCTTCAAAGAGTTGGAGGGAAGGAAGGAGAACATTTCAGGCATAGGGAACCATGCAAAGGTAAGGAGGTGAGAGGCAAAATGTCTTCTTCTATGAAAAACATCACAAAGACCAATTTAACTGAAAATGGAGGGATGTAATGTGTCATCAGTCTGGAAAGATAGGCTGGAGACAGATTATAAATGGCTTTAGATGACAGACAGAGGAATTTGTATTTTATCGTAGAGGAAATAGTGAGCCACTGAAGCTTCCTAAACAGGGGAGTGACAGGGTGAAATCTGTGTCTCAGACTTACCAATTTGACAGTTGTGTGGGTTGACATTTACTTCAACCTGCCAGCTCCTGCCAGTTCACCCCTTTACAGCTAAACAGAACAAATCTTGCCCTGCTTTCATGTGACAATCCTTCAAATTAAATCTATTTAAATCAAAATAAAAAGATCATGTGTCTGCTAAGTAATCTCTTATCACTTTCCAAGCTGCTTCATCTTACCCTCATACGGCATGGTCATCATTCTTCTTGCCCTCCTTTGGATATTCTCAAGCTTATCAAAGTCTGTCTTAAGATGTGGCATTCAGAGGGAGCTAGGTGGGAGGGAGCCAGTGGCATTCAAAGGGAGCCAGTGAGTAGAGCACTGGCCCTGGAGTCAGGAGGACCTGAGTTCAAATCCGGACTCAGACACTTGATATACTTACTAGCTGTGTGACCTTGGGGAAGTCACTTAACCCAATTGCCCTGCCTTGCCCCCTCCAAAAAAAAAAGAAAGGGAAAAAAGTGATGTGGCCTTCAGAAAAGGAAATCATACTCCATATATGGTCAGAGCAGAGCAGAGAAGAGTGGAACCATCACTGTCCTCCTCCTAAACACTTTTCCTCTTTGGTTGCAGCTTAAGAAATTAACCTTTTTGCCTTTCATACAACTATTGCTCATATTGAGTCTGTGGTCCACTTCAACCCCTTGCATCTTTTTCAGATAAATTTCTATCTAGCCAGGTATCCCTCATCATGCATTTGTGGATTTTTTAAACCAACTATAAATTTTACAGTTTTCCTTAATAAAGTTGATCTGGTTAGATTTGGCACAAAAGCTTAGCCCGTCATATTTTTACAACTTGATTCTCTCATCCAACATGTTAGCTATCTCTCCTAGCTTTGTATCAACTTCAAATTCAATAAGCATGCCTGCGTCTATGACTCTGTACATATCATGAAGAAAAAAATGTTTTTTTAATCATAGCATGGTATATGATTGTGCTGGAATATTATTGTGCTATAAGAAATGATGGGAAATGGAAAGCCTTGTGTGAACTGATGCGAAGTGAAGTGAGCAGAACCAGAACAACGCTGAACACGGTAATAGGAATAGCATAATGATGATCAACTGTGAAAGATTTATGGACTCTGATCAAGACAACCAACCAAGACAACTCCAAAGGACACATGATGAAAAATGCTATCCACCTCCCGGGAGAAAGAGAACTGATGAGCTCTGAATACAGACCGAAGCATATTTTTTCCACTTTCTTTATCTTTCTTGGTTTTGTGTATGTGTGTGTTTTCTTTTGCAACATGGCTAATATGAAAATATGTTCTACATAACTTCACATGTATAAATGATGTAATATCACTTGTCTTCTCAAGGGGTGGGGTAAAGACAGGAGGGAGGGAGAGAATTTGGAACTCAAAATTTTGTAAAATGGATGTTAAATTTTTTAAGTGTACTGGGAAATATTTAACAAAATAAATAAACATGGGGGGCAGCTAGATGGCGCAGTGAGTAGAGCACCGGCCCTGGAGTCAGGAGGACCTGAGTTCAAATCCGGCCTCAGACACTTGACACATGTACTAGCTGTGTGACCTTGGGCAAGTCACTTAACCCCGATTGCCCTGCCAAAAAGCAAAAAAAAAAAAAATTTTAAAAAAAAAATAAATAAATAAACATATACTAAAAAATAAAGTACAAGGTCAAAGCCAGAATGTTGGTCCACTCTACTAGCAATATCACAACTAATTCTGAAATCAATTAACTGTACTATTGTGAAGTCTAAAGCCCTCCATTTTGCCCACAAGAATAACATGAGAAAATGTATCAACTACTTTGCCCAAATCTAGGCAAACTATATTTATAGCCTTCTCCTAACTAGTATAATAATACTGTCAACGAAGGAAATGAGGTTAGTCTGACATAAGCTATTTTGATAATGTAGTATTGTGATCATCACTTCCATTTCACTAGCCATGCCTTTAATAATGTATTCCATAATCTTACCAAGCAAAGTCGAGTTTGCTAGATGGCCTGTAAGTTATTCATTGTCAGAGAATGGTTTTCTGTTTCTTGGTAATCTTCCACATAGCACCTAGTACGCTGTTCTTCATATAATGGGCACTCAGCAAGTGTGGATTAAACAACTTCTACGTGTGACACCCTTGTCATAAACATCTTCAAGATGATGTTCACCAGTGTACTATGATTTTGTTGCATTAAATTTTCTTGAAGGAAGTGGTCCATCAACTTGGAAAGCTTGGGGCTTATAAATCTTTTTCTTAAATAACTGGGAAATTTGCATCATTCCACTAATTCACTGGAACAAATATTTATAATGTGCCTACTATGCACAAAGCATCATATCAGGGGCTGAGCATATAAAGATAAAAATGAAACCATCTGGGACAGCAGGAAGAACTCTAGTCCTGTCCAAGGTGGCACAGGTAGCAAGAAGTGGAAAGAAAGTTATATTTAGAGCTAGAGGACATGAGTTCAAATCCTCCTTCTGACAGTTATTACCTGTGTGACCTTGGACAAACAACTTAACATAACAGGGCAGCCTCAGTTTCCTCACAGGTTGGACTATATGGCCTCTAAGGTCTTTTCCAACTATAAATCTTTGATGTTAAAGTAGACAAATACAATAGAGGTCACAGAAGGATGGGGACAGGAAGGTGATCAGAGCTCTAGGGATATTATATGTTATTCTTCCACCAAGGTCTTACTCTGAGTGCTCGAGATGGCTTGGACATGACCCTGAACTCTCAAAGGCTAAGCCAGTAAATAAGAATTCCTAGTAATTTCTACCAAGATGTAAAACTCTGAGAACTGGTCCAGTGACAGAGTGTTTGCTGTCCAAAAATCAGCCTAGCTAAATGCGAAGAAGCATACCACCAGAAGGCTGGCCACCAGGTGATGACTTGGGAACCACAGTGACCCAAGAAATGAAGGGTTGTGACCCATATTAATGGAAGAAGTAGAGCCTACACTGATGGGATGTAAAACAAAAACTGCAAAAAGAGAACAAAGAAAATAAAACAAAAGAAAAAAACAAAGAAAAGGTTTCCCCAATTGAGTTGATAAGATTCAGAAATACAAGAGACCCAAAATGATAATTCAGCCTCCACATTTCACAGGTGATGAATATGAGGCCTAGAAGGGAGACACAGGCAGTAAGTAGCGGATCAATTTGAACCCAGAGAATCCAACCCCAAACACCGTGTTCTTTCCCATATACCACACTGTCTCTCAACAACAGTAAACAGAAGGAATAAGGATCAATACTCCTGAACTCTAATCTGAGGCTGGCAAAGGAATGTCAATGGATAGAAAGCAGCTGGATATTTTTCCATGTGGCCTGCCTCCTGCTCTACCACCCTGATTTGGTCTGGAGTAAATTTGTCCTGCCCAAGGGCACTGTGGAATCTACCAATAAAAAAGTTGTTTTTCTTATTTCTTATAAGTAATTAATCTCTCTTCAAAAATATACCCCAAGAACTTGACATGCCCCAAACATGAACACCATTTCTGTCTTTGGAGTAGAGTCTTCTGAAATTCTACCAGAGTAGATATGTGAAGAGAATATTTCCCCTAATTAATCAGTAACAAATCAAGGTGGAAGCGGGGGGAAAGGGGGGGGACAATTAAACAATAGTTTTCTATTTCTATTTGCATCCCATAATTTCTGCTTCCAGGAAGTCAGACTGGGGCAAGAAATGAACAAACTACAAAATAAGGAGAACATGTTTAAAATGGCCACAACTCAATTCAAGAAGCAATTCAACTAATAAGCACCTACAATATACAAAGATCTGTGGTAGGTGTTGGGAATCCAAAGACGAAAAGACAAATAGTCCTTGTACTCAAGGGATTTATAATCTCCTGGGGCTGGGGTGGGGAACCTGGGGCCTTGAGGCCACATGTGGCCCTCTAGGTCCTCAAAGGTCTTCAAGGCCCTTTGACTGAATCCAAACTTCACAGAATAAATCCTTTTATTAAGGGTTAAGGTCATATTAATATTAATTATTATTCAGTTATTAAGGTCAGACCTGGGGGAATAGAAATGACAAAGACTATAAAATAACCCCAAATGTCTCTCTCCTTTCAAACTTGACCTTAGCACTATGGTGTTAAAAGCCTAGAGTAGCAGCATGAGTCTATACAAATAAGTGAAGATCAGTGATCTTTAGGAGTGATTTTTAAAACTATTGTGAAATGTTCTTAGTTCTTCAAGTAATAGTATTAATAATTAGCATTTAAACAGTGCTTCAAGGTTTATAAAACATTTTTAAAATCTCATTTGTGAAATATTATTTATAATATATATTTATTTGATATATTTATATATGAGATGTTATTGTTCAGTCTCATCCAACTCTTAGTGACCCCATTTGGGTTTTCTTCGCAAAGATACTAGAGTGATTTGCCATTTCCTTCTCCAGCTCATTTTACAGATGAGAAAACTGAAGCAAACAAAGTTAACCTAGAAGTGTCTGAGGCCAAATTTGAACTCTGAAAGATGAGTCTTTCTGACTCCAAGCCCAGCACTCTATATACTGAATCACCTAGCTGCCCTATGAGATAATATTATTTATTTACAAATAGCACCAATATCAAACCTTCACTTACACTTTTTCTAAAGTGACTTATCATTTCCACAATGATACTAGTACTCCTTTGAGCACTTTTGTCCTTCTCCCAACCGCTCCAAACTCTCTGTAGACAGCCCTCAATAACACTGTAATTGCTACAGATAGCCTTCTCATACCAAGTCTATAGGCATGTGTTAAGCATTTAGCACAGTGCTAAAAATTGGGAATATACATAGAATAAAAAAAATTAAAGGAAATCCCTGCCTTCAAGGGGCTTACATTCTAATGGGTGAAGACAACAGATAAAAAGCAACTTCAAAAGTCTGATGGGGAGAGGGTGAGAGTAGAAAAAGAAGTCCAGAGAGTTAGACCCTGGGCCACTCAGGAAAAGAGAAAATAGGAGGGAGGAGCAGGAAGACAACTAAAGATGTGGCTATTTCTGATCCAAAGTACCAGTACCCTAAAGAAAAGGACAGGCCTAGTTTGGGGGATTAGGGGTGGGAGAGAAAAGCGTTGAAGGAAAGAAAAAAGAGATTCTGCTGACTTCTGGAGTAGAAATCAAATTAATCCAAGGTTGTGGAAGAGCCAGAAATAATATTAGACACTCTTAAAAATGATTGAGTATTTTTTGTGGATGAGTGTAAGGAGTCTATTCTTTGGCTTGGAGATGGGGGTGATAGGAAGAAGGGTGCTTTCTGAGGGCTGGAAAGGCAAGGCAGGGCCTGAGTCATTCATAGCATCATTGACATAGATACAAAAGCAACTTTAGATGTCGTCCGACCCCCTCATTTAACACATAGAGAAACTGAGGTACAGAAAGGTCAAATGATTTAAAGTTCAGATACACAGTAAAAGTCTGAGGTGAGATTAGGAAACAGGTTTTTTAATTCCCAAGTCCTGAGCTCTCTCCATCACACCATGGCACCTCTCATCTTGACATCTTCCAAAGAGTCTCTAGAATAGTGCTTTGTATATGGAAGGGGTTCAATAAATATATACTGAGTGAATGAAATTGTTGAGTACAAGCTTCTTTACCATCTAAACTCTGTCATTTTTCTAATTAGGCAAGTCATGTAACCTCTCTAGCCCCTTTTCTTGCTGGCAAAAAGGATGGGGCTGCAGGAATTGGGAGGAACAGAATGTGATATTAGATGAACATCAGTGGGGTATAGTAGAAAAAAGAAGTCACCAAATTCAAATTCTAGGTTGGCCACTTAGCAAATATGTAAGTAACCTTGGGCAAATTATTTTAACCCTCTAGGCCTCAGATTCCCCATGCATAAGATAAGGAGAATGAACTAGATCATCTATAAGCACCCTTTCAATTCTCAATCCTATGAACCAACCCAGTAAACTAAAATTATCTGATTTTTTCCAGCCCCCACAAACTAGAAGTAATTTCACCGCTGGAGGGAGCCCAAGAACTTCCCTCCTCACGCAGGCACCTCTGTCCCCTTCTCCCAACCTGAAATGAGAAGAGAAACTGTCTTCGACCTTGGAAGAAACAAAACAAAACAAACAGACAAAGAAATGCAGAGTTGCCTCAAAGCAAGAAGCGAGGGTTGTGATAAAAGAAAAGGGGTAAGGTGAGGAGACCCAAGAACGGCAAAGCAAATCCTCGTTCAGCAAAGCAGTGATGGTCAGAGAAACTGTCCTGCAATTCCAGGATCAGAGCCTGAAGAAAAGGGGATGAATGGGGTCAGGGTGCCTAAAGGGAGAAAGGAGAGAAGAGCAAAGTCAGTGCTCACTGAGCATGTGGCAGAAAGGAGAGGCAACCTCCCCCCACCCCGGGAGGGTGCCAGTCTCCCAGGATTGAATCTAGCCTGGTCTCTCAAATCTTGATTATTCCAGGAACTTGAAAGGAGAAGTGGCAGAGGCAAAAGAGAGGTATGGGTCCTTTTAAGCCAATTCGCCTCTCATCCCCCAATCTCCAAGCTGACTGAAAGAAGCCCCGCAGCCCCTTGTGCCCAGGGCTGGGCGAATGTGCCTTCTCTATCAGTGCTCCTCTCCCCACCTTGGCTACCTGGGGAAGTCCAGGATGGGGGGTAGGGATAGGTTAAAGGGCAATGGAAGCCTGAGAAGAGGGTGGATTGGGGGAATGGGGGGTGGGGGTAGACGATTCCCTTCCTAGTCCTTCGTCACAACAACTAAACTAATCCATCCTATCAGAAAGGACAACAAAGCAAAACAAAAAGCGCCCAGGCTTCCTGTTGTGCAACTCCATCATGAATAAGCCCTTTGCCGGGAGGACTCCGGGTTCACTCAGCAACCCTTTAATAAAGTCACATTCATGAATGGCTACCCGGACCAGACCAGCAAATAAAGTACGGGCCTGCTCTCCTCCCTTCTCCCAAATGCCTCACGCCTCAGAGGTGCATACGCCACCTTGCCCCACTACCCCCAGCCCCAACCCCCCCGACTGGGGCAAGTGGAGCTAGCAACCCCTGCGCCGAGTAAAAAGAAGGGAACTTCATTGATCTGGAAGCTACAGACTGGGTTTAGCTTCCAGTCGGGGAACTACACCACCACCCCTACCCCAACGCCCTGGAGATAGTAAAACCGGAAATGAACTTTCCCAAAGTTTCTCCCTCCAGGTACCTAACTTAATCATCTACTTGATGACAAATCCTTCAAAACCAAGTAGACGCGCCCCCAAAGTTTCCAGACAGTATTGTTGTTTCTTCATTCCCTAACCGATTTGTCAGCTAAAGTGAGTAATTTGGAAGTCTACATCGCCACTGTGCTGGGGGAGGGGAGGGGGGCGAGAACAGGATCCTGAGTGTGCGTGTTCCTATGTGTGCGTGTGTATGTGTTGAGTGTGTGTGTGCGTGCGTGCCCAAGAACTCGAACTGCAGACTCATGCTTTCCAGAGAGCAGCTTGGACAGACTTCCTTCAAAAACACACAGGGGTAATTTATAGAGACTGAAGCGGGACAAAGTCCTTTTAGAGTGAAAATGAGACATTTTCAAAACAGTCCTGACATTTTGCTATGCACGATCAAAACGTAAACGTTCGGTGACACATGCAGCCGGGTGTTTGTGTCTGAGTGTGTCTGTGTGCTGGCAACACGCAAGGATACTGGATACAGGTGTGTGTATAGATACCTAGACAGAGCAGCCCTATAGATGGGAATATATATTCACTGTGAAATACACTAAGAAGTCTAACACTGTTTTCACGTATATCAACAAACACGTGGGTTTAAATAAAGCACCCCAATGGGTCTATTTCCTACAACAATGTGTATACAAAATACTACATATCTGCTACTATTATACATGTATATGGTGTAAATAAGCTATGATACGGGAGATCGTAGGTAGTTAGATAGATAGATAGATAGATAGATAGATAGATAGATAGATAGCCAGCCTATGTCTGAAGAATGAACTTATGTCACCCTATCAATACCCACTTCCCCAAACTTTCTCTTTCACACAAACTTTTGGGTCGGCAAACGCTACACCTTCCTGTCCCTTAACTTGACCTGATCTCTAAGCAACTGCCAGACTGGTCCTTTCGGTAAAAAATGAGTCCTCCCCTTTACCGAGCCTGCTTTGAAACCTCTTCACTTTCTTTCCAGTTTCTTACCGCAGTCCAGGAGCACTCCGTCCCGCCCTGACTCTCACCCTTTGGGCTCTGTTACCCAACTGACAAGAAAAGTGTATTCCCTTTCCTTCGTCTTAAAAGTAATGCTAATTTTTTTTTAAAAAGCTGCTCCCTCATCGAGAAACAGGGGTGAAGGACACAACACTTGAAACAGCGCGTCCGCACCGGGTTCCCGGGGAAAACTATTACTAATACAGGTCCCTGGAAGCTTTAAGGTTCCCCCTCCCCCCAACTCGCTTTCTTGCCTGCAAGCGAAGTTCCTATGGCATCCACTTACCAGGTAACCAGGATTTCCACAACAAAGCTCAACGTGCATTTTTCCTTTCCCCAGGCTGCCTCTCTCTCGCCTCTCCACCAGCGAGAATGACAGCCCTGCTTGCGAGGGGCTGAGTATAAGACAGCAACTTTGGTTCCCAGCGCTTCAGCACGCTTGAAGGGTTTGGCCTTTGGAAATGCAAACTTCCATCCAAGCTGAGGAATGGGGCAGCAAAACCCAGCCGGGGTGCTTTTTGCTGGGGGCTGCTGAGTGGGCTGGGCGCGTATAAGAGAAGGAGATGCCTCCTGGGCATCAGCTCATTCTTCCCCCAAAAAATCTAAATTAAAAAATATATGCTAAAGTTAAGTTTCCATTTCTCTGTGCCTGGCCTGTTCTGCTCATCCCTGTCCACTGAGGAAAAGTTAGCCAGTCTTGTTGGTGATGAGGCTGTGGGCTGGCGGGTGATAACCAATGATGGGGGGGGGAGGGGGGAGAGTTGGTTTGTGGCAGGGGAAGGGGTTCGAGGCTCCTCCGCTACCGAGGATGGGGAGGAGTTGGGGGTGGGGTGGGGGGAAGCTTGCAGCAGCGACGGCGGTGCTCTCTACTCTGTGCCGGTTCTATCAAGGCTGCGTGGACTTGGGGATCGCAAGGACTGGGAAGAGGGAGGGAGAAAGTAAAAGAGAGAGAGTTAGTTGTGAGGGCCAGCAGCCAGCCGCTTCCTGAGTGCAAGAGCCAGAGGGGGGAGGGGGGAGGAGGAGGAGGAAGAAGGGAGGGAGGGAGCAAGAGAGGAATGAAAAGGGGAGGGAGGTAGGAGGGGGGCAAAGGGGCGGGTAGTGCCTGGTCACCCGGTTGGCTAATTCAAAGGCTGAGCTTGTGTCTCCCTCTCTCCGTTCATACACTCACATGCACATAGGGAGACGGGAAGCTAGTAGGAAGAGAGACACTACTTGGTTACTGAACCTAGTTTTTTTTTTGTTGTTGTTGCTTGTTTGTTTTGTTTTCTTGTTTGTTTTACCTTTTTTTTTTTGAGGTGGAGAAATTTCAGTGGCCTGAAGGGACCTGAAGTCGAAGCAGCATCACGCAGTGGGAAGAGCCCTGGATCTGGAATTTGAAGGTCTGGGTTCAATTCTAGCCCCCCCCCTAACGACCCAAATGACCTTGGGTTATAATAACTTGCATTTATTTGGTACTTTAATGTTTACAAAGTGCTTTCTTCTCCATTAAACGTAAGTGCTCAAGAGGGAAGCAGCTGTGTGCCTCGAAAAGATTGAAAGTTAGGACACCTTGGTTCTAGTTCCAGTCCTACCAAGAACTAGCTGGATGACTTGAGTGCAACTCAGTTCACCAGCCTGGGCCTCAATGTCCCTGCTGGGAAAATAAGGAGGTTTCTGCTTGGCGCCAGAAGGTAGAGCTAGGACCAATGGGTCGAAGTTGAAGGGAGGCCTATAATTGACTCCATGTGAGGAAAAGTATCCAAACAATTAGAGCTATCCAAAAAATAAAATGGACTGCCTCAGGTGATTCCTCATTGGAGGTCTTTAAGCAGTAGTTAAATGACCACTTCTTGAGGAAATCGTAAATGAGTTTATTGTTCAGTTTTTGGACTTGATTCCAAGGTCCTTTCCAACTTTGTAATTATTTGACTATATTATCTCTAAAATTCCTTCCAGTTTTGATCCAATTATCCTTAGAAAAACTACAACAAACAAAAACACTTTAATAAGGCTTGATTGGCCAAAAGTAAAAAAGAAGAAAGATGGAAACTATCTAAATGACCTGTGATTTTCTAGGAGTGAGAACTCCCTCCACCAAATGGATCACTAGCATGTCTATAATTTAGTCTTAGAGAATTTGCTTGAGGCTCAAGGAATTTAAGCCATAACTTTCCAGTGGTGAAGTGGCTAATAAGCTTCAGAAGGGAGATTTGAACCCAGGTCTTACTGACTTCCAAGTACAGCCCTCTCTGTTCACTATGTGCTGTCTAGAGAAACAAATGTGTTCGCTTGTGTGTGTGTGTGTGTGTGTGTATGTGTGTGTAGTATTGAATATATCACAATGCTTCATAAGTAATAATTCACATAGCACTTGGCAGTCATGAGCACTCTCATAAATGAATAGGGGAAGTACACAAGTCTACAGTCACAGCCTTGGAGAGGGAAGGTACCTGAGAGGGCATATGGACCTGCTTCCTCATCATACAGATAAAGAAACCGAGGGCCAGAGAGATTAAATGATAAAACCAAAGTCTGAATCCAGGTTCTCTAACTCTTTTGCACCATGTTCTGTTGTATCTGAAGATAAGAGAAATGAAGTGAAAGTCTTGAAATTTTCAGTGTCAGTGTACATATGTATTGTGCATTCATATGTTTTAGACACATGTCTATATACTATGCAGCCATTCTTATCACATTCAGGATGTAGTTGGAGTGGGGGGGAACCTAAGCTGGGCTGTAGTCCTACCTCTCCTACTAGAGGCAACTAAGTGGTAAAGGCGATCAAAGGATGGACCTGGAATAAAGAACACCTGAATTCAAATCCAGCCTCAGACACTAACTGTTTGACCCTGGGAAAGTCACTTAATCTATGCTTGCTTCAATTTCTTCATCTGTAAAATTAGGATAATAATCACACCTAAACTCCCAGGGTTCTTATGAGGATCAAATGAGATCATATTTCTAAAGTGCTTTGTAAAACTTCATCGTTGTCCTTCATGCTTGAAGAGGACCAAAATGACATCACCATGCTGGGGTCAAAGTACAGTGCGTCTGACTGTGGCTGATCAGAACAATATAAACTCAGAAGGCTCTACCACACGTTGGGTACAAATAGTCCATATGAACATTTGGAGTGGAGATATCTATAAGTTTGTGCATCTCACACTTCTTTTGAGTTACTGCAATTCTGCTTTGCTCAGAGAGCACAGCGTCTTCTTTAATATGGGCAAGCCATGCAAGTCCTGTGCCAGTATCTCCCATGTCTCACAATCTAGTTCTTCAGAGAGACCTTGAGAGTGTCCTTGTATCATTTCTTTTGACCTTTGTGTTAATACTTGTCTTGTGTGAGCTCTCCGTAAAACAGTTTTTTTAAGGCAAAGGTACATTTGGAATTCAAACAAATGTGGCCAGTCCATCAGAGTTGCACTCTCTGCAGTAGAGCTTAACGCTTGCCTGCAGTTCAGCTGGAGAAAGGACCTCAATATTCAGTACCTTATCTTGCCAGGTGATCTTCAGAATCTTCCTAAGACAATTCAGATGGAATGTGTTCAGTTTCCTGGTATAGTACCGTTAGACTGTCCAGGCTTCATAGGCATACAACAATGAAGTCAACACAACCTCGCTGTAGACCTGGAATTTGATAGGCAGCCTAAAACCTCTTCTCTCCCACAGTTTCCTTCAGAACCTCCCAAATACTGATCTGTCTCCGGCAGTGTGTGTGTGTGTGTGTGTGTACCTCATCATCGATGTGTATATCCCTGAAAAATATACTGCCAAGGTAAGTGAACTTATCCACAGCATTTCATATTTTTCCAGTTGCTGTAACCAGTGGTTCCATGTATAGATGGTGTGGTGCTGGCTGTGGGAGAACCTCTGTTTTCTTGGTCTTAATTATCAAACCAAAATTAGCATAACCACTGTTGCTTTTATACTTTCAAATATTTTAACACACATAACTTTTTGGATAAGTTTTATACATTCTTAAAAGTTTATATAGTGTATGCTAGTTAAGGGCAAGAACTGTTACGTAGTATACACCTGGTATATGTGGGTGCTCAAAAGCTACTTAATACGGGCAAATATTGTGGGGGAGGAAGGTGCATTAAAAAACAACAAATGTATCTGCAATTTTAAAATGCACTTCAAAATTGGATTTTTCCCTGAAATCCCAATTGTTTTATAGAGATAATGTGATGCCTAAAGTTCAGTAACCTCAAACAATTATTCTCTGACATTCATCAAACCATAAAAACATGAGTCGCCTCCTTTGTCTCATGCAGATGGGTGTTTGGCACATGGAAGGGATAATTGTTACAATGATAGACATAACAATTCTTATGCTGGAGTGGCAGTCATGGGAAATATTTCAAGTGTATTCGAGTACAACCGTGTGTACCCTTTCTTCATGTTTCACAAGCTCTTTTTTTGTTATTTTTAAACGTTTATCATACCAAAATTGGTGAGGGATTCAGAGCAATGAAGTCCTGCACCATCATGCATAGGAAAGCTCCTGATAAATCATCCTGTTTTCATGATAAATATTTTTTTCGATGCAGTGTTAATTAAAAATGCAAATTTATCTCTGTATCAGAGGAATGGCCTACAAGCTGTCTCCTTCTTTCCAAAGCCTGTGACCCATTTTATTGACTCCTGGGAGAGCTAATGGATGGGAGGGTAAAACAAATTACTTTCATGCATTTTAACTTGCAATGAACAAAGATTAAAGATTTCAAGTCTTACATGCTCACCTTACCCAGGGAATCCTGGAGGAGCACTGGGGAAAAAAAAAAAGAAAGGCTCAGTGGTATCTTTATTTATTTACATTTGCCATGATACCCTCTTCCTTTAAAGTCCCTTCCAACTCTAAATCCTTCTCTGGAGTGTCATAGGAGGCAGTGCAGTGCAGTAGAAAGAGTATTAAAGTTGGAGTCACAGGACCTGAGTTCAAATCCTGAATTTCACACTTACTACCAGTATAACATTGAATGAGTCACAAAGGACTAGATGCCCACTTAAGCCCCAGATAGGTCATCTTATGAATGTGGTTTGGATTACATGGAATAGTGAAAAGCAGTTATTCATTGAGAGTACATAACTGCCTACTGTATAAATCAGCCTGAAAAAGTTAATTATCTTGGCAAAGGCTATTGTAAAAAAAAATGCTGAAGCAAATATATTTTCCAAGGTTTCTGAATCCAACTAAGTCTAAGTTTAGAGTCAAAGGGAAAATTATTAATTTATTTGTATTTAGAGCACCTGGGTTCAAATCTCAGCTTCTTATATTTGTGTGGCCATTTCACTGCTCTGGGGTTTGCATCATAATAAAACACAGACTCTACTACATGTTAAAGGTCCCTTCCAGGTCATGTATATTCTGATGGTACAGTCTTCAAGAAAATATATGCTCTCCCTCTACTCACCCCTTTCTCCTCTCTCTTCTTCCCTCCTCCCACCCCACTCTCTCTCTCATGAACTAAGGGGGAAGATAGTTGCGGAGGATTCAGTTGTAAGCTCCTTGACAGAAGAGACTGTCCTTTGCCTCTTTTTGTATCCCCAGGTCTTAGTGCAGTGCTAGACACATAGGAGGTCCTTGATAAGTGTTGACTGATTGACGTAATTGCATTTGGGAAACTGTGAGATGCTTTCAATCACCCCAAGCTGCTCCCTGAAACAAAAACTTATCTTTTTAACACCAATACTTTTCTAGTGATGCAATATGACTGAGAGTCAGAATAGCCCAATCACCAAAGATTAAAGTTATGGGTCACCCAAAAGGTAGTAGACACATTCATGGAGCCTTCTTCTTCTTACACATTACCCACCTTCACGTACTCTAGTTTAGCGCAACTGATCTACGTACTGTCCCTCACACGCTACATTCCACGTTTCATCTCTAAGCTTTACAGAGGCTGTCCCCCGTGCCTAGAATGCCCTCTACTCAGCTAATTTGCTTAGAATCCCTAACGTCCTTTAAACATCAGTTTAAATGTCACCTTTCATATATTTTATAGCAGCTAGGTGGTAGGTACAGCAAACAGAGTACTGGAACTGGAGTTGAGAAGACCTGAGATCAAATCTGACCTCAGACACTTACTAGCTGTGTGACCCTGGCTAAGTCATTTAACTTTTGTTTGTCTCAGTTTTCTCATATGTGAAATGGGAATATTAGTAGTACCTCTCTTCCAGGGCTGTTTCGAGACTCAAAGGAGATACTATTTGTAAAGAATTTTGCAAACCTTAAAGCACTGTATAAAGCTAGCTATATTATAATCACTATTAATAATAGTAATTGCCATTAATATTATTATATTATATAATATATAATTATTATAATTATTAATCACTAGCTCATGTCCTGCCCTGATTTATCATATTGCATAACAGGTTTGTCAGACGACATGCTATGTTCATCACACAACATGGCATGTTTGTCATGTTTGCCACACAACATGCTATGTTCATCATTCATGCATGTTCATGAGAGAGCAAGCAAGTTTGACTATGGCATGGCTAGTTGTTGCATAATGTAGCATGTTTGTGGTGTGGCATAGTTAGCGCGATGTGTCTGACACATAATCTAGAGTGTTTGTCGCATGGTGCAGCATGTTGTACCATTTCTCCATACGATGTGATATGTCCGTCATGACACAACATGTTTGTTTCATGGTGTGATGTGTTCATTCAGTGACACAATATGTTCATCAAATGACGTGGCTTGTTGTGTGGTATGCCCATCATATAATGTAGCATGTCATTTAGCACTATCATGTGATATAGCATGTCGATCACATGACATGGCATGCTCATCACATGATGTGTTATTGTATTATGTATTGTGGATAGTTTTATTGAATTAAGTTTAAAAATTTTTTACAAGCAAAACCAATGCAGGCAAGATCAGAAAAAAAGCAGGAAACTGGGGACAACATTTCACAGCATGTTTCTCCAATAAAGACCTCACTTCTCAAACAGACAGAGAACTGAGTCAAATTTATAAGAATACAAGTCATTCCCCAATTGATAAATGGTCAAAGAACATGAGCAGGTAGTTTTCAGAAGAAGAAGTCAAAGCTATCTATAGTCACATAAAAAAATGCTGTAAATCACTATTGATCTTGAGAAATGCAAATTAAAACAGCTCTGAGGTACCACCTCACACCTATTGGATTGACTAATATGACCTAAAAAATGACAAATGTTGGAGGGAAGGGATATGGAAAAAAGTTACACTGATGCATTGTTGATGGAGTTGTGAATTGAGCCAACCATTCTGGAGAACAATTTGGAAATGTGCCAAAAGGACTAGAAAACTGTGCATACCCTTTAACCCAGCAGTACCACTACTAGGTCTTTACCCCAAAGAGATCAAAGATAAAGGAAATGGACCTATAAGTACAAAAATATTAAGAGCAGCTCTTCTGTGGTGTCGAAGAATTGAAAATTGAGGGGATGTCCATAAACTGGGGAATGACTGAGCAAATTTTGACTTACGACTGTGATCAAGTACTATTGTATTATATGAAATGATGGGGGGGGGGTTCAGAAAAAAAAAACATGGCAAGGCTTATATGAACTGATGCAAAGTGAAGAAGAACCAGATCGTTGTGCACAGTAATAGAAATATTGTAATGTTGATTGACCATAAGTGACTTAGCTATTCTTAACAATACAATGATTCAAGACAATTCTGAAGGACTAATGATGAAAAGTGCTATCCACCTCCATAGAAAGAACTGATGGAGTCTGAATGCAGATTGAAGCATAATTTTTTTCACTTTATTTTTTTTTTGCTTTTCTTGCAACATGGCTAAATTGAAAACATCTTTTTTTATGATTTTATATGTAGAATTTGTATCACATTTCCTGCCTTCACAATGGGTGGAAGAGGGGTGAGAGAGAGAGAGAAAAAAAAAACTCAGAACTCAAAATTACTTTCAAATGAATGCTAAAAGTAAATAAATAATAACTTTTTAAAAATATGTTAAAAGAAAAAAACTATATTAATTACATACTGTGTTTGGATAATTGTGCTAGGTGCTGGAGAAGACATAAAGTTTAGAAAACACGTGTTTCAATTATTTAAAGCTATATTGACTCAGTGATCCGTTGTTCCCAGTCCTGCTTGTCAATCAGTGTTGGGGGAGGCTCTGTTGGGAAAGGCAATATCAAATGCAGTTTTTTGCTTTACCTTTTCTTTGTCCTGTCCTGTCCCCCTACCTGGAAATTGTCCTGTACTTTGCTACCTTAGGGGAAGAACTGAGAAGAAAGGGCCCAACCTCTTAATTTTTTTGTTTTTTTGCTTTTTGGCAGGGCAATTGGGGTTAAATGACTTGCCCAAGGTCACACAGCTAGTAAGTGTGTCAAGTGTCTGAGGCTGGACTTGAACTCAGGTCCTCCTGACTCCAAGGCCGGTGCTCTACTCACTGTGCCACCTACCTGCCCTCAGGGCCCAACATCTTTTGCTGATGTTTGCCTACTTAACTTGTCTCAATATGGAAGTTCCCAATAAAAGCCGGCCCTATCTCGAGGCCATCATTGATCTTCAGTGATCAGCCCATCAACATGGTGCTACTTTGATAATAAACTCCTTTTAATTCTCTTTGTCCTGAGTTTTGCCTCATTAACCGGGGTGAGAGTCCAAATGAAGAATTTTTCTTTCAACAAATAGCAAGCCATCTACTATTCGAATCTAGACACTCAGGGTTTTAAGCTAAACCTAAAGCTCAAAATTAACTGAAACTGTCCATGAATGTGTGGGAAAACAAATAATATTTGTTTAGTTATGGTTGGGGAGAAGGGGAGAATGAAAGAAGGATTAGGCCCACTGTTCTAGGTAGCTGGGTTGGAAATGATGGTTCACAGTGAGAAGGCTGAACTACTCAATCCTTTTTTTGATTCTGTTTTCTCAGCATAATGAACTGGAAAGGATAGAACAAAACTGGCTAGCAATAGTATAAACTAAAGACAAGTGAAGAGAATGTCCGAAAACCCTCAATGGGTTCACCTCAACAGGCCAATGGAACATGACTGCGTTGGAAAGAGTATAGAATTTAGAGTCAAAGGATCTAAGTTCAAATCCTGGCTGTAATTTACTACTTGTCAAGGCAAGTTTTACATAACTTGTAACCCTTCCAGCCTCATCTATAAAATTCCTCATCAATAAAATGAGTAAGTAGCATTAGAAGGCTACTAAAGTTTCTGTCAGCTCCAAAATTATAATTCTAAGTAATCTCTGAGGTCCCTTCCAGCCCTGAAACTATGAAGCTAGCAGATGTGAATCAGTAGCCCTTGTAGTGATCTTTGAAAGATCATAAAGAATTACAGATCATGCCATGTTAGCCTTTAGAAAATCACTTGACATCAATGCCTCTCATGTTAGCTAATGTGGCTAATAGTATATTTCAGTAGCTTTGGAGCTGATAGAATGATTGGACCCAAAGAGTAGTCATTAATAGGTCAGTATGAACATGAAAGGAGGTCTTTACTGGAAATCTCCAGAGACTTATCCTTGGATGTTTTTATCAGTGGATCTAATCATATATGCCATGTTTATCATTTTTTCAGATGACATACACCTGGGTGGGATAGTGAAACACATCAAATGGCAGAATTAGGATTCAAAACTATATAGATTTGTTGTTTTGTTTTTTTTAAATGGCCAGCGCTCTTTTCACTGCACCACCTAGCTGCCCTGATCATGGCAGTCTTAAGGCTTTTAAAGGGCTATCAAGTCAAGAGGTCATACAGTCTAACAGATAATGGGAAGGCCTTGGTCTCAGGAAACCTGAGTTCAGTTTCTACACCTGACACACATTGACCATAAAATCCTAGGCTTTGTTTAACCCCTTGTTATCCTCAAGGGAAAAAAAGTCACTAAAATCATACATTACTGACCTACAGCAATGGACTTTCCTCACTGGGAATTTCCTATGCTGATGAAATCACAGATCCAGCAGAAAATAAAACCATGTGGAAAAGGGTTTTTATTCTTTCTGCTTGGCCTCCAAGGCTAAGATGAGAAATAGCATGTAGAACTGAGGTAGAGAAAGGCTTGTTTTAAGGAAAAACTTTCTAAAGAAGTAAGTCAGAAGTTCCTCACTAAGGGTTTTTAAATAGAGACTGAATGACTGCCATGGTGAATGTCGTAAAAGGGATTTTTAATCAGACATAATTGGGACTGACTGGCTGTCTTTGATTCTCTGATTCTTTGATAGATACATAATTAGAACATATAAATATATGATCTTACATATTATATATAGCTTAGTCTATATATCCCAGTCTTAGTGCAGTTTCACTTTATTAAATCTTAATTTATTTTTTATTAAAGCTTAGGACTACACAAAGATTTTGGGGATGAAAGAACAAAAAGAAGAGATGACAGAGAGAGAGGAACAGATATATATAGATAGATATGATATGTGTGTATTTACATGTGTATATTATAGATAGACAGATAGATAGATCTTTGAAAATTTGAAAGATCTACAATTATGTCAGTATGAGAATGTCCTCTATTAACCCAGATCACAACCCTGCTACAATTTATGTCATTGCCTAAAATATTGTCATTCTGTGGTCAAGGTGGACCTGCATCTTGGAACTTAAGTGGTCCAATCCAACTGTTTAGTCTAATTCCTTCATTTTACAGTTGAAGTACCTGAGACCCAGAGAGGTTAAATCACTTATTCAAAGTCACACAGACTTTAATGGGCAGAGCTGGGATTTGAACCTAGGAGCTCTTGACTCCCAGTCTAATGCTCTTTCAATGAACTGCTGGGCTGATGTGTATAGCCACTACATTATAGATGTGTGTATGCCTTGTGTGCATGGAGATGGAAAATCACCTTGGCATATGTGAATGTATGTATATACATGTGTGTAGGGAACTCCCAGAGAAGAAACTCCCTTTACCAATGCAGATGAGCATCTGTGAGCTATAAATGATAACCTTAGAGTGTTGCCTGTGGCAAAAAGGTTACATAAATTACAGTGCCCAGGATCACACAGCCAGTATATGTCAGGAGCAGGATGTACCCTCAGGTATTCCTGACTGTGAGACCCAGTTCTTTATTCTCTATCCACTATTCTATATTACTTCTCGTGTATATATATACAAACATGTTTGTATATATGTCACTTTAGCATTTATAGGATACACATAATATGTACATGCACATGTATTTATATATACATGTATCTGTGCACATACACACATGTGTGTGTTTCAAAATTGCAGATAACCCCAAAGATCAAGGGGAAGTTTCATAGGGGTATCAGCAGGCTAGAGCATATTATCAACAATGAATTATGCCTGAGAAGTGACATGTAGGAAGGTATGGGATGGAGCCAGAGCCTACTGTTAAATTTTCAGTTTGAGCCCTTACATCTCAGGTATCAGCAAACTCTACAAATCAGGGCTTGATTTATTGTTTTGTTGATTGTCTCAACTTAAGAAAGTGATAGAGAAAAAAGTTTAAAATGTAAATTAAACTAAAAAATGGGTCATTCAGTACATTTCTGAAGAGTCAGTTGTTAAACATTTTCCAGGACACCACTGCATACAAGACTCTGTATGTATGTGCCTCTGTCTGCGTGTGTATGCATACGTATATGGTTATGGATAGAGGTATAAATACTAGAAAAGGAGACTGTTCATTTATGGAAGATAAGGTCTAACAGAAAACCCGCATACTCAAAGAATTGATCAACAACCAGTCAGTATCAAACGATGTACACACATTAAGTTTATATGTGCCAGCAAAGTCTTTGGGACAAAATACAAAAATAAGACAGTCCTGCCCCCAAGGAGTTTACGTTCTACAAAAGGACCAGATTAAGACCTCTAGGGTTGGGTGGACTCTCTTTGTAAAGACATGGGCAAGAATATTAAATAATGACAGACTGTGAATAGGTACCAATTTCTGCTGGTGGATGGAATGAAATCCTAGATCCCATGAAGTATTGGAGTATATGATGTTTATCATTATTATGGTGTTATTAGTATTATTGTTGCAATTAGACTTAGTCTTTTACTCTTGAAGTTAAATGCACATTTAAATATGGACTTTTGCCTGGTTGCCATTAGTAAATAAACATGCATTCTGATTTCATAAGCCCCTTGGAATTTCACAGGCCTTTTGCTTACCTCCCAGAAAACTCTTCTCTCCCAGCTACCCTTCCCCAAACTCTCTGTCCCCCGATATCCAGATTAACTTATAGGTGGTAAAGGCTCCAATAAAAGGGGGGAAAACCTTATTTAGTCAAATAAGTGATTAGCCTTGGAACTGTAACCAAAACACAATGAATATGCCAATTTTCTTCCCTCTCTGGGGACATCAGCCTAAGTGAGTCTTTGGCTCTGAAATAAATATCACAAATAGCTCTATTTGTACAATACTTTTACATAAACCTTGCTGTAGTCCCATCCACACTCTGCTTCCCCTTTTAGGGAATTGTTATTCTTATGCCGGTGACACAAATTCATACCAGAATATTTTTTTCCCAAAATGCAAAAGCAGTAAAATAATAAATGCTAAGGAAATGTCATCATTCTGTCAATATTCCAGCTTCTCTTTCTGTTCTTCATCTCCTCCTCAATGCAAGTGTTTGGGCCCAGGATGGAAAGAGATACGCTTAACCACAGACACACATACAGAAATGCTCAAATAAAATGAAGCATGAGACAAGCTCACAAAAACAAAGACACTCAGTGGTTGAAATTACCATGACTATCCCATTGTGGCTAGTTATTGCAACATCACTGACATTCACATAAAAACTCTTGATGCAATTAAGTCCAGCTTGCTGGGCTCAGCCTTAGCAGAGAAAGATGAGAACACTGAGCCTTTGGATGCATCACATGCCATTCCTTGAGCCAGATTCTCCTACTGCATTGGCCCAGGAATAAGACTGGTAAGTATGGAAGCTGCAAGAAAGGTCGGGGTAGGGGAGGAGGGAATAGCATGGACTTGGAATCAGGGCAACTTAATATAATGACTCTGCCCCCTTATGATCATAATGTGGCCTTGGGCAAAACACTTTATTTCTCTGGACCTCAATTTTCACCTCTATAAAACAAAATAAAACAAAAACTGCACAGCCTCAAAGTGGTTAGTATTCAGAATCCTATACATTCTTTGTAAGCTCTAGAATACCATTCAGTATGATGCACAGAAAATAATACCCCAATGGCCTAAGAAGCATTATAGGGAACTTTCCAATTCTTGATATTTCAAAGGACCCACATTGTAAAGCAAGGAGGTCAAGGAATAACATGTGATGTACCATAGTGACAACTTGTAGAAATAGAGCCGAGAGAAGAAAAACACTATTCTTTAATGTGTCATTACCCAAGAGAACTCTAAACTTTATCTACCCTTCTAATGAGGCTTGTGACAGCTAGCATTTCATCAATTATTTAGGACTTACTTGACTTTATAATTATCGTGAGACCTATTAAACTAAAGATATTATCTGTAGTGGTCTAGTTAAAATGCCCTGGGTGGGAAGGGTAGGTTTGCCATTATCTTTTTCTGTTTCATATCCAAAACTGAGGTCACATGTCAAGGCACAGTGTTGGAACACAGTGATACCAATACAAGATTACAGTGACTCAGGATGAAAACTACAACTCTTCTTGGATCAGCATGTGCTGTAATAGAAAGGGCACTGTTCTTAGAATTAGGAAGCCTTCATACGAATCCCCCATTTGACATTTGCCAGGTATGGAACCATAGGCAAATCACCATACCCCGCTCTGAGCCTCAGTATCCTAATCCAGAAAGCGAGATAACACACTATTTACCTCATAAGACTGATGTTAGGAAAGGGCTTTGCTAACTGTAAAGGGCTGTAGATATTTTTCATCCACTTAGTTTTTTACTGAATGGATAACTAGAATAATCTCCATTGAATAAATGTGGGTCTCATTAAGGAGGATCTGTTCTAGAACTTGATGTAGTCAACTCAATCATCTGGAGTGCCTACCATCAATAAAGAATCTTTCTTCCATTTAAAATCTTATGTAGGACCTAGGGCATCCTCTATAAAAGTGGTGGATACCTTTGGCAGGCAAAAAAGTATGTGTGTGTGTGTGTGTGTGTGTATATACATGTGTGTGCATATGTGCATATGTTTCTCTCTTTTATACCCTATAAATAATTCAAACTAATTACACACCATTATGTCCATGGTTGTATTGATCACAGAATCCCTTATAATCTCAATGTTAATTTCATTCCAGGGGTACTCCTTTCCAGAAAAGGACTTTAGCTGTGGATCTCATTCTTGGGGGAGGATGACTCCTAAAAGAAGGGATATAGACCTTTTCTTGGACTCTGTGGCTCAAGGTCCCAACTCAGAATTCCAGGGAAAATCTCTTAGATAAGGCTTAAGAATAGCTCATGCCTAGGATCTCCCCCAAAAAGGATTAACGGTAAAGCTACTCTGTACAAGGTCATAGCTACCAAGTAGAGGATAGCTTTGTATTTCCTCTATCACTAAAGAAATGCTTAAAACACACAAGACTCTTAAGTATGCATTAACAAATACTTAACACATGAAACCATCTATGGGACTGCTGAACAGGTTATTTCACCTCTGTCTTGTACTGCCTGTACAACTCCTAAGTCCAGATCTCTGGGCAAAGGAGAGGATAGTTTGGACATTAGCACTGCAAGTGTAGGATCCTTTGCTGGGGTAGTAGATCTTCTCTGAGGAACACCACAACTGTTTCCCAGCACTGCTAGTCAATATCCAGCAACTTGTGGCCTTTTGGAATCACAAGGCTACTGGCAGTGCTAGAAATATTCTTCTCTAAGAATTGCAATTCAGTGACCCATGGTTGGGAAAAGTAACACAAAGCAGAAGGGGCAACCAGGGAATTGAAATCCAATTTCAACCTAAGGCAAGGGTGTGTGTCCATGTGTGTGCACACGCGCATGTATAAATACAATAGAATATATCTTCTGTACTTTTCATTCAATTATGTGGCTGTAAAGATGCTATAGATAGCTGTTCTCAAAAGCTACCTTTACCCCTCTCATATTTTCATCAAGGATACCATATATAGATATAAAAATAGATCATTCTGCAAATAATAATTGCTACCATTTATATAGTGCCTTCTGGGTTGCAAAGTACTTTGTAAATATTATTTTATTTGATTCTCACAACTGTAGGCAGGGTCTATTTTTTTATTAGAAGCTTCCCTCATTTATTAAGTCACTAGCAGCTTCTGCCATTTATTAACATCATGTTGATTTAATATAGCTGATGGAGCTTGTCCATAGTGCTCCTGATAAACAATACCCTCACATTTTGCCAGCTTTTCTTTTTTGGGGGGGGGCAGGGCAATTGGGGTTAAGTGACTTGCCCAAGGTCACACAGCTAGTAAGTGTGTCAAGTGTCTGAGGTCAGATTTGAACTCAGGTCCTCCTGACTCCAGGGCCAGTGCTCTACTCACTGCGCCACCTAGCTGCCCCCTTTGCCAGCTTTTCTTTAGCAGAGAAACCAGGAAATTGACAGTCAGACAGATGTTGGTAAAGAAGTTCATCATCTGTCATCTTCACGTGTCCAACATCCACCACCAGGCACAGCACCTTCTTCTTCTGGAACTTAATCATTGACCTTTGCCACCATATTCTCATTGTGGGTGAGCAAGGATGGAAACTTGCTGGCTTTGTTCAGCCCAGGGCCCAGGATTCAAAGAATTTGCTTGATCAAGGACTCAGAGGCCAAATGGGCATCATACGTTTTAACCAGCTTCTTGTTCTTATTCAATTTCTTCAGGGCCTCAATTTCCATGCAAGGATTTCTATAGCCTTGGCCTCATCACAGTGCTGCTGGTTTTCCAGCACACACACACAGAGAAATTTAGGTTGGCGTGTGGATTTGAGCCTGACGGGGCCAGAGGAACATTTGTCCTTTTCGGGGATCATAGTTCTTCAGACTAATCTGCAACCCCACAGTTTCAAAAAAATGTCTGCATTTGTATTGGGTTCCATGCAGGACCTCGCACACAGCTTCAAAGAGTGCGTCACAAGAGATTTTGCTGCTCATGGATGCTTACTGGTCACAAGCCAGGAAAATGGAGTCTATTATTAGTATTTCTATTTTATAGATGAAAAAAACTGAGGCAGAGGCTAAATGACTTTTCCAGGGTCATACAGCAAGTTAGTGACTAAGACAAGATTTGAACTCACATCATCTTGACTTCAAGTCCAGAGCTCCATCCACTGTGCCACCCAGGTTGTCTTTCAGAGGGTAATATTTTTTATTATTTTTCCTACTCTTCTGCTATCTTTTCTGACTCTTTCCCCAACCCCCACCCCTGAGATACATAATAAAATAAGTCTGCTTCGGCTCATATTCTTTGGCATGTGGTTAAGGGTCCGTTCTAGTTCCTCATATAGAACATCAGGATATGAAATTATATGGTCCAAATGCAGTGGTTCTATTCACACTGACGCTGAAAAAAGATCACCATACAAACACTGTTCTATTTTCCATCTATTTGTTCTGTTAGTTTCATATATGAGTACTTTGGCGATGATGTGTCTTAGTTGGTTCTCATAATAAACTTTTTGTAGATTTGTTTTTGCTTCTATTGTGGTGATCTTGTTTTATGAGGCAATACTGCTCATCATCGTCCACCTTCTTACCTCATAGTGTATTACAAATGAGTTTTTATTGAGCCAAGATGGCGGCTGGTAAGCAGAGACTAGTGTGAGTTCCGTACGGAGTCCCTCCAAAAACCTATAAAAAATGGCTCTGAACCAATTCTAGAACGGAAGAACCCACAGAACAGCAGAGGGAAGCAGGGCTCCAGCCCAGGACAGCCTAGATGGTCTCTGGGTGAGGTCTATCCCACACAGAGCTGGGAGCTGGGAACAGAGTGGAGCAGAGCCCAGCCTGAGCGGCGTGGAACAACCAAACTTGGAGTTGGACGGATGGGGCCCCTAGCGCCCTGATTATGTGAGCTGCGGCAGTTACCAGACTCCTCAACCCACAAGCACCAAAGACTGCGGAGAAGGTTAATGGGAAAAGCTGCGGGAGTGGAAGGAGTTCTCGGTTCGGCTTCCAGCCCCGGGGGCAGCAGAGGTGGGGCAGCTACAGTTGCTGCTGCTTTCGGCCCCAGGCCCACCTGGTGGGAGGAATTAAGTGGCGGATCAGAACAGGAGTGCACAGCCAGCTAAAGATCTAAGCCCAGCCCGGGCTAGGTGTTCTTGGGGAAGGAGGAGTGCTAGTGTGACAGAGCTGGCACCTCCCCCCCAAACGTGGAACATAGAACTCGTTAGTCTACAAGCAGTCATACCCCACTGAAAAACTCAAGGGTCAAGTTAGTTGGTTGGGAATATGGCCAGACAGCGAAAGCACACCCAGATTCAGTCTCAGACTTTGGATTCTTTCTTTGGTGACAAAGAAGACCAAAACATACAGCCTAAAGAAGACAACAGAGTCATAGAGCCTACAACAAAAGCCTCCAAGAAAAACATGAACTGGTCCCAGGCCATGGAAGAGCTCAAAAAGGAGTTGGAAAAGCAAGTTAGAGAAGTAGAGGAAAAATTGGGAAGAGAAATGAGAAGGATGTGAGAAAACCGTGAAAAACAAGTCAATGACTTGCTAAAGGAGACCCAAAAAAATACTGAAAAATACACTGAAGAAAACAACACCTTAAAAAATAGACTAACCCAAATGGCAAAAAAGCTCCAAAAAGCCAATGAGGAGAAGAATGCCTTGAAAGGCAGAATTAGCCAAATGGAAAAGGAGGTCCAAAAGACTACTGAAGAAAATACTACTTTAAAAATTAGATTGGAGCAAGTGGAAGCTAGTGACTTTATGAGAAATCAGGATATAATAAAACAGAAACAAAGGAATGAAAAAATGGAAGACAATGTGAAATATCTCATTGGAAAAACCACTGACCTGGAAAATAGATCCAGGAGAGATAATTTAAAAATTATTGGACTACCTGAAAGCCATGATCAAAAAAAGAGCCTAGATACCATCTTTCAAGAAATGATCAAGGAGAACTGCCCTGATATTCTAGAGCCACAGGGCAAAATAGAAATTGAAAGAATCCATTGATCGCCTCCTCAAATAGATCCCAAAAAGAAATCTCCTAGGAATATTGTCGCCAAATTCCAGAGCTCCCAGATCAAGGAGAAAATACTACAAGCAGCCAGAAAGAAACAATTTGAGTATTGTGGAAACCCAATCAGAATAACCCAAGATCTGGCAGCTTCTACATTAAGAGATCGAAGGGCTTGGAATGCAATATTCCGGAGGTCAATGGAGCTAGGATTGAAACCTAGAATCACCTACCCAGCAAAACTGAGTATCATGTTCCAAGGCAAAATATGGACTTTCAATAAAATAGAGGACTTTCAAGCTTTCTCAGTGAAAAGACCAGAACTGAATAGAAAATTTGACTTTCAAACACAAGAATCAAGAGAAGCATGAAAAGGTAATCAAGAAACAGAAATTGCAAGGGACTTACTAAAGTTGAACTGTTTTGTTTACATTCCTACATGGAAAGATGACATGTATGATTCATGAGACCTCAGTATTAGGGTAGCTGAAGGGAATATGCATATATATATATATATATATATATATACATATATATATGTTTATGTATATATATAGGTGAATGTGTATGTGTGTATATATCTATGTGTATATGTATGTGTGTGTGTATATATATATATATATACACATATGTAAAAGAGAGAGAGCAGACACAGGGTGAGTTGAAGACGAAGGGAAGATATCTAAAAGAAATAAAATGAAATTAAGGGATGAGAGAGCAACGTACTGAGAGAGGGAGATAGGGAGAGATAGAATGGGATGGATTATCTCGAATAAAGGTGGCAAGAGGAAGCAGTTCTGTGGGAGGAGGGGAGAGGGCAGGTGAGGGGGGAATGAGTGAACCTTGCTCTCATCAGATTTGGCCTGAGGAGGGAATACCATACATACTCAACTGGGTATCTTACCCCACAGGAAAGAAGAGGGAGGAAGATAAAAAAAATAAAATAAAAGGGGGGGGATGATTGAGGGGAGGGCAGATGGGGGTGGAGGTAATCAAAACAAACACTTTGGAAAGGGGATAGGGTCAAGGGAGAAAATTCAATAAAGCGGGATGGGTTGGGAAGGAGCAAAATGAAGTTAGTCTTTCACAACATGAGTAGTGTCGAAGGGTTATACATAATGATACATATGTGGCCTATGTTGAATTGCTCGACTTCTTAGGGAGGGTGGGTGGGAAGGGAAGAGGGGAGAGAATTTGGAACTAAAAGTTTTAAAAACAGATGTTCAAAAACAAAAAAAAAAGTTTTTGCATGCAACTAAAAAATAAGATACACAGGCAATGGGGCGTAGAAATTTATCTTGCCCTACAAGAAAGGAAGGGAAAAGGGGATGAGAGGGGAGGGGGGTGATAGAGGGGAGGGCTGACTGGGGAACAGGGCAACCAGAATATATGCCGTCTTGGAGTGGGGGGGAGGGTAGAAATGGGGAGAAAATTTGTAATTCAAACTGTTATGAAAATCAATGCTGAAAACTAAATATGTTAAATAAATAAATTTAAATTGAAAAAAAAAACAAATGAGTTTTTATTCTAAACCAGTATTAGCTGTCATATTGAGCTACTTAGTAAAGTCAATAGCTGCTGCAGAGGTGGTTAGTGGGCTTATTTGGCCTCTTCCCCGTGTTAAATGCCTCGTATTGCTTAAACTTTTCAAATAAAGGGGGATAATAAAGGGCAATATTTTCACCTATTACTATTTCCCATTTTTCAGCAGCAATGGTTCATTTGAATAGGTCAAGTTCAAGCTGATACAACTGAACTCACCATCTTCTGTTTACATTTAACCTTCTGATCTGATGCTAATTTTGATGTTTGCTATAATGCATCTTTCCGTGGTCTGACTGGAAATAGATATCTGATTGTGTTATTAGCTGTTATTTCCTATCTGTTGAGATAAACCAAATTTCATTTTTTGGTGATATGGTTCATGATTAATCATGTCCACTATCTTCTGAATCCCTAATGAAAGAGACATGAAGCTTCTGTGAAGTCTACTACAAGTCCAAACTCTTTTCTTTCTTAATCCCCAAACGTATTTTCTAACATTTTTAGAATCTTCCCCTAGCCCATCTTTGCATTGAAATCATCCAGTATTAAAGAATGTTTCTTTAATTTGAAGGGTCTTACTGAGTTCATCAAGCAATTTCTCTACCTCCCTGAACTCTGTAACAGATGTTTGAGTGTAAGCAATATTTTTGTGATGGGATTTTTGCTTATTTATGCTAATCATAAGGCAAGATGACCACATCACGTGCATCTATGGTTCTATGCATCTTTTCATTTAGATGCAACTTTCTTGTATCTTCTTTTTTCATTTGTTGTGAGAATATCCATATCAAAGTGACCCAGATTGCCAAATAGCATATAAATTCAAATAAATATTTGTAGGTGGTCTAAAAACTGTTAGTCCTAGGACCCTCTGCCATTTCACCACCCTCAATGCAGGAGTAAAAAGGGATCACATGGGCCTGAGGCACATTTTCAGTTTTTCTTTGTTTTGTGGGTTGCCATGAAGCAAGGCAAAAGAATTCATCAACTAAGACTAATGCACTGTTGGTAGAGCTGTGAATTGGTCCAACCATTATGGAGATCATTTTGGTACTATGCCCAAAAAGCTAAAAAACTATCACATATTCTTTGACCTAGAAATACCACTACTAGATCTATGTCTCAAAGAAATCAAAGAAAAGGGAAAATGATGTACATGCATAAAGGATTTATGGCAACAATTTTTGAGGCAGCAAAGAATTGGAAATTGAGGGGATATATCCATCAATTAGGGAATGGCTGAATAAGTCATGGTATATGATTGTAATGAGTTACTATTTTGCTATAAGAAGTGAGTAGGGTGGTTTCAGAAAAACCTAGGAAGACTTATACAAACGATGAAAAGTGAAATGAGCAGAACCAGGAGATCGTTGCACACAGAAACAGCAATATTGTGAAAGACTCAGCTACTCTGATCAAGACAATGATCCAAGACAATTCCAAAAGACCCATAGTGAAAAATGCTATCCATCTCTAGAGAAAGAATTGATGGAGTCTGAATGCAGATTGAAGCATACTTTTTCACTTTTCTATTTTTCTTTTTTTCTTGTTTTGTTGTTTTTTGCAAAATGGCTAATATGAAAATGTTTTGCATGACTTCACATGTATAAGTTACATCATATTGCTTGCCTTCTCAAGGGGCTGGGGATGGGTTTGAAGAAGGGAGAGAATTTGGAACTCAAATTTTTTAAAAAGGAATGTTTCAAATAAATGTATAAAAAACAAACAAAAAAGAATCCTTCACCTAATGGCCATCCCAATGATGAAAAGCCTCTAGATATTTAGCTAGGCTAGTTCTCACACATTAGCCCCAGTCTATCACTAAATTTTCCAGGATAATGGGAACAGTCAGAGCTTACATTAGTCCTTTAAGAACCCAGGATTACCTCTGTTTCACAATAAAGCATTCAAGTAGAAATTTGTCAATTAGAATGATTGCCCAGACAAGGACATGCAGCTAGAGGGCAAGGCCATTGCATTAGGATGTCAATGTATGCATCTGGAATGGGCATTGCAGATGGTAAATGAGCCAAGAAGTACATGGGAGAAGAGAACAGTCTGGGATTATATTTGGCCAATTTTTCAGAGTTTCCAAGAATTCCAGGCTGCTCTTCAGGAAGAAAAGAAAAGATCTATCTTCTTAACACAAATGTTCATCCACTGATGTTTTATGGTTGAGTACCAAAGCATGCCACAATCTCCAAAGAATCAAGATGCAGGTAAACTTGCAAAAGTGCCATGAAGGGATACATGGTAGCTGTAAGTAGGCTGTGACGAAGTCCATTGATCTGGTTCTCTACAGAAGATGTATTGAAGAACATGAATAAGACATAGGTGGATTGTAAACTTTCCCAAAGGGGGGAACACTCACATTAATGAGAACCATTGAATTATCAGAATTCAAGCAAAGTACTATAGAAATGTGAGTTATTGTGGTGGAAAGTGGTGGGGGAGGTGTGGACATGGACTGCTATGGGAATTATAATAGGCATTAACATTTGTGTTGTTGTTGAGTTGTTTCAGTCATGTCTGACTCTCCATGACCCTATTAGGAGTTTTCTTGGCAAAGATCCTAGAGTGGTTTGCCATTTCCTTCTCCAGCTCATTTCACAGTTGAGGAATTCAGGCAAACAGCATTAAGAGACTTGACCAGGGTCACACAGCTAGTAAGTGTTTGAGGTCAGATTTGAACTCAGGAAGATGAGTCTTCATGGTTCCCAGTCCAGTGCTCTAGTGTGGCATCTAGCTGCCTATTAACATTTATATAGTACCTTTTTAGTATAGAAATTATTTTTATAAATATTAACATCTAGCATTTGTAGAGAACTTCAAGGTTTACAAAGCACTTTACACATGTTTTCTTAGTTGATCTTCATGATGATCCTATGAGGTAGATGCTAAGCTTATCTCTACTTTACGAATGAGAAAACTAAGGTTGAGAAAAGTTAAGTGGACCAGATTCATACAGCTACTTAAATGTCTAAAACAGGATTTAAAATCAGGTCTTTCTGATTTCCAAGTCCAGTACTCTATGCATTGTTCCACCTAGATGCCTCCAAGAAAATAGCACAGGTTAAGAAAGTAATTCATGCCACATTGCTTTCCAAAGTGAGCCAAAAATGACCCTTTCTCCTTCGGCTTTGCTACTTAGGAAACTCACTTCAATAGGCATTCAACCAGATTGATGGGACTTCCCCTAGAGCCATCCTCAGTATCCTCCTGGGCTTGTTCTGGCTGCCCCAGAAATTGATGCAACATATGTTGGCAAACAGAATTTTGCTGTCCTTGTTTGTTATTCAGTCATTCAGCAAATATATATAGAACACTTCCCATGTGGAAGGCACTGTGCTGAACACTGTGGGAATACAGAAATCCACAAATCACAGCTCTTGGCCTCAAGGAGTTTGACTTCGGACATAAGATCTATCTTTCTATACTATGAGGCAGGATGTATTCAGTGCATCATGAGAAATACAAAGCTGATTGCTACAGAACTGTAAAGATGGGAGGGATCCTTCAGGTGAGCTAGCCCAGATGATGAAGGAAGGCTTTATGAAATAGGTAGCTTTTAAGCTGGGCCCCAAAGTATGGTTCAGATTTTAGTAGTTAACAATTGGGGTAGGAGGTAAGGATAAGAGACAAGTCACCAGAGGTAAAAAAAGAAGATGGGTACCCCATATAGACCCAGAAACTTTATTATTTAAAAGTGGCCTTAAAGGTCATCTAGTCCTTCATTTTATAAATGAGGAAACTGAGGCCCACCACACATGAATTAACTTGCCCAAAGTCATAGAGCATGGAAGCAACAGGGCAGAGACTAGAATCGAGTTCTCCTGAGGCCCAGCTCAGCATGCTTGTTTATACGTGAATGTTTACATGAAGCCCTATCTCTCTGTCAGTGTGATAGGAGCATTTGAAGCCTCTTATCTGAAGAGTTATAGTAGAAGCTGTGCATGGCAGGGACAGTTTGTAGAAAACATTCTGAGAACAAAGTTTACCTAGAGACTTTTGTATGGTAAAATCTGGGTAAAATGATAACACACTTGTCACTAAATAGCTTAAGAACTATTGACACATTCCTGAAACTTCCCTTCCTTCTACCTCCAGAGTTGTTTACTGATATAGTGTTCATAGTGGGGTGGAGAAGCAAGTTTTAACCCCCAATCTGAAGCAAAGTTGGACTAAAAACATTGGTGATATTCATGCACAGCTAGACAAAAAATCAAACACAGGTTGGCTTGAGTACAATTAGGTAGAAATCCAGTGGAAAAAGTCAATGTTTGCCAACTTGAAGAGGGGAACTAAATGTGTAAGATGGAAAATTTCCATTTTTACCTTTCTAGGAGAGCAGTACAAATAGTGGAATATAACAAATCTAACATTACTTTATCAGTGTCTGACACTCATGTCTGATTCATCTCTCTGCTAGTTAATTCAGCCACAAGCTCTCCTTCAATACACAAGGGTTATGCTATTTTTCATTTTCAAGATTATTGGGATCATAGCTTTATTTTGATCTTTTGACTTATAATTAATAATAATCAAACTTTTTACATTCATAGTATTATTTCTTTTTCTCTTCCAAGGCCAAGATCCTGTATTTAGGCCAAAATGCTGAATAATTCTAACCCTCTAAGAGTCATTTGAAATACCACTCTACATACCGTGGAATATTTCCCTGACCCATGGATATTCGTTTCATATCACCCTAAGTACAACCCTACTGGTATCTACAAAATAGTAGAAGGACTAGAGGGAGCCTCTAGCACATTGAGTATATCCTCTATGGATAATTTATGACAAGAGATGAATTAAAACCAATGTCGTATAGTGGGAAAAGAACCAGCTTGTGAGTCAGAAAGGCCTATGTTCCAGTCCCATCTCTGATCTAAACTGTAATCAGTTTGTAAATCTGTGAGTGCAAATCACTTAACGAAACAGAGCTTGTTAAAGTCTACTATGGCAAAGGGACTTGCCTTAGTAGGAGCCCTATATACCAACAAAGTCACAGATCTGGTTTTTATAAGGGGCGGGGAATGGAAAAGAAAAAGACTGGATAAGTTGCGATCTGCATAGGTAGAGGGAGTACTCACAAGATGGTGATCATGGATCAAAATATCAAAGCAAATAAATCTTCTTAGGTTGATGGGATCCTTCTAGGCACATACTAAAGTTGTTTCAAAGAGCTTAGGGGGATGGAAATCTATGAGCAGACAAAATATTCCCCAGACTCATTCTCACATCACCCTTTGGGAAACTGATTTTTGGATTTGAATAGGGAAATCATTAGGCCTGATAGGAAACCTCCTCTTGGGAAAAAATGGTGGGGTGCAAAGTGTATTACAGACTACCACTTAGGTCAAGTCAGGAATGGGCAGTTTCTCAGGAGTTCAACTCTAATAGAATGCTAGGAGCCAACAAGAGGATAGGGTTTCGAGCTAGGAAACTCTCCACTGACATCAAAAGGCACACTACCATAAGAGTTAGCAAAATGACTGTGTGATGCAATCTCCTTCTCCAAGGCTTTGACCTTTTATACCAATAGTGCAAATTTCTAGTCCTTTGCCATCTGTGGACTAAGGGATAATCATAATTGGCATTCATTTACCAGTTATGCAGGTAAAGCAGTGAGCCTGGGGATCCATCGACTCTAAGGCTTCCTTGATCTCTTTTTAACATTTGATCTACAAACTCTTTACAGAGAAGGAGGATTCATCTGGATCTACCACAAACTGATCACACAATAAACTGCTCAATATCAGTTATTTTCTTTTCATAAGTCTGGAACAGTGCTAAGTAGGCACCCAATAGGTGTTCAGTAAATATTTTTTAATGAATTGGGATTTGAAGGTTCTTCAGGACATTACTATCTCTCTGTTTTGGAAAGTCAGTCCCTGTCAAGAGACAGTCCCTATCCTTGAGGAATTCATGGTCTAATGGGGGAGAGAATAAGTAAAAAGCTATGTATAAACAAGCTATAGACAGGAGAAATAGAAAATAATCAAGAGAGGGGAGGACTAGAAATAAGTGGGATTGGGAAAGGTTTCCTATAATTTTAGCTGAGACTTGAAGGAAGTCAGAGAAGTGGAGATGAGAAGGCAGAGCATTCCAGGATTAGAGGACAGCCAGAGAAAATGCCTGGGACCTGGAGATGGAGTGTCTCATGTCAGGAACAGCAAGAACAGTGTCACTGGATTGAAGAATATGTGGGGTGGTAGGGTTAAGATTAAGAAGACTGGAAATGTGGGGTGGACAGGTTATGAAGAGACAAAAGACAGCCCTAGTCCCTACGGAGCCTGCAATCTAATAGGAGAGACAACATGCAAATATATACAAAGCAAGCTATATGCAGGATCAGTAGAAAATAATTAACAAAGGAAAGGCACTAGAATTAAGAAGGGTTAGGAAAAGTTTCCTGTAAAAGATGGGATTTTAGTTGGTACCTAAAGGAATCCAGGGAAATGAGTAAGCAGTGGTGAGGAGAGAGAGCATTCCAGGCATGGGGGACTGCCAGAGAAAATGTTCAAGCCAAGAGATGGAGCATCTTGTTCATGGAATAGCCAAGAGGCCAGGTTTACGGGAAAGAAGAGTATATGTCAAGGAGTAAGGTGTAAGAAGACTGGAAAGGGAGGAGTGGACTAGCTCATGAAGGGTTTTGAATGCCATTTTGTGTTTGATCCTGGAAGTAATAGGGAGCCAAGTGTATGGTTGAAGGGCCCCTACACTTCAACTAATCCAATCCCCTAATTTTACAGATGAGGAAACTGAGGCCCCAAAAAGTAAAGTGACTTGCCCAACCTCACCCAAATGATTAGTGGCAGAGTCAGGATCTGAATCCAGGTCTTTTGAATCCAAGTCCAGCATTCTTACCATTGTGCCATGCTTCCCACAGGACATAA
This sequence comes from Trichosurus vulpecula, assembly GCF_011100635.1. NCBI lineage: Eukaryota > Metazoa > Chordata > Mammalia > Diprotodontia > Phalangeridae > Trichosurus > Trichosurus vulpecula. Next base: position 84,430,859 of record NC_050581.1, read on the forward strand.
CTAGCCATGTAAATGGTGACCAGTGGTAACTAGTCAATCCAGCAAGCAAGCTCATTTATGGCAGGAAGTACTTCTGATCTTCATTACGGACTCCTGGCTACCGAGGTATCATACTGTATACTCTGTGCTTGTTTCAGTATTTGTTGACTGACTTCTGCTACAGCCAGAGACGCTGTAATTCAAAGTGAGTGCTCAAGAACACAGAGACTTAAAGGAATGAGCAAAAAAGACAGACATTTTTGTGTGAATGGCTCCAATTTTGCCATTCACTTATTCATGTATGTACTAAAGAAAAGACATTTCCCAGATTTTAGGAAGTGGCACTTTAGGAAGCACATTGACCATTTAAAGTACATGCAGAGGAAGGCAATCAGAATATGATACTTAGTTGAAGGAATCAGGGATGTTTATCCTAGAGAAGGGGAGATTTATGGGGACTTGATGGCTGTCTTCAAGTTTTTGAAGGTCTGCCATATATAAACGAGATTAAACTTGTCCTTTTCAGCCCCAGATGAAAGATTAACTAATAGAAGTTGCCTATTTCGGCATAAGAAAAAGAAAAATTTTCTAACATGAGATGTCCAAAAAGTAGAATAGGTTACCTTAGACACAACAGATGCCACTGGCAGTCAAAATTACATGATTTTTAGAGTAGCAAAGGATCTCAGCAGCCACTTACTACAACCCATACCTTAAAGGGATCACTGTTATAACATACCTGAAAGTGATCATCTTGTCTCTGTTTCAAGACTTCCAGTGAGGAGGACTTACCTCCTCTTTAATCAGAGAATAAATGACCGCTTCTCAGGGATGATATAAAGGGGATTCAGGGATGAATGACCTCTATATGACCTCTAAGGTCCCTTCAAACTCAGAGTTTCTGAGATACTTTGTCAGGCCATTGGATGGCCAATCCATTGAGTTAGCTGATGAATAGATACATTTTTGACAGGCACTTTAGATGGACAATAAACTGAGCCTGAGAAAGTCATTGAGCTGGATCACATCTGGAAAACTGGCAGTGCTTTCAGTGATCCCCAACTGCTCATTGCCACAAAAGCCTATATTTTTAACACTAATATTCTCTTCCTGGAGCCATACCTCTGCAAATCAAAATTGTAGGGATTCGAAAAGATAATGGCAAGACCCTGGTGGGTGTAAGTTAGGCTGCAGCATGTTGCCAATGGTGACTCATGTCTAAAAGATGGCATAAAACAGCCATATCATTGAAGATTCCCATGATTAGAAAGGAAAGGGGGCTAATCTTGCAGTAAAAGAGAGGGATAATTGATGAAAAGCCAAAATGAGGCATGAAATACTGAAAGAACTAGAAGAAGAACTCTAGTATGTGTGATAAATCTTCTAATGCAAGGGTTTTTAACCTTTTTGTGTCATAGATGCCTTTGGCAGTCTAGTGATATCTATGAACCCCTTCTTAGAATAATATTTTTAAATGCTTAAAATGAAATGTCTAAGATTACAAAGGAAAACAATTGTATTGAAATACAGTTCTCAAAATATTAAAAACAAAAAACAAGTTCAGGAACCCTAGATTATGAAACCCTTCTAAAAGTTCTTCCTGTGGTAGCAAAGAATTGGAAGTTGAGAGGATGTCCATCAGTTAGGAAATAGCTAAACAAGTTGTGGCATATGATTTTTATGGAATACTATTGTGCTTTAAGAAATAATGAAGACGAAGATTTCAGGAAAATCTGGAAAGACTCATATGGAGTGATGCAAAGTGAAATAAGCAAAACCAGGAAAACATTGTACGTAGTAGAAACAACATTGTAACAATGCTCCACTATGAAAGACTTAGATACTCTAATCAATACAATGGGCCAAGACAATTCCAAAGGACTCATGATGAAAAATTCTATGCACATCCAGAGAGAATGAGGAACTCTGAGTGGAAGTTGAAGTATACATTTTTTTTACTTACTTAGTTTTTCTTATATGTGTACATGTGTGTTTACAGCATGGCAAATATGGAAATGTTTTGCATGACTTCACATGTATAATAAATATCATATTGTTTGTTTTCTCAATGGGTGGGAGGCTGGAGGGGGAGAAATAATTAAGAGCTCAAAATTTTAAAAAACAAATGTTAAAATATATTTTTTTAAAAAAAGGAAACTTTTAATGGAGAAATTGAAAAAAGACGAACAAGAATGCATTCATTCATTCAATTATTCATTATTCTTCTGCTATTTACCACTACTGCCAATACACAGGGAGTCATTTGGCACTATTAAGTACAATGCCTCCTGCATTAGGCTACTAGGGAGGAAGCAGATAAATGTAAAACCGAGTTCCTGCCATCCAACATCTCAACAAGCTAATCCAGGAGGCACCAACAATCTAGAAATCACATTTAAGTACCAGCAATGACATAATATTGGACAAGTTTTAAATAACGAAGCAAGAGTTTGTCTACAGCATTATCACTGGGCCAAAGTGATGCCAAGTAATACCTTCTATCAGTAGTGTGCTGTTAAACATTTAACAACCAACTTTTGAGGGGAAAAATGTACTCGCGGCACACTTTTAAGTTTTATCTGCATCATGAATATTTTCTCAAATCTAGAGACTATCAAAACAATAGTACTACATAAGTATATAATAGATATATATTACATATATCTATTATATAATGTATTACATACACATATATAATAATAATAATAATATATAGCTTTCAGGGTTTCAAAGCCCTTCATTATGTTTTCTCATTTGATTCTCACAACAAGCCTGTGAGGTATGTGTTATTTTATTCCCAATTAACAGATGAGGAAACTGAGGCACAGAGAGGCTACATCAAACCCTGATTTGTAGCCTTTGACAATTTACAAGATGTAGATGTTCACACTGAAAATTTAACAATCTCTTCCCAACATACCCCTGCACTATGACAGAAATCTACTAGGACTTCAGACATGTTTGTTTCCTCCCCATTGAATGAATTAATAAGCCTTTATTAAGTGTTTGCTATATGCAGAGCACTGTGCTAAGACAGTCCTTACTCTCAAGGAATTTTCATTCTAATAGGGGTAGACGACACATAAGGAGGATTTCAGACAAATTGACCTGTTGGGGTCAGTTATAATAAGTCCAAGCACTGGGCAGTCAAACTACTATTCTGAAAAGCCAGAAGATTCCCATATACTCTTGCTTGTTCATCTAAAACTATAAGCTCTGAACCTCAGTGCTTGTTAGGAAATATAAAAATTTCTAAATCCCTATTACAACTGAACTTTTTCTCAATGCCATTTAAAATACAACCTCGGGGATTTACTCGGACTGTGGTAGAGAGAAGAAAATGAATTATGTCAAAGCAGCTTCCCCGGTGCCTGGGAGTCTCCTGTTTCCTCCCCGCCTCCCTCAACTGACTATATTCTATTCTTTCCTCCCTTGGAGTGCTAGAATATCTACTCCAGTTCAGCCTAAAGCTATTTCACTTGACTGCCCAGATGCTTTCCTATCTTATGCATTATCAATAACCTGCCTTTTAAAATTCTAGGGATATAATCAGGAGGTTCTGGAGCATTTGGAATGTTAGACCCTGTGATGAATGAAAAACACAATTAGATAACATAAGGACGACAGCAATGATGATATTTGACTTATCATGGAAACGTATCAGTCAGTGCATAAAGGCTCTTTCTTCCACAGCTTTCCCATTCCTTCGGGAAAGAAGGGTAAGAGAAAGAGATAGAAAAAGAACCAGACTGAGACCGGAGAGAATACTGGGATACAAAGCATTGACCTTATAAGCAGCTCGATTGTAAGTACTGCTGACAGTGGGATTTCTGCCATGAGTGATAATGGGGCCAACAGAATGAGCTTCAAAATTTAATGACATTATAGCCGCAGATGCAGCCACATCTCCCTATTATCTGTAGTAATGCAGAGCTAAGAGAGGCTAGGAAACCACCTCAAAAGGCTTCTTTAATCATAACTTTCAGCCTCTTTACCCCAAATAAACATTCTGTCAGCTCTACTAACGAGCAGTTAAATTGATCTGAGCTGCCCATCATGTCTGTGCCCTTATTCATCTGGAAGGGCCAAGGGTCAGTGAAGTCATGGAAAGGCAGGCAAATTGGAAAAAGGGAAGAGAGAGAGAAGCAGTGATTTTCTCCTATATTTTTCCCCCAAAAGCCACAAGCCTTTAGACAACTAGGCAGCCAGGGAGGCACAGTGCATAGAATCTGGGCCTGTTGTTACAGTTTCAAACACTTAGCTGTGTGACCTTGGACAAGTCACTTAACCTCTGTTTCCCTCAGTTTTCTCAACTGTAAAATGGGGATAATAAAAGTATCCACCTCACAGGGCTGTCATAAGGCTCAAATGAGATTATATTTGTTTAGTGCTTCACAGAGTACCTGACACGTAGTGGGCATTACCATATTGCTTTTGTTGTCGTTCAGTCATTTCAGTCATATCTGACTTTTTGTGTCTCCATTTGGGCTTTTCTTGTCAAAGATACTGGAATAATTTGACAATTCTCTTTCCAGCTCATTTTACAGATGAGGAAACTGAGACAAGCAGAGGTAAGCAACTTGCTCAGGGTCACACAGCCAGTAAGTATGTGAGGCTGTATTTGAACTCAGGTCTTTCTGACTCCAGGCCCAGCACTCAACCCACTGCACCACCTAGCTGCCCCTTATATAACTGCTAGGTATCATCATCATCATCATCATTGTCATCATTTCTCTTGCTGGTATTGTGTTCTACACCATCCTTCCACTTAACCATCCTTCCTTCTAAATTCTGCCCTTCCTGTAAGGTTTTCTTTGATCACTCCATACCTGGATTCATAGCACTCTGAGACTCAGTTTCCTCATATATAAAATGAGATTAATAATCTCATAAAGTTGTTGTAAGCATCAGATGAGGGATAGGAAATGCTTTGCAAACCTTAAAGCACCACATAAATGTCAGCTCTAGCACAAATTATCTATACCATGAATTTGTTAGTTTGATGCAGCGGAAAAAGAAGGGGTCTTGCAGTCAGGAGAACTGGTTCAGTTGATCAATAAACATTTATTAAGCGCCTGCTATGTGTCAGGCACTGTGCTGAGTACTAGAGATACAAAAAAAGTAAAACAAAACAAAAAGAATAATCCTTCCCTATTTCTAGGTGCTCCCAGTCTTGGGGGCTGTGGTGGGGGATGACTTACAAATAACCGTACAAACAAGCGAGATAGAGGATAAATTTGGAGATAACCAACAGGTTGGAGGGCATTCGCATTAAGGGGGAAAGGGGAAGGCTTCTTGTAGAAAGTAGGATTTTAGCTGGGGCTTGAAGGAAGAGCTAAGGAAGGTAAAAATTCCAGACAGAGGACAGCCAAGGAAAAGGCATGTGGTATGGAGATGTATTTTACGTGAGGAATAGCAAGGAGGCTCATGTCACTGGATTGCAGACTACATGGGGGAGTGATTACACACATCTGTGACCATGGCCAACTCAGATATTTTTTTTCTGAGTCCCAATTTCCTCATATGTAAAACCCACCCCTTGTGTTATTTAATTTTTATAATGTTACATAACTTTTTGTCTCTTTCTTATCTCCCCGTCTCTACTTTAAGTTCTTTGAGGACAGGTCTATGTCACTGTCTGCTCTCCCCCCAGCCTGTACCCAGTACAGTGTTCTACTTATCAGAATAATTTAATGAAGGTCTGTTGTGTGAATCAAAATATTTATAAGAAAAGTCAAAATACCTATACAATTCACAAACTGAATAATTATTCCGGGAATGATCAAGTCTCACAATTTTTGTTTTATAAAGAAGAAAAAAAAGTGATTTAAACCAGCACTTCCCCACCACCTTAAACACTGACCTGCCTAAATTGAAAGGAGATGAAAAGTTACAGAAGAGAAGATGGGCACAGAGAAGACGTATACGAATCTCTGTTCCATGTGTCCAGTTGCTCTCCTATAAAAATGATGTCAGGAAGAGGAGCAGAGAGTAGGCAATTGCCTAAGTGATGAGGATTTGTGTTATGGTTTAGATATTTCAGTCATGGCTGACTCTCTGTGAATTCATTTGGGGTTTTCTTGGCAAAGATACTGGAGTAGTTTGCCATTTTCTTCTCCAGTTCACTTTACAGAGTGAGGAAATTGAGACAAACAGTTAATTGACTTACCCACAGTCAGACAGCTAGTGAATGTGTGAGGCTGGATTTGAACTTAGGTCTTCTTGACTCCAGGCCTGGTACTCTATCTACTATGCCACCTAGCTGCCACAGCAACAAAAATAACCATTGTGAGAATGATCAAGTCTTATATGGATTTAAAGGGCACTTAAAAGGATACCCCTTGTGGGGGAAAAGTAAAATCTTCCTAACTAGCCCTCCCATAGTAACTGAAAGTCCTATTTTACTTGCTCACCCTTTGGGGTTAACAAAAGTTAAAATGAAAACATTATTGGGAGGTAGAAAGCATGTAGAAAACATCTAGCTATTATCAACTGTTAATATATTGGGTCAAATGAACATTCAGATTTGCTGTCGAGTATCTATCAGAGCCTTGAGGGAATGAAACACAGAACCAGCAAGTTTTGATGAAGGGAAGAGAATGATGGTGCTCCAGAGCATAGTCCATCAACAGGAAGAATACGACAGACAGTAGGGGGACAGAGGTGGCCAGGCACTGGTATAATGGCACAAGGCAACTGAGGAGAAAAGAGAACTGAAAAGGAAAAAGGAAAGTTATAATGGAAAGAAATTCTCTTGAAAGGTTGAGCAGGGACACTCTAGATAAACTTCATATTCTTTATAATTTTGCTTAAGCTAGTATATCACTTGACTAACAGATAAAAATTCATATACATTTTATCATTAAAAGTAGGAAGTCCATACACATGTTTCTTAATCTGTTTATTTACTCTTTTATTTATTATTTAATCTCTTTAAATTAGTCTAATTTTTTTAGCTTCACAGCATGACACCATCATCACAATATCTGTCTCACCGCAGGGATGCTGGAATAATACTGAAAGAGACACTGGATAAAAGATGCAAGACCTCTTCCTGGGACTCAAAACAATTTATAATATACAACTTACAGGGCCCAAAGGTTCTTTTCTAAGGTATGAAAAATGTCTGTAGTCGATTTTCAAAGACAGAGAATAAAAACTAGACCCTGAATCACTGTCTGAATACAAACAGCATTTGGCTTTGATCTGAGTTGTTGAAAACTATGACCAATTTATACTATGGATGCCAAACCATCAGAGACTGTTTTTAAGTTCAGATTTCCATATCAGAATTCAGCAGCACACTTTTCTTCTTCATTACATGCTACATGGAGTCTACCAAAAATGGACTTACGGCAATGAATGGTGTTGATGTGGCTTATTCTGCATAACATTAAGAGAGAAAGAGGAAAAAAAGACTTTTTTTCCCATGGATTCATTCATGTGGCCTGGAAAAAATTGGTTCACATGAATTCAAATCAAACCCTGGAATAGATTATTCAAAACAGCCCCCTTCATACACTACGTTAGCAATCAGTTTTTAGGCTGGTACTGCCTGTTTCGGATTGACTGTCAATTAGGAAAATACCAAAAAAAAAATCACTTCTCTTGTTTTTGAGCTCCAGTAAGATTCTAATCACTTGGATGCCAACCTAGTCACCCTGCTTCCTTATTTTCTACCCCTAAGTCCAATATAAGTTTCCCTTTAATTTTTCTAAGTAGCCTTTTTAGCCTTAAAACAAAAACTATCACCTATGTCCATTTGATCCAGTGGCCAACTTTTTTTCTCCCAGCACCCTCTCTCCTAGGCGTCTCAGCTCTGTGCATAGAAGATACACAAGGGTGCGGGGGAGACAAGAATTTTGTCCCATGAGGAAATGCATAAGGCATCTTGTAAGCATGTGTTCCATACCAAGTAACTCCTGGAAGACAATAAACCCAGGATAAACTTGGTTCTTTCATTTAGCATTTCTGGGAATTATATGGAAACTTGAATAGCTTCAACAACCTCAAAAACACTTTCCATCCAGCTAACGTTCAGACTATAAAAGTTTTCAATTCCAGGATAGTCCATGTTACAGTTCTGCAAGATTTATTGGCATACATGTCTTGAACATTTTTACACTTTATGTGAAAATTCCCAATGTGCACCAAGCACATGAATACATGCGGATTCCTCAAGTTCTGACAGATAGGGAGAAGGGTTTTAGGGATTAGCCGTTTCATGGAAACACGGAATTTCTGAGCTGGACTAGACATTAGAGAGCATCTAATCCAGCTTTCTCATTTTTCATGTGACCAGAGCGAGGCCTAGATTAAGGGATTTGCCTTAGATAATACAGCTAGTTAGTGGCACAGTTGGGACATTAACCCAATGTAGTGGTCTCTGGTACGGTTTAGTGGAAAGAGGTCTGATCTGAGATCAGCAATCCTAGGTCTGAATACCACATCCCACCTTTACTAGTTTTTTGACTGGTGAGTCTTAATTTCTCTCTAAACCTCAGTCTTTTTGGTTGTAAAATAGAGATGATAATAGTTGTGTTACCAAACTCACAGAGTTGTTATGAGGAAAATAATTTGAGGAAGAATGGTGTACAGGCAGTGGTTCTCAAGGTCCTATGAGGGTCCTTGAGACCCTTCCAGGTCATCTATGAGGTCAAAACTATTTTCATAGTAATACTAAGACATTTTAATTTCTACTGTGGTAGAATATCTATAGGTATGTATGACACACATAAACAAAAGCTCTTGGGGGAGTCCTCAATCATTTTAAGAGTTTTCTTGAAAGTAAAAAAGGTTGAGAACTGTTGGTCTAGAGGGTAGACTTGGAGAAGGAAGACCTAGGTTCAAATCCTGCCTCAACTGTAGCCTTAATCAAATCACAACTTCTCTGAACCTCAGTTTTCTCATCTATAAAATGAGAAATAATAGTACCAACCTCACAAGGTTGTTGTAAGGATCCAGAGAGGCAGCTCATGTAAAGTGCTTCATGAACCTAAAGGCACTACACACATATAAGCTATTATAACAAACCTGGAAAAACAATATAAAATGTGAATTGACTATCATGCTTCAAATCAAGGCAGCATACCATGCTATGCTTCTTCTACTCTCCCATCACATCCCCCAAAACACAGAGAAAATTCAGGTCAACAGACCAATGTATGTAAGCCCTTACAAAACCTGAGTTTGAATTCTGGTTTTGCTTGTTACAATCTCTGCGACCTGAGGCAAACAAGGAATTACAAGTACATATGGTACCTTTGAACTGATTCAAATTCTTCTGAAATAGAATTAAGAAGGACAATTGATTCCCGGACCTGTCCCCCTTCAACCTACCCCACTCAGAATAATGTAGCACTCTTTAAAATATAGGTGATAACTAAAACTTTTAAATTAAAACATTGTTTTAAATTAAAACATTGTATTGTAACACTGATTCAAATATGATCTGGACCATTTTGTGCCTATCCTTAGACTACAGGTATTATTTCACATCAGAGAAGATTGCCCTAAAGAAAATTTAGTATAAAAAACCATCTGATTAAAAGGAATAAATAAAAATAGAACATCCATATGTGTTTCACATAACCTTCTCTACTTTATCTGACCATAACTTCATGATCTATGAAAACATCACATTCTTCCACTGCTGTCAAAGGCTTAGGCCCTGGCCATTTAAGGCTGGCATCATTGCCAGAGGTAGGGAGAATTCTCAGAAACACAGCATAACTGGATCCAAAGGTCTCTGGGTCCAGTGATGAAAAGTACCAAGATAACTAGTTCAGTGTTCTCTCAGTCTTCTAATAAGTTCTAAGAAGTATATGACAACTCAGTAGATAGCACCCTTTCCTCAGAGTCAGTCTTGACCTGGTACCCTGGACTGCTAATGAGGACCCAATAGGACTAGAAGGTTTCCATTCAGTTTGACAGACATATGTAGGGAATCAAGGGTCTAAGCTACCTGTCTCTACTATAGATTGAAGACTTTTTGAGCAAGAAGTGAAATATGGCTGTCATTTAGGATAAGGGATTTCACAGACTTCTATTATAGTCACAAGCTTTTTTTCTAGCAATCACGAATTGGTTATCAATAAGGACTTAAAGGGAATTGAAATAAGTAAGACTGTTTTATTAAAACAAACACAAGGGTCTAACTTGGAAAAATTAGCAAATTTCTTTAATAAGGGTCTCATTTCCAAAAGCATAAGGACTTGATTCGAATTTATAAGAAAAATGGCATTCTCTAATAAATAAGTGATCACAGGATATGAACAGGAAGTTTTCTAAGTAAAAAAGTCCAAACTATCAATAGCTTTATGAAAAAATAAGTTTCAAATCAATAATAATTTTGTTGTTGTTGACTTATTTTCAGTAGTATCTGACTCTTTGCAATCCCATTTGGGGTTTTCTTGGCAGAGATATTGGAGTAGCTTACCATTTCCTTCTCTAGCTCATTTTACAGATGGGGAAACCGAAACAAACAGAGTTAAGTGACTTGTCCAGGGTCATCCAGCTAATAAATGTCTGATACTGGATTTGAACTCAAGAAGATGAGTCTTCCTGACTCCAGGCCCAGTATTCTATCCATTGCACCACCTAGCTGCTCAATAATAATGAGAGAAATGCAAACTTAACCAACTCTGAGGTCCCACCTCACTCCCAACAGATTGGCAAAGATGTCAAAAAAGGAAAATGGCAAATGTTTCAGGAGCTGCAGGAAAACAGGCACATTAATGCATTGTTTGTAGAGCTGTGAACTGGTCTAGCCATTCTGGAAAGCAATTTGGAACTATAACCAACAAGTAAATAAACTATGTATGTCCTCTGACCCAGTAGTACCTCTAGTGGGCCTTTACCCCAAAGAAATCAAAGACAGATGAAAAGGACTTACATATTCAAAGATATTCATTGTGACTCTTTTTGTAATAACAAAGAGCTGAAAACTAATTAGGAAACTATTCCCCAATCAATTGGGGAATGACTGAACAAATTATGTATATGAAAGTAAGAGAATACTGTTGCGCCATAATAAATGATGAAAGGGTTGGGTTCAGAGAAACATGGGAAGAGTTGTAAAAACTGATACAAGATGAAGTGTCAGAATGAGGAATAAAATCAGAATATCGTAAGGCCAAAAGCATTTGAAAGACTTAATATCTCTGATCAATGCAATGACCAAATAATTCCAGAGGGCTGACAATGATCTATGCTACCCATCTCCTGGTGGAGAGTTAATGGATTCAAGATGAAGAATGAGATTTTTTGTGCATAGACATTTCAGGAATTTGTTTTGCTTGATTATGCACATTTATCACAAGGGTTTCGTTTTTATTTTAAATTGGAGGGGAGAGAAAATAAATTCTTGTTAAAAAATCTTAGGATCATAGTTTTAGAGATGAATGAGATATTTGAAAGGTCAACAAATCCAACCATCTCACCTTATTAATGCAGCAGGAGCCAAGAACAATGAAACCAGTTTGCCCAAGGTCATAGAGACAGTAAGTAGCAAAGCCAGAATTTATACCTAGACCTTCTGATTTCAGCTGGTATTATCGTTCTCATTTTAGAAAGAAGAAAACTGAGCTGCAAATATGTTAAGTAGTGACTTGCTATCTGTCATACATTAGGAAGTGGCACATTCAATAACAACTTGGATCCTGCTCTCCTAAATTCAGCGGTTAGCGCTTTGCTGGCCCCTGCAAGTTAACTCATATTTATTTTGATTATACACATATGTATATGTGTATACATATGCATATACATATATATGCATAATATGCATATTAGAATTAGAAGAACATAAGCTCCTTGTGGGCAGGGTTTATATCATGTTTGTCTTTGTAAACCCTGTACCTAGCAGTGCCTGACACATAGATATTTACTAAAAGTACATTGATTATTAATTCTGACCATAGCGTTTTTTCCTCCATACCACTTTGTGTTATCAATGCTCCTTTCCTGTTTTTGTATTGTCAGTATCTAACTCAGTTATGGTAATAAGATTAACTATAAACTTGAGGCTTAGGTTATGTTAAATGCCAAATGAGTCTATGTGATCTCTAGATCTGATATTTCACTTAACCCAAGCCCCAAGTTTAAAGTGTGTCTGTGTGTCTATAGTTAAGCTCATAGCCTAAGTCTTCTTTATGTCTTACAACAATAAGGCAGATTAAAAGTGGATGTCAGTATGAAACAGTGTAGTAGTAAACTATATATACCACTATATGAATGGTTATGACTATATATCATAGAAGTATAGATTATCCAAACTGAATGCTATGAAATTCTAATGACCAAGCTTAGCTCCAAAGAAGAGGTGTAACAACACACACCCCCTTCCTTATTTGGAATGGGAAGGGCAGAGAAGATCCCAGTGGATATGCATATAATGTTGCATGTGATTGATGTGTTGATTCATTTTTCAAAAATTCATCTCTCCTTCCTTTAAAAAATTATTTATTAAAAGATATGGCTCTCCCTAAAAGGCAAGGAAAGAAGATTACAATGAATAGGAAAATTAAAATGACATAAAATCAAAAGTTATGGATAAAAAGTGTTTAAAAATAAAGGAGAGGTGATGGTAAGGCTATAGTAGATAGGCAAAGCCTTCAGGAGAAAATGAAACTTGAGCTGAACTTTGAAGGATGATTGCATTTTCAATAGGAAAGGGTAGGGTAGGGTCTAGGTAAGGAGAAATTGGGAAATAGATTGGGAAAAGGCATGAAGGGAGAAACGTGCAAGATGTCTTCAAAAGACTGTGAGCCATTGCAAAGGGTTCAAACTGGAGAGTACTCAAAGTTTAGAAAGGCAGGTTATGGGGCATATCATGAATTCCTTCCAAGGAATAACAATAAGCTGCTTTCCTTTTCCAAAGTTGATGCATTCCTAGGGTGAACCTCCCCAAACCTTTTCTTTTCCTTTCTAGGGCTGTTTCTTGCTCTCAATTAGCTTTCAGGGCCGATAAAATAAACAAATCCCAAGACCCAAGTACAAGCAATGTCAGAGCACCATCCCCACCAACTTGCCCAAATTCTATTTGATGACTCATCACTCAGGAACAGCTGGGAAAGAGGTCTTCCAGAATTCTATCATGATTTTACCAGTAAAAAGAAAAAAATACTTTCCCATATTGTACTAATATAGACAGTTTCTACCAAGACTGTAGAAAGGACCTTTTTTTTCTAAGGTCTTTGCAATGCTTCCACTAAATGGGATAGTAATGTCAATACCATTGATCGACTTCATTCATTACACACAAGTGGAATTCTAATAGTCACAACTCTGCAGAAAGCTTTGAAAAGGGGTCACAATGCACAAACTATAAAAAAAGAAATCTATAAAGGCAGAACAAAAATCATGAGGCCTGATTCATCTGATAGAAATTTTGCAAAGGGAGGTGAGTTTTTTGGTCCCTTTCTCAATACTCCAAGACAATGTAAAGCAGATGCTGTGTGTACTGAGGTATGTGGGATTGCGGAGTGAATTGGCCTCTCGTGAGAATATAACACTATGGCAGGGGTCTTTAAAATAAACTCAGCAGTGGCAAATCTCCATCCTTCCAGAGTGGTTTTGATTTTTGGATCTAGCCAAAAGTCACTTTGAGCCAATTCTGATGAAAAGAGTAGGTGATCGAGCCACGTGATCATATTTTCAGTCCAAATGAAGCTTGATGACAAGTCATAAGACTGATTCTCTTGCAGGAGCTCAGAATTGCTTCCAAAGGTGATTCGGAAAAAGCAGACCTGAAAATGTTTTGAGGTAGGACAGCAACATGTAGACTAGGGTCTTCCAAGATGACTACTTTGAATGTATAATTGGGGATACAATTATTAAAATATCAGTCACATAATTTTATGGTCATAACAAGTACTCAGAATGTTCCTGTTTCCTTAAGCTTCATTCTAAAACTAAAGTCCAATGCTTCATGTGATCAAGAGGTAATCCAAGGTTCTCAATGACTCCGCCAATGAATTTGAGATTATAGAAAGTCCTGCTGAGCTATAAGGAATTCAAGGATGGTGCTGGTGGCAAGTTGTTTGTTGTTTCAAGGCCAGTCTCATTATCAATTTGAGTACTCAGGGAGGTCTTTTTTTACCACAGTGACTGCTAAAGATGGTCTACTGAATTGTAGAAAAAGTTATGGTCAGCCTTGGTGGGGGCTGCCCACAGGGATGAGAACAAGGATCCTCAAATCCTCAAAGTTCTAAAGTGTCAAGAAGTCATTCTAGAAATTGATTTGTGAAATTAACTCATTCGATGTGGGAGTGCTTCCCTCTCCCTTGATAATACCAGCAGTTAAACCCCCTCTCCACTCCTCAATAGCAAAATGGTTTTACAATAAATTTAGGTGCTGAAATGTTGGATAATAAGGAATTGAGGTCACATGGTCAAAGGTCATTCATAGAAATCATCCTAAACAAAAGCATATATAAAAATAAACCCCAGCAACCCAGAAAGCTCACCCATTGACTCTAGGGACAGATATTTTCATAAAATCACTCTGTTTGTTTTAACTTTGGTATTTTGTTTTATAAGATTTTGTCTCAAAAGGCATCTACTCCTGCCTTTCCTTATTGTTACTTTGTTCCCAAGGCAGAGGGATGTGTTCTTAACCTCCTTGATTACATGTTTTTCCCATTAGATGTTCTCTATCAAAAGCATGTAAATATCTTCTAAACTTAATCAATATGGGTTTCTGAATAATGACATTCTCTTTAAGTTTTCACTCATACTCAGCTCTCTAGCCTGTAACAAGGCCCATTCTGGTGGTGTTTCTGTGCTCCGTCTTAGAAAGTGAATTCTCCCTTTGAAGTTGCTTTAAATAGTTCAGGAGGCAGCATCAGGGTGATGGTCATCATGGAAAATATACTTACACACATTCTAGGGCATGGCATCTGGAGATACCCCCACTCACATATAGGGCCCCTAGAAAGCTACCACACTTTAAAGAGACTAACTTGGTCCAAATCCAATCCAAACCATAGCTCAAAATCATCCACCAATGTGTTTCCTTTGAGTATTTAGCCAGAAGACTTAATTAAAAGCCTAAAAATATCATACTAAAAAGAGGTTTTAATATAGCCTTTTTCTTCATAAACCTGAAGCATATCCTCCCACAAAATACATCCATCATCAGAGGGGAAAGTAGACATTTCATAGGAATATATGTTCAAAACAGGGGT
Organism: Trichosurus vulpecula; assembly: GCF_011100635.1. Taxonomy (NCBI): domain Eukaryota; kingdom Metazoa; phylum Chordata; class Mammalia; order Diprotodontia; family Phalangeridae; genus Trichosurus; species Trichosurus vulpecula. The sequence goes on from NC_050581.1 coordinate 84,446,023, forward strand.
GAAAGGACAGCTCATTCCTTGGACTCTGCATGACAGCAGGTCCAAAGAGAGGACTGGCATGGAACCCCTGGAAGATACATGACCCTACAGCATCAGAGGCATGATTAACCCTCCATATGTGTACTCTCCTCACACGTATTCATTATTTGTTTCTTCATCCATATGTGTACCTTGTTCACACATTCCCCACACATGTTCCTTAGACATGACTATTTTCACATTTGTGGAGTGTGTCCTCCATTAGCATATAAGCTCCTTGAGGGTAGAAAATGTTTTATTTTTTTTTTCTTTACATTCCCAGTGTAAAGGCACAGAGTAAGCACTTAACAAATGCTTGTTGGGCGATATTTGTTTAAGGGTAGGCCCCAGTTAGTGGGGAAAACAACCTAGTGGAATTTTTTTTTTACTCTGCTGAAATTTGGCGAGGAATAAGCAGTCATAGAACAGAGGTATTCAAGTCAGAGGACAGCGAAGAGTATAATTGGCTAACTGTAGGGAAGAGAGTTAGAGAGAAGAGGCGGGCAGCCCATAATAGCAGCCTTCAATTATTTGAAGGGCTGTCACGGGAAAACAAAGTTAAACTGATTTTGCTTTGCCACAATAGGAAATGATGAGTGTCAGAAACAGGATATGAATCCATACGTCTTTGCCTTTACTTTAGATGCCGAGTCCAACATTCTCCCAGGTAATACAGAAGCAGGAGCAAGGCGGTGTGATGCATATAGACATAGGTGCAAGGGGAGAATGCAGAAGGGGAAAATAACTGTTGGGAGGAAATGGATGGGAGTTACATGGCAAAAGATTTCAGAAAAAAAACTGAATAAATGTGAGGGATTATTATCATCATCATCATCATCATCATCATCATCATTATTATTATTATTATTATTGTTTAATGTAATAAAAGTATCCCTAATAATTGGAGCTAACACAACATGGTGGAAAGATTGCTGGCTCTGGAATCAGAGGTTGCTTTGTTATATTTATTGTTTAGTCATTTCAGGTGGGTCCATTTCTGGGTTTTCATAAAGTCATTTCTAGTAAGTGAAAAGGGAGAGTTAGATTCCTTGGCCATAGGATTTAGGATTGTTGCTGGAGCAATATGCCTGTCCACGGCGGGGACAATCATCAGGGAGGACACGGGAGATTTGTTCCAAAGGGTCAGAGGGATCAAGGGCAATGGCATTTTGATATAACAGCCTTTCTAAAACCGTGATAACACTGCCAGCATTACTTGTCCCTTTTTCTCTCCACCACCTGATTCCTCATTTGCTTATCTCACACCCCAGCATCACCTCATTCTTTCTTCTTTCTTTTACTTGTTGCTGTTGTTTGCTATTCAGCAATTTCATTCAACTCCGACTCTATGTGACCCCATCTGGGGCTTTCTTGGCAATGATACTAGAGTAATTTGCCGTTTCCTTCTTCAACTCATTTCACACATGTCGAAACTGAGGCAAAAAGGTCAAGTGACTTGCCCTGGGGCACACAGCTAGTAAGTATCTGAGATTGGATTTGAACTCAGGTCTACCTGACTCCAAGCCCCATGGTCCATCCACTGTGCCACCGGGCTGGTAGACATGGGTTCAAATTCTACCTCCAATGATCACTGCTTATGTGACTTGGGCAAGACTTTTAATTTCCCTAGTCCTCAGTTTCCTTCTCCATAAAATAAGGGGGTTGGATTCAATGGTCTCTAAGGTTTTTTTCTAGCCCGAGGCTGATGGTCCTATGACAAATAAAATCGGCTTCCTTGAAAGTACTAAACTCCTCATCATCAGAGGCCTCAGGGGATGGAAATTGGATGACTACTTATTGGGCTATGTTATAGGGGAGATTCCTCTGAAGGCAGAGTTAGACTAGATGGTTACTGAGGCCCCTTCTAATATCTAAGAATCCATGATTCTTTGAAACAGAAGATTTCTCAATAAAGGGGGATAGGTTTGGAAGGAGCAAAATATAGTTAGTCTTTCACAACATGAGTATTGTGGAAGGGTTATACATAATGATACACATGTGGCCTATGTTGAATTGCTTGACTTCTTAGGGAGGGTGGGTGGGAAGAGAAGAGGGGAGAGAATTTGGAACTCAAAGTTTTAAAAACAGATGTTCAAAAACAACCAAAAAAAAGTTTTTGCATGCAACTAGAAAATAAGATACACAGGCAATGGGGTGTAGAAATTTATCTTGCCCTACAAGAAAGAAAGGGAAAGGGGGATGGGAGGGGAGTGAGGGGACAGAAGGGAGGGCTGAATGGGGAACAGGGCAACCAGAATATATGTCATCTTGGAGTGGGGGGAGGGTAAAAATGGGGAGAAAATTTGTAATTCAAACTCTTGTGAAAATCAATGCTGAAAACTAAATTAAAAAAATAAAAAATTTAAAAATTTTTAAAAAACAAAAAAAAAAAACAAAAAATTATAAAATACAAAAAAATAAAAATAAAAAAAAAGAAACAGAAGATTTCAAAGACTTTAAGTACCAGTCAGGGTGTGACAGCGTGGCCAAGGTATGAAATGTAGTTCTCCCTGCCGAGCATTCGTTCCCTACCCATCCTTCAAATTACATACCTAAATATCTTTGAAAAAAATAAAAATGTTTAATAATAATAATATAGCATTTATATAGCACTTTAGGGTTTGCAAAACACTTTACAAATATTAGGGGCAGCTAGCTGGTGCAGTGAGTAGAGCACTGGCCCTGGAGTCGAGGACCTGAGTTCAAATTTGACCTCAAATACTTGACACACTTACTAGTTGTGTGACCTTGGGCAAGTCACTTAACCCCAATTGCCCTACCTTCCCCCTCCAAAAAAACCGATTTCCAAATATTAGGTGGGTGTTGTCTCCATTTTACAGGTGAGGAAACTGAGGCAGACAGTGGTTAAGTGACTTGCCCAGAGTCATACAGCTCCTGAGCATTTGCAATCAGATTTGAACTCATGTCTTCCTGACCCCAGGTCCACTCCTAAGAGTCACTTGAGGTAACGTTCTACTCTAGCTATCGTTTATCAATTATTTATTTATTTTTAATTTAATTTATTTTATTATTTTATTTCATTAATTTATAAGCATTTATTTTATTAATTATTTATTAAGCTAGCTATTAGATATTCTAGCTATTACACGATCAGCTATTATTATTCAAGGCCTAACCTGAATCTGACATTCTCCATGAAAACTTGCCTGATTGTCCCAGCTAAGAGTTATTTTTCCCTCCTCTGTATTCCTTCTGCACCTCTATCTGTAGGAATCACACCACCTTGCTCCTAATTCTGTGCTGCCTTGCATTGCTTGATGGGAGGGTATTTGTTGTCATCAAAAGAGTGCTGGACTTGGCAAAGTGAAGGCAAAGACATATGGATTCATATCCTGTTTCTGGCACTTATCATAGATGTGACTTTGGAGGAGTCATTTAACTTGTCTGAGACTGAGTTTCCAAATATATAAAATGGAGATAATTAAACCTTCGGCTGCTATACAACTTACAGGGCTGTGAAAAATCATGTCAAGTCAATAAGCATTTATTAAGTGCCTAATATGTGCAAAGTACTGTACTAATCACTAGGCATAAAAAGGGGGGGATGGGGGGGAGTCTCTACTCTCAAGGACCTCACAGTGGGATGTGGAGAGAACATGCAAGCAGCTATGCAAAAACAAGATACATGCAGAATAAATTAGAGATAAACTCAGATAATAAACTTAGAGATAAACTTAACTAGCATGGGGTGGAGGGGAGGGGGGCTACAAAAGCTTCTGGCAGAAGGTGGAACTCTAGCTGAGACTTATAAGAAGACAAGAAGTAAAGATGAGGGGAAAAGAATTCCAGGCATGCGAGACAGAGTTGAGAGATGGAATATCATGTGCTAAGAATTTCAAAGAGTTCAGTGTCACCGAATCAAATTCAATCAGGTGTGTAAAGGCCTTCACAAACCTGATAGGACTAAGTAAATTATAATTGTGAAGGTTAGGTGATACAGTAGATAGAGTGAGGGCCTGGAGTCAGGAAGATCTCAGTTTGAATCCAACCTCAGACACTGACTAGTTGTGTGATCCTGGGACAAGTCACTTAACCACCTTCTGCTTCAGTTTCATCATCTGTAAAATGGAATAAAAGCACCTACTTCCTAGGATTATTATGAATCAAATGAGATACCATTATGAAGTGCTTAGCACAGTAACTGGCACATGGTAAGCACTATATAAATGTCAGCTATTATCATTACTATCATCATCAGCATCATTATTATTCATGGCCTCAAGTTCTATCTCCTCCATTAGAATAAAAGCTCGGGGGCAGATAGGTGTCCCAATGGCCCCAGAGTCAGGAAGGACTTGAGTTCAGATATGGCCTCAGACTCTTTCTACCTGTGTGATCCTGGGCAAGTCACTTAACCCCCAGTGCCTTGCCAAAAAAAATAATAAATAAATAAATAAAAGCTCCTGGAGGGCAGAAACTGTGTCCTATACTTTTTTTTATCCCTCACAGGATTTTTAGCATACTGCCAGACACTTAGCAGGTACTCGGTTGATACTTGTTTAATTGAGACACAAATGAATGTAGTAAAAACTGAGTCTATAAATGTTGAAGGTATGCCGAGTAGAGGAGTAACCCTGATGAAATGTGGTCAAACCGGGGGATGTTGCTGAAGCGGGTGTATTTTGAGCTAGGGTGTGACGGAGGGGCAGGGTATGGATTTGCTAAAGAATAAGGATACCCAGCAGCAGTTCCAGGTTAGTTTGTGGTTCAGTCTCCTACACTTCAGCACTAAATTTCCATTCATCTCCCCACCTTGTGGGAAAGTTAATTATTTCTGTTTAATACCATCTGCCAAGGGCAGCTAAGTGGAGCGATGGATAGGGTGCCGGGCCTGGAGTTAGGAAAATGAGTCTTCCTGAGTTCAAATCTAACACACACTTACTGTGTGACCCAGAGCAAGTCACCTAACCCTCTTTACCTCAGTTTCCTCATCTGTAAAATGATCTCAAGAAGGAAATGGCAAACTACTCCAGTATCTTTGCCAAGAAAACCCCAAATAGGGTCACAAAGAGTCAGACATGACTAAGACAAATGAACAAGAATAAAAACCATCTACCAAATCAATAAGGAAAAGATCAAGGAAGACTAGATCTTTCTTTTTAAAAAGTAATGCCAAATGAGAACTCTGAAAATTAAATCCTGAATCTTTTACTTGTTACTCATATGACCCTGGTTAGGTTATAACCTCTCCGGGCCTCAGTTTTCCCATGTATAAAAATGAAGAGTTGGACTAGACAATCTTTAAGGGCTCTTTTAGCTCTAAATACTCAGTTCTCTAAATAAAATAGGTTAGAATTTTCAGACAATTTGGTCAGCTGGACTTACCTCCTTCTATTCTGGAAGGACATAAGCCAAAAATAAAAATATTTTAAAATTAAAAAGAAAATCTGATTCATTCCTAGGAGCTGCACCATGGCTGAGTTTAATGAAGAGCTGCATGTCCATTGCTAAATCTGTGTAATGACTGAGGATGGCCCATTCCACTAAATGATTTTTTTCAGCATACTCTATAGAAATCTGGGCCACTAAGTTCCCCAAAAGAGTGAGAGAAAATTCTAGAAGAATTGAAAAAAAAAAACCATTCATATCTTCTCCATCCTACCCAACGTAGCCTAAGGAATGAAGGCTGTCACAAGAACCAGTCTCAAAAGTAATGATATTTATCAAGGATGAATCTTCTGATGAGAAAAAGATGCCTAAGGTAATGAGTCCCTGAGCTAACCCAATCCCTTTTCCCTTCCCCACACCCTATAAATGCCATGGGGATGTGGGACTGGCGAACAGGAACTCATTCTCTCCATCTCTTGTAAAGATAAGTTCCCTGCAAATGTTTGGTCCTGTTAAGGAGAAAATTGAAGGCATCCTTAGGGTCAGAGGAGTCACACAGAATAGGAGCTATGATTAGCTCTGGCTTTGCTTCCCTCTTTCAAGAGGCATAAGAATACAAAAAATAACAATAAACATTTATTAGGTACCAAATACATGAGCTGCTGTTCCAGGTGCTGAAACACAATTTATGTGGCGATGCCAGGATCTAGATCTGGAAGGGCCCTTAGAGATTATCTAGACTTCAGTTTTACAATTGAAGAAGCAGAGTCCAAGAGAAGAGAAGAATCCTAGATGTAGAGTTGGAAGAGACTTCAGAAGCCATCTAGGCAAATGAGGAAACAGGCTCAGGAAGGTTGTGACTTGCCCAAGGTCACATAGACAAGAAGCATCCAAAGTGGGATTGTTGAACCCAGGTCCTTTGACCTCAGAGCTAGAACTCTTTCCATTGTACCATGATGTCTATCAAGACTTTTAGTCCTATGTTTACTTTCTACTACCTCAAAACTGATAGTTCTTCCCACACCTAAAATTACCTTGTATATATTGTATCTATATGTGTTTGTGTGTGTGTGTGTGTGTGTGTGTATTGCATAGACCTTTTCTAAATCTATCATGTTGTTCCACCAAATAGAATAGAAGCTCCTTGAGGTCATAGATTATTCCATAGGTTCATAGATTTAGAGCTGAAAGATACCTCAGAGGTCATCAAGCCCCTCAGGGCAAAACCGAGTCTAAGAGGACTCAAATGACTTGTCCAAGAATACACAGGCAACAAAGTAGAGATTCAAATCCAAGTCCTCCAATTCCAATCCAATGTTCTTTCTACTTCACCATCTTTCCATGTCATGCTCACTAATAGTGTTTGCCTCCCAAGGCTCAGCTCTGAGCTCTCTTCTCCTTCTATGTTTTCTTTCTTGGTGATCTCATCAACTCCTTGGGTTCAATTATCATCTTTCTACATATAATTCCCAAATATCCAGCCCTAACCTCACCCTTGAGCTCTGGTAGCATATCAGCTTCTGGCTTTTGCACATTTCACTGCATGTTGTGAAGGTATCTCAAACTCAAACATGTCCAAAACAAAATTCATTATCTTTCCCACCAAACTTCTTCCTCATGTCAACTTCTTCCTCACTACTGAAGACACCGCTATCCTCCTAATTACCTCACCTCTCAAACTCAGGCTTATCCTTGATTTTTCACTCCTCCATTCCAACCTGTTGCCAAGTGTTGTTGTTTATAAATTCACAACATCTCTTATATAAGTTCCCTTCCGTCTTCTCACATAGCCACTCCCCTGGTACAAGTCCACAACATATCACACCTTAACTATGGCAATAGCCTTTTAATAGTCTCCCTGTCTCACGTATTTTCCCACTCCAATCCATCCTCCATAATAGCTAATAATAAAAGCTAGCATTTTTAGAGTTTCCGGAACTATGCTAAGCACTTTACAAATATTATCTCACTTGATCCTGGCACCAGGTGCTATTATTATCCCCATCTCACAGATGAGGAAACTGCAGCAAACAGAGGTTAAGTGATTTGCCCAAGATCACACAGCTAGAAAATGTCATAAGACATATCTCTGAACCTCACATCTATGGCTCAAGTAAAGTGATTTGCCCAAGAATATAGAACTCCTAGGTAGCAGGGCCAGAACTCAAACCCAGATCTTTTGTCTCTAAATCTAATGGTCTTTTTTCTGCAGCATGCCTCCTCTCTAATGAGGTCACTACTTCCCTGGTTCTGTGGAATTGGATGGGTGCTTGTCTTACCCATTCTTCTAAGTCAACACTGACAGCACCATTCTCTTTCCTTTCCAAGTGAAAAAGGCTCCTTATAAATCAGAGGTCCATGAATCTTTTGTAAAAAGAAAATATTTTGATAAGTTTATTTCAATGTAATTGCTTTCCTTTGTAACTCTATGTATTTCCTTTAATGCACTTCAAAGCTTTATTCTAAGAAGAAGTTCACTGGGGCAGAGCAAAGATGGCAGAATAAAAGCAGGGATTCACCCAAGCTGTCCCCCAAACACCTTTAAAAATTAACTCTAAACAAATTCTAAAGCAGCAGAACCAACAGACAGAGTGAAACAAATTTTCAGACCAAGACAACCTGGAAGGTCGACAGGAAAGGTCTGCTGCACCAGGCTGAGAGGAGCACAGTCCAGTGCAGGCCACACCAGTGCAGACAGGGGAAACTGGGAGCAGGCCTGTGGGAAATGAATCACTGGCAACTGTGGCAGTTTCCAGACTTCTCAACTCACAAATGCCGAAGACAACTTAGAAAGTAAGTAGGAAAGGTCTTTCAGACCTGGGTGAGAGAGGAGCACAGTCTAGCCCCAGCCCCAGCACATCACTGGCCACAGCAAACCAAGAGCAGGCCCTAGGAGTGACTGAATCATTAGCAGTGGTGGTAAAAGTGGCAGTGGCTGCTTCTAGAGCTCTCAACCCACAGATGGTAAGGGGATTGAACAACTCGTTAGAAGGAGATTACAGAGATCTCTTTGCTGGCACTAAGGTAGGACTCTGTTGCTTTGCCATACTTGAATCTGGGTTGCAGTCTTGAGTGCCAGTCCCGGGGTGAGGAGGAGCACTGACATAGTAGAGCCTGTGGCAGCAGTGGAGAGGGAAACCTCCTCACAGCTCCAGGACAGAAAAGAGTGCTTGTGGTCAGTCACACAGACCAGCACACAGGCCGGGAGAGGAGTAAACACCTCTCCTTAGATCATATCACCTTGGAAGAACTGAAAAGTTACAGGTCCCTAAAAGTATATCTTAAAACAGCTGCACAAAATCCCTGAAGCTTGGGACAGTCCACTCTCCACACTGGAAGCAGAGCCCTATCTTAAAAAGTCAAGTAATTGGCTGGGGAAAATGAAGAAACAATGGAAAAAACTCAGACTATAGAAACTTACTTTGGTGACAAAGAAGATCAAAACATACACTCAGAAGATGACAACAAAGTCAAAGCTCCTACATCCAAAGCCTCCAAGAAAAATTTGAATTGGTCTCAGGCCATGGAAGAGCTCAAAAAGGATTTTGAAAATCAAGTGAGAGAAGTAGAGGAAAAATTGGGAATAGAAATGAGAGTGATGCAAGAAAATCATGAAAAACAAGTTAACAGCTTGCTAAAGGAGACCCCAAAAATACTGAAGAAAATAACACCTTAAAAATAGACTAACTCAAATGGCAAAAGAGGTACAAAAAGCCAATGAGAAGAATGCCTTAAAAAGCAGAATTGGCTGAGTAAAAAGGAGGCCAAAAAGCTCACTGAAGAAAATAATTCCTTAAAAATTAGAATGGAGCAAATGGAAACTAATGACTCTATGAGAAATCAAGAAATTATAAAATGAAACCAAAAGAATGAAAAATAGAAGACAATATGATAATATCTCATCAAAAAAAACTGACCTGGAAAATAGATCCAGGAGAGATAATTTAAAAATTATTGGACTACTTGAAAGCCATGATCAAAAAAGAGCCTAGACATCATCTTTTAAGAAATTATCAAGGAAAATTGCCCTGATATTCTAGAACCAGAAGGTAAAATAGAAATTGAAAGAATCCACTGTTCACCTCCTGAAAGAGATCTCAAAAGGAAAAATCCTGGGAATATTATGGCCAAATTCCAGAGTGCCCAGGTCAAGGAGAAAATATTGCAAGCAGCCAGAAAAAAAAACAATTCAAGTATTGTGGAACCTCAACCAGGATAACACAAGATTTAGCAGCTTCTACATTAAGGGATGTGAGGACTTGGAATATGATATTCCAGAGGTCAAAGGAGCTAGGATTAAAATCAAGAATCACCTACCCAGCAAAACTTAGTGTAATCCATGAGGGGGGAAATGATATTCAATGATATAGATATAGCATTCTTGAGAAAAGAACAGAGCTAAATAGAAAATTTGACTTTTAAATACAAGACTCAAGAGAAGTATGAAAAGGTAAACAGGAAAGAGAAATCATAAGGGACTTATTAAAGTTGAACTGTTTATATTCCTCCATGGAAAGATGATATTTTTAACTCATGAGACCTTTCTCATTATTAGGGTAGTTGGAGGAAATTACATATACATCCATATAGATATAGATATAGATAGATATAGACAGAGGGCACAGGGTGAGTTGAATATGAAGGCATGATATCTAAAAAATAAAGTAATAAAATTAAGGAGTGAGATAGGAATACACTGGGAAAATGAGAAAGGGAGAGGTAGAATGGGGTAAATTATCTCACATAAAAGACACAAGAGAAAGCTTTTACAATAGAGGGTGGAAGGGGAGAGGGTAAGAGGGAATGAGTAAACCTTACTCTCATTGGAATTGATTAAGGAGGGAATAACATACACACTCAATTGGGTATGGAAATCTATCTTACCCTACAAAAAAGTAGGGGGGAAGAAGAGAAAGGGGAGGGGTGATAGAAGGGAAGGCAGATTGGGGGAAGGAGTAATCAGAAGCAAACACTTTTGAGGGACAGGGTGAGTGGAGAGAATGGAATAAGCAGAGTGTGGGATAGGATGGAGGGAAATATAGTTAGTCTTTCACAACATGACTATTATGGAAATGTTTTGCATGACTACACATGTATAACCTATATCAAATTGCTTGCCTTCTCAATGAGGGGGATGGGGAGGGAGGAAGGAAAGAATTTGGAACTCAAAGTTTTAAAAATGAATGTTAAAAATTCTTTTTGCATGAATAGGATATACAAGCAATGAGGTATAGAAATCTATCTTACCCTACAGGAAAATGGAAGGAGAGTGGGATAAGACGAGCTGGGGGATAGAAGGGAGGGCAGATTTGGGAAAGGGATAGTCAGAATCAAAATACTTTTGAGGAGGGACAGGCTAAAAGGAGAGAGAGAATAGAATAAACAGGTGTGGGGGAATAGGATGGATGGAAATATAGTCAGCAATGGTAATAGTGAAAAAAATGAAGCAAGTTTCTGTGATAAAGGCCTCATTTTCTAACGTATAGAGAATCGTGTCAAATTTACAAAAAATAAGAGCCATTCCCCAATTGATGAATCATCAAAATATATAATGTTTTCAGATGAAATAATTAAAGCTATCTATAGCCATATGAAAAAATATTCTAACTCACTTTTTGCTGGAGAAATACAAGTTAAAACAATTCCGAGGTACTACCTCATGCCTATTAGATTAGATAATAGGACAGAAAAGATAAGTGACAAGTTTTGGAGGGGATATGGGAAAAAATGAGACATTAATGTACTGTTGTCAGAGTTGTGAATTGACTAAACCATTCTATAGAATAATTTGGTACTATGCCAAGAGGTTGTGAAACCATGTATACCCTTTGACAGAACAATACCACTACCAGGTCTGTATCCCAAAAGAGATTAAAAAAACAAAAAGGAAAAGGATGCGTATGTACAAAAATATTTATGGTAACTCTTTTCTGGGGGTAAAGAAATAGAAATTGAGGGAATGAACATCAATTGGGGAATGATTGAATAGGTTATGGTGCATAGTTTTGGTGGAATACTATTGTACTATAAGAAATGATGAGCAGGATGCTCTCAGAAAAACCTAGAAAGACTTACATGGGTTGATACAAAGTGAAATATGCTGGGTACAAAGTAGCAGCAATATTGTAAGATGATCTGCTGTGAATGACTTAGCTATTCATAGCAATACAATGATCTATGACAACTATGAAGGACTCAGGATGCAAATGCTATCCATTCCTAGAGAAAGAACTAATGGTGTCTGAATACAAATTGAAGCAACTTTTTTCCACTTTATTTTTCTTGAGCTTTTTTCATCTGTTTTCTTTCACAACATCACTATTGTGGATATGTTTTGCATGACTACACATATATAACCCATATGGAATTGCTTGCCTTCTCAATTGGAGGGTGGAGAAAGGGGGAAAATTTGGAATTCAAAGTTTTAAAATTAAATGTTAAAAAATTGCTTTTTCATGGAACTGGGGAAAAATTAAATACTAAATAAAAGAAAACAAACCAAAAAAGAAAACAAAGAAGTTGTCCCCAGACTTCACCAAATTGCCCAAGGGATCCATGATGGATTAAAAATCCTTGCTATGAATAGTGTCATCAATTACCATTTGATGCTGTCTGGCGTTGACTAGATCTAGTACAAATGTCCACATGGATTTACTGAAACAATCTTTTGTCATCATTAGATTCAGAAAAGACGTTAAATGATCATCTTGTCCATCACCTTGATTTTGCAGACAAGGGATCTGAGACCCATAGACATGAAATCCAAGACCCTGTCTAAGGTCACACAAATACAAAGTAAGAGAGTCAGGATTCAAATCCAGCCCTTGCTAAAAGACTTTCATGGAAAGGAAACTCACTACCACACACTAAATTAACTCATTCTACTTTGGAATAATTGTAATCGTAAGGAAGAATTGCCTTATATCAGCCTTGAAATTGGCCTCTCTGCAGCCTCCACCTCAATGTTCTTAATTCTTTTCTCTAGAGCCAAGTGGAAAAAGAATAAAGTCTTTCCCATGGGAAAGCCCTTAAGATACTTTTAGAATGATATGCCCCCACTAATGCTTTTCTTCTCCAGGCTAAACATCACCAGAATCATTTTAATGATTTCAATTTAATTAAATTTAATTTAATTTTCAATTTAATTCAACAAACATTTATTTATACACATAATATGTGTGCCAAGGACTTTGGGGAATAAAGAGGAGAATCAGGAAGAGTCCTTGCCCTCCTGGGAGCCAAGAGTCTAGTAGAATAAAGAAGATATATAAAAATCATGCATCATAAGATAAAAATCAATTAATAAACATTTATTAAGTGCCTCTTTGTACCAGACACTATGCTTAGTGCTGGTAATATGAAAATTCAATAAGAGAAATATAAATAAATGAATTAAAAAGCTTTTAGTACGTAATACGTGCCGAGTACTATGTGTAGCACTGGGGATACAAATAGAGAAAGCAAGACAGTCTCTGAATGGAAGAACTTATGCTCTCATTGGACAAAACAACATATAAAACAAAAGTACAGCTTCTGAGAGGCTGAAAAAGCCTAGAAAGTTCTAAGTGGCCAACGCTGAGACAGATAGGAAGGTCCTGGGGTCCACACACTAGGTCAGTAAGTCAGATGGCAATGTCTGGTTAGGGGTAGGGGATTGGGGTGGGAAGAGGTCTGTGTAGAGGCAGGGCTTCTGGTTAGGCCTGGAGAACATTAGGAGCCAATGGTATGGCAAGTTATAAAGCTTGGTGGTGCTCCATATCAATAAAAGCAATAGAGTTGGTAATTCCAGTCTTATCAGGGTGAGCTGCCAAGCAACTCTAATGGCTTCTGAGATGGCCTAGATCTGGGAGAGGGAATAAAGAAGAAACCCAAAGGGGAAGGGTGCTCCTGGTGGCAGGTCTTCCCACATTATCTGACTATCACAGACAGGTTCAAGTATGAAACTGTGTTAAGTTTACTTTTGTCTTTTTTATCCCCAGTACTTAGCACAGAGCCTGGAATATAGTAGTCACTTGAGAACTAGGAGAAACAGTGTCACAAAAACAAAGAGAGGAGAAAATGAGAGGAGGGCAGGCGACTGGCCATGTCAAAAATCTTCAAAGGGATTTAGAAGAAGAGAAAAGGCCATTGGTTTTTAGCAGTTAAGAGATCATGGTAACACTGAAAAGAGCAGTGTCAACTCTGTTCTGGGACTGAAAACCCAATTACAGAAAAGTTGGGTTGAGAAGACAGTGTGAAGTCAGGAGATAACAGTTGTGAATCGTGATAGGACTAGGCATGGAAAACAGTGTATAGTTGAACCAGTGAAGTATATAGTCAAGATTATGAAGTGAAGGAAGTGAAACCAGAGCAGGGGTAATGGAGTGAGACAACAAGGAACTAAATTGTGGGGGGATTAGAGATTATGATGAGGAATAAGTTTAGATGGAGCAGAAGGAGGGATTAAAGAATAGAAGGTTAGGATCAGGGAGAAATAGTTCAGATTTTAGATTCATAGTGGCAGCCTTCATGGTTGAAGGTGAGACCTAAAACTTGAACAATCCTGTCCCTGGCTAAGGTGGAGTGAAGGTGCAGCTTTGAGAAGGTTGATGAACCTGGAAGCTAGGATGTTTAAGGGGACATCCACACATGTATTGAAGTCTATGAGTATGAAGGCAAGGCTTAGGGGAGAAAGGAAGTCTCTAAACCAAGTCCTGAACTCCTTGAGGAAGATGAATGATCTGGAAACCAATAGAACATTCATTGTTCCAGACCACTCACTACCCCTATAAGTTGCAGAGTAGGGGCAAGATAACCTAAGTTGTTGGAGAGTTGCTTCCTACCTGTATGACCTTGGCCAAGCCATTTGAACTTTCTGGGTCTCAGTTTTGTCTTCTGTAAAATGAGAGGGTTGGTTTTGATAGCCTTCTAAGATCTCTTCCTGCTTTAGACCTATAAATTAGATATACTGAATGTCGTCCTTAAATAAATTCATTGTTTTCTCTCTCTCCTATGAACAAAATGAAGTGTTGTCAATAGGAAACCAATGCACAAATAGGTCAGAAAGGAATATTGGACCACAATCAATGGAAAGTCAAGAAACCTTCCAGAAGTTACATTTAAAAGGAGAGAAAGCAGTTAAAATATTAGAGGAAGAACAGAAGGAGGAGGAGGAGGGAGGAGGAGAAAGAGGAGGAGGAAGAGGAGGAGGAGGAGGAGACAAGTCCTCTACTTCCTTCCATGCAGATGGATTCAGCACCAGAACACCACCATTAGGGAGAAGATGTACAAACTCACGACCTGCCTTCATCCAACTAAGCTCCATTTATAAATAGCACCATAATAATAGTACAGGAATATTTTCTTTCACATGCAAAAGTGAGGGTGCCTCAAACAGATGTGTGCCACAGTTTTGTTGACACTTTTGAGAAAAAAATTTACAAACAATAGATGCTTAAGCAAGATGAAATTATTTCTATTATATTTGGTGCTTCTAGGTAAGAGATAAAGAGTTAAGGATATTATAGTAATGTCAGGCTTTTTATTTGATAAAAGCTTGAGACAGAGGGTGTCTAACCTCCCTTTTTTGTGTCCCTCCCTGAAGGTTTCTTCTTATCCCAAGTACTCCCTTTTTTGTTATTGTTGTTGGCTCATTTTCAGCCATGTCTGACTCTTTTTGACCCCATTTTTGAGGGAGTTTTCTTGGCAAAGGTACTGGAGTGATTTGCCATTTCCTTCTCCAGCTCATTTTACAGATGAGGAACCGAGGCAAACAAGGTTAAGTGACTTGCCCAGAGTCACACTGCTAGTACGTGTTTGTGGCTGGATTTGAACTGAGGTCTTCCTGACTTCAGGCCCAGTGCTCTATCCACTGCACCGCCTAGCTGTCCAAGCATGTCTTGGAGTTCACTTTCTCTTTGTTCTGTCTCACTTCTCCAGTTATGGAGGTAGAGAGCTCATGAACTCATTCACCAATAAGGTTTTGAGCCATGTAGCATAATGGAAGCAGTCTTGGATTTAAGTCAGAAAACAAAGCTTCAAGCCCTCATCCTGATGCTTACTAGTTGTGAGCCTTGAGCTCCAATTTCCTCATCTGTAGAAGAGAATAATAATGCCAAGTAAATCTCTGCCTCAGAAGATTTTTGTAAGGAAGGCACTTCATGCCACTGAAATGTGAACTATTAAAAAGAAGAACTAAGGGAAGAATGATGTTCAATACAAAGAAATAAATTGCTAATGGTGGAATTTCAGGTAGTTCATTCAACACTTTCAATCACAGTCTCTATCCCTATCCTATTCATGCAGCCGTGCAGAAGAAACACTTATTATGTTGGGCCTTTGAGGATGCTATAAAGCTGAATAAGATGCAGTTTCAGCTTAAGAAAGGCCTCTACTTTTGAGCTTTTAAGCTGATAGACAAGAGAAGGCAAATACATAAATAACTTGTTGAAGGCAATGTGGCATAGAGAGAGGCACAAAGCACTCTTGGAGAATCAGAAAAAAAAATCTTTTTATTAAGGGAACAGGCTAGCTTTTCTTATCCCCCTCCCCCTCAAATCATGATGCATAGGTAGGCTACTATGTACTAACTTGGCTAACATTTAAAGTTGGCCCCATGGCCATTACTACCCTGAAAAACATAGCTTTTGTAAAGTTTCTAAGCATTCTCATGCAAACCCCTTCTTAGGGCTGTAGGCAACACATTCTCATCCTCAGGTCTTCATGTTTGAGCCTTAGAACCGTTATAGCACCCGGAGCTGCTTAGAAGAGGCTGATGCCAAGATCGTGTGTTTGGTCCTTCTATGGGTCAGTTAGCTTTGCTCTGTTCTATAACCAGATAATATAACTTTGGGGTTCCACCCTCATAGAGGATTCCCAGGAACTCTGTTCCAGCACACCAGGAGCATTTCATGGAATGTTATGACATGATATAACAAGGGAGAGGGCTATGGATGCAGAGTCCCCAGATGTGGGTTCTTGGCCCAGCTCTGTCATAAGCTAGGACACTGAGCAAACTGCTAGCAAACTGGGCTTCAGTTTCCTTATCTGTGAAAAGGTTGGACAAAAAGAACCCTAGGGTCCTTTACATGTCTAGGAGTCTTATTATCTAATAATTTAAGTGAACCACAGTTCCAAAAGGCAGGTGTAGATGTGTGGGCTGGAGAATGGGGAGGATAATGCTCTGAACATGTGATTTCATCAAATTGAGGAACTCCCAATGTGGAAACTCCATCCACAGATGCAGTTCAGCAATACATCTGTAACTTAAAGTCTCACTATTGCCTAGAGAACCAAAAGGTTACATGACTAGCCCATGGTCACATAGCCAGTAGGTATCAGAGGCTGAAATTCAGCCTATGTCTTTCTGACTCCAAGGCTGACTAAGATTACTATCCTCAATTTACTCATGGACAAAAAGAGGGAAAAGGATGGATGAAGTCAGAGTTGAGCCAATAGTGAATCTTGGGCACTGGGCAGACTCATTAGAGTCTTATTTCACAAATGGAAGCCCCTCCCTAGCAATTACAATGAATTAATGCTGAAAATGCACAGAATCATAGGATTTTGGAGCTGAAAAAGATTTCTTATTTTATAGACGAGGACCCAGAAAAATCAATGGTTTTCACTAGGGTTGGTTACTTCAGAAGTAAGTGAGAGAGAGAGAGAGGACTGGAACCCAAGTCTTCTGCTCTTACTACCAAACCACGGAATGATAATAGCTAACATTTATATACCACTCTAAAGTTTTCAAGGGGCCCTGCAGTTATCTCCCATGATCCTCAGAATCAGCTTTGCCATCGACTTCAATTGTGCCAGCCAGCTCACACTTACTACTAGCGGGGGGCCATCTCCAGTTGTTCTAATCTATATCTCTCCACTAGACCCAGACGGCTCTGGAGGAGAGAGTGAGGCTGCATGATTTTGCACAGCCCTGCCTCACTTAAATCTAATTCACTTGTAAGTCATGACATCACCTTTCTGAGATCATGGTCATCTTCTTCAAGAATGAAGGACAAACAACAACTTACTACCAGAACAATCCTGGGTAAATGCCCTAATTTCTCAGAAGCTGTGTTCTCATTTATAAAATGAGGGAATTGGACTAAACAGCCTCTAGGTTCCCTTCTGGATGTAAATCCAGGACTCTATAATTTTACCTATATCACTAGGGGCAAATCACCAAGCGTGGGGAACCTGCAGCCTTGAGGCCACATGTGGCCTTCTAAGTCCTTGGGTGCAACCTTTTGACTGAGTCCAAGTTTTACAGAACAGATCTTTTTATTAAGGGGATTTGTTCTGTGAAGTTTGGATTCACTCAAAGGACTATACTTGAGGACCTAGAGAACCACATGTGACCTCAAGTCCCCAGGTTCCCCACCCCTGCTAAGCCCCCTGAGCCGCATCTATAAAATGAAGGCATCAGACTAGATGAACACTAAGGTCCCTTTCAATTCTAAATCTAGGATCCAACGAAGCCTGTGAGGTAGATACCATTACTTTCCCCATTTTTCAGAAGAGAAAATCCAGCAAATTAAATAACTCATCTAGGGTCACACAACTAGGGCCAGAAGGGAAATCTGAACCGACGTCTACTTGATGTGCAAATGGAGCCCTCTGTCTGTTTTGCCACACTGCCTCTCTAGGAAACCCAGGAGCTTCAGTCTGACCTGCTATCACTTTACAGATGAGGAAACCATGGCCCGGAGAGGTTAGCTTAGCACATTGTCTGGTATGTAGTATCTGCGTGCTTAATAAATATTTATTGACTGCCTGACTCTCTGTTCTTCCTGAAGTAGTAGTACATGAGAACACAAGGAAGGGCCTGCAGTGGTTGGCCAGCTGAGTCCTAGATATTCACCCAAGCCATGTTCATACCCAGATTGGACTTCAAATCTACCCCAGTTCTGTACCAAAGCAGGTAGCAGGGCTGCTGTTTCTCCCAGTGCTGGCTTATTCTGAAGCAGGTTTGCTCTAGAACTGGCTTTTCTGGGCCCTATTTGCATAGCCAGAGACCTGGCTCCAGGGTTACCATGGGGAAATTACTGTTGTCCAGCTGGCAACAGGTTACCTAGGCAAAGTCGAAGGGCCCTAAAAGGGCCCAAAGAGCAATGAGCTTCCCAAGGTGGCAGCAGCAGCAGTGGCTGAAGGGCCGGAGCTCGTCCCCAGCCAGCCCGTAGGTTTCACCCCATCACTTTTACATTCAGAGGCAGCCACAGAGGTCCGCAATGAGCTGCCACTTTCACTGAAGGGTGGAAAGTCATTTATTTGCATGTTAGGAGGAGGGCAGTGTGGCTTTTGTTCTTAATCCCATCTTTCTTGGTTTGCTTCTTAACTCTCAGAAGCATTTTTGTATCCCAGTTTACACATGCATTGCTAGGAAAGGGGTATTAGGTCACAATCTTGATTCAAATGGGGGGGGAGGGTTACTTTCATTCCTTAAATCTCTTAAGGGTATTTTTTAATTGGTAGGTCTTATCTAAAATTGTAATAATGAATTCTAAGAATGACAGAATTTCAGAGTTTCAAGGGGTCCTACTGATTATTTAGTGCCATGCCCTCATCACTGGGGAAATGGAGGCCCAGAAAAAGTTAAGGGACTTGCACAAGGCCCCACAACCACTAAGAGGCAAAACCAATTTACAGTCAGGACTAAAGAGTTTAATAAAAGCTCACATTTTTATGATGCTTTAAGGCATACAAAACACTTTCCTCACAAAAACTCTTCCAGGTATCTTCAATAAGCGAAAAACCTATGATTTCCTCAGCTAAATTAGTAAATATCTTAGAATGATGCTGGAGGTACAGAAAGTTTTAAGTAATATGCATGCGGTCACCTAACTAATAAATGTCAGATGTAAGATTTGAACCCCATGATAATAGCTCAGATTTCTATAGAACTTTAAAGTTGGTGAAGGACTTTTCCCTAAAACAAACAAACAAACAAAAAACCTGTGATGCAGGTAGACCAAGCACTATCATCTCCATTTTATAGATGGGAAACATGTAAAGAGAGGTCACCCAGCTGAGCAGGATCACCCAACCAGTAAATGTCCTGAGCCAGGACACAAACCAAATCTTCTGATACCAGCATCCTTTCTACTACATTAAGGTCAGTGATAGCCCAAAAGCCAAGGGCAAAAGGATTAGCACCTAGAATGTTACAGATGTTAGAGAAAATCAGGAGGAAGAAACTGAGGCCAGGCTAAGAAACCAAGTCACCCAAAGGAACATCTAAGATCTGAACTGGAGGTGCCCAGCTCCCTCACTAGTTCATTGTGCTGAAAGGGGACTGGTCACCGGTCCCTGGAGGGTGGGGAGAGACAGCCTGCCTGGCAGGTTAGAAAAATATGGAACAAAAGCCATTCTTGTCTTAGACTAGGAGGCCTGAGCAAAGCCTCAGGGTCTAAAGAATTCCTAGAGGGCTAGATTTGGGCCTCAGGGAACTTCTTTTTTTTGTGGGGGGAGAAGGCAGGGCAATTGGGGTTAAGTGACTTGCCCAAGGTCACACAGCTAGTAAATGTGTCAAGTGTCTGAGGCCCAAATGGAACTCAAGTCCTCCTGACTCCAGGGCCGGTGCTTCACTCACTTGCCACCTAGCTGCCCCCTCAGGGAACTTCTAGTGATTTAGAATAGATTGATTAGTAAACTTTGGAGGCAACATGTCCAGACTGGGAAGATTCTCTCATACCAACTTCAGATCACTTTTTCCACTGGTTATTAATTTGTAACTTACATACTCACTTCCTTTGTAACAAAACTGACAAGACCATAGAGTCTGGAGCTGGAAAGGACCTGGGATCATCTAGCTTCCTCATTAAGGCAGCTTGGTGGTACCGTGGATAGAACTCCAGGACTGAAGTCAGGAAAATTTGAGTTCAAATCCAGTCTCAGATATGTATTAGCTGTGTGACCTTGGCAAGTCACTTAACCTCTGACTTCCTCAGTTTCTTCATCCGTAAAACAGCACCTCCATCCTAGGCTTGTTGTGGGGATCAAATGAGACAATCTTTGTAAAGCACTTGGCACATAGTGAGTGCTAGGTATATATTATAATTATCATTATTATTTTTCTCTTACAACTAAGGAAACTGTGGTTCCACAACACTGTGACTTACCCAAGGTTATAAAGACCATGGCAGCAAAGGCAGGATTCAAACCCAGGTCCTCTGACTCCAAATACAGTACTCTTCCCCTATACCACTTCAAGGACTCAGGATGAATTTGTAGCTACTGTGTTGGTTTATCATCACATTTTCAAACCCCTAAAAATATTTTCTACCCACACTGTACAGTGATGCTAATTGTACATAAATTGTATTGCAACTTCATTGCATCAGTCTTAAAGATGGGGAATGGATTCTTTTTTTCAGCTTCCTCTCATGGTTTTTGGTCTGAAATATGTTCTCTAGTCTCCCCACATACACTTAACACAGCTACAGAGAAAAGGAATGTTGGCAAATCAATACAAGAGGATCGTGGGACTTAGAGCTGGAATGGATCTTAGGATGATCAGTCCAATGCCCTGAGAGCCCAGGAAAATCTGCCTCATCCTCTTCTCTCTGTGAAGATCCTCAAGGCCTGAGGAAATAATTCAAAGAGAGAAGCCAGCAGGGCAATTTCTAACATTCAAACGCAGGAGATAGACTACCTCTGTCCCATGTGGATCTGGAGGATCGCCACTAGCCTCCTCCTTTATTGTGATAGGCACAATAACCAACCAACAAGGTAAAAAAAAAAACCTCCCAGATTTGTCATGAGGATGAAATGAGATAATATTTGTGCTTTGTGCCATGTTTTGTGCTTTTCTCTCCTCTCCTCTCATCTATCATCTTCATGATTCAGACTTCCAAAGGTGAGACATTAGTGCCAACGGTTGAGAGATGGATAGCAGCTACAAAATCAAGCACATCCCAGTTCACTGGAGCACCCACAAACTGATTCAGGCAATAAGAGCAGAATCAGCATCTCATAGAATCAGCATCTCTCAGAATCAGCTGAGGATGTGTAGCTACTATGAATCCTTGGGCTGATAAGTCAAGAAGAATTTCATCTCTCCTGCTTTCCTTCAATCCATGAACTGGATATTGGGACTGAATGTCCTCCCTTCCCATTTCTTTCCATGCAATTGAGAAATATTCTTAACCAAAACAAACACCCAGGATGGAGCAGGTATGCTGGGGTATGTTTATATTATCCCATATTATTAAAACTATCTGGTCACAACATACTGTATTTCAGTCTATGAACGTGGAGGGAAGATATCTTGGAGTGAAATATCCTCAGGGCTGAGAGCAATCGCCCCAGATGTAAAGAGCATAGTTCGTATTTTAATATTTAAATAATACTTCATCTTCTGAACTAGACTGAAACCCAAGAGCTAGGGGAGAAATGCCACATCAGTCTAAATGACCTTTTAGGGGCAGGCAAAGTTACCCCAGGAGCAGAGAGAGTGCCTACTTATCCACAAGTAAGGCAGACTTAAGAGGAAAAATTCAATTTGAGCAGCACCTAGTGGCAAATTCAGATACTGTATAATGTGCTAATCCAAACCCCTTGGCTGGATTTTTTCCAACTATGACTCCATGAAACACCAAATGATTATCATCACTGCAAGTATTACTTGTACCATCCAAGGCACTGTGATAGGTGCTGAGGCTATAAAGGCAAAATCAAAACAGGTCTTTCCCTCAAGAAGCTTACATTCATTCTACTGGGGGCTGAAGTTGGGGAGGAGGAGGGAGAAAAACAGAAATAAGTACTAGAAAATTGAGGAAGGAAAGAACTCAAGCTGGAGAAAGTTTGGAAAAGGTAGAGAAAGGCTTCATGTAAGGAAGTGGTGACTGAGTTAAGCTATAAAGTAAGACAAAGATTTTTAAGAGGCAAAGTGAGGTAAGAGTACATTCCAAGCATGGAAAATAGTTTGCATGAATGAATAGAGATAAACAAGAGATAAAGTATGAAATTCAGGAATGGCTAATAGTTCACTTTGGCCGAAACATTTTCAGATGATTCATATGAAACAAGTAAGATAGATAAAAGCCAGATGTGGAAGGCCTCAAATGCTAAGGAGATTGAATTTTGTCACATAAGCGATCATGAGCCACTGAAAGTTTTTGAGCAAGGAAGTGACAATCACATCTATGCTTTGAGAAAATTATTTTGGTTAACTGTAGACAATGGATTGGAGATCAGAGAAACTGACTGTTATAGTAATCCAGCTAAGAGTTGATGAAGACTTGGACCAGGGTGGTGACTGAATGAGTGGAAAGAAGTGGGTAGATAGAAAAGAGCTTGTAGAGGTAGAATTTTAATTTTACATAGGGGCAAGGAAGAGGAAAGATTCAAGGATGACTCCAAGGTTACAAAGCTGGGTGACAGAGAGGAAGTCTGGATGACTAACAAGTTTGGGAAAGAAGATAACAAGTTTTGTTTTATGAATACATTGAGTTGAGTCCCATGATAGCTATGAGACATCCAGGAGATGTTTAGAAGGGAGTTGATAGATGACTAGAGTTTAGGGGAAGGAAGGAGGGAAGGGAGGGCAGGAAGGGGAGGGGAGAGGGGATGAGGGGAGAGGAGAACAGAAGAGAGAACAGAAGAGAGGAGAACAGAGGGAAGAAAGGCTGGATTTATAGATTTGGAAGTCCATATGGAATCACAGAACTTTAGAGTTAGAAGGAACCACAGCAGCCATCTACTCCAATCTCTACCTGAAAAAAAATTCACACCACATGACAAGTAACTATTGAACCTTTGCTTAAAGACCCCCAGTTAGAAGAACTCCATCATCACCTGAGGCAGCCCATTCTACTTGTAAATAGTTCTAATGGTTAGGAAGTTTTGTGGGGTTTTTTTTTGTTTTGTTCTTTTCTATGATAACCTTCTGAATCCATATAGATAGATATTACAACCCCCCACTTTCCACCCTTCTCATCTCAATGATGAGTGCTCTTAGTTCCTTCAGTGAGTCCTTATACAACATGAAATCGAGCTCATTCAATATTTTGGCTACCTTCACCTTGCCATTCTCCAATTTATCTAATGTCCTTCTTAAACTACGGTTCTCAAAACTGAACACAATATTCTGGGTGTGATCTGACCAGGGCACAGTACAGCAAGAGTTGCATCTCCCAATCCCTGGAAGCTATATGTTTTTTTTTTTGTAGCCTGAGTTCACATTAACATTTTACGTCACACTATTGACTCATATTGAACTTGTAGTCCACTAAAGCTCACCAAGATATTTTTCAGATGAGCGGTTATCTAACTCTACCTAAGTTGGACATGACTGAAATGACTGAACGAAAAAATCTATAGAGCTTTACACATATGTACACATAGATCTGTCAGTCAGTAGTTTCAGTCGTGTCCAACTCTTCATGACCTCATTGGGGGTTTTAATAGCAAAGATACTGCAGTGATTTGCCATTTTCTTCTCCAGCTTGTTTTACAGATGAGTGAAACAGTAAGGCAATAATAACATTGTAGATGACAATTGTCAAAATGCCTATGTGGTTCTGTATTGCAAAGTATATGAGACTCTCCACATAGAAGGTAGAAGAAGTAAACCATTTATTCAGACACCAGAGAACCAGATCCCACAACTATTTATCCAGTCAGTCCATTTCATCATAACAGCAAGGAACCCAAAACATTCAATACACAATATAACAACCTGGAGCCTCGCCATCCCAAAACCTCTCCAACTCCCTGTTGGGGGTCTTCCCCAAAACAAACTCACAGTACAGCTAAGTCAGCCTGTTCAGTTCTAACAATCACAAGGGCGGCCATTAGTAGCCATTAGCAGCCATAACATCTTTCTCTTTCTCAGCATTTTCTATGACATAACTTCCTTTTTCTGTCAGGAAGCTCCTCCCACCACATGTAACTTAGGCTTCCTGTGATGTAAGCAGGTCACATGGCCTATTAATGAGTAGGAAAGATCTTCAAATCCAAAATGGTACTACGATGAGGAACTGAGGCAAACAGGGTTAAGTGACTTGCCCAGAAGCTAGTAAGTGTTTGAGATTTAAATTCAGGAAGTTGAGTCTCCCTGACTCCAGGCTCAGCAGTCTATCTACTGTGTTACCTACCTACCCGTATGTATGTGTATGTGTGTATATGATAGATGAATCATACCAACTATTTTACCAGACACTATGTTAGGCTGAAGAGAGGTCAAGGGATTTTATGAGAGATAAGTCATAGCTATAGAGCTCTTAAAACGAGTTATCAACTTAAAAGTCATCTCCTGCAATGGAAACCAATCATTACATTACATCCATGA
The DNA here is from genome assembly GCF_011100635.1 of Trichosurus vulpecula. NCBI lineage: Eukaryota > Metazoa > Chordata > Mammalia > Diprotodontia > Phalangeridae > Trichosurus > Trichosurus vulpecula. The sequence continues at coordinate 84,470,657 of NC_050581.1, forward strand.
AAATTCAACCACCCATCATCAGATTTGAGTCTTAAAGCCCCTTGCCATTTTGCTGCTTTACTGTGTATTTTCACCTTGTGGAAACCTGGGCTTCTTGCTCAGTGTTATTTCTAGCTGAGTCTTTGATATAGAAGATCACGAGATTAAATCTATCTTCTCACTGTCTGGTGCTAAAGGTACTTCTGTCTTGGGTTTTATTCTAGGAAAGAGGGAATAGGGGTGGAGGGAATATGTAGATGCAGATGTGTTTTAAATGTATATTTCCCTGACCTCCCCAACTTCTTCCTCTCTTCTTCCTATTTCACAACAAGATCCTAATTAGCAGGATTCGTATTTTTCTATCCCAGGCGTAGTGCCTTGGACATAATAGAAATTTAACACATTGATTGAACTGAGTTGACTGTAGGCCATTTGATTTTAAGCTCCACCAGAGCATGGACCTTTTTTACCCCAAGCTTTGACTCTCTCACCCAGGAGCTAGTACAGTGCATTGTACCCGCTATGTCCTAGTAAAGAACTGTTAATGAATAAATGCAGGAATTTAAATTTTGCTGCTTTGGATTTTGCAAAAACAAAACAAAACAAAAAAGGAATGAGTATCTCAGAGAATTTCCTTACACTTTTCTCCTTATCACTGAAAGAAACCTTAGCAAAACTGTTATACCTCTTTAGTCCTTAGACACCTGCAACAAAGACTTTGAGAATAGGAGGTAGCGCTTCATTTATTTTCCCTCCTCTTTGAGTCGGTGCATCCCCTGAACTTCAGGGGCCTAAAGCATGTTGTGATCAAAAGCTAAATCCTCAAACAATTGTAACATAAGTCAATTCCTATGAAACTGCAGATTCTGACCCTATTTCAGTTTGAAGAATAGTCCAAAGCTCCAGATGAAAGGAAAACAATTATTCCCAAAGGGCAAAACTGGAAATTGCCATAATAAGAATGGGCAGAAATACAACAGCATCACCATAAACCTTTACTGAACACCTTCTTCTTGCAGAGTGTCATTCTAGGGACTGGGGAGAGACATTATTTTGATCAGAAATGATCCGTGCCTTCATTGAGCTTATAGTCAACTAGGGAAAGCACTATGTAGGCAGTCCATCAGTCAAAATGCAATTATTAAGTGCTTACTATACACTATGCTAAATACTCAAGATACAAAGATATGTTCATCCCTGTCTTTGAAGAACTGATATTTTAATGGATGAAAGAATAGGTAAGTATCTAGGTACAAATAAAATACATTCAGGATGGTTGGAATGTAATCTAAGAGGCGAAGGCACTGGGCAACTGAGGGCACTAAATTAAAATGCAAATAGCTGTAAATACAACAGTGGGTATGAGAAAACAATGTTGAGGTCTCATGCAGAAGTTCACAAATTACTTAAGGGTCAGGGAAGGCTTCCTGGAGGAAGTAGCATTTGAGTAGTGCTTTAAAGGATGGGTAAGAATTTAGGAAGGGCAACTAAGTGGCATAGAGGACAAAGTACCACGTCTGGAATCAGGAAGACTCATCTTCCTGAGTTCAAATCCAGCCTCAGACACCTACTGGTTGTATATCCCTGGGCAAGCCACTTAACCCTGTTTGCCTCAGTTTCCTTATCTGTAAAATGAGCTGGAGAAGGAAATGGCAAACCACTTCAAGATCTTTGCCAAGAAAACCCAAAATGGGGTCATGAAGAATTGGGCAGGCCTGAAAAATAAGCAAATAACAAAAAATTCAACAGGCAAAAAGATAAGGAGGGACAGTCCAGGCACAGGAAGTAGCAAGAGCAAAGGGACAGAGGTATAAGATTACAAGATTTGTTTGAGGGAAGAAACAAATTTGGCTGGAGTGAAGGGGATGTGAATGAGGCCAGCCCCTCATTAAAGAGGTGGGGAATGGTGTATTGGTTGGCTTAATGGAACTTTTTTTCCTTTCTTAAATATTTGTTACAAGGCAAGATTCCTCAAGGTGCAGAGGTGCAATGGTGTATATTCAGAAAATAATGTGATGAAAAGTCAAATAGTATCAACAAGGAATGAAAAATTTAAAAATCTATTTTAGGGGGGGGGAAGAATGAAGAGGAGAGTAATATGAGAATGCTGGAAGAATAAGATACTGTTAGATTAATGAGGACCTTGAATAGCAGATACAGGAGTTTGACCTTAGCTGTGAAGACTTTTGAGGTGAGGAGCAACAGGACTAGATCTTTGCATAAAAAAAAAATACTATCTCAGCAATGGTGGCGGACCCCCTCATTACCCCAAACTGAGTAACTTCCCTGATACTGAACACAGAAATTTGCTTCTCTCATAATGATTTCCTGCCCTTCAATTTCTCCCTCTTTTTCAATCCTCCTAAAGCTACGTCTTCCTCATTACCTCAATATCTCCCTTCCTCCCCTTCTTTCAATCTTCACTCCTCAGCTCTGGCCTCACTTTCTTTCATTCATAGTCTTAATTCTATCATTGATCAACTCAGCTAGTGTTCTTCTCCATATCTGGTACATTTGACCTCTTGTCCTAATGACGTTTATGTTCTTCCAATCATCATTCTCTGTTCCTACTTCTAAGCTGCTGAATGATCCTGGAGGGAGTCATATAACCCTGCTGATTGGGCTCAACTGGACTCTTACCTTTATGTGATCCTTTAATTCTTCTCTAATAAACTCTTTGCAGTATCTCTTACAAAACATCTCATTTCTCCTCAAGCTTCCAGTACATGCCCATCTCTCAGCAGATAAACTCCTGTCTTTACACTATTAAGAAAATCAACAGGCTCTGCCATGCCTTGTTCCCAGTCAAGGCAAGGGCCTGTCGCAGGTGTTGCAAGGGCTCCCCCTCTGCCTCCTATTCTACTCAAGTGATCCATGCCCTGTCGGGGTTCCCCTTATCTAATGGCACATCTGGGTATGATTCCCAAGACGGTATGATTCCTCCCCTATATATAGACTCACTGCCCCTATCCCTGACTGTAAATATCTTGGCAGCCATGGCCATAGATGGGAGTCTAAATAAAAGTGTGTACTTAAGTGAGAAAAAAAAGTCAAGACTGTGTGATATAATCACTTCTATTAGTCATCCAGTTTGGGGAAGAATGATGAGGTCTAAGGTATGACCATTCCTGTTTGTGCCTAAGGTAGGGTAAAAGTAAAGGTTAAGAAAGCTGAGGGGGGTTTGATGAAGCTGAAGTCAAGAGATTTGTGGGGAAACCATCATTTCAGGCGCTAGAGATTTCTTTTCCTTGACTCCTCACTTTCCTTTGTGGGACAGATCCAATCAGTTGCAAATCTTGTCATTTCTAACCATACAAAACCTCTTCCAACCACCCCTTCTCCCTCCTTAGGCAGCAATCCCCCTAGTGAAGTCTTCATTTCCTCTCTCCTAGACTGCATCAATAGCTTCCAAATAGGTCTCCCTGCTTCAGTATCTTCCCTCTCCAATCTATCGCCCACACAACAGCCACAACGATTTTCCTGAGGCACCGGTGTGGCCAAGTCATTGCCCTGCTGAACAACTTTTCAGTGCGTCCCTATTGCCTGGGGAAGAAAATTTAAATTCCTCAGTCTGGCATTAACAAACACTCCAGGATCTCACTCACTGCTACATTTCCAGCTTCATTTTATCTTACTCTCCTTCACACACACACACACACACACACACACTATATTCCAGCCAAACTGGTCCCTGAACACAAAGATATGGTCCTCACCTTCTGTACTTTGACCCAAGCTGTCCCTCATACCTGGAATGCATTTTCTTCTCCCACATTTCTTTCTGAGCCTTTCTCTTCTCTCAAGGCTCAGCTCACATGCCATCTCCTCCCAAAAGCCTTCTCAGATTCCCCCCAGGTCTCTTTTCTCTCTCTCTCTCTCTCTCTCTCTCTCTCTCTCTCTCTCTCTCTCTCTCTCTCTCTTTGAATTATCTTGGATTTGACTCACCCACATGTGTTCTGTGTCTCCCAAATAAAATACAGGCTCCCTTGAGGACAAGAGGTGTTTCATTTTGGTCTTTGGGCTCTTCACACTTAGCTAATTATATGCAATTTTATTAGAATGTTAGCTCAGTGTCTTGTATACAATCATGCTTAATCTTATGCAATTTTAGTATAATATAAAATATTTGAGGACAGGGACCATGTCCCTTTTCTAACTGTATTATCAGAGCCTAGCACAGTGCCTGGTGAATAGTAGACGCTTAACAAAGGCTTGGTGATTGATTGGTATGGGTGCTTGATATATTTTCATTGAACTGAATTGAATAGAAAGTAGCCCATTTTACTAATAATGGGGCAGCTGAGTGGTGCAGTGGTTAGAGCACTTGCCCTAGAATCAGGAGAACCTGAGTTCAAATCCAGCCTCAGACACTTACCAGCTTTGTGACCCTGGGCAAGCCTCAGTTCCTTCACTTATAAAATGAGCTGGAGAAGGAAACAGCAAATCACTCCAGGATCTTTGCCAAGAAAACCCCAAAAGATATCAAGAAGAATCAGACACACCTGAAACTACTGAACAATTACACTAAAAATTTTGACAAATCTCATCTTCCGCTCTTTTCCTTGCCTCACCCCATCACCCACTAAATCAATGCAAAATGATCAAATAACAGATGCTGGAGGAAGAGGAAAACCAAAGGGGCTGGAAGGTTCATAGACAGAAGAATCAGCTTCTAAATAATGCAGTAGTGGCTACAATCAGCATCCAATTCAACCTCAGCCGGAGGAGGGGGAGAAAATGACATACTGCAGTTTTATTTAATAAATACTTGTTGGTTACTTTTCATAAAGCCGTTGATGCCAGTGAGAACCCTGAATAGTTGCCCTGGGGAGTTGGAATAAGTCTATTTCATTAGCTTTTCCCAATGTAATCCCTTTTTAACTTTGAATGTGGTCCATCAACAACTCAGAGACTGAACTTTGACCAGAAAAAATCATCTAGTCCCAAACTCCCTATCCAACCTTATTTCCTTACTCATCTTTGATACAAACCCTCTACTCGTTCACTGAGATCTGGAAGAAACCTTAGATTTCATTGAGTCCAACCTCCTAATTTTACAGATGAGGAAACTGAGGCCCAGAAAAGTTAAGTGACTTGTCCAGATTGAAACAACCAATACTTGTCTGAAGCAGAATTTGAACTTAGTTTCCTGATTTCAAGTTCAGTCCCTATTCACTATTACTGTATAGCCTCTCAGCTCCAACTGAGTTGATCCTGCTCAGTGTCTCCTGAATAAGCAATGCTTATTTTCCATTTCACCAGCTGTTTGTGTTGTTTCCTCTTCCCTTTTTCCCTATCCAAACTCCACCCTTCTTTCAAAAGCCAATTCAAGCCCTACCTTCTTCATAAATGCCTTCCTTAATACCTCCACCCGTGACGCTAGGCCTCTCTCCTCCATTCTCCGATTACATTTGTCTCTGCGCCACTCTTATGACCACTTAATTACGTATTGCTTTGGATTGCATAAGTTTTAGAGCTGCCAGAGAAACTAAAGATAACCTCCCAGCCCAATCCCTTAACTTTACAACGTAGAAAGTGGAAGCTCACAAATTTTAAGTGCCCTGCTCAAGGTCACACAGTCAATATGAAGAGAGACAGGATTTTAATTTATGCCCCTTGATTCCAAATCCAGAGCTCTTTCTACTACGTTGCATATTTTGTCTTCCTTACTAGACTGTTAGCGGTATGAAAATAAGGACTATGTGGCTCACAGTAGGTGCTCAACAAATAACAGCTAGCCGGTGCAGTGGATAGAGGACTTGACTTGGAGTAAGAAGACCTGAATTCAAATCCTGCCTTAGACACTTGCTCAGCTGTGTGACTTTTGGTAAATCGTTTAACTTCTCTTAGCCTCAGTTGGTTCATCTGTAAAATGGGGGTGATAATAATAGCACCTCTCTCCTAGGGTTGCTATGAGTATCAAATGAGTCAACATATGTAGAACACTTTGCAAACCTTAAAAAGCTGTAAAAATGCTAACCATCATCATTATTATTATTACAGAATGAATTAATGAAGTCACTGGGTTCAGTTTCTGACATGAAAGCTCAAGGTAACACTAACTCTACCCCAACTTTTTCTTGGTGTTTTGAATTGTCCCAGTAGAATGTAAGCTCCCTGAGGGCAAGGGATATTTCACTTTTGCCTTTGTGTCCCCAGTGCCTAGAATAGCATCCGGCACATAGTAGGTGCTTAATAAGTTCTTGTTTATTTATTTATTCCTTGGTAAGTACAAGGAAGAATTTTAAATTATATTATTTTGCAAAGAAGAGGGATACTAGATTCAATTTTTTAAAAAAAAAATTAGATACCTAAAATCTTCATCGATTCAGCCTGAATTTTTTTAAGAGAAAAGGTAAAGTTTATGCTTGTTATCTAAGATCATAGGGGCTTTGCTTAGCCTATTCAGCAGACTTGTCAAGTACCTAACAACTGAGCCAGAATTCCATGTGTATTTGAAAATAATGAAATTGGGTTCCTTTTAGAACGCTATTATTCAGAATGCTAACAATTAAAACTGGCCTTTTCAGTGTTAATTCTAATTAATTTGTCAAAATTAGTGAAGTTTCTTGGGGATAAAAATGTGAAGAGCATGTGTCTCAGATGTGTTCCTGTGATCATCATGAAATGATACACAATACTTTTGTCCTGGACCAAATCCTTTGTACCTGAGAACATAAAATAATATTTATGGGACATTTGCTTCCTATGTAACTTGGTGATAGCCATTCAAATGAACTCTTGACTACTATTTTCTTTTAAAGGAATTCCTTTAGTCCTTAAGGCAGGTGTTGGGTCCCTACCCCAGATCCAGAGGAAGAGAATATACCTGGTTTGAGGGCTTAGTAGACTCAAGGCAGCAAAGGGAAAAAGTCAAGTTTGCCCAAAGGTCATCAGTCCAGAGGGCTGGGATGACCATCAGTAACCAAGCAAGAACAAAAGTTCCATGGAGTGGATAAGGTGAGGAATGGGGGAAAGGTCTACAAGGTCAAGAAAACGCCCATGGAGGCAAGGAGGAAGTGTCAACAGATAATAGTTTGTCTTTCACAAGAACTCAGCCTAAGATACTAAGTTGCCCTTTGTGGGGGCAATATACCGTCCATACAGCCTGCATTATGAAAATAGTATATTTCAGAGGTAACAAGCAGACAGCTTCCCTAAAAAGTAGTCAGTGTTCTGAACCTAGAGAAAAGACCAGATGTGCCCTAGGCTCCAAAGAATTTGTTCCCACTTGTATAGTTAGTAATTGCTACCATTTAAAAAAATGAAGCCATTTCTTAAAGATGCATCATAAATATTGAGTGTTCAGTATTTTTATGACAAGGTGGTATAGTTTTGGTACAAATAAAGTTCCATTTTCCCATCTACACAGATGGCAGAGTGGATTTTCTCATTATAGAAGGAGCTTATCTCTGTCTGCTACACTCCTTCAATTTACAAATATATAGCCTTTCTATTGTTCATGGCTAAAAATCAATACAGACCACAGACAATGCCCAGTAATGCCCTTTTTTCTAAGTAGAGAAATGAAGGTACTGGAGAGCTAACTAACTTCCCCTGGATCATATAATGAGATAGCATTTGGAGCTAGGATTAAACCTGAGGTTCAGATTGTAATTACTAAAATGATACCTATGGATTTTTAAAATAGATGAATATATAAAAAGCCATGAATGTGGCTTCCTGAGTAAAATAATGGCTTGCCACTCAAAATCAAGTTATAGCAACAATGGTTCTTGGGCCACCATGGTCATAGCAGGCCAGTTCTACATGGAAGCAATTCAGTAGGATTGAGGCATTGCAGGTGGGAGTTAACCTAGATTGTCTAGATTTAGCATTCCATGACTGGGGGTGAGGATGAGGATGGGCGAATAGGATCATAGAACTTAGAGCTGGTAAGAATCTTAGAGGTCATTCAGCTCAATTCCTTCATTTTAAAGATGCTTTAGAGGCTTAAGAGGTAAAGAAAAGCCTCAGCTTGGAATTAGGAAAACATTGGTTCAAATTCTACCTCAGACACCCAAGACCTGTTTGATCCCAAGAAAGTCACATTATTATAGTTATCCTCAGTTATCCTCATCTGCAAAATGAAATTATTAATAGCATTTCCTTCATAGTATTTCTGAAAGACTCAAATAAGATGGCACATGTAAAGTACTCGATAAAAGTCATCATTATTATTATTATTAATAACAACCATTATTTTATCCTACTATTTTTAACAGATTTAACAGAAATTGCTCCAAGACAACTCACTGTGCTTCAGTTATTCTTTTCTATTTACTGTTCTACAGACTACCCTCCTGTGATTTCTTGTGGCGATAACCTGGCCCTGAAATGCCATCACACCATGCCACCTACTCCCACCCACCTTCCTCTTCATTTTCACTAATTTGTTCAATCTTAAATGCAGGTGTCACACACAGAGGGTCTTTTGATTCCATTCTTGGATCTTAGCTGTTTCATAGGCTCCAACTAGAGGTAAACCACTTCCGGTTACACTTGACAAATCTAAAGGAGTGTAGCTGTTATCTGCCCTTATTGCTGCTTAGAAAAGTGACATCAGCTTGTTCCAAAAGTATTTCTGTAGGCTTAAGATCTGCTCATAATTTGCTCTAAGAATATCTATCAATTCTCTTCTTCCCATTGAGTGAGGAAGTGTTAATCATTCTAATAGTGAGTTAGTGATGGGCTCTATATTTGGTTGGAGCTCAAGTTTCTGTTAAGATATTTTCTAAATATGTTGTGGTCCACCAAACTTCCAAAAATGTGCATTAAGACTTAGATAGTGTGGGTATTATTATTATTCATCCTTCATTTAGCCATCAAATCGATTTTCCTAAAGCTTGGGTCCAACTGTGTTATCCCACTATTCAATAAACTCCAGTGGCTCTCTATTACTCTCATGATAAAATATAAAATCCTCTGGTTGGCATTCAAAGCCATTCATAACCTGCACTCTCCTACCTTTCGGGTCTTCTTACACCTTACTCACCTTCAGGCACTCTGCCAGCCTCCTCGCTATTCCTTGCACAAAGTACGTAGTCTATCTCCCAACTATAGGCATTTTCACTGGCTCTCCCTCATATCTGAAATTCTCTCACTTCCCATATTCACCTCTTGACTTTCCTGGCTAACTCCCCCTTTCTGCAAGAAGCCTTTCCTGATCCTCCTTAAAATTAGCTTCTTCCCTCTGAGATTACCTCCAATTTATCTTGTATGTAGTACATTTGTGTATAGTTTGTATGTTGTCTTCCTCATTAGACTGAGCTCCTTGAAAACGGGGACTGGTTTTTGCCTTTCTTTTTATCTCCACTGCTCAGCACAGTATTTAGCAGTAGCAGGGCTTAATAAATGCTTGTTGACCGCTTGAGTTGGGAATTCCCAATGCTAATGAAATCACAAATCCAGAGCCTATCCCTATCTCTCTTCTTACTGGGCTTTTATTATATTATTTTCCTGAATTAAGAACAAAGATGAAGGCTTCACCTAAGTTGGATGTATCCTCCATAAAGGATCTATGGAGTGAAATGGACAGAGTTCTACAATATGAGAAACCATGGAATGGCTGAGATCTATACCAGTGTGGGAAATTCCTCACACAGATGAGGTCATGGACTCCTTGAAGCATTAAAACTTTTTCCCATTGTTTGGTTTGATCACTGACTGATCAAATTGAGTGTATGTGAGGTGTAAATTGATCCAACATCTAGGATACAACTTGGAATTATGGAAGAAAAGTTACTCATCTGCTTATGTGATTTGATCCAGTAATTCCACCACTTAGCATATAGTCTAAAAAATGTCAAAGACTAATAGCTTACATAACAGAATATGTGCTTTTTGTGATAGTTAAGGTGGCCCAGAAGAATCTTCTTCCTTTTGTTTCTGTAGAGATCTTTCCTGCAAAGAAAAGATTCACAGGGGAAGGTTAGAGGAGGAAATTCTGAGATTCTGGTATGAGAAAGGTTAAAATCATCCCTTTGCCATAGAAAAATGTAACAGGGGTCATGCAACTACATTGAAAAGAGTCTCTGTGTTTGTGCTCTATCTTCTCATTCAGAAGGACCAGAGACAAGTAGTATGTGGGGTCAAGGCCAGCTAGTAGGACTAATTTGGGAATTGAAAAGCACATAGCACACAGTGATTGTCATGACCCAGAATCAGCTGAGGGCTAGTAGCTATGATGAATACAATGGTCTAGTGAGAAAAACACCTTCCCCACTTCCTTACAACTATGAATTTGAAATAAGAAGATGAACACCCCTCACCTTCCTGAAATTCGAACCTTGGGTGTTATGATACTGGGGGATTTTTCCTGTGAGCATCCAAAGATCCAGGAGAAAATAGGTATGGTAGGAGATCTGTGGAAGAGGAAGGGTTTCTATTTTCAATTAAATCCCATGTTATTAAAGATACGGAATCACATACTGAGTGTCTGAATCTACAGATGCCTAAGGAGGAAAAAACTGAATGTCTGAAATGTCTTGGGGAAGTGGGGACAAGCCCAAAATAACAAATTTTAAATGTTAATATTTATTTCATTTCCTAGACTATCTTGGGGCCCAGAAGTAAAGAAAAAAATGCCACATGCATCAAGATATTATGTTGGGAGTAAGAAAAGTCCAGTGGGGCTTATTCAGGGTATTAGAAATTTGCTCAGATAAGGAATATAGAGAGAAATAGCTTAAGTAGAGTGCCACCTGGTAAGTAACACAGATGTTACATTCTAAATTAATTCTAACACTTTGACTGGATTATTATCTATGGGATATCACATAGGAGCCAAATACTTCAAGTAAGTACCACAACCACCAATATTTAATTACCTTGTACATGTCATACGTACTTATGTTACATATAGGGACTTGAAATTTTTGCCCACAAAATTGGAAATAAAAGGGATGCCTATTCATTAGAGAATTGCTGAATGATCTGTGATATATGCATGTGATGGAATATTATTATGTATAAGAAATTATGAATATGAGGAACTCAGAAAAACATGATCTTATGAGGAATGGAATAAATGGAATCAGGGGAACAGTATATACAAGGACAAGAAAAGTGTAAGTGAAAAAAACCTTAAAAGGCAACCTTACTCTGATTCTTTGTTATGACCAATTTCAGTCCCAGAGAATAGGTGATGAAACATCTCCCTTCCCTCAGTAAAGAAGAGAGATACTAGTACAAAATATGGTATAGTCAGTAAACGTTTAATAAGTGATAACTATATGTCATGCACTGGGGACACAAAGAAAGGCAAAAGATAGTCTCTGCTGTTAAGGAGGTTACATTCTAATGTGGTAAAACAACACATAGAACAAAGTTGAAATGAGGAAGGGGGAGGTAAGGTACCTGGCATGGGGGATGATAAGGCACTCCAGAGCGGTGGGTGAGGTTGGGTGGGCAATGAAGAAATGGATAGATAGCCTGGGCTCCTTCCCTAATTGGAGGATCTCAGAGAAGTTCTCCAGCCTCCAGTGAGAGGGAAGGCCTTCAGGGCCAGAGGGTACTGCTAAGGTGTGACTTCCAGGACTGAAATGTTCTTCCCAGGATGAAGAGAGTCCTGGGGCATGATGAAGTCCCAAGGAGTTTCAAGGGTCTGTTGCTTTGTCTGAACTTTGTTCTTCCTTTGTGTCCAGTATAAAAAAGGCCATCAACAAAACTTTTTTAAAAAACTGTTTGTTACAACTTAGGACTCTCCCTGTCTTTATTTCCTTACAGGGCAACTCTGTTAGGGGGAGAAAGTCAAAACTTTCTTGTCACATGAGCTGGGCAAAAGCAAGGGTGTAGCCCAGTTCGAGCACTTATAACCAGGCAACCTCTCAGCACCTTCATTCTGCTATTCTTTGTGAAATTGCTTGTTATGTGATATGCTTTTGTTAACCTCTTTAGTCTTCTGACTTTGGGTAGCTGCTTTGAAAAGGCAAAGAAGAAGTATGAAAATTTATGGGCACCAAAACTAATCAGGCCCGTTGGAGCCTCACAGGTTTCCCAAGTTCATTTACCAAAGTTTGTTTCTTTGCTAAACCTGGCTTCAAAAACACTTTGCCGTTTCAATGAACATTACTGGGCATTGGCAAAGGGTATGTATATGTGTTTGTATGTTGCCAACAAAAGAAGGGCCAAACTGTACTCTGAGTACACGCACTAAGGGAACCTCACGTGGCCGTGGAAGATGGGGGCACAAGAGGGCCCTAACATGAAACGTTCTCACAACTGATGGAGCCCTAAATAAGAAAACGCACCCAGGCTTTCCAGTTGTTTCTGCTGGTGCCAAACAAAGGAAAGGAAAGCCCCAACCACCCCTCTGCTACCAACTTCCCCTTTTTCCCATTAACTCCTATTTCTATAGAACTTCAGGGTTGGCAAAGTACTAGCGTCATGACAACCTCATGAGGTATATAATGCAGGTATTATTATGCCCTTTTTATAGATCAGGACCCTAAGGCCCTGAGAAGTGACTTGCCCAAGATCATACAACTTCATAAGTATCTGAGGTGACTCCAAATCCGGCACATTATCCCATGTGGCCTGTTGCTGGCTCTCAAGCTTCAATTCACGCACTAAGATTTAATAGGAACATGTATATCTGTGAGACAAAGGATATCGTTATATAATACAGTGCATTATATTATGTAATAACAATATTACATGTATTATGTAAAACAATATTACATGCAAGCATATGCAGTAGTCCCAGGTGAGATTTTCAGAAAGCTGATGGCTGGGAGGGGCAAAAAGACATTGAAATATAAAGGGAAGACTTTCAAGTGCAAAAGAGACATTTCCTCTTTAGAAAAGGTCTGAGGGTTGAATGCTTCAGTTTCATGGGAAGTTGCTTGCACCTTTCTCCTTAGACACTCACAAGACCCTAAAGAGATCTCAGGAAATATAAGTCACTGAATCAAGACTTGTCACCATAAGCCAAGGAAATAATGTTTGCCTAAGGGAATTGGCCCTGAATCAAGCATTGTCGACTAGGAAAGGCTAGACATCTCCCAACTGGGCTTTCAATTGGCCTTGAGGGAGTCAAAGAGAAGAAACTTCTTCCAGTCCTAAATTAAAGGTTATGGCCCTGGAGAGCTAATGTTCCGTGGGGAGGACAGCATAGAACCACCCACCTGAACCAGCCCCTGAATGTGGTGAAAGATTTACAGTTACCCATTGAGAGCAAGCCCAGAGAATCCAGCAGATTAGCATATTCAACGGAGATACCATGCCCTGAGGACAGCTCAGCAGCAGAATGACCAGCCCGCTCTTGTCCAACCTCAGCTGCTACTTAGCAGAGTGGTCTATCTGGTCTTGTCTGGCAGCTGTCCAGTTCTGAGTGACCTGCCCCCCCCCCCCAAAGCCCAGTGGCAACTGGAGCCAGGAGCAAGCAACCTTCCTGGTTGAGCCTGTCACAAACAAACCTAGTGAGAAGCCAATATAGCATCTGAGTAATCTACCTGACTCAGACCAGCAGCAGACTGACCCCAACCAGTTGAGATAATGAGCCCTATGAGGAGCCAGCACAACTGAGTAATATAGTGACTCATATCACCAGTGCCAGCCTCCACAGAAAATTTTATCAGGACCCTCTAGAAAAAGAAAGGACACTGAAGCCTCACAGTTCAGAGGTTTTGAGTTTCTTTGGCCAAACATGTTCCCCATACGTGTGTCACTACCATTATACATGAAGTACATTCCTACCCTTTCTTCAGTGGGCTCTATGTGTGTTTTTGGGAGAGTCTGTCCTAGTTTGGGTGGAATTGCTTTGTAGCAACTATTCTTGAAGTACCATTTGATTAAAAGCCTTTCCTTAAGAACCGAGTCCCATTGGCTATTTGTTAATGTGAAGCACACCAATGGGGGTTCATAAGCTACTGTTAAAAGGATAGCAACCCACAGGTGAGAGTAGAAGCAGTCACCTCTCTCTGGATGCAACCTGTCAGTGGTAGTGTGAGCTAGGACAGTGAATCTAAAGAGGGACATATACATATATTAATTACATCATATGTCAATATAATATTTTAGTGATTATAATATAACATTGTAATATTATAGCATTATATTATAATAAGATCATAATATTATAATAATAATCAAATTTCTAAAGTGCTTTCATGTATACAATGTACTTTCTTCCCAAAAATCCTATGAGGTTGGTAATACATATATTATTATCCCTACTTTACATATGAGAAAACCAAGGCTTAAGATGGTGGATTGACTTGACTCAGATAATAACATGCTTAGGAAATGACACAAATCTGCCCCAGGTCCACAGACTCCACATCAGGACACTTCTCATTATAGAGCACTGCTTCTTTGAATAGTGGCTCATTTCCTTTTCTTGTAGGTAATCAGTAAGTCACACCTCATGACCCGAGCTCTAACTAGTCTGCCTGCATCATCGTCTTGCCAATATAAATTTCTTTGTTTCCTTTGCTGAGAAAGAAATTTCTAAACAGAGAAGTTGAGGGTTGAACACGAAGGAAAAAAAAATCACATTCCTGGAGAGCTTTTGACTTTTTAAATACTTTCATATACATAGTCCTGAAGGGTGGGGAATGATTTAGATTTTATCTTTGTGTCCCCGGGACCTAGCACAGTGCCTTGCACATATTAGGTACTTAATAAATGCTTATTAAATTAAGTTAAATATTTACTTACTTTTTTCTCCCAAAGAAATCACAGGCCCTAACAAACAAAAATCTTAGAAAATGCAGATGTTATATTATAGATATATTCCAAGATTGCCCTTATGCATGGTATAAATTGAGGGATGCTCAGAAGGCTCCTCCACCTAAAAGTGTCCTCTCCCTCTCGTCTCTCCTACTATGTTACCTAAAAGAGTGCTATTTGACAATTCATTCTTTTGAATTAATCACAGGATCTCAGAATTTTGGAATAGCAACACATGAACTTAGAAACCATCTTGACCAATCTGCACCTGAACAAAAATCACCTCTACAACATACCAGATAAAAGCCATCCATTGAGGACCTCCAATTAGAGAGAACACTCTCCCAATGACCGCTGCTTTGCCAAAGGCTAAGTCACTCATTCCACACATAGAGATACAAAAAGGTTGAACAATTTGATTAATGCCACTAAGCTATTTACATACTGATGTATGCGTGAAATCCATTGGTTTGGTCAGGAACAGGACTAAATTTCTCCAGCCAAAACAGAAAATGGCAAATTTTGGTGGCAGCATGGTAGAAGAAGGAATGAATACCGAATGGGAAGCAAGGAAACCTGGGTTTCAGACCCAGCTGGTTTGGCCAGTAACTGTGTGATACTGAGAAAACCATTGAGCCCTCTGAGTCATACAATGAGAATAGGTGTATCTATCTGACTAGGTAATCATAAAAATCACGTAGAGTTGATGTGTAGATCAAGTGAGATTATGTATGTGTGTGTGTATCTATGTATAAAACACAGTTTATAGGGTTGACCACTTCACCTGAAGCTACCATGCAGTCTGCTATTTGACTCGTTCCTATGTGTAATCAAATTCTAAGCTCTACAGTAGACCACGGCATGTTTGAATATTTTCTTATTAATTATTTGAATTATAATTTCTTTCTTATTAATTAATCATTTGACTTAAACCCCTATGTCAACACATTTAAATATTATTTGTTTAATGAACTCGAAAAAAATTTCTTTTCAAATAGTAGTTACTCATATCTCTATTCATATTAAATAAATCTGCCTTAATCTTTTATGACTAAACAAATATTAAAGTTATGGAATACATAATTTATTAACATGTGAAATCAATAATAGAACAAAGGCAATGAAAACTACTTACAACATGTTGGCTCTGAGAAAGATAATAACCAAAGTCACCCCAAACCTTCAATTGAATTGCAGATGATATCTCTTCTCTCCTAGAGACACAATTCTACCACTCGGTTCACTTAGGGTACCTGTTAAAAGCCTTTTGAGAATCTTTATCATATCTCCTCATGAAAAGTTAATTCAGTTTCTCAAGAAATAAGTAATGTTAGTCCTTGTACTTTTTCTTCTCTTCAGCCATCAAAAGAACAGTATTCCCTGACTGCACTCTATATATGTATATATATAATATAAACTGTCACTGACTCTTTAGAGAATTCTCTTTTCAATGTTTCTTCATAAAATAACAGTTAAGAAAGTTCTGACAAGGAAGAAGTTTATCCTCATCTTCTTTCTTTCTCTTTTCTCCACTGATTTCTCATGGATCCTCGAGGACCTTAGTTAACCTTCACACTCTTTCCTTTATTCCATTGCAGTTAACTTCTGTCCTTTCCACAATACCCCATTTCACTCTTAGAGATGCAGTGATAACTTTCCTATGGGCAAGCTTGGTAAAGCAAGCATTTATATAAAATATAAAAATATAGACAAACCCTCCCCATAAACATGTGTAAATATATACATATACACATAATATATGTCTATAGTCTCCTGCAGCTCTGAGATTCTGCAATCAACCCAAAATAATTTTCAAAGGTAGCCACTTAGGTACCACAGAAGATAATGTTGACAAGAGGGAACCTTCCAAGCATTTCTTAAATCACAAAACAGAGTAAGTTTTAAATTGGGAGATCATTAAATACTAGCCTTACAATATTGATGCAATGATCCAGTTCAATTTAATTGTTAATTTTGACAAGTATTTATTAAATGCTTATTGTGTACGAGGTACTCTCCTAGACAAAAGACAACATGAAAAGCAGTTTTCATCTTCAAGGAGTTTGTATTTGAAAATATTTTCACATCTGGGAAAGACCTTAGTTCAAGTCTCACTCCCAATACGTACTGACTGTGTGATCCTAGGCAAATCACCTAATCTCTCAGGTCTCTAGGCAACTCTCTCAGATGACAAGTTGTAAAGCATAGGTCAATCTGCATTGGTAGAAGAAGGTAACTTATGTGGGGATTCCCTCTACCAATGACATCACAGATCCAATTCCTATCCTCTTGAAAGATCAAAGCTCTATGCAAATTATTTTCCTTCTTCGCGGTTCACCTTTGGACAAATATCTTAATCTCTATGTATAGGAATTTCTTTAGAACCATAGGACTGTGCAGTGGATAGTGGACTTTAGAGGTCACTGAATATAATCTATACCCAAAAAGTACTGTTCCTAAGACACATCCAAAAAACTGATCTCTGCCTGGAGACCTCCAAAAACAAGGGACCCATTACCTCCCAAGGCACCCCATTTCACTTCTACTTAGCTTGAGTTGCTAGACAGTTTTTCCTTATATTAAGCCTAAATTTGTTTCCACGACAATTTTTTTTCTAGTCGTGCCTTCTGGGCTTTTCTACATGACTGCCTTTTAACTACTTGAAGACTATTATCATATCCAACCTGAGCTTTCTCTTCTCCAGGCTAAGCATTCCCAGTTATTTCTAATGATCCTTATATGTCATGGATGAGGGGCTCTTTATCGTTCTATCCATCCCCCTTTGGTTCTTGGTTTACCAATGACTTACCTAAAATGCATTGTACAAAACTGAATATAACTTTGTACATATGGTCTTAGAAGAGTAAGAATAAGGCAAGAACTATCAATTCTTTATTCCTGGAAGCTATGGCTCTCTTAATACAACTCAATATTACATGCTTTTTGGCTGCCATAACAGACAGCTGATGCATATTAAATTCTTTGCTGTTTTTCAGTCATTTTTCAGTCACATCCCACTCTTCATGACCCCATTTGGGGTTTTCTTGGCAAAGATACTACAGGGGTTTGCCATTTCCTTCTCCAGTTCATTTTACAGTTGAGAAATTAAGGCAAACAGGGTTAAGTGACTTGTCTGGGGTCACACAGCTAGTAAGGGTCTGGGCCAGATTTGAACTCAGGTCTTCCTGACTCCAGGCCTAGTGCTCTAACTACTGCACCACCTAGATGCCCCCACTGAGTTCACAGATCACTAAAACCTCTAGATGTTTCTTCAGATAAAGTGCTGTGTAACCAGGCCTCACTCATCTTATACTTGGAAAATCCATTTCTTGAGCTTATGTACACCCTGTTGTATTTCATCCTGAGGAACAATGAGACATAATGGATAGGGAGCTACCCTCAGAGTCAGGAAGAACTGGGTTCACATAGCCCCTCTGACCTATACTAGCTGTGTGTGCCTGGGCAAGTCAACTTCTCAATTCCCTAGGCAACTCTCTCTAAGACTATAGGTTGGAGAAGAGTAGCTATGCTGCCATTGTAAAAGGAGTTTCCTCACCTAGGTCCTCATGCCAACAAATCATAGTTCTGAAAAAAATGAATGAATTAATCCCATTCAATCCAATTTTCTTGCTTGTCAACATCTTTTTTTAATCTTTTTAGATCCTCCTTGGGGAAAGTGGGCAAATAAGTTCATGATGGAAAGTAAATGATATAGACAAAGAGCACTTAGATCATTTACACATGTGTATGTGTATATATGGGTGTGTGTGTGTGTGTGTGTGTGTGTATACATATAGAACAACATATGCAGCATGGAATCATGGATAGAGAGTTGGGCTCGGTGCCAGGAACGTATGTGTTCAAGTCTTTCCTCCAACAGATATTGGCCCCCCTAGGCAAATCAGTTAACCTGTAGGTGATCTAAATAACTCCCTGATTATAAATTGCAAAGAAAATATTGGCTTGCATTGATAGAAGAAGTTTCTTCACCAAGGGAGCTTCCTCTGCCAGGGGTAACAAACAAAAAAAGTCATGTGGTCTGTAGGCAATATATGGTCCCCAATCTCCTGAGCACAGCCTGAACCATGTTAGGTTATAACTGGGAAATATTTAACAAAACTAATACAAATACAATAAAACATAGATAATGTAAATATGTGGTTTTCTAAGTCAATATGCACCCACAGGAATCCTTGTGTGGTTTTTCTTTCATTCTCAAAGAAGACCATGACATCAGGGAGATGATGACATGACTTACAATTGAATTTGACTTGAGTGAGGGAGGGCTGTGCAAAGTCACCAGCCTTACCTTTTCATCCAGAGCCATCTGGGTTTAGTGGCCAGATATCAATCAGCATGACTGGAGATGGCCCAGGATGCAGTGGAAGACCTTGGCCTAAGGTCTTTTCAAGTTCTCACTTTGAGTGAATCTTTATGCATGGGTTTTAATGACCCTGTTTTATTTGAATTCGACACACTTGCTTCTATATCAATGAAATCACAGGTTTAGTCCCTATCCTTCACACACACACACACACACACACACACACACACACACACAGCATTTGTAACTCTAAAGTGCTATGTCAATATAAACTATTAATATTAGTGTCATTATTATAATTCCCTTCCAAAAACATCTTCCCATGATTCATCATCACATGGAGAGGATCTTAGATTATCAATAATAAGTTCAGAAAGTCAGAACCAAGAGAAGATTGTATACAGTAACAGCAATATTGTTTTAAGAATTACTTTGAGTGACTAAGTCATTTTGGCTATTATAAATACACAAATTAAAAATAAGGGCCACGTGAAGAAAGATGCTATCTGTATCCAGAGAAAGAACTCATAAACAGAAGTATATTTAGAATAATTTTACATATATATGTATATATACATATATATGTACGTATGTATCTGCCTAATGTTAGCCATCTGGGGTGGGGGAGAAAAAAGAGAAAAAAAAAAAGAAATTTACATGATAACTTTGTGGTATATTTGGAGTGAATAGCAAGTTGTAGATTTGCAGTTTCATGGGCAATCATCCTTTTTTCATACTGTGTTATGGAAACGCTTGTTTTGTTCTCTGAAGTGAAAATAAAATAAATTTGTAATACAAACACACACACAAAAACCCAGCAAGCTTTGAAGTCTTATCAAGCCAGAAACTCTTCAAGTAGAGATATGGCCACGGTCTGTATGTCTGTTATTCCAGGCCCAGCCTAGCTAAGTATAAGGAAGGAGCCCTTTAACTGGCTAGTTTTGCATCTGAGGTAAGAATACAAAATGATGCTCCCTCCCCCATCCTAGTTACATGGCATGTTTTGGATACTGTCTATCAATTATTAATAAGTATCTATTAAGCATAATTCCACCATCTTCTCCGAGGAAGAAATATGAGACACTCATTCTGGAGTCAAAAGAACTGGGTTCAAATCTCACATCTGATATTTGCTACCTGGGTGACCTTTGTCAAGTCATTTAACCTTCCTGGGTTTCACCTTCCTTATCTGTATAAGGAAGTAGTTGGAATAGATGGCCTTTGAGGGACCTGATGGTTCTAGACTTATGATGCTATGAGCTTGTGTGCCAGCACTGAAGTACATATAGATCATACAAAGACAAAAGTGAAAAAAATCCCCGCCCTCCAGGAGTTTACACTCCTCTTCTGTGTGGCCTTGAGTGGGACCAGGAAGGTTTGCTTCCAGCTTTGGTGGGGCTGAGCAATATGTTTAATTGGCTTTGTGAACGAAAGAATTGGATGATTTTCCTTTTCACCCTTAAAACACTGAGCAAGATTACCAGGAGCATCTACTTTGTAGAGGAATTTGTGGTTTTCAAAGGGATCCAGAAGGAGAGTCAGAAAAAGTGGTGGGAATGAAGATGGTATCTCTCCTGCGGCTGAAAGACCTTTGGTAGGACTGTATCTGCCATGGGAGATAACAGCTTTCACATGGACAGCAGAGAGAATGTTTCCTGGATAATGGGAGGGACTGTTTGACAGATATTAAACTGGAGGAAATTGAAGGCTTTGCCAAGTTTCATGATAAAACAGTATTTCTCACGGTGAGGTCAACCCTTGTTTAATGCAAGCTACTGCTTTTAATACACAGTGGGAATGTGGAGGATGTGGGATACAGCATCAGACTGTCATCAAGGTATGTATAGAGGGCCCACAAGTTAACATTTAGAAAGAAACTAAATGAGTATCGAGATAATAAAAATAGTGGAGCAAGAATTTGGAATCCACTGATGAGCTAGAAATTGATCACAATTATCAATAGTGAGTCCTCTAAGGGTTTGAACCCAAAGCCCTTCTGGATTCCTAACTCCCACAGATGTCAGAAAGAGCAGAGTGTGTGAAAGGAAGGCTAAATTAGATTCTTAGTAGAGAGTACTAATGAGTTGGGTAACAGGGTTTGGAATTATTTTTAAAATGCTTACCAATACTATAAAGAATTGTATAAATTCATTGCTGTTGGATATTCTTTCAGCCCCCAAAGCCAAGATGAAAATAGGGCTGGGTGAATAGAACTTTGCACCAGGGCAGTGACTTCCATGAGGCTACTTCCTCTTGGGGGAGGGATGCACTTCTGGCTCAGATCGATGGCACCAAGTACTACACTGTGACCAACTCCATTTTCATTTTCAATCCCCAGTTCTCATTCCCTAAGGATCCTTTCTTTCTCTAGGCCCCACCTTCTCCCACCACTGCATCCCCAAATCCTCTATCCTTCCATGTTTTCAGAGGGTTGGAGGCTCCAACAACCAGTTTGTATCACAGGGACTGAGGCTATACTTTCTGGGAAACTAGCTTCTCCTACTATTGGCATGACCGTACCCAGCTGGGGCAGACTATTTTCTGCATCCTGTCCTGCCTGAATTTGGGTTGCCAGAATTCATGGGTTTGGCTCTGCTCCAATGGCTAGATACAAAATAGCAATCTTACAATTCACTAAGCATTGAAATGTTAGCCACAGTACTTTAAAGTTCACACAATAATTTTTTAACATTCATTTTTTTTAATTCCAATTTAATTCCAAATTTTCTCTCTTCCAGCCCCTTCCTCACCCATTAAGAAGGCAAGCAATATGATACCTATTCTATATCATACAATAATCTAATGAGCTAGGTAATATAAGTATTTTTATCCCTATTTTAAATTGAGGCCTACGAGTTGAAGTGATGTGTCAGTAGTCATAAAGCTAATAAGTAGCAGTTGACCATCATTGTCTTACCTGGTCCTGACAACAAGCCAATGGCACAGGTAGGGCAGGAAATTGTTATCCCTGTTTTACAGATGAAGAAACTGAGCTTCAACGAGGTGAAATCATCATGCATACATTACGTAACCAGAAGTGATAGAGGTGGGGTCCAAATACTGGTCTTCTGACTTGTCACTTGTTCTTTCCACTTTAATAAGAATTGACATTTATATAGAATTCTAAGGTTTACCAAGAATTTTGCAGACATATTTCATTTAAGCCTCACAACTCTGTGAGGAATTTATTATTATTATTATTATCATAACAGATGAGGAAACTGAGGTTCTTCAGAGAAGTTAAATGACTTACCTAACATACAGCTAGCAAATGTTGGAGGATTGCCTTCATGATTCCAAGTCTAGTAGTCTAGCCACTGCAACACACTTCCTTCTACTCTGATCATGATGGATGAAACAAAGCTCTACACTGTTTTAAGTGTGAGAACAAACACCATACATAGTACTTCCTTGGAGAACCTGTTGCTCATTGCTTCACATCCTTTACCCTCCTGGCATGACTCCATCCACTTGCTGAGGATGTCTCTACCGCTGATTGGTGGTTAGAAGACAGGTAAGTCTGTCACATTAAATTAAGATTCCATTCTGAAGATGCGGGACCACCAAACAACCCTCTCGAGATGAACAGACCTCCATTTCTATTTCATTTTGAAAGGAAAATCTTTTCCAAACACTGGAGTTGCCTGTTTTGCCTCTCGGGAATACAATAACCAGACATTGATTTCTGCTGAAGTTAACATCAAGAATTATTGAACTGAGAAGTACACATTGCCCTGGTCTTTACCTCAGTCAATATTTGCCTTGAAAGATAATTAATCTTGATGTTGAGTAAAAGCAGAAGCCAATAGATGTATTCTGAGTTGCCTACATGCTAGAACGAAAGTGTAATTTATAAAGCAGATGAAGCATTTTAGAGGAACTCCAAACATTTGCAAAGGTGCTTTTAGCATGAATAAGTTGACTTCAAAATTGCAGCCCATGGATTGAGATCTTCCAAAATGAACAAATGGTACCATTTCCCTTCTGCTTGGTTAGCCAATATAGTCAATTCAATTCCCTAAACATTTATTTAGTGCCTACTATTTGCAAACTACTGTGCTAGATGCTGGGGATACAAAGAACAAAATGAAACTGTTCCTGCCCTCGAGGAGCTTCCATTCTACTGGGGAAATGTAGCATGTACACCAGGAAATAAATACAAAGCATATGCCAAGTAGTAAAAAGTTAACCTAATAAGAAAACAGCATCCTAAGAAAGTAGCTGACTTGTTGTCTCTGGCTTATAACGAAACCCTTCTAGCTTAGAACCTATTGATTTCAAAAAATCCGATATCAAAGAATTCCATGTCTTTGTATGTTTTCCACTAAAGGAGGAAAGAAAGACAACAACCATTCAGAAAAGTTCATGACTGGTTATTAGGAGAATACCAGACAGTTTGTGAGATGCTGAGCCAGAGGCCAAATGCTTTGAGGCCCCAGAGAAGAGCATTGCCAGTGTTTCAAATAGGTACTGCCCTTGGAGTGTTATCTTAAAAGAGAACCCTCTGAGAGATCTTATACTAGCAGAAGTGTAAGAAGGAGAGGAAGATGCATTAATTACTCTATGGGCTTCCAACCTAGAAGGGACAATAGAAATCTTTTTGTCAGTGATCTGTAAAAATCTTTATTTTACAGATGAGGAAACTAGGACCAGAGAAGAAAAGAGACTACGGGGTCACACAGCTAATAAACAGTAGAATTGGAACTTCACCTATTCCTCTGATAAAAATCTAGCACACTTTCTCCTATATCATTTAATAGTCTCCTTTTTTCTAGCTGGTGATTTTTCACTGGTTACAACCATGTAACATGTAATTTGTGTCTCTTGTAATATAAAATCCAGTCTTTAAGGATATTAGTATGGTCCTGGAAGTTGACTAGTTAGGGAAGGGATGACAAAGGTATAAGGCTGGGACTCAGTTTCCTCATCTGTAAATGAAGATCTTTGACTAATAGATCCTTAAGTTTCCTTTCAGCTATATAGAAGGCCCTCTAATGTATTTGTTTTCCACATCCTTATTTGGCTTAATTTCAACATGGCCCTGATCCCATCAGTCCAGACTTCCTCATTCCCCTTCCCAGTCAGCCTCAACCTCACAACAGTAATGAAATGCTACATCCAAACCCCTAAACAAATTTCTGGTAGAAAATGGATTTTGAAGGTTAGTGTATTTTTCTCTTTCCAGCTGTGTGCTACCTAGAAGGTCACACAGACAAGAAGTACAGATTTACACATGGGGCAGTCAAAGTCAAATCCTCTCCTGTGTTCCTTGCCTGAAGTTATACACCCAGACTTAAGATGGAGCCCCTAGAAAAAAGACTAGGCTTCCAGATTGCTATCTCAAAACTTTAGGAAGTACTTATTAGCTTGATCTTGGAATGACCTGGAAGAAGAACTGACATCCAAAAGGCATTTTAAGGCATCAAGGTAGAGCAATGATAGGATTCAGGAAGGCCTGAGTTCAAATCCAGTCTCAAATATTTACTAGCTGTGTGACCCTGGGCAAGTCACTTAACTTTTGTCTGTCTCAATTTACTCATCTAATGAGGAAATTCATAAAATGAGATGATTGAAATAGATACCCTCTAAGATCTCTTGTAGCTCCAAATCTCTCCTGCCATTAATCACCTTATTTCTTGTGTGATCTGAGGCAGGTTGCTTTCTTACTCCATTGATGATGGAGCAATTTCCTTATTTATGAAATGAGTTGGAGTAGTTGACCCCTAAGGGCCCTTCCAACTCTAAATCTGAATATATAATGACTTTACTTCCTATGTGATCTGGGCAAGTAATTTCCCTTCTCTGCACCCCAGTATCCTCATTTCAAAAGGAGAAGATTGGACAAGACAATTTCAGAGGCCTCATCCATCTCTAAAGCCTATGAGACTCTAAGTGACTCCAGAAGGCTTAATGGGGCATCATTATTTATGGCTGGGTCTTTTATTCCCTACATCTGGGTTTAGGTTTTTTTTCTAAAGATACTAAAGGGGATTGACAATGCATAAGCCCTCCAAAAGACCAATTTAAAGCTACTTTGCTGTTGGCATAGAGGCCAACTCCACAATCCTCACTTCATTTGGGTTTTGTCTCTGCCAGTCTGGTATATAATCCATCTCCTTTTTGTCAAGAGATAGAAAATATCTGTCATTTAAGAGAAGGCTCTAAATGTCACCACCATCAGGGATCAATGATTGTCCCCTTTCTAGTGTGCAAAGCAGAAACAAACCCTGAAAGCTTATAGAGGCAAACAACATGGAATCACTAAAGGGTGATGATTTTTTTTCTTGACATCACATGTGCCTGGGAACAAAAGTTTATGAACACTTTTAAGACTGGCTATGTTATATTGCTCATGCTTAATCATCTTTCCTCTGAAGTCATTAGGATAGGTTTTTTTTTCTTTTCGCTTTGATTTCTTTTAAAGAATGTCCTCTCAGTCAGATTGAAGAGGAAATTCTCATTTTTCTGCTGACAGGTTTGGGTACAAGTGGAAATCATAAAAGAAGTTGCTGCATCATCAGTGGAGTAAGGAAACAGGAAAGTGAACCCCATTCCAAGTTGAGCCATCTCTGCTGTAGTTGCCTTTCTACTGATGACCACAGATTTTCCATCTAGGCACTGGGCCAGTTTGACTAAAGTTCCTACAGTAGAAGGGTTTTTTAAAAACCCTAAAACGACCCCCTGAAAAAAGAGAGAAATTTCATTGTGAATTCATATGAAAGAGTATAGATAAAATATTTTGATCTCGTGGAAATCATGCATACTTCAAGATTCACATTTGGGTGCTTTCTTTGTTATCTGCCCTTCACAGATGCAGTTCATGGCTCCTGAATACCTTAATAGATGATCTTCATGACTTTGTGAGTTGTGAAAAAAAAATCACTTGGTAGCTAACTCTTTTTAGCTAGACTAGTCTTTGAATGACAGAAACAGAAGTCAAGCCCATAATGGAAGCCTTCCTACCTTTTGCAGAATCTGCCAACACTTGCACTCTGCTTGCTTAGACTTTGAGAGCCAGTTTGTGATGGGAGGAAGCATAAGAGGAGGGGTTTGGCGGAGGCTTGGAGATAACATCTAAACACAGACAGCAGCAAAAGGTATCACTTGTGACCTGTGTGTGATACTATGTTAAGTGTTCTATAAAAGAAAGAATGAAAGGAGGGGATGTAGAGAATAGATGGAAGAGAGAGGAGGGAAGGGAAGGAGGGAAGAAAGGAAGGAAGAAAGGAAGGAAGGAAGGAAGGAAGGAAGGAAGGAAGGAAGGAAGGAAGGAAGGAAAAAGGAAAGGAAGGGAAAGGAAGGGAAAGGAATGGAAAGGAATGGAAAGGAAATTAAATGAAAGGAAAGGAAAGGAAAGGAAAGTAAAGGAAAGTAAAGGAAAGGAAAGGAAAGGAAAGGAAAGGAAAGGAAAGGAAAGGAAAGGAAAGGAAAGGAAAGGAAAGGAAAGGAAAGGAAAGGAAAGGAAAGGAAAGGAAAGGAAAGGAAAGGAAAGGAAAGGAAAGGAAAGGAAAGGAAAGGAAAGGAAAGGAAAGGAAGGGAAAGGAAAGGAAAGGAAAGGAAAGGAAAGGAAAGGAAAGGAAAGGAAAGGAAAGGAAAGGAATGTTAACACCTTAAAGCTGGAAGGGCATCATTGGGACAGGAAAGAAATAAACAAACATCATTTGCTAAAAAGTACTTCATAATTATCAGATTCAGTCTCTAAGCCATTTAAAACCAAAACAAAACCCAGTCATAAACTTAAGACTATGTCTATGGGTCAGGAATTTACAGAAACATAGGAAGACGTGTATGTATTGGTGTACAATGAAAGAAAACAGAACTATATATACTATAACTACAATAATGTAAGGGAAGCCAATCTAGTGCTTACAATGATGAACACAGGATGAAAACACAGGTCCTTCTTTTGTGCTAAGAGGTAAGAGACCATGGGTACTTAATGCTGCATACGATACCAAACACGTTCATTTTTTCTGTTCATTGTATTCAGCTTTGTTCCTTTGTGAAAACAGGGCTCAACTGCTGGGGTACATCAGGAACCACTGTGATGTACAAAGGAGTCAATAATTTTGTTTTGTTTTGTTTTTGTCTACATATCAATATGGCAGCTACTTCCTCAGAAGACTAGGTTTTGCTACTTCTTAGCTGTATGGCCCTGGACAATACACATCACCTCTGCACCACTGTCTCCTTATTTTTTTAAAAATGGGAATAAGCCCCTCACTTCCTACTTCACTATTTCATTGTGATAATGACACAAGATAATGTATGTAGAATGCTTTGTAAACAGTCAAAAGATTATATAAATTATGACTATTATTTTTACAAATGTCAGTTATTATTACAAGTATCAACTATGTCCTTATTCCCATGTTTCAGAGTTGGAAGGGACCTTAAAGATAGCCCGGTGTCATTTCTCACCCCAGTCCAGCATTCCCTCCATGCCATATCCATCAGACAATCAGAATTCCAGTTGTACCTTCCAAATTAGATTGGCTTGTAGTTTACCTCCTTGCTCAATATGCAGTGATTTCATGTAATTCCTCTGGCCTGGAAAACATAAAACAAAACAGTTGGCACTGATCAGCCAGTACCAACTGCAGAATCTCAAAGCTGCACCTAGAAGGTTCTTGAAAGGTCCCAAAAGGATATATTTCAGAGTTTACGGAGATGTGATGACAGCCTTTTGTGGAAGCTACCTGCTGATGTCTCTACTAGTGGCCCTGGCAAGCAAGCAATGGGCAGGATTCCTGATCAGAGTAAGATTGTCTTCTTTAGCATTTCCCTTTTCTTCCATTTGTTTAACAGCAGGCTGTATATAATCCCCACAGAGGCCTTGTCACTAAATTAAATATTAAAAATGCATGCCATTAATGCCTAACCATGGAGCCAAGTCATAAAATCCACCCTCCAGGTTAAGCATTGGCTAAAAGCCAAACGAAATGCTTGAATCTCTCATTTTTAGAGTGGAGGGATCTGACTAAAGTTCTCATCTTGTCTTTAAATCTGCAGTAGGTGGTAGAGATTCCATTGCTCCTCAAACATAGCAATTTCCCATAAGCCCTTCTGTCCTTTAGGAAGAACGCTACATGGACCTATGTCCTAAAGAATTTTAAAGTCTATTAAGAAATTGCAATCTCAAAAACCAGGACAGTCGTTTAGAATGTACCCTGGATTTGGAGCAGGAAGGCCTGGGTTTGAATCCTAGCTCTGTCATTTATTATATTTGTGACCTTGGACAAATCACTTCCTTTCTCCAGGCCTAACTTTCCTCTTCTATAAAATGAGGGATTTTACTAATAGTCTCAAAGGTCCCTTCTAGTACTAACACACTCTGATGTCACTTATAAATATTACTAAGTGAAAACACCTAACAAAAAAATGAGTCTCAGAGTACAGGAGTTGGCCAAGGACAACAGGGACACTTCTAACCTATGAAAAAAACCTAAGCTCTTTGAAAACTGATATTTTGAGAGAAAAGCTGCTATCTTTAGAGAGTTCTGCATCTGCCTTTTTGGCCTTAATTCCCATTATTCCTCTTTTCATGCTATATTCCAGCCAAACCAGAATACTAACTACTCCCTTATCTCATTCAGCTCTCTCCAGCCTCCATGCATTCCACATGCCTAGAAGGCATTCCTGTGGTATCTCCACCTGTTCAGAGCGTGATAGATCCAAAACTGAAAGAGACCTTAGAGAATATATAATCCTAATCCAACCCTTTTTATTTGAGAAATGAGGAAAGGGAGGTTTCCTAGGCCACATAATTGAGAGAGAAACAGAGAAAGACAGAGACAAAGAGACAGACAGAGAAAAAGACAGAGAGAGACAGAGATGGAGAAAAAAACAGAGAGACAGAAAGACAGAGACAGAGAAAAAGAGAGACAAAGGACAGACAGAGACAGAGAAAAAAGACAGAGAGAGACAGAGATGG
This sequence comes from Trichosurus vulpecula, assembly GCF_011100635.1. NCBI lineage: Eukaryota > Metazoa > Chordata > Mammalia > Diprotodontia > Phalangeridae > Trichosurus > Trichosurus vulpecula. Next base: position 84,499,567 of record NC_050581.1, read on the forward strand.
AGAAAAAGACAGAGACAGAAAGACAGAGATGGAGAAAAAGAAAGACAAAGGACAGAGACAGAGAAAAAGACAGAGAGACAGAAAGAGAGAGAGACATAAAAAGACAAAGAGAGAGAAAAAGAGAAAGAGACAGAGAGACACAGAGGGGGAAGGGGAGAGGAACAGGGAGAGGGAGAAGGAGAAGGAGAGAGAGAGAGGGAGAGGGAAAGTGAGAGGAAGAGGGAGAGGGAAAAGGAGAGGGAGAGAAAAAAGTATAGCTGGCCCTGGAAAGAGCCTTGGAAGACACTCATGCTTAGCGAGCAAAAAAATTATAAAACAAACAAAAACCCTGATAAATCATGATCAGATAGGTTGAAAGAGAATCAGAAGAGAATGGTGACACAGAAGCCAAAGGAGAAGAGGATGTCTGGAAAGAGAGCAGAGTCTCTAGCATATCAACAGTTGAATGAGTTCAAATACAAGTTAGACTGAGAACAAGGTATTACTGTAAGTAACAATTTAGAGAAACTTTGAAAGCTGCCTTACTAAAATTATGGCATCAAGCACCAGCCCTGGAGTCAGGAGGACCTGAGTTCAAATGTGACTTCAAACACTTGACACAATTGCTAGCTGTGTGACTTTGGGCAAGTCACTTAACCCCAATTGCCCTGCCTTCCTCCCTCCAAAAAAAAAAATTATGGCATCAGAAGCCAGGTTGCAATGGTCTGAGAAGTGAGTAGATGGTGAGAAAGAGTAGACAACAAGTGTAGACAACTCATTCTAGCAGCTTGGCAGTAGAAAGAAAGAGGAATATAGGATAATCGCTTGAAGAAACATTAGGGCCAATTGAAGGGTTTTTGGTTTTTATTTTTAAAAAATGATGGTGACATCTGAAAGTCTGTAGGTAGTTGAAGAAGCCAACAGATTGGGTAGATATTAAGGTAGTAAGTAGCAGAGCCGGGATTCAAATCCAAGGCCTCTGGCTCCAAACCCATTTCTCTTTTCATAAGCCACTGACATTCTCCCACTGAAGATTCGCCACTGAAGTTTTTCTCTTTCACCAATCTGTACTCAGAGTCTATCTCCCTTTCGAAACTTTCCCTGAGTCCTACCTCCTCAAAATGTTATAAACTTTTGTCTGGACACCTTTGTTCTCATGATGTTCTACCTTGTATTATATTCATTTATATACTTGTCATATCTCCCCTATTTGATTATTTAAGGAAGTGACTCTCTCATTTTTTTTATCTTTATATCTCTAGTATACCCAATAGGACCCTGAACACAAGAAGACTTTAATGTTTTTCAGATTGAATAAAATCTAGTGGTCTTTTCAGCTTCTTTCAATCCTGTAACAGTATTTGCATGAGTGTCCACACAATATGTGGCATCCTGCTAAGTCCACTCGAATGAGGGGGACAAAAGGTCATCCAAACAGCTGCATATCCAGTGGGAGACAAATGAAAGATCTTGTTGCATCTCACTTGAAGTGGCCTGATTAACATGATCTCACAGATTTCAGCTTGGTCCTAATTCTTGCTCAACGCCAACCTTAAACGGATGAGGACTAATTAGTTGAATACCCAGGATGATTTATGGCCACTAGGAAGATCTTCACTCTCAAATTTCTCCTCTGTACTATCTGAAATTCAGTTTACTTTATCATGTCAGATGGAATACCGTCAGTTCTAGATTTATCTTAGTTAAGAATTGTGGAGTTTTTTTTAAATGCGGAACTCCCCAGAAGGTAAATGAAAGGGCCTAGCAAGCAATCATTCACACAGTAGTGTGAATTAGTTTGGTCTGAGCTTGCTTTCCTTTTCACACCTACCTGAGATCAGAAGGCTAAGGAAATTGGAGTATTTAGGCTGGGAGAGAAGGAAGAGTCATGGATCACTTTGAGGTGGGATATATTGGATAATTCAGTGAAAGAACTTCTGGACTGAGGACATTAACAAATACAGACTTTTCCACTTTGTTCTCTAGCCCTGTTTTCATGAATACTAATCACAGCAAATAAATCATTTAGTCTGATTCATCAGCGGCTTTGCAGATAATAAAGATATAGGCTTTTAGAATGGAAGAGACTTGATTATCCAATCTAACTCCCTCCTTTTATGAAGAAGATGATGGTGACAATGCCTTAAGGTTTGCAAAGTACTTTACAAATATTGCTTTGTTTTATCCTCTTAACAACTGTGGGAGGTAGATGCTATTATCACCCCCATTTTATAAATAAGGAAACTGAGTGAAGTGAGTCAGCCAAGGCCATACAAACATGGTAAGTGGACAGGACTCAAATCAAGGTCCTCTGACTCCAATTTCAAGTTCTTTCCGCTAAACACCACGCATACCTGAATGCCCGGCCTTGAGAATGATTCTTCACTGAATCCAATACTACATTCCTTGGAGTCCACTCTCAGGCTCATTACATGAAGCCAAAACTTAAATACATCAATACTGCAACAGATTAGTAATCTCACTGTTGTGGGCACTTCTTTCACTTGTGCTATTCACAACCCTTCCATGTCTTTTCATCCTAGGTAATTTCCTCCCACAACAAACTGACCTTTGTGCTTTTCCTTGACATTGGAATTCCATTTCCCACCTCTGTGCTTTTGCAAAGGATATGAACAAAATAATAAATAATAGTTGACAATTATATTGTACTTTAGGGTTTATAAAGTACAAACATTATTGCATTTGATTCTCACAACAACCTTGTAAAGCAAATACCACAATTATTATCTACAACTCATGAGTTTAGCAAACTCAAGTTCAGAGAGGTTCAGTTATTTACCTCAAGTCACACAGACAATGAGTGTCTGGGATGGGCTTCCAATCCAGATTTCTCTTATTCTTTGCATTGCACAACAGTAATGAATTAACCAGATATTTAAGCACTGTGATGATCCAATTCAGAAATTTAAAATATGTATATGCATGTATATACATAAATATGTATGCATATATATGTATATATACATATATATAAAAACCATGCCTCACAGTCTGCATCTCCAGTGCCTAGCAGTGGCACATAGTAGGTGCTTGATAAATAAATGCTTGCTGGTTGTTACTTTTTTTAAATAAGATGGAGATTTTTATGAATTAAAGTGTCATAAATAATATCATCATAAAGATATTAAGAATGAAGCAAAATATCAGACTAAATCTTTTGCCATTTTATTAATAATGGTGTTATTCATAACAATAACTAACATTCTTTCATCACCTTAAGGTTTACAAAACTTTTGTTCTCTGCCTGCCTGTGGCACTAGTACTAGAGCTACCAGTCTGGTCTAGGCATATGGTTGGGCACAGAGAGCAAGGACTGCATTTACTGCCCCACTTACTGCCAGAACTGCTATGTCATTGGAAAGCAGCCAACTGCTGGTGCCACCATATCATTAGAAAGCCTTCTGTTGGGCCAACAGAAAAATAACAACATTGTGAAAGGCCGCTAGCTCCCCCATCTGGCCATGGGTAGCTAGCCAGCCAAGGCATCCATCAGAAGCTTTACATGAATTTATTAACATAATTAATACTCAAAAAGGTAGGCAGCCTGGCAAAAGTGGATGGATAGCTGGCCTTAGAATCATGAAGCTCTGGGTTCAAGTCTTGCCTCTGACATTTACCAGCTATGTGGCACTGGGAAGGTCACAATCTCTCAGTGCTCCAAGAAACTCTTTCAGACGTGATGATCAGAGGAATCACTCATTGGAATTTGTTGAAAAGCCATTCCCTTTGAAATCACAGGTTCTAATGATCGTATTAACAACAGCAACCGTTCACATTTATGTAGTACCTTCCTTATAACACCCTATGGGAAAAGTAGTATAAATGGGGCTCAGAGAAATTAAGTGAATTACCTAGCAACACAAAGCTAGTAAACATGGGAATCTAGATTAAGCCCCAAATCTTTAGACATCTACTCCCAACACTTTTTTCACTGTACAAATTTATGACATCAAGGATGAGGAGTTTGATTAAGTTATATCTCCTCCATGAAGCCTTACTATCCTCAATACTTACCTCCCCCGTATACTATAGTTATCTGTGTCTTCCTCTTTCTCAACCTCCCCACTCCAACCCTGTGTTAGAGGAGATGGGAAAGACTTAGGAAGGATTCAGCTCTGCCTCTATTCAGTGGGGAGGATTTATCATATCAGAGAAGATTGAATATTGACTGGCCAACTCGACCTCTACATCAGCACCCACCAGTGTTACATACTTATCCCCAACATTTAGCACAGATAGCTAGTGCAGTACCTAACACATGGTGTGGTCAATTCTTAATATATATTTGGTTGCTGAATTTGAAAGCAACTTCCAGACATCACTAACTCAACTTGTGTGATTCTGGACAGACATATACTTAATGTCTTCCTGGGCAGATGGGATGGAGCAGAATGAGAAAGCATTTATTAAGGACTTACTGTTGTCCAAGAATGGTACACACCATTGAGAATATAAAAATAAAAGTGAAGTGGTCCCTGCTCTTCAGAAAACTTAGCTTCTAGTTAAGGAACGTCACACATATAGAAGGGATCCATGGCAGGGTAGATGGAAAGGCCTACTGGTCCTTAGGATGAACAGCAGGGTGAATGATGAGGCCACTTCAAGACTCCACTATTTTACTGGAAGGATTGTAATTGGGAACTTCCAGCTCATCAAAAGGGTATAAGCAGTTATGTTCATCTGGCAGCCCAGGGGAAGGCCCAGGATTCCTTAGGAAGGGGAGATCTTGGAGGGCATTGAGGAAAGAGGATGTCAGCTTTGGGGCTTGGAAAAAGGAATTTTCCACTAGTCTAGTGGACTTGTCTGAAAGATGTCAAAAGTTTATTCTTCCCTAATTTCAAAGGCCATCAAAAAGAAACATTCTACAACTAGCTTTCACTTCCCAAAGTCAATATTCATTCTGCTCAACAGAGAATTATAAAGTGATAGATAACCCAAAGTTGTAGGTAACTCTCTGTCACAAATACTTTGTTTGGGAAGGTGTTTTTGTACTGGATGTTTTGGCAACAGGATATAGATATAGACATAGTTAAGTAGTACTGGACTGAGCATCAAGAGGCCTGGATTTGGGGCCTAGATCTACCACTGCATGGTCTTGGACAGCTCACTTTATACCTCTTCCCCCGTGTTTTCTCCTCTACGAAGTAAAGGGATTGGAGGAGATGCAATCCTGTAATCATGGAATTGGATACTTAAACAAAACTACAATCCTACACTGGCCGGGTCTGACTGGTCATCTTTCCCACCAAGTCCCCTTGCTCAGCAACTTCCATTCCAGACCCCCTACTTCATGCTGACAATGGACTGAATCACTTCTGAGACAACTGCTGAGCTGAACTGAAAAGCTGCTGGTGCAATCTTATAATAGCATAGATTTTAGGTTGGATGAGACCTTGCCAACCCCTTCTTTGTGCAGATGAGGAACAGAGAGAGAAAGTGACCTCTCCAAAGTCACACAAGTCACACAGTAAAGAGGAAAGCTGCACTTCAAACCTGTGCCCTCTGATTCTAAACCCAGGATCCTCTCTACTAATATCTTTGGTCCACACTGGTGGCAGGAAGATCCTTTTATTATGGCTTAAAAGTCTTCCTCTTCTAGCCCTGGCTCTGCTGGAGTAAATAAAGATGCTATTTATGTCAGCAGAGGCCTCAATTAAGCACGATAAACAACCATGTCCAAAAGACTATAGCTCCTTTCCTCTGGATTCTCTCCAAATTTTCAGCATCCCTCAAGTCTCAGACATGAGTCTCTGAAGTGGTCCTGACCAATGGAGAGGTAGGTGCGTCATCAGGATGCATATCATTATGAATAAAAGTAATGGAGGAAAGTGACATCTGTTTAGAATCTTAGAAGGTTAGAAATGGAAAGGGCTTTGGAGATATCCAGTCCAAACCCCCATATAAATGTGAAGCAATGAGGTATAATGGATATATAGTATACATGCATACACATATAGGTGTGTATACATATACATAAATAATATGTATGTACGTATGTGTTGAATGCATGAAAGTACACAGGATTTAAAGTGTAGAAACCTGTGCTTCAATCTCCTTTCTGCTATTTAGTGCATGCATGACCTTTACCTCTCTAGATCTGATTCCTCAACTGCAAACGGAGGTCCCTTCCAGTTGCAGGCTATGATCCCATGTATCAAATAAAATAGCTTTGAGAACTCAATCAAGTCATTTAACCTGTGAACTTTTTTTCTCCTCTATAAAATGGCCTAATAAATAATCTGCTTACTTCATACAGTTGTGGGATCAAATAAGATTTTTTTTAAATATGGTATTTTAAAATTATAAAGCACTATGCAAAACGTGAAGTATTATCACCATATAAATGACACCATCTTCCAAGAAAGTCAAGTGAACCCGTAAAATTATAAGGAAAGCAAAAAGTGGGTCCAAGCCCTTAAGGAAGTTAGAATTTAATAACAACTGACATTCATATAGCATTGGAAGTTCTCAAAGTACTTTACATACATGTTTTCATTTGGTCTGCACAACAACCGTGTAAGGCATGTGAGGCCATTTGGGATTTTCTTCACTAAGATACTGGAGTGGTCTACTATTTCCTTCTCCAGCTCATTTTACTGAGGAGGAAACTAAGGTCAGGGTGAAGTGACTTTCCTAAGGTCACATAGGTAGTAAGTGTCTGAGACCAGATTTTAATTCAGGAAGATGAATCTTCCTGACTTATAAAGCTTAGGGCTCTATCTATTGAGCCACCTTACTGGCCTAGTCTAAGGCAATATCACGTGGGTTAGCCCATCTTGAAGGCAGTAATATAAACGAGTAGGAATAAAGACCTAAAGAAAATCCATGTACATAGCTAATTCCTCTCTCAGAATCAGAGAAATGAGAGGTGGTTGGAGAGACTAGAGTTAAGAAAGGCTCCATGGAACAGACTTAGTTTTTGTAAAACCTTGGACAGATCCCTTCCCCTATCTAGGTCTGTTTTTTCTTCTAAAAATGGAATGAGACTGGATGGTTTTAAAGGCACTTTCTAGCTCTATGCACTTATGATCCTACGGTTCCTTTCCTAGAATCAGCAGAGAAATCCCAAAGAGAGAGGAAAGCATTGACATCACACACAGCTCAGGGATAAGGGCTTTTAGTCAGTACAAAGTTGGGCAACATTATTCAGGGCACCCCCAGCTTTCGGGCTTTACATCCTTTCCCTCTCCTTGGCTTTCCATCCTCCTCTAGAATTACCTGTCCTCAGTCTTCCTATAAAAACATCTTCTCATTAAATTTCACTGGTTTAAAATCTCTTCTCTTCTCTTTTAATTGGAATCAGAACCTTAATATAACTAATCACTATCCCAAAGGGACTAGAATGCCTTGTCCCACTAAGAGACTCCAGTGCTGAGCTTATGGGGACTGGGTTCAATCCTGAGGGCCCCTCAAAGAAGGGAGCCATGGCTTTCCTCAGATTTCTTTTCTCATTGTGCCTCATCTCTTAAACAAAGGTTTAGTTTGGGCTGATGTTTTGGTCTCTCTCAAAGGCATCAACAGGATCCTTTCTAAAAAGCTAGTCAGTGTACAAAGTAGATGAGGTACGGGACAGCTATTTATTTCCTCTGCCACAAAAGAAATACCTAAGACGAGAAAAAGATTCATAAACACCCCTTGACAAATACTTAAAACATAGAGCATTGTGTGGCACTATTGAATGAGTATTTTACTTTCACCTCGGCTTTACACTGTCCCAGTAATTGACTCAATGTTCATATTTTCTAGTAAGTATGGGAATGGCTAGGACTCTTCTTTCTGCTAATGGTCTTTTTCTCCTTAAGAAGGGTGTAGCTGATGAAAGGACCTCTGGGCCCTCTTAATGATTCCACAGAGAGGTAGAAAGCCTACGTATCAGGATAGTTGTTTGGTCACCCTTCCTCAGGGAAAGAAACAAAAGCAGAAGAAGCAGCAAGAGACTTGGGGTCCAGGCTCAGGCTTGTCTCAATCTTATGTGTGAGCGTCACTATTGCTCCCAGGGAGAAGTAGGGAAGGGGTGGGGGGAATCCCATTAAATCTGAGAGAAAGCTATTAGAGTCCCAAGCCACATATTCAGAAGAGGGCAAGAATAGAAAGTTGTTTCCTTTGAAGTCTACAGCTCCTGTTGCTCCATGATGGCCAGTCCTCTTTGACACAGCCCATTCCTGCCCCATCAATAACACATGAGAGATGGTTCTTAGGGACCAGCCAGAAGCATGCATTTATGCATGTCCTCTATTAAAAAAGCCAAACCATATTTCGCAAAAAGTGGCCAGGGCCTCTGAGCGTCTGAGGCTAAATACTCTTGCATGAGGAGTGCCCTGGCCAGAATATATGTGTTATACCAGAAGTGGTCAGGTCACAGGCCTATCCCTACATATGCTGCATGAGATGGCGACTATTAAGTTAAAAGAATGATGCACAGAGATCTAGAGGGATTTAGATGGAGAAGATTTAGAGGTTTATTAAATAGTGTTCCACTTCCTTCAAAAGCATAGTATTTTCACAGTTGGGAGGGGCCTTAAAGGTCATTTTATCTAATTTTTTCATTCTACAGAAAGGAAAACTGAGGCCCAGAGGTGTTTAGTGACTAGTTGAAAAATCATACAGGCAATTAAGAGGCAGAAGAGATCTGAACCCAAGTCTTCTGACTCTATGTTCAGCCCTCTTCCCCTGTCATGCTCCCTTCTACTACTTAGGCAATAAGTAGGTGACCTCCTCCAGGCAAAGCCAGCTCTGCTTCCTAGCTTATTTTAAGGGTGGGACATGTGATAATCAGGTATCCCTGAGAAGAATGTGTCTCTGGAGTTAAAGAGCATGTGTCCAAATCCCAACTCTGACACTTACTCCCTATGTATCTTTGAGGAAGTCATTTAACTTCCCCAGAACTTAGTTACCTCCTTTATAGAGTGAAGGGATGGAGACTTAATGGCCTCTGAGTTCCCTTCCGGCTCTATGATCCAGCACCAGTTGATTGAGAGGCCAACCAACCTCAGGAGCCTGAATAAATAAGGAATGACAATCCAAGCTCAATCAATCCCCTATTCACATAGCAGACAGTCACCTCCTTACGGAGGAATGACAAGGAGTTTTTAATGCTCCTACAGGCACAAATAGCACTGTTGGGGGTGGGGTGGTAGGGTAAGGTATGAGTGGGTGTAAAGGTACATTCTCCCCTCCCTACCCCCCCATATCTTTAACAAAGAACAACCTGTGCCAGTTTTAGCCTCTAAAGACAGGGCTCAGTCTATGTTTTTGCTGTGTTTAAGTGAAGGTTCATTACTTCAATAATGAATTTTTAGAACTCTCCGACCAGTGCTCTGATAGAGATGGAAATGCATTCTCTCTTTTCCTTACCCCCCTCCCCTTCCTCCCTCTCTCCCTTCCTTCCCCCCCCCTTCTCTCTCTCCCTCTCTCTCTCTCTCTCTCTCTCTCTCTCTCTCTCTCTCTCTCTCTCTCTCTCTCTCTTTCGCTTTCTCTCTCTCTCTCCCTCTCTCTCTCTCTCTCTCTCTCTCTCTCTCTCTCTCTCTCTCTCTCTCTCTCTCTCTCTCCCCTGTGCAATGGCACCATCTTGTGACCAATTCAAAGGACAACAGCCAACCGTTTATTTCTAGTGTGTAAATGTCAAACTGAATATGGGTAGAATTCATTCTATTTTCATTAGATTGACAGGAGAGGAAGGAAACAAGCATTAAGCATTTACTATGTGCCGAGCACTGTGTTAAGAGCTTTACAAATATTCCCTCAGTTGATCCTCACAACAGCACTGAGGAGTAGACATCATTATTCCCATTACAGTTGAGGAAACTGAAGTAGATAGTGATTAAGTGACTTGCCCAGGGTCACACAGCTAATAAGTGGATTTGAATCCACATCTTCCTGACTGCAGACCCAGTATTCACCGTACCACCTTGCTGCCTTGCTGCTGATGTCCCATTGAAAGAATAGAGATTACTGTGTTGTTTACTCATGCTTTGCAATGCTCAATGGACATAATATGTCTCAAATAATTAACTAGGGCATTGTCCAAAAGAGGGTGTTTTCCAGGTTTCAAAACATAAGGAGAAAAGAAATTCTTCTGTGCCAGGGCTTCTTAACCTAGAGTCCACAGGCTTGTTTTAAAAAATATTTTGATAGCTGTATTTTGATATAATAGGTTTCCTTTTCAATGCTAGGTATTTGATTTTATACATTTAAAAACATTATTCTGAGAAGGGGTCCACAGGCTTCACCAGATTGCCAAAAAGAACCATGACACAAAAGATGTTAAGAACCCCTGTGCTAACTCTGTTTGAAAGTAGCATGAAGTATGTACAGGGAGCATCAGCACAGTATAGAGAGTGCTAATCTTCCATTGCCTGCTCCAAAGCTTTCTCACCACCATCTTACTGCTTATTTGGGGGTGCATTTCATACTGCACTCTCTGTGGGGAGCTAGTGTTCCTCACTCTGTAACTCTGCCTGGTCAGCCTTAGGCCTGGGTCTCATTGCTGTTGACATTGCCAGGGCAGAGGAATGGGATGAGCATTGACCTAAAGAGACAGGAGACCTTTGTTCTGGTACTCCAGCTACTTAACTGCCTGTGACCTTGGATGAGTCACTTCACTTCTCTATGCCTCAGTTTTCAAATCTACCAAATGGGACAATCCCCATCAAGAACCTGTGTGCCAGGTGCTAAGGGTATAAAGATAGCAGTCTCTGCTGTAAAGAACTTAAATTCTATCAGGTCAATGATATATACAAAAACAACAGTATAAATAAACATAAAATGTGTACAAAGCAGTACTAAGTAAAGTAGTAGCAGCTGGGAGATTCAGGAAAGGCTCCATAGAGAAGATGGTACTTGGGCAGGGCTCAAAAGAAAACCCAGGATTCTAAGAGGTAGGAATGAAAAAGGGAATATGTTCCAGGAATATCTGTACTGCCTATTTCACAGACTTAGTGGGTGCTTCAAAAGAGAATATATTTGTGAATGCTCCTTGAAAATGGTGAAGAACTATATATACATTTATAAAAATTTTCCCCCAAAATAGCTGTAATGCTAATTTGGCATTGGTTATATAATAAAGGTAATTAGGTGGTTCAGTGGATAGAGTGCCAGGCCTGGAGGTAGAAAGACCAGAATTCAAATCCAGCCAGAGACTTACTAGATGTGTGGTTCTGACCAAGTCATTTAACCTCTGTTTGCCTCAGCTTCTTCAACGATAAAATGGAATCAATCATGGTACCCACTTCACAGGGTTGTTATGAGGATCAAAAGATATCATTTGTAAAGTTCTAAGCACAAAGCCTGGCACATAGTAGGCACTTAATAAATGCTTGTTTCTTTCCTTCCTGCTTTCCTTCCTTCTCTAACAAGTTCTTAACCTCCAAGTGACTTTCCTGAGGCATGTACCAGTGATTAGGGGCTCCAACAGGGATATAAAAGTTGCCAAGAAAGAAAGGAATCAGGCTGAAGAGGCAAGGGGTTACAGAAGTGCAGAATTTTAGAATTTAAAGAAAATCTCGAGATCATCTACTCTAACCAACCACTTCATTTTACAGATGAGGAAACTGAGGTCCACCAATCTGTCCAAAATCACAGTGGCAAAGCTAGGTCACCCGACTCCCAGGCTGAAGCTCATGCTGTAGCACTGACCTGGCCATGTCTATAGTCATATATGTTAGGTAGAAAGGGAGTAAACAGAACCACGATGAGAAATTTTTGCACTAAAGCCACAAATTGGGCCCGGGACAATATGACATTAGGTGACTGGGAAGGTGATAAGGATTGGGGGAGAAAGGAACCATGGCAAGGGAGGAGCATACCCTAGGCCACCTTCTTGTAGCTTCATATTTAGCTTATTATTAATGCTAACTGAGGATGAAGTTCTGTTGTTTCCAACTACTAAAGGACTTAAGGGACAGATAGGTGGTAGTGGGCCTAGAATTATTAGGAAGACTCATCTTCCTGAGTTCAAATCCAGCCTCAGACACTTATTATGTGACCTTGGGCAAGTCATTTAACCCTGTTTGCCTCAGTTTCCTCATCTATAAAATGAGCTGGAGAAGGAAATGGCAAACCACTCCAGTATCTTTGCCAAGAAAACCCCAAATGGAGTCATGAAGAATTGGATACAACTGAAATAATGTACACATATGTAAGTATATACATAATAAATACCCAAATGTACATTTTCCTAAAAGACTATTTTATGGAGATCTCACACAAGGCAGGCGTTCACACGTTGGTAAGAAGAAGCAATACAAGGACACTTTCAAGGTCTATCTGAACAACTTTGGTATCAATTGTGAGATATGGGAGACACGGGCATGAGATCATCCAGCATGGTGTACCAACATTGAAAAAGGTGCTGTGATTATTCTATGAACAAAGCAGAATTGTGGTAACTCAAAAGAAATGAGAGATGCACCAATTTAGAGACACCTCCCTCCCAAACGATTGCATAGACTGTTGCTATCTGACCTGTGGTAGAGCCTTCCTAGCTCATCTTGCTATGATCAGCCACAGCTGGACACACTGTACATTGACCCTGACATCAAGATGTCATTTGATCCTCTTCAAGCGTGAAGGACAAGCAACAACAACAAAATATAGTTAATAGGAGGTAATTTGGGAGGGAGGGAACTAGCAATTCAGGAAATCAGGAAATGTTTTGGATAAAAGGTGATGTTTAATTGGAGGCCTTCACCTTACTGAAGCTCCTTCTATATTTCCCAGAAGCTGCACTGTATGCAGTTAGGGATCTCCCTTCCTTTCTTCTCTCTCTTCCCAAATTTCTCGAAGAACAACAAAGTAATGGATAAAATCTACCCTCCACAATTGCCCATTCACTGGTCTATGAAGTCTGAGATTCTGATCCTATGCTGGCCAAGGCCGTGTTTTGTGATTCCCACTCTACTGTCTTACTAAAAGCTGACATGCCATTAAAACATTATAAACCTTTGTCTTTACCTCTAACCCAGGGACAGGCCCCCATTAGTGTCATCAAGTATTGAGGCCAGCTATACCACTCAAGTCTCAATGATCAACCAGTAAGAAAATCTCTACCAAAAAACCTCCCAAGTTGCCAATACATTTAGAGGACCAACCACTGACCCTCACTTTTTTTAATAAATTATACTTAACCTTGTATGAATACATACCATTGACTAATAAAACCTCAATAAAATGAAGATCCTTTATAAGGATCTTTTATAGGTTTCATAGGACTAAAAGAATTTAGGAGTCCTTTAGTTTAAAATAATCACAGAATTTTCAGAGTTCCAAGGGTTTTTAGAACTGATCTATTCCAATTCATACCTAAAAAATAATTCCCTCTTTTGTTGTTGTTATTCAGTCATGTCTGACTCTTCATGACCCAATTTGGGGTTTTCATAGCAAAGATACTAGAGTGGTTTGCTATTTCCTTCTCCAAATAATTTTACAGTTGAGGAAGCTGAGGCAAACAGAGTTATATGACTTGCCCAGGGTCACACAGTTAGTGTCTGAGGCTGGATTTGAATTCAGGTCTTCCTGATTTCAGGTCCAGTACCCTATCCAGTGTGCCACCTAGCTGCCCCTCTACATTATACTCAGTTAGCAGTCATACTTTGCTTGAATACCTAAAGTGATGAGGAGCCCACTACCTTTCAGAACAGACCATTCTTTCCAAAAGCTATAATAGGAAGTTTTTCCTTATATGAAGCTTAAATTCACTTCTTCATTACTGACTTATTGCTCTAAGCAAAACAAATCTTAATACTTCTTCAATGATAGAATCTTTCAAATAGTTGAAGGCAGATGCCATGTCCCTGCTAAGTCTTTTTTTCCTTTGGTTAAACATCCTATATGCTTCAAAGCAGGATATCCATTGGAGTTAGAGAATCTGGGTCCAAATTACAACTTTGGCACTTACTACCTACATGATTTTGATTTTAGTCAAATCATTAAACTTCTCTGAGACTCAGTATCCTCAACTGGAAAATGAGGGAGGATAGACTAGATAAATTCTAAGGTCTTTCCCAGCTCTAAATCTGTAAGCTTGGTAATCCCCTCAGAAAAGTGAAACGTCTTGACCAAAGTTGCAAAGATTTACAGAACCAAGATTTAAATCCAGGTTGTCCTTCTCCAAATCCAATGTTCTTTCTAAACAAATTATAATCTATAAAGTAAAGTTAGATCTATTTCCAACCTCACATACCAAAAATATGTCCCTCCCTTAAAACCAACAATAAGCAAAACCTAAATTGTAAAGTATTTGAAACCCCCAGGGTCTCATGTCTTGTTTTTCTCTTCCCAAACCTCCACTGTTCCCACCAAAAAATATTTACCAATGCACTTATTGTATACTATGCTAGGCCACTGGAAGAGATACAGAAATTAAAAAAGATTTTTATCTTACCCTGTGGACACCACCCATACAATTCATACAACCACACCCATACAACCTACCCATATGATCATATAAGGGGAACATGCCCAATTGTGGTCTAATACATTCCTCCTAATAAAACAAATAAGGACTAAGAACAGTTAATTAAACTTGAGCGTCTCCTTTGCGGTTATGTATCCCCAGTGTCTAACAAAGGCCTAGCTCATAGAAAGCACTTCATAAATCCTTGATCACTTATTTTGTGAATGTGTTTCCATGTACCACCTCTCCTATGCCTATTTGCATTTTAAACCTAATCTCTAGATGAAGATTGAAATGCTGCTGTTTACAGAATTTTAGGCATCATAAAGCAAATGGATTTATTTTAAAGGGACAGAGGATCCTCTAAAATTGAATGTTAGAACTAAAAGTGACCTTAGAGATCACATAATCCAGTCCCCTCATTTCACAGATGAGAAAGCCGAGGTCACCATTTTAGCATTGATACTAGAGAAGTATCTAGCACCATGGCTAGGGATAGCTGTAGACTTAGTTAACACTGAAGCTGGAGTAATGTGCAAAGGTAATATTACCCAGATATTGTAGAATGGGCCATTAGCAGTGCCTGGTATACTTAGGAAGTCTGGCCTTTTATTTTTATTTCTGCCTTTAGACAATTTACAGGAGCTAGATTCAAAGTCCGGTAAGCCTATAGGGATTGGAAAAGGCACTGCTGGATATGCCTTGATTTGTTCAGTTGTTTCAGTCATGTCCAACTCTTTATGACCCATTTAGGGTTTTCTTGGCAAAGACACTGGAGGGATTTACCATTTGCTTCTCCAGCTCATTTCACAGATGAGGAACTGAGGCAAACAGGCTTTAAATGACTTGCCCAAGATCACACAGCTAGTGAGTGACTGAGGCCAGATTTTAGTTCAGGTTGAGTCTTCCTAACTCTAAGCTTGGCACTCTCTCCACTGAGCCACCTAGCTTCTCTTGTCTAAAAAATAGGAGAGTACAAAAAGAAAGTCTCTTTCTTCAAGGAATTTCCCATCTACCAAATGGCAGAGGTTCTATGATACCAAATTGAGCATGGTGTAGTGGAAATAGCATTAGATTGCATCTCTAGGTTTTCTATATTTTTTTTCTACTTCCCTAGCAAAGAGTGTGCTCTTGGTACTCACCCTTTTTTATAAGAGAGGTGTTAGGCTGAAAGGAAATAGAGATAATTTATTCTACCCCTTTTATTTCACAAAGGAAGAAATCTAAGCCCAGAAAGGTTGTGACTTGTCCAAAGTCTTTTAGGTACTAAATGGCAGAGTTGGGATTTAAACCTAGGTCATCTGACTTCAAACCCAGTGCTCTCTCCCTTTAGCAGAATGCTTTGAATTAGATGAGAGAATGCACCACCTAAACTGTATTTGAATATAGTCCCTATACAAAAAACACAGTACAAGAGAGACACCAACTTTGTCATATAGACAGACAACTATATAGACAGGGTTTTGCAAATGCAGCAATTAAGCTTCAACACAACTCATGCCCACATTAGCATAACCTTGTTATGGGATGGGATGTCAGCCAGGACATGAAAATCACCTTGTTACATAGAATAAAGCTTTATAATAATATTCATTAAAACAGGACTCTAACCTTATGCCCATACTGTCAACTCTCATTTATTCACCACATTGATAGGGTGCACTTGGATAGATAATAAAAAACCACAGCTATTCCCTGACTGCTAGGGAAGAAATAAGTGTGGAAAGATTTTTCCCTAACATCATCCTCTCCAAAGAGTTAGACCATAGTCTTCACCTAAGTTGTACAACAAGGAAGAGCCTTTAGAACATTCACAGGTGAGCCACAACACCATTGTATATACGAATAATGGGAAGTTGCCTGTAGAAGCATATATAAATTCAACTCATAAGGCAGGAGCTCTTTTTATGAACTTGACATTTTTTGCACATAGTTATACTGCCCATCTGGCTTCATTTTATAAATCGCAAGACAGCATGGTATATTAAACAGTATGTGCCCTTTGACAAAGAGATCAAAGAAAGAGGAAAAGTTCCTACGGTACAAAAATATTTATAAGAGTTCTTTTTGTAAGGGCAAAAAGCTGGAAACTAATGGGAATTTCACCAATGGAAGATTATTCAATAAGTTATGGTATGTGCATGTGATACAGTACTATTGTGCTCTAAGAAATTAGGAAATAAATGATTTTGAAAAGGCACGAAAAGACTTACATGAACTGATGTGTAGTGAAGTGAGCAGAAACAAAAGAACAATTTATACTATAATGTCAATATTATGAAAATGAACACTTTTGAGGGCTTTTATAACCTGATGAAGAATGAAATTAACAGAACTGGGACAAAAATTCATACAATAACAACATTAAAAAGACAAACAACTTTGAAAGTTGTTAAAAACTATGATCAATTCAATAACCAATGACGATTTCAGGAGACCAATGATCAAACATGCTATTCATTATGGAGACACGATTAATTTAGGGTGCAGAATTAGACATATATACATTTATATATATATATGTATGTGTGTATATGTATGTAAGTGTGTGTATTTGTATTCAGCCTTTGAGAGAATTTGTTTTGCAGGACTACGTATATTTGTTATAGGAAATTCACTTTTCTTTTCTTTTTCCCAATGGAGTGGAAAGGTGGGAGGAAAAGAAAATAGATTTCTGTTCATTCTTTTAGAAGTGAGGAGGCTGCTACATATGTAAATGTTTCATGTACTTTCAAATGTAGTGACTTATTACTTTTACTATATTACTACAGTATAATGTATTATGTTGCTAATATAATATATAACCATAATATAATATTTTACTATATTATTATCTGTATTATTTGTAATCTGTATATTATTATCTGTCAATCGTTGCAACATAAAAACAAAACACACCAATAAAACCTCAAAAGATAGTACGCTATAACAGAAAGGACACTTTTAGTGTTCAGAATCAGAAGATCCGGCTTGGAGTGTTGGCTCTGCTACTTGCAAACTTTTGGGGCCTCAGTTTCATATGAAAAATGGGATAGGAATCCTCAACCCATCCTCTATCACAAGATTGCCAAGGATTTGGCATAATGTATCTGAAAGAGCTTCAAAACAGTGAAGTTTTATATACATTTGCTATCAGAATCATCATCCTGACTGGTGTGTAGAGAACTGGTTTGGGGTCACAAAGACCTGGATTCAAGTCCAGCCTCAGACATATACTAGATGTGGAACTCCGGGCAAGTAACCAAACCTCTCAGTGAGTGCCTAGCTACCTATCTTCACTGGTAGCGGAAGTTTCCACCCTGGGAATTCCCTAAACCAATGAAATCAAAGGTCCATACTTTGCTCTCCCTCCACCCCAAAACTCTGTTAAGAGCTAAGTACCTTTGTTAAGTACCCATGTGATGACGATAAAAGCCCAAAGAAAATCCAGGCTAAGTGTTCTAGCTTAAATGGGGAGGACTGTGCTTTCTGATTTGATTGGATGGGGGAATGAAGAAAGGCTGTGGTTAAGCCTTTCACACCTGTCTATTATTAAAGGGTGACCAGAATTTGAAAATTGGTTATTTAATGGATCCTTGGGAGACAATTTTTCTTTGTCCTAAAATTGACTAACTTAAGGAACTTTTCAAACAATACTGAAATCTATGTGTGTTTCACTTCTGCTAGGGCAGTTCCAGGTTACAGATGCTGCAACAATCTGGTGTCAAGGACAAGACACTCCAGAAGCTCCCCAGAAAAGCCTGGCAGCAGATCAGCTTGCAAGTCTCCCCAGAGGAAACTCAAAGGAACAAAGATGAATATGTAGGAAATACTGTCAACTCCCAATTATCTCTCAGAATTTTTCCATGACTTCCTCCTCTTGACACATCTTGCTCTCAAGCTCTTCACAACATTGTCACCTGCTGTAGTTAATTAAGACATTTATTGATACAAACAGCATTTTATAAACAGACACAGCAGGAGCTAGAAAAGAGGAAGTTTTAACAAATGAGTTACTTCCCATTGCTGGAAAGGCGTGAAACTAGCATGTTGAGATGAGACAGAGAAGATAGAGCTTAGGTTACTGCATTCATCACATTAGTCCAAGAGGTGATGTCCCTTCCTAGTTTGGAAGGGAAGGAAAGGTGGGAAAAGGGAGAGGTTGGCCAAGGGGACACAGTAGGGAAAGGTGATTATGCTTCCTAGTCGGTACTTTGATGGTTCTTTACAACTGATGCGATTTTAGGATCTGGAAACCAAAACTGGTTTCCTTCCTGATTTGCCTCATTTCCATTGCATTTGATTGATTTTCAGTGGACCTTGAAATAATCAAGATTGTTTTCTCCACTTCAGCACAGACTGTGACTTTCCATTAGCTATCAAGACTACTATGGGAATAGACCAGCATAGCTCACTAGGTGGCCATCACACCAACAGAGGTTTCAATATTTTCTCAAACAGCCAAGTACCATTATCCTGCCACACATACATGTGTGTGTGTACACACACGTGCATGCACACGCTTGCACATACACACACACACATACATACACACAGAGGAAGAGCTGAGTGACCCGTACCAGTGGTGTCAAACGCAAATGAAATAGATCCTAATAGACAGCATATTGACTTAGAAAACCACAAATTAACATTACCTATGTTTTATTATATTTTTATTTTGTTAAACATTTCCTAATTACATGTTAATCTAAATCCAGCTGTCCTGGGAGTTTTGCAGGCTGCATGTGGCCTGGAGGTCAAATTTGACACCCCTACTGTAGATTATAGTACAAATTATCCATTAGAGGGGTATCAGATCTCTGGTCTGGTCTGAATGGCTTCACCTGAGTCCCTGGACCCCACCCTCCTCATCCTTTCAGTAGTCACAGGATCTTTCTGGTGCATCAATCCAGTTTGATAACATTGGAATGGAGTACATCTCTTCTGCTGCTACAATGTGCTTTGTCAGAGGAAGGGGAGGAAAAGAAGGAGAAAGTCGATAATTATTATGGCTGGCGCTGGTGGTACTGCTACTAAGGGTAACAACACAATAGCAGTAATAATACCTAGTGTTTGTGTAACACTTTTGAGGTTTTTGATGCATTTTACAAATACTATCTCCTTTTTGGCAGGTAGGTAGCACAGTGGATAGAATGCCAGGTCACGAGTCTGGAAGGCTCAATCTCCCTGAGTTCAAATCTGGCCTCAGACACGTACAAGTTGTGTGACCTTGGGCAAGTCACTTAACCCTGTTTGCCTCAGTTTCCTCATCTGTAAAATGAGCCAGAGAAGGAAATAACAAACCACTCCAGGATCTTTGTCAAGAAAACCCCAAATGGGGTCACGAAGAGCTGGACACAACTGGAATGACTGAAAAATCTTCTTTTTGTCTTCACAGCAAACCCAGGGAACAAGTGATAGCATTATCCCCATTTTAAAGATCAGAAAACTTAGGCAGACAGCGGCTAAGTGACTTGTCAAGGGTCACACGGCTCACAAACGTCCGAAGTCAGATTTGTGTTTGAGGTCAGGTCTTAAAATGTCATTCCCTCCTAGACTGCACTTTGGACTTTCTCTACCATGACCCAGCTCTTCACCTAAAGCCCTCACTCCAAGCCTGGGAATGTCACACCTTGGAAGTATCCTTCAGTACTGTCTCCTGTGTACCAGATGGCAACTGGTACATCTGCTGCTAGAAGAAAGAAGAGCTGTGCTTCATGGCAATAACAATAATAGCTAGCATTTATCTGGTACTTACTATGTGCCAGAAACTGTGCAGAGTGCCTTAGAAATATTATCTCATTTAATCCTCATAACAATCTTTGGAGGTAGGGACTATTATTATCCCCATTTTACAGCAGAGGAAGCTGAGGCAGACAGTGATTTGCCTAAGGTTACACAGCCGGTGTCTGAGGTCACATTTGGTCTTCCTACCTCCAGGCCCAACTCTCTATCTACTGTACCACCTAGCTGCTCTTCGATCAAATAAAATTAACAGTTTAGTAATTTTGTGTTTCATCACTAAGATGACAAAGGATGACAACTGAAGATGAGTTTCAAATTCCACTGGCATGTGTTGAAAGATTGTTTACAGGGGGGTATGTTACTCAAGAGAAAAGATTTTTAAAAATAGAAAAGAATGTGGTGAAGAAAACAACATGGGGGAATATAAAAGTCCAGGACTTTAAAGGAAACAGCCATCTAAGGTGATATTCAGCAAGCTTGACTTCAATTTTTTTTGCAAAATTCTCGAGCAGCTCATTAGATAATCAAAATCTGGGAAAACAACAATTACAAAGGTCCAGCTAGCATGGCTTCATCAAAAACAATTCATGCCAGACTAAATTTGCTTTTTTTGACAGCTTTTTAAATGGGAGATCAGGAGGATGCAATATATATTGTTTAACTAAATCTTAACAAAGTGTCTGAAAAAGCATCTGATGTTATCCAATAGAAAAAGGAGAGGCATATGGATCGACTAGAAAATAGGGAAGCTGGATGCATTTGGAACTGGTGGAATAGCCAGACTCAAAGATTAATTATTAATGATTGAATGTCAACTTGGATGGAGGACTTCAGTGGAGCACTCCAAGGATTTGTGGTTGGTCCTATGTTGTTTGACATTCTTACCAATGAGGTGGATGAAGGAATTCGACAGTCTCCTTACCAGATTTGCAGAGGTTGGAGGAATGGCTAACATAGAGAATATCAGAGTCAACAGATCCAAAAAGTTCTTGACAAGCTAGAGCACTGGATAAGAACATGGAATTTAATAGGGACAAATGTAAAGCCATACATTGGTTCAAAGTATAATATTCACAAGCACAAAGTAGGCAGGAGTCTTTTGAAAAAGATCTGGGTATTTTAATGGACTGCAAGCTTAACATAAGTGAACATGGTAACATAATAGCCAAAAAAACAAACAAACAGAAAAGCCTAATGCAATCTTCAGCTGCATTAAGAAAGCCATGCCTTCCCAAAAGGTTCATACCTATTCATACCACACATGGAGTATCGTATTGAATTCTCAGTGCCACATTGTAGAAATGATCATGTATATTAGTAAGGCAAGATTCATGACCTTGAGGATGACCATGAACATGCCTGAATGGTTTGGAATTGCAAAGTATGAAAAACTCTCTATGGAGGAGGCAGAAGAAGTATAACATTTTTGTAGACTCCAGGGGATCAAATCCGAGAACCAATACTCCCAATCGATATGGTAGCAATTATATTCCAAAACCAGTAAGCCCACCTCAATGTAGTAACAAGGAAATTATAACACAGTATTATAACAAGGAACCAAGTCATCCTGTAGCCTGCCCCCCTGCTAGAGCCCTCCTGTAAACAATCATTCACAAATCCTAACTCTCCACTCAGCACTCTCTTCTGCAGCTATGCCCATGCTGGTTCTCTCAGTGTCTGTTCTTCAGCACCCTCTTGATGTGTGCCACTTCAATGTCTCCCTCTCAGTTCTGCTGTTCTCAGTTCTCTTCTTCAATTCTGCTCCTCTTCAATTCTGCGCTCTCCTTTTATACAGTCCTAACTGGCATCTGATTGGCTAGAACTCAGGTCTCCAATTGGCTGAACTCATGATTGACTAGAACTCAGTGCATATACCACTGGGCTCTGGTCTTAGAAACTCCCCTTAGGGTCTTGAGGGCTACACCCCCACATGGGCTTAGCACCTAGTAAGTAGGGGCTTTAGGCCTATTTACAAACAAAGATATAATGAAGCTTTCCCACCTAGGCCCACCTGAGGCCTATTGAATGGGTGGGGAAGATCTTCAGATCACATTAATACTACATAATGACAAGCTAGAAAGTAGAAGAAGAGGAAAAAAAGGACAGTAAGAGGTCTTGTGTCCATGCCATATAAGAATCAATTGAAGGAACTGATGACATTTCACCTGGAGAAGACTCATGGTAAATTGAATACTGTCTTCAGTCATTTGGAAGGCTGTCTTATGGAAGAAAGGCTAGAGTTACTCTGAGGACAGGGAATGTTTCATTTGTTCATTTATTTTATCTCTGTATCCCCAGCACTTAGCAGCATGCCTAGCATACAACCTAGGCTTAATAAATGCTATTGAATGAACGAAGTTTCAAAGCAGCAAATTTAGGCTTGATGTGAAGGAAAAAATTCCTGAAAATTATAGCTACCCAACAATAGAATGACCTGTCCCAGGTAGTAGTGGATTGTCCCTCTTTGGAAGTTTTCAAAAAGAGTTGCTGTTGTTCAGCTATGTCTGACTCTCCATGACCTCATTTGGGGTTTTCTTGGCAAAGGTACTAGAGTGGTTTGCCATTTTCTTTTCCAGCTCATTTTATAGATGAGAAAACTGAGACAAACAGGGTTAAATAACTTGCCCAGGTTCACACAGCTAGTAAGTATCTAAGGCCAGATTTGGACTCAAGAAACTGAGTCTTCCAAACTCCAGGCCTATCACTCTATCCACTGGGCTACCTAGCTACCCCTAAAGAGACGAGATAATGATTTGTTGAACATGTGATAGTAGAGAGCCTATCAGGTATAGGTTGGAGTAGATGGCCACTGAGGTTGTTTCTAACTCTAAAAGTCTGTGATTCTGGGAGAGGTGTCAAAGTCTGCCATGAAAGTGACCACCATTGGATAATCTTTTCCAGCCATGGGAGACTGAGCTCAGTGGTTAAATTTTTGATGCATGGCTTTGAGGCTAAATGATGATAACTGACATCTAACTACATTTTAAGGTTTACAAAGTACTTATTTATTTCATCTATATTTCACAAGAAAATCTGTGAGGTATGTATTACTCCCAGCCTTGCCCTCAACTCCATTCTCCTGAATCTCCCATATCCAATGAGTTTTCTTAGAATGGGTACAAGGGTGTGGTGGGGGAAGTCCCCACTACTGCATATAACTGAGGCATAGAGAGCTGAATACACTAAAAGGTAAGCCTAAGGAGCTGTGTCCAAAAATAACAATAATAATAATAATCTTGAAGAAGAACCTAAACCTTGAATGAGACATTTTGGGGAAAGGAAATTAAGTGTTCTGGGGAGTCTTGGGTGATTAAAAGATGAGAAAGCAATCACTGAAGAGTTGGAGAAATTGTAATCCAAAAACTTGATTTCTAGGGGTCAAACTCAACCTATTAAAAAAAAGGCTAAGGATCAAAGCCAGGAAAAAAACCGCTCAGGTCCTCCATGACTCTAAAATCCCATGACCCAATGGTTCTACAATCCTAGATCCTAAGTCTATAAAATACCAGATGTGGCGGGTAAGATAAGGCAATGCAGCCTGAGTTCTAGATCAACAGTCCAAAGCCCACAGGGGCTGTCGCAGACCAGGACCAGGAAAACCTCATGGAGGAAGGAGTTTGATGCTTTATTTACTATACACTAAGGCTCATAAATCATAAATTCAGAGGCTATCTAGTGTACCCCTCTCATTTTACACAAGGAAATAGAGGCCCAGTGAAGATAAGGGACTTACCCAAGGTCACACCACTAGTAAAGGTCAGAGGTGAGATTTGAACTGAGGTGTTCTAACTTCAGAACCAACGTTTTTCCTCCTTTATAATGCTGCCTCATAGTAGTGCTGCCGCTGCTGACCATGATGACTGACTCTGATGATGATAACCAACATTTACACATCATTTAAAGGTTGCAAAGTGCTTTGTGTATTAGCTGTGGACCATCTTACCTCCCTTCTGCCCTCTGCTCCGTGGAAGAGACCACAACTATAGGCTCAGATACATCTGGCTGATACAAGGAAAATACATAGAGGATATCACTTCCCCCCCCACCCCACCCCATTTTTAGAATGTTCCCTCTTCTGCCTCCAATGGGCAGATCCAGCCCACACTACCCTTAATTCAAAGTTCAACATAACTTCCACTTCTCTGGGAAATCTGACTACTCTATCCCTTCCAGGCCTTTTCTGGACCTGGACCTGGACCTGGCTCTGCCCCTCCCCCTCAGGGGTTATGCACTTTCCCTCCAGCAATTAGTTTGTTTTGACTTTCCTACTAAGTATTATATCTCCAGGGTAATTTCACACCCTTCTTTCCAATGGGATGAACAATCCTAGAGGACTTTTTTTGATTCTGTCTTTGTACCCAAAGTTCCTGGTGATGAGGGCAGTCTCTGGGAACCCCTTGAAACCTTGAACTCTCCTTGAATCTTCCCACTCCACCTGGCCTTGGCCTGAGGCTATAACCATTAAGCCCAAATGCCTACCTTGCCCAGTCCTCTATTGTCCAGCTGTTTCCCACCCTTAATCTTGTTTTCCCAACGACCTCCCACCCTTAATCCTGTTTCCCATCCTTAATCCTGATCAAAATATCTACACCCTAGCTCCGGAACCCCAGCCCTTTATGGGTTGTAATTTCCATATAGCCTTCAGCTATGTACCCCCCCCCCCCCCCCCCCCCCCCCGCCCGGGAGTCTGACCTCATCCCAGTCCCTTCAAGCTCCTCCTTAGACTCCTCCTTAAGTCCCTCCCTAGACCCCTCCTCTGGCCACCCCAGACCACCCCTCAATCCCTCCCACAACCCTTGTGTATATAATCTCCATCTTGCCTCCATGAAGAGGGTCAGATCCAATCTAGCTCAGACTGATCTGGCCCTTTTTTCTTTACAGGCGCCGCAAGGGGTGGGATCTCTCGGGGCAGGCTTATTTGGCTAACTCTTAATAAACTTTACCTTTCCCCTTGGCTGAGAAAGCTTGAGTCGAATTCTTTCGGCAGGACCCGGCATGTCGGTACTTTGGGGTGTTGAGCACCTCTCACCCCAAACCCTCATCACTGGCATAGTATCTTGTACCTAATGACCCTTAATAAATAGATGAGGAATCCTACATTAATCTGTCCCTTTGTCAAAATTCCTGCAACACTCGTGGAGCTTCAAGCAATTCAGTTGTTTCTCTTATCTACAATTTTTCTCAATAACAAGGTTATAGGGTCAGAGTGGGGACAATCTACCCCAACTTCCCACGGTTCTTGGATTCCTCACCCAACAAATGGCACCTAATTAGCTTCCTAGATATTATACTTGTTGAAATAATTGGATGAGTGAGATGCTCGAGGAGGCCAGAAGGTGTCACTAGCATACAATGAATGTCTTTGGTCCAGTTTTAACATTTGAAGTAGCAAAATTTCATTGCTTTTTCAGTAATAAGTCTTATATTATATATGCTAATTTATATCCCACGTACCTTCTTTCAAAGATAGCAGGTCCCATAGGAGTACTTACAGGGTGGAGAAATAGATTCAACACCAGGAAGATCTGTGTTCGAATACCGTGTCAGTCCCTTACTAGTCATGTGACCTTGGGCAAATTATTCAATGTCTCTGGGCCTTAGTTTTCTCATCAGCAAAATGAAGAGGTTGGATTTAATGACCTCTAATGCTTCTGAGTGTAAATCTATACTCCTTCTTATCTATGAACTCGGAAAAATAGAAAGCCAGAGCCAAGGAAAACCAATGGTCTTCTCAGTAACTTAATTATAAAAGTCAACAAATAATACTCTTCCAAAAAGATATGTTTTTTTAAGGATAACATCACTTCTCCTCACTCCATGCTTTGAAGTTCAGTTCTGTTCACTGGGTATATGTTAAAAGACTACTGTGTACAGAACATTGTCCATTGAGCTGGGATAGTTTGCCCTTATGGAGTTTCCAGTCATTCAACAAGCCTTTATTAAGTGCCTATTGTGCACTAAAGGGCAGCCAGGTGATGCAGTGGATAAAGTACCAGACCTAGAGTCAGGAAGACTCCTCTTCCTGAGTTCAAATCTGGCCTCAGACACTTACTAGCTATGTGACCCTGGGCAAGTCACTTAACCCTGTTTGCCTCAGTTTCCTCATCTATAAAATGCACTAGAGAAGGAAGTGGCAAACCACTCCAGTGTCTTTGCTAAGAAAACACCAAATGGGGTCAGAAAGAGTCAGACATAACTGCAAAATGATTGAACAACAACAAATCTGTGTGCTAGGTGATATGATATGTGCTGGGGACAGAAAGACCAAGAGTGAATTAATCTCTGCTCCTAAGAAGTTTATATTTATGGGGGAGACACCATGAAACTATATAATTGTATGGGGGAACTGTAGCATGTACATAATTATAATGCATAATAAGTCATGTAAGTGAGGCAGCTTGGCTTGAAAGTGGTCCAGCCTCTGAGTTAGCAAGATGTAGGTTCAAGCCTCTTAAGGAAACATGCCTGTGGCAAATCCCTTAATCTCTCAGTGCCCCTCTCCTCGCCCCTCCCCAGGAAGCTCTAAATCTATCCAGAGAAGGTAGTGATCTGCATGGGGAAAGGGAGATCCTCAGCAGTCCTTCTGTGGATCCATTGCATCATATACATATATACATATACATGTATGTATACATGTATATATTATATGTAAGATGTAACATATGTGTACATGGGCATATACGTGTGTACATATATATTATCCATACATAGTTGTTTACATGTTGTCCCCCTGATGAGGGCACAGTCTCTGGGAGCCCCCTTGAGCTGTCCTTGAATCTTCCACCTAGATCTGGCCTTCCCCTAAGGCCACAAGCCTCACATTATCATTAGACCCAAATCTCTTCCTCTATTGTTACTTTAGATATGCATGCCTTCAGTTACTTCCCAACCTTGATACTATTGATATCCATGCCTTCAGCTACTTCCCATCCTTAATTCCATTCTCTAGGTTCCTGGACTCTGACCCCACCTTATCCTCCTTAGACTTCCCCTCAAGACCCTCCCTAAACCCCTCCTCTAGTCACCCCAGACCACCCCTCAATCCCTCCTACAATCCTTGTGTATATAATCTCCATCTTGCCTCCATGAAGGTGCTCAGATTCAATCTAATTCAGTAGGTTGAATCTGGCCCGCTTGTGAAAACAGGCGTCACAAAGGGGGGGGATTTCTTCAGACAGCCCGTTATGGTGAATCCCTAATAAACTTTCTCTTTCCCTTGGCTGAGAAGGCTTGAGTCGAATTCTTTCGGCAGGACCCAGCGTGTAGGTATTTTGGGGCCGCGGCGGTCACCCCTAGAAACCTGTGGTTCCCCTACAAACATCATCATTTTTGCTAAAACCTCTTCACCCCCACACACACATTTGACTGTAAGCTCCTGGAGGGCAAGGACTGTTTTTTGCCTTTCTTTATGTCCCCAATGCTTAGTACAATGCTTGGCACATAGTAGGTGCTAAATAAATGCTTGTCGATTCACTCACTGGACAGATGAAATCCTGGATCCTACTTCTAAAAAGTGAGTCCTAAATACTGTGAGGTGGAGGGGCCAGGGGGTGAGAATGAAAGTCACTTTCAGTTACTCAATCTTGAGGTTGTTAATGTGCTAAAGACCACGCTAATTGTTACCTTAAGGAATAAATGCTTAACTAGATGTGAACTAAGACAGTATTAACTAAGGGCTTACCAGCTTCTCCCTGCTGTTCTCCCAGACACCTTGCTTGGAAGCTTCTCTGTAACTCATATTTGCCCTAAAAACAAACAAACAAAAAACTGCTTTTTCCTTCATTTTGGTTATTAACCTAAAAAAAGAGGAAAATGTGGTACGTGAGTTACTTGCTCCTGATTCCTTGGGGGATCAAACCTCTCTAGAAAAACTGTTGCCCTCATGTTTGCTCCTCTGAGTCCACTAGGGCACCTTTATGACCTCCAGAGCAGAAGCTGGCTTTTAATTACTTTCTGGAACCCCACTTTCCCACTAACAGAACTGCCTCTAGCTTAAACACAGCCCATGCATGTCCAAAGAGCGGTTTCTACAAGCATTCCAACTTCAGGTTCAGGGATTGTTTAACATTTTCACTTTTCACAACAAATTCCATTTCTCCTGTTGCTTTTGAAATAGTACATTAAGGTAAGTGGAAGTATGATGATATGGGTGTGCATGGGATCTTCAAGAGGTCATCTGGTCCATAATCTCTTTTTTCAGTACCCCAACTACCTGCTGTGAGAACTTTTCCTAATTGGCAGCTAATTGGTGTAGTAGAAACCCAAGTTCAAATTTGGCCTCAGGCATATACTACTTATGTGACCCTAGGCAAGTCACTTAACTGCTCTGTAGAATGAAGAATCTGTAGAATGGGGATAAGAATAACACCTACTTCCCAAGGTGGTTGTGAGGATAGAATACAATAACATTTATGAAGTCCTTTTGCTGCAGTTTGATGGTGTGTTGTGGTGGCACCATCGCAAAGAATTCAGTCAGACCACCTCTAATCTAAGTACAGGCATTTATTGAGGACTGATGCCTTCAGCAGTGGGCTAGGTTCCAAGAGGAAAAAGCAACCTCAGAGAAAGCAATATGGATTTTTCTAGGGTAAAGATGCAAATACATAACAGAAATTATGAATATTAAAAAGGCAGGAGGGGTTTGTCAAAGGATTAGGTAGTAGGGGAGGGCTCCCTTCTGTGGTTCAGTGGTCACACATTCTGGTTGTGCTGCCCTCCAATTGGCTAGCTATTGCGGTCCTGTCTGGACAAGATGGATAGCTAGGTATTGTGGTTCTGTCTTGGGCTAAATGGATGATGTGATTGTGGCTGACAGCAAGGATACACCTGTTTAAATACGTGAATTGGATCTGGGGGCAGTGGCTAGCTAGGGGAAATGGCTGTATTGAGTCTGGGGGCCTGAGCTGTGGTTGAAGCTACATGGTGGTTAAATCAGGACATGCCTGCTATTCAGTGGGGCCCATAAGGCAGTTAGGATATTAGGGCTGGGGGCAGCTTTATTAGGATTCCATCACTTTGGAAATCTGAATTAAAGCACTGTATATAAATGGTTGCTTGCTGCTGCTGCTGCTCCTACTATTGTAAAACTGTAAGATATTGTAAAAATTCTCCAGGAGATGAACTAGGTAGTCAGTCCTTAAGTCTTCAACAACCAGAAAGTTGTTCTTTCTATTTAATGTGGTCTTGCAGGGGCTTATATTTCAATTTTGAAAAGCAAAAACAAAAGGGCCTTCCTCCTAAATTGTGTTAGAAATAGACCACAGGCTCACGAACTGAAGAGACCTTAAGATGTCATTTTGTTCGACTACTTCAAACAGATGAATAAGGCTAGAGAGGTCAAATGACCTGGGATTTGACAACTGGGATCTGAACCCAGATCTGATGATCCCAGAGGTGTGCAATTAGATGTTTAACAACTGGCTTTCTGAAAAGAAAAAAAGAATGCACTCTATGTTTTTGAGTTTAAACTGCATTATTAATGTTTTTCTATCGCTTTCTCAAGTCTAGACAATCAATAGAACAATAAGTATAGCCCTGATTTGTTTGACAATTTCGTAGGCATAAATACTCATGTAAGAAATTTGACAATCAGCTCTACTGAGAGTTAGGTCTAGTGCAACCTTGAATGTCTCCCAGTCTAGGACTTTTTCTGTTATATCATGTTGCCTTTTCACTATAGAAAAGCTCCCTCTGATGTTCCCACAGTCTCTGGGAACCCCCTTGAACTGTCCTTGAATCTTCCAACTAGATCAGGCCTTTCCCTAAGGCCTAAGCCTTACATTATCATTAGGCCCAAATCTCTACCTAGCCTCACCCTTTATTGTCCAGCTACTTCCCACCCTTGATACTATCAGTATCCATGCCTTCAGCTACTTCCCATCCTTAATTCCATTCTCTCAGTTCGTAGACTCTGACCTCATCTGGTCCTCCTTAGACTCCTCCTCAGGACCCTCCCTAAAGCCCTCCTCTAGTCACCCCAGACCACCCCTCAATCCCTCCTACAATCTTTGTGTTTATAATCTCCATCTTGCCTCCATGAAGGTGCTCAGATTCAATCTAGCTCAGTAGGTTGAATCTGGCCTGCTTGTGAAAACAGGTGTCACAAAGGGGGGGGATTTCTTAAGACAACCCATTATGGTGAATCCCCAATAAACTTTGTCTTTTTCCTTGGCTGAGAAGGCTTGAGTCGAATTCTTTTGGCAGGATCCGGCGTGTTGGTATTTTGGGGTCTCGAGCACCCCTAGAAACCTATGGTTCCCTACCATCACCATTTTGCTTTACCTCTTCACCTCCTTTCTTGAGGAGGGAAATACAGCTCATAATGGTCCATCACCTTTCTTGGTAAAATTTTACAGATGAGTTTATATTCTCCTGATGTTGCCTTTGTCAGCCATCTTTTTCCACTTAGCAATTAAGTAAAATGTTTTTTTTAAAAAAAGGTGCTTTTTAACTCTGTTGGTCTTTTCATTGAATCATTTAATTTATGTTCAGCTTCTGGACAAAATTACTATAGTTAGTGTTTATGTCATTTCTGTTGTCTATTTCCCATTTTATATTTTCAATAATAGCTGGGTTAAATTCAGGGCTAAATCTGTGGTCCTGATTTAAAAAACACTAGGATATTCCAGGTTTCATTAATTCATGCAGCAATTCCCTCCCTCCCTAGTCCTTCTCCTAGAAAGCAATCCCCAAGCCTCCTATTTAATTGCTTCCTTCTCCCCAAAACCACACCACACCTCTCTCTCTCTGTCTCTCTCTGTGTCTCTCTCTCTCTCTCTCTCTCTCTCTCTGTGTCTCTCTCTCTCTCTCTCTCTCTCTCTCTCTTTCTCTCTCTCATTGTTTTTAACCATTTCCTGATGTAGAAGGTTGCATATCCCATTCTGCTACATATAACTATGAGGCCTATTTACTAAATGGGCATTACCTCACTCAAAGTGAGAACCTGAAAAGGCCTTAGCCTAGAAGGGCCAAGGTCTCCCATTGCATCCTGGGCCATCTCCAGTCATCCTGGTAAATATCAGGTCACTGGACCCAGATGGCTCTGGAGGAGAAAGTGAGGCTGGTGAACTTGCACAGTCCTCCCTCATTCAAATCAAAGTCAACTACAAGTCATGTCATCATTTCCCTGATGTAATGGTCCTCTTCGAGAATGAAGGACAAACACAACAACAACAACTTTAGGCAAATCATTCCCCAATCCAGACCTCAATTTCTCTCTCTGTAAAAATAATGGGGTTGGATTAACTGATCTTAAATTTTGATTTGGAAAAGATCTTAGATACTTAGATAAACTCCTCATTTAACAAAGGGGCAAACAGACACTATGATAGCATAACAAATTCACAATCTTCCATTACTTACTTCCCTGGACAGCAAAATGCCACGCCATTGATGTGGTGAAAACAACACTGAACCCAATGTCAGGAAAGAGGTTTGAGTCCTGGATCAGTCAGCCGTGAGCTGTGTGACTGTGAACAATTCAGTTTGCTATTCTGAGACTCACTTTCCTCATCCCTAAAAACAACCAGGTAGTGCAGCAATGAGAGCTCTGGGCCTAAAATCAGGCATATTTGAGTTCAAATCTGGACTCAGATACTGCCCAGCCAGGGGCAGCTAGGTGGTGCAGTGAGTAGAGCACCAGCCCTGAAGTCAGGAGAACCTGAGTTCAAATCTGGCCTCAGACACTTGACACACTTACTAGCTATGTGACCTTGGGCAAGTCACAATTGCCTTGCCTTCCCACCTCCAAAAAAAAAAGATACTGTCCATCTGGGCAAGTCGTTTGAACTCTGTTTGTCTCAGTTTCCTCACCTCTAAAATGAAGATAACAATTGTACCTGTCTCCCAGTGTTATCATGAGGATCAGGTGAGATACTTACAAAGCATTTAGCCTTTAGTAGGGCTAAAGTAAAGTGTTACATACATGTTGTCTATTATTATTATTAATAATAATAATAATACTTGTACCTCCTATCCCATAGAGTTGTTCCGAAGAGGAAATGAAATCATGTGTGGGTGAAAGTCCTTTTTTTAATGTAAAGTGCTTTACAAATTCATATAATTTATGGGATCATAAGATTTTAAGATGAAATCATCTAGACTAGTCCTTCTATGTTGCAGATGTGGAAACCGAAGCTCAGTAAGGTGAAGTGACTTGTTATTCTCATCCTCAAAGGCAGCTTTGTGTTTCTTCATTGCATATCTTGGTTTGCCCTTCCTCCTGTTGAAAAAAAAATGCCTTTTATTAAGAGCTTTTGCTGTTGTTGTTCAGTCATTTCAGGCCTCTCCAACACTTTGTGACTTTGTTTGGGTTTTCTTAGCAAAGACACTGGAGTGGTTTGCCATTTCCTTCACCAGCTCATTTTACAGATGAGGAAGCTGAGGCAAACAGGCTTATGTGACTTGCCCAGGGTCAAACACAACAACTGTCTGAGGCCATACTTGAACTCAGGAAGATGAGTCTTCCTGACTCCAGACCCAGTGCTTTCTCCACTGCGCCACCCAGCTGCCCCTGCACAAAGATTTCTTCTGAAAACCAGTTGGTTTTTAAATTTTCCAAAATCGATAGACAAAAGTCTTTCCCTTGCCTCAGAATCAAAATGGGAACCGGATCCCTTGGCTTTCTGAAGATGCCTCAGATGGAGGGTTATAAGGGGCTAGTTTTGTGCTTGGCAGCCCACCTAACAGAGAGCAGGTTGCATCCTTTAATTGTTCAGCCTTGCTATGGAGGAGAGTGGAAACTGATGACAGGTGCCTCAGGTCTTCAGAGGTGGCCTGTAAAATTAAGATAAAGCAAACAGTTCTGAAGTATATGTCACCTCTCTAAATAAAGTTGATCTCCCCCTGGGTACCAAGAACAGGTTAGAGTATCCTGTATGTTATCAACTCCTCTATCATCTGTTTCAATCTGACCACAGCCCACGGGGTTATTTTTGAGGTTCATCAGCTTTTCTACACCTTCTATTTCTCTTCACATCTTCCCTTTACAAATCTACTGTCCCGGGTTCTTTTTTTGGAGGTACAAGTTGCTGTTCCCATACCCATTAGCAGGTTCAGCATCCAGTCAAGCTAAATAAATGCTTGATTCCTTTGTGGACTGAGGCCCAGGATCAAGAATAATAGCTAATGTTCTAACAGCCTTGTTTTCTAGATCATCTGGTATCAACCCACTTCCAACAATTTTCTCCAATTACTCCAGTTCTGGGTAACATCACTTCTCTGAACTCTGGTAACAATTATCTGGGCTTCTTATTGGACACATCATCTCCTGCTTCATATTTCTTTTTCTTCTTTACATGTATATTTTGTCTTTCTAACTAGAAAGTAATTTCTGTGAGACCAAGGACTATGTCTTACATTTTTTTTTTGTCTTGCAGGACTTAGTATAGTGTCATAAGCCTAGATCAGGCCTGCATAACCTACAGCCCATGGGCCACTTGTGGCAGGCCAAAGGATTTCAGGCAGCCAGCGAAAAATGTAGAGGAAAACATCCTTTGTATGTAGAGGTAAGATTCCATAAGCCCACAGACCTCGGTTGCACAGGCCTGGCATAGGGAGTACTCAATGAATGTTTTAAAAATATGGTGATGAGATACATTTTGTACCAGGCAGCAGTTTGGTGGGAAGAGGATAGAAGAGGCTGACTTCAACCATGCTTTACTCAGTTTCCCTTTTCAATCATTCCTCCTGGCCTTCTAGATCAGAGACCAGGCCCTGTAGGAAAAGACTTAACCTTTTCAGCTCATCCCTACTCCCATTCTGATTGTGAATGTCTTACAAGACTCACTCCATTGCTAGGTGATCTCCAGCTTTTCTTCACTTCCTTGCCTTTCCTCCATCCCTGTCTAGTTCTGGAGCTTAATCAAATCAATACTCCCATTTCTAGCTACTAGAAAGGATTTGTCAGTCTTCTTCCCTACCTCCACTCACCATCCCTGTACTTTCCAAACTAGAACGTCCTTCCCTGGTCCCCACTACCCTACATGGATGTTTCCTTATATTAGAATGTGCACAGAACCTTGTCTCCCCATTGTTTATACTTCATTTTTGAAGAGGACCAGTGATGTCACAGGGTGATGTTTTGACTCGCAGGTGAACTGGATTTAAGTGAGGCAGAGTTGAACAAAGTCATTAGCCTCACTCCCTCTTCCAGAGTCATTGATGTCCAGTGACAAGGCAAAAGGGAAGATGACTGGCAATGGCCCCAAAGATGACCTTGGTGTCTCTGATGCCTGACCAAGCTCTAAGGGCTTCACATATCTGCACCAGCCACCTTCATGGCTGTTGAAACAAATTGTTCTCATCCAGCCATTCTGCCTCCGGAAGCCCTCACAAACTTCCTGTAGACTTCCCACTAACTCACCAATGGATTTGAGACCTGTCAGTTACCCTTAACCATGAGAACTTATAATAGTGTTTGGCACACAAAAATACTGTTTCATTTCTTCAATCCATTAGGAAAGAGAAATCAGGACAATAACTGCCATAAGAAGCATTCTACAAGTAAAACCACAATAGGATTCTAAGTGTTCTCAAGAGTACACAGCTCCTGAAACTAGGTCCAAGACTCCTTTACCCACCCTCACCTAGATGTAGCCATTTCCTCATAGTACAATGCTACTAGCAATGATGGAGAGCTGCCCATCTGAAGTTCATTCAAAATGATAATCAGGAAGGTGGGGCCAGCCTCCAACATCTGCACATAAAAAGACCCATGAGCCCACAAGAAACCAAGTGTGGCAAGCTGCCCTGGACTCCATGCTAAACTCAAAGCCATCTTTATTCTCCTGCTGCCAGATCCATTTGACTGAGCCAGACAACATCTCCCCCTCCCCCTGCCCCTAACACACACACACACACACACACACACACACACACACACACACACACACCCTCTACTGATCTTAGTAGTGACTCGTGCTTCTGACCTGGGGCTGAACTCTTATCCCAAAATAACAATTAGAAGATACTTGAAGAAACGTCTTATTTCATTCCAGTATTCCAATGGAGTCATAACTTCATTTTTGTGGATAATCATTGCAACAATTACAGATGGGAACCCATCTATGTTTTCCCAACCTATATGATTCATCCATATCCCAAATCCACTGAACATTCTGGAGGACTTCTCTGGACTCTCTGACATTGCATGAGGATTAGTGGGACATAACGTCTAGGAACATAATGTCCCACATTAGTGGGACATTAGTCATCCTATACTCACTTTAGAGATCAAACAATTTTATTTTTTGGTCTTTTTAGTAGGGAGAGGAACAAGACATGGAATTTCATCAATGTGGGATATGTATTTATGTATATATGGTATGTATGTATGTATATGATGTGGGCCCTAAAATGAAAGAGTTTATAACTTAGTAAGGGAAAAAAGGCATGTGCAAATAACTAAATTATAAAGCAGAATATCCATAGTATGTCCAATGTGAGCAATAGAAATATTCATGGGGGTTCTGGGGCAAGAGGGATGAATTCCTGATAAGGTACCCTGGAAAGGGGGATGTATCATTTCAATTGGGCCTTGAAGAATGGAAAGGATTTCAATGGTAAGAGCATTATTCATTCAATAAACATTTGTTAATTTCCTATTCCATTCAATGATCTGCACCGAGTAGCCTTCAAGAATATAGGACCATGCCAAGGCAACACCAACCTATAGAGGTTTCAAATTCAGGCCTGCCCACGAAGATCAAAATGCTGGAACAACTCCTCTTCAGAGAGCTGGCCATGAAATGATCATTTCTTTTATAGCAAACAGGGAGTGTGATAACAGTGGAACAAAAAAATAGATTTCAAGTCAGAAGACCTGGGTTCAAATGCTGCCTCTGCTAATTACTACATCTGGGATCTTAAACAAGTCACTAATTGCTATGACTTTGTTGTTTTTCAATTGTTTCTGATGTGTCTGACTCTTCACGACCCTATTTGGGGTTTTCTTGGCAAAGATATTAGAGTACTTTGTCATTTCCTTCTCCAGCTCATTTTACAGATAAGGAAACTGAGGCAAACAGGGTTAAGTGACTTGCCCAGAGTTACACAGCTAGTAAATGTCTGAGGCTAGATTTGAACTCATGAAGATGAGTCAGTGTAATTCCAAGCCCAGTTCTCTATCCACTGCATCAAGTCCTAGAATATAGACATTGTATGCGATCTTGAGCAAGTTACCTGACTTTTATGAGCCCCAGTTTCCTGCCCCTGCAAAATAAAAGGGCTGGAATAGATAATCTCTGAAGTCCCTTCTATAGGTAGATATTTCAATGAGCCTTTGAGCTAATGAGACCAAATAAACAGGATCAGGATCAAAAGATGGTAGCATTGTAGGTCAAGGTTGGTAAAGGCGATCAAAAAGGCAAAAAGTAATAAGGTCCTTCTATATGTAAAATTGGCCGATTAAATTACAAAGAACAAGCTTAGCCCCAGAAGAGATATATGAAATGAGACCTTCCTTTCTTCTTTGCAGAAGTTGGGGGGAAGGAATTCATCTGTGAGGAACATTGCATGTATTGTCAGCTTTTATCCACTTATTAATCAGTTTTACCGGATTTTTTTTTTCTCTCTTCTTCCCCTTTTACTTTATTCTTTAGAAAAATTCTCTGTTTATCTAAGGTGGCTCTCTGGAAGGGGGAGGAGAAAAGATTCAGGGGGAAATTTAGATGATGCAAAAGAAGAAGATAACAAAAGAAACCCTTATTTTTAAAAACTTTGCCTATTAAAGAATGAAGAAATCTGGGGCTGGCTTTAGAAAACAACTTCTTGCTTAGCCTTTAGTTCCATCTTTTCCTTTTATTTTCTCCTTCAAGGACACGTTTAATATTCATTTTCAACAGCTTTCATTCATTTTTTCATTCAACAAACACTCAAGGGCATGCTGTAGGGCTCTTACAGACAAAATTTTGCACGTAATAAAAATTCAAGGGGGAGTGTTGATACAGTGTGAATTAGCCAGAGCCTAGTCCAAGCCCCAGGAAAAAGGTTCCCAGATTCAGGGGGTGGGGCGGGTTGCTTTTTTTAATGTCAGCCCTGGAAGAACCAAAGCAAAGCTTCTTTTCCTCCTCACCCCTCCCTTTGGTAATTTATAGGTCTCTACATCTAAAGGTCCTCTAAGATCTTGTTCTAATAGAGATATTATCAGTTCACTGAGTCTTAAACCTGAAAATAGACCAGAAGAGTGTATACCTTCTTGTTATTTGCCTCTTCACAGGGAAAAGTGTAGGTCCTTTCTGTGAGGCACTATTTCTCCTTTAATTGTTTCTTATCCCCTCCTAGTTCTAGTCCAACATTTAAAGGACAATAGCTGCTCCAGAAATGGGGCAGCTAAAGACTGCCTTAGTGTCTTCACAAGGTTATTATTGGGCCTGGGACAAAATGCCATTTCAAATCCACCGAAGACAAGAAAACAAGAGACAGACTCAAAAACAATAGCAGATTTTTAGGTTAGCTCATAAGCATGCATAAAGCTGGTTCTGAAGGAAGTTTGGAGGATGACCTCTGGATGTCATTAAAAATATGATAAGATCTCATTTCATAGAATCAAAGATTTTCAGAGTTAGAGGAGGTCCCAGAGGTCATTTGGTCCTACCAACACATGAATAAGAATCCCCTCTATAACACATTCAGCAAATGGTCATCTGGTCTTTTTTTTGTAGAACTCCAGAGATAGAGAAACTACATCATGAGGCACCCCATTCCTTTGTGTTGGGAAATTTTTCCATGACCAAGTCTAAATTAGCCTCTTTGCAACCTCCAATGCTCACTCCTAATTCTGTCTGGACAGAATGGTAAATATGAGTCCTTTTTCCATATAACAATCTTTTGAGCTATCATGGCCCCTTGAATCATTACTTAATCCCCATAAGGCATGAACTCAAAGCCCTTTACCATTCTGGATGCCCTACTCTGGACACACTCTAGCTCAAGGGTGGCGAACCTGCAGATTTGTTCTGTGAAGTTTGGATTCAGCCAAGGGCCATACTTGAGGACCTAGAGGGTCACATTGGCCTCAAGGCCGCAGGTTCTCCACACCTGCTGTAGTTCATCGATGTCTTATTCCAGTGTTGTAAGATCCTTGAGGGTCAGGGATTGTCTTTTGCCTCCTTCTGTACCCCAGCACTTAGCATGGCGCCTGGCACATAGTAGGTATTTAATAAAAATTGACTGAGTGATTGTTTGAAGTGTGGCCCAGGACTGAACATAATCATCAACATCATGGATGGTCTTTCCTGGGCAAGGGAAAGTTGGTCTTTGAAAGGTCAGGATTTACTCACAGAAAAGAGGCCAACAGTAACGAGTGGTTAAACTAACTGTTAAAACAGTTTAAACAGGTTAATTTAACCTGACTGCCAGGTGATTCCTTTATGAGGTGGAGACAATTCCCCTGAATAAATCAGGAAGGGAAAACAAAGATGTCCATTATCACCACTGTTATTCAATATGGTACTAGAAATATTAGCTTTGGCAATAAGAGAAGAAAAAGAAATTGAAGAAATTAGAATAGGCAAAGAAGAAACAAAGCTATCACTCTGCAGATGTTATTATTATATGCTTAGAGAATCCTAGAGGATTAAGTAAAAAACTACTTGAAATAATAAACAACTTTAGCAAAGTTGCAGGATATAAAATAAATCCACAGAAATCATGGTCATTTCTATATATATTACTAACAAAGCCCAACAGCAAAAGGTAGAAAGACAAATTCCATTTAAGGTTACTATAGACATTTTAAAATATTCGGGAGTCTACCTGCCAAGACAAACCCAGGGCCTATATGAACACAATTACAAAACACTTTTTACACAAATAAAATCAGATCTAAACAACTGGAAAAACGTCAATTGCTTGTGGGTAGGCCAAGCTAATATAATAAAAATGACAATTTTACCCAAATTAATTTACTTATTCAGTGTCATACCAATCAAACTACCAAAAATTATTTTACAGAGCTGGAAAAAATAATAATAAAATTAATCTCAAAAAACTAAAGGTCTAGAATATCAAGGGAATTAATGAAAAGAAATGCAAGGCAAGGTGTCCTAGCCATAACAGATCTTAAATTGTATTATAAATATGCAATCATCAAAACTACCTGGTGCTGACTAAGAAATAGAGTGGTAGATCAGTGGCACAGGTTAGGTATACAAGACATAGTAGCCAATGACTATAGTAATCTACTGTTTGATAAACCGAAAGACTCCAGATTCTGGGATAACAATTCATTATTTGACAAAAACTGCTGTGAAAACTAGAAAATAGTATGGCAGAAACTCAGTATAGATCAACATCCTACACCATATACCAAAATAAAGTCAAAATGGGCATATGATTTAGATATAAAGACTGATACTATAAGCAAACTAGGAGAGCAAGGAATAGTTTACCAGTCAGATATGACCAAACAAGGGATAGAGAACTTTATGAAATACAAAATGGATGATTTTGATTACATTAAATTGAAAAGGTTTTGCACAAACAAAGCCAATGCAACCAAGATTAGGAGGGAAGCAGAAAACTGGGAAAGAATTTTTACAACCAGTGTCTCTGATAAAGGCCTCATTTCTAAAACATACAGAGAATTGAGTCAAATTTATAAGAAATGATGAGCAGGCAGACTTCAGAAAAACCCAGAAAGGCTTATGTGAACTGATGCTGAGTAAAGTGACCAGAACCAGGAGAACATTGTACACAGTAACAGCCACATTGTGCAATGACTAACTTTGATAGACTTAACTCTTCTTAGCAATGCAAGGATCTAAGACAACTCCAAGACTCATGATGAAAAATGCTGTCCACATCCAGAAAAAAGAACTACGGAGTCTGAATGCAGATCAAAGCATATTATTTGTGCTCTCTCTCTCTCTCTCTCTCTCTCTCTCTCTCTCTCTCTCTCTCTCTCTCTACCTGATTCTTCTTTCCTTCTCCCATTGGTTCTAATTCTTCTTTACATAATTACATACTGTCTTGGGGTGGGGGGAGGGGAGAAATGGGGAGAAAATTGGAAACTCATAATCTTATGAAAGTGAATGTTGACAATGAAAAATACATAGATAGATAGATATAGATAGATAGATAGATAGACAGATAAATAAGGAAGGGAAACTAGTTGGTGGCCAAGCAAGCAAATTGGCCAGGCCCCTTAAGGCTTTAAGTAGCTAAACCTTGGAGTGAAAGTTTGAACTGAAGGAGTCAGGTCAAAAGAGATTGAAGACCAGTTGGGAAGAGCAGAGACATATAACCCTAGATCAGGGTTTCTTAAACTTTTTGCATTCATGACCCCTTTTCCCCCAAGAAATCTTTACATAACCCTGGGTATATAGGTATATAAAATGGGTATACAAATCAAACTTTTATTGATAATAAATCATAAAAAATTTATTTTAAAACAATTCTTCAATGTACATATAATGTTACCATTTATTTGAAGATGAAAGCAAATTTTCATACTAATGAAATGGATGTG
Organism: Trichosurus vulpecula; assembly: GCF_011100635.1. Lineage (NCBI taxonomy): Eukaryota > Metazoa > Chordata > Mammalia > Diprotodontia > Phalangeridae > Trichosurus > Trichosurus vulpecula. The sequence continues at coordinate 84,540,150 of NC_050581.1, forward strand.
ATTGTTTATTTTTACATAAAAATTTAAATCTTGGTGGATTATTGATACTACAGGACATAGAGCATCTTCAATGTTTTTCAGAGTTGATCAATATTTCGGTTTTATAATTGTCAATGTTGAGAATGCCACTTTGTGTAAATATGTAGCACAAAATGGTGAAGTATGTTTCAGAAATCGTTGGAAATTCTGTCCCAATCTCAAGTCAAAATTTATTTAACTTTTTTATATGTGCAATAAAAACACTACAATTCATAATGTATAATAGTCTTGAATCTGAGCCAAAGGTGTTTCTGGCAACATTGCATTGCATGATGGCATGTGCGGTGCAAAGTGCACAGGTTGTATGTTCAGAACCAAGGCTGCAGTGAAGTTGCATAATGCAACATGGGCAAGCAATCCCAGAAACACCTCCAATTCATTACACTTTTGATTTTGAGTTAATTTTTGATCATTGCTGTTCATATATCTTTTACTGTTGCCAAATGGTCAAGACACAGAGTTTAAGAAATGCTGCTCTAGATTGTCATGGATTGAAAGAGCATCATCAATGAATGGGAAGAAGCTGAGACAAACATTCTAGATAGTCATGGATTCAAAGAGAGCATCCCTGATGGGAGGAAGCAGTTTTAAGACCATGACCCCTGACAAAAGAAAAGAAACTTGGCTATGGAGTCAAGAGAGAGCTAGCCCTGGTAATTGAAAGTTGGGCCATAGAAAGAACTACACAAGGAGAGAACAGACTTACAAGGACCTACAGGTATGGAGTTTTATTTTTCTTTGACACATATATTCCCTACACATGTGCTTTACTACCATAGTACTTGAAATTTGTGCCCGCTATTTGCATTAATTCTGTGAGTATTTGTGAAAGACTTTAACATGGATTTTTTGTTGGGAGAGGCAGAGAAATGTTTTCTAGCTACTTTTTTATGTCATCTTAATAAATGCCTTTACAAAGAGCTAATTTCTAATCAATCAACTAGCTATTAGTGGGAAACTCACCGATGGGAGCTTATCGACTATTGTTTTAACAGTAGCTACCCACAAGGTTACTCCTAGAACTTGAGATAGTAGCTTCCTGGGGGACCCCAACCTATTTGCACAGAATTTAAAACAACTTCTGAATGACTGTAATGTAGAGGAAAAAGCATTGGATTTAGAGTCAGGAGAATCCTGTCTCTACTGCCTACTAGCTATGTGACATAAGGCATGTACTCTCTCTATTCTGGGTCTTCATTTCCATGTCTGTAAAATAAGGAAGATGGAACCAGATAATCTCTAAACTCTAAACATACGCTAGCTGGAAATTTTTACAATTCTTTCTTCAGATGACCCAGATCTACGGTCTAGTCTCCCTAGACAGATGACTGCTCATTGTATAATTTGCCTGGTTATCCCATAGCTATCCATAAATCAGAAGGGGCAAAAGTCAAACATCCAGCATCATGCTTTTCTTCACTTTGTTTTTGTTTGTTTGGGTTGCTAACTTTTTTAAAAAATCAATTTGCTTTAAATAAAGAATTAATTCTCTTCAGTTAATACCTCAAGGAAGCAATTTTAGACACTAATCTTGTTCCTAGCTAAGGTAGACTAGATCATTTATTCATCAACAAACATTTATTGAGGACCAACTATGTACAAATCACTGTGAATGATATCAAGAAAAAATTACAAATGAGCCCTGTCCTCATAGAGCCTATAGTCTGGCAAGGGATATGAGACTGGTATATGACTAACTGTAGCACAAGGTATAATGAATGCAACAATAAGATATAAAGGAAGCTATAAGACAGCTAGAAATAACGTTGGGCAGCTTTGGACCCTAAGAACCAGCAGAGATGACGGAGACTATCCATTCCAACACTGTCATTTTGTTACCATCCCACAGTCAACTGCAAGTCATGTCATCATTTCCATGATGTCATGGTCCTCTTCAAAAATGAAGGACAAACACAAATTTTGTAGATGAGGAATTCACAAATTCACAAGCCATAGCCCCCATTCTACTAATGAGTGGCAGGGCTGGGATTTGGTCTTCTGACTCCAAAGGCAATATGTTTTACATTATATCCCATTGACTGTCCCCCCTAGCCTTCCTGCCTTCAATGGAGGGAGATGGTTATTCTTAGGATGAGTTAAAAATAGCAGCAATTTTAAGCTTGAGTGAAACTACAGATGGTGGAGGGCAGCAGTCTGTTCTGGGGCCCATAGCCTGAGGTTTGCTGTTTCTGATGATTCTAAATGTCTTTACTGGGCAACACCTATTGTGCTTTAAGGATCACAAAGCCCTTTCCTCATGACAACATTCCCCCTCTGGCAGTCGTTGCCTTGTCCAGCTTAGATCATCCAGGGATTGGAATAGAGCCTTGACCTGTGATGTCATTTGCACAGAGAACTCCCAGGTGAGGGAACTCCCTCTGATCAATACAGACCAACACCTTCTCTGAAACAGTCTTAGAGAGTTGCCCAGAGAACTCAGAGGTTAAGTGACTTTCTCAGGGTCACATAGCCATTATGTGTCAGAGACAGGATCTAAAGGAAGGTCTGCCTGCCTTTAAGGTCATCTCTCTATCTACTCCTCAAAGTTGTCTTTCATGCAACTCCTTCAAAACTGGGTCCTGAACTCGGATCCGTTCAAGGCTTAACAGTCTCTTGGATGACAGATGGCACTTACCATCTTACTTCTTGACCTCTTCTAGTCTGGTTTCCCTCCCACTACTGTACTGAAATTATTATCTCTAAGGTCATCAATGATCTCTTTACTGCTTAATCCAATAGTTTTTGCTCAGTCCTCATTCTTCTTGGTCTCTCTAAAGTGTTCCACTGTTGCCCATCCCCACCTTCTGGACACTCTTGCCTCCCTGGGTTTTTGGTTTTCCTTCTACCTGTTTGACATTTGTCCTTTTCAATCTCATTTACAAAATCATCATCCATGTCCTAACCCCTATGCAAGGGTATACACAGGCTCAGGGGTGGGGAACCTGTGACCTTGAGGTCACAAGTGGCCTTCTGGGTCCTTGGGTGTGGCCTTTTGACTGAGTCTAAGCTTTACAGAACAAATCCTTTTATTAAGGGGATTCAGTCAAAAGGCTGCATGTAGCCTCAAAGCTGTAGGTTTCCTACCCCTGCACCAGGGCTTGGTCCTTTGTTTTCTTTTCTTTCTACACTTTCTCCTGATGATCCCATCACCTCCTAACTATTATCTCCATGCAGATGACTCCTAGATTTATGTCTCTAGCACACATCTCTCCATTGATCTGCCATACTACATCTTTGACTGCCTGTTTGACATCTTTATCTGGTTATTCCATAGGGACCTCAAGTCCACTAAATTCATTATCTTTTCTTCCTCTTATGTCCTTAATATTGTCGAGAGCAAAGGTGACAAACTTGAGGCCTGTGGGCCTGCAAAACTCCCCAAGGTGGCCTGAATCAGATTAAAATGCAATTGGGAAATGTTTTTAAAAATAAATTAAAACGCAAGATAGACAAAGTTAACTTGTGGTTTTCTAAGTCAATATGCTACTCACAGAGATCCATTTCTATTTCAGTTTAACATCTAGGCCTAGGGTATCACCATTCTTCCAGTCACCCAGGCTTGCCGCCTAGGACTCATCCTCAACTCTTCCATCTCTCTCAACTTTATCCAATCATCTGCCAAGTTTTGTTGATTCTGCTTCTATAACACCTCTCACATACATTTCCTTCTCTACCACTAATAACAAAAATCACTCAGTTCAGGCCCTTGTGGCCTCTCACCTAGACTACTGTAACAGTCTCCAATTGGTCCTCTGCACCCAGGCTCTCCCTCACTAATCAAGGCATCCTCCATATAGCTACCAAATTGTTATTCCCAAAAGATTGAGCTGACCAGTCGCTCCTTTTTCAAGAAGTCAAGTGGCTCTCTGGTGTTGTTAGGATAAAATGAAAGACTCATCTGTTTGCTATTTAAAGCCTTTCATAAAATATCTCCAACTCCTCTTTCAAAGCTGATTGCCTATTATTCCTCTTCGTGCACTTTACACTCCAGTTAAACTGGCCCAGATGCCATTCTCTGTACACAATATTGAATCTTCCATTTCTATGCTTTTGCACAGGCTCTCACCCATGCCTGGGATTCCCTCCCTCTTCATCTCTATCTCTCTTGAAACCCTTGGCTCCTTTTAAGGCTTAGCCCAAGGGTCCCCTCCCACAAGAAGTTTTTTCTGGTTTCTCCCCAGTTGTTAGTATCCCCATACATACACACGTACACACATGCATATATGTAATATACATTATATATTACGTAACAATAAATAATATACAATTACATTATTTCTTATCTGTCAGCGTTGTTCAGTTGTTTCAATCACATCCAATTCTTTATGACCCCATTTGGGGTTTTCTTAGCAAAGATACGGGAGTGGTTTGCCATTTCTTTCTTTAGCTCATTTTACAAATGAGGAAACTGAGACAAACAGGATTAAGTGATTTGCCCAGGGTCACATACCTAGTAAGTGTCTGAGGCTGGATTCAAATTCAGTTCTTCCTGACTTCAGGCCCAGTGCTCTATTCATTGCCCAACCCAGCTGCATGTAATATGTGTAATTTATTATTATGTATCATATATACATATTCATGTATGAGGATACTAACAACTAGGGGAGTCATAATCACAATATAATATATATTTTTATATTACATCATATATGTATATATGTGTGTATATATATTTCTGTAGGAGGGGGCGGGGGGGGTGGTGTGTGTATTGTATTTACTAATCTGTTAGAAGCTAGGAGATGTAATGAATAGAGGGCTGAGTTGGAAGTCAGGAAGACCTGACTTTAAAGTGCTTTGCAAACCTGTAAGTGCTATATACATTTTAGTTATTATTATTATTATTGTTTTAATTGAGTATGTTGTTGTATTTTTTGTTGCTGTATATTGGTGTATTTGGGTATATGTGGTCTACACTCTGTCGAATGTAAGCTCCTTGGGAGAGCATTACTTGCTAAGGGGATCAGGTGTACTTCCAAATCCCATAGGAGAAAATTTTAAATTTCTAGGAGGAAGGGCTCCCTAAAGCATACCAAATCAGCTTCAGATTCCTTTGCCAGCAAAATTGCTCTTCATTTTCCCCTTTTCTCTTTTTAGTCTGTCATTATCTCTTTTAGACTCACCTGGTAGCCTTCGTTGCTATGCCTGGATACTCCCTAATGACAACCTGGACCTTTACCAGAAGATGGATAATACTGGCTGATGCTCTAGGCCCTCCTGTCCCTCATTCAAAGGAATATTTTTCTTGATTCAGAGATGAGGAAGGAGTAAATGAGCAATCCGGGAATGATCAAAGCCATCTATTTCTCTGGGAACAAGGAGTACAGGCTGCTAATTAAAGGATGGCAAGCAATCTCTGAACCTGGAAGACTTGCCTCTGCTCTATGTCTTCTGAAGAGAGCTCTAACCTTGAGACTTTCATTTGGAGAAGTTTTGACTTTGTGTGTGTTGTTGGGGAAGTAGAAGCGAAGCAGATACAGCACTGATCCAGATGAAATGTCTCTGCACAATAATTCATTTCAATCCACAGGGAGACTAAAGGTCAGCTGCATTGTCTGATGCCAGTTCTGGCATCACCTCCTCCACTGAAGTTAGCTGAAGATAGGCATGTAGTTTCCATTAAGAAAGCTTGATGTGGTATTTGGGGTTTTTAATATTTTTATTTATTTCATTAAATCTTTCCCAAATACATATAAAAAATTCTAACATTTATTTTTAAAATTTTGAGTTTCAAATTCTCTCCCTCTCTACCATCCCTCCCCCATCCATGGAAAAAGCAAACTATATGATATAAAATATACTTGTGAAGTCATGCAAAACTTATTTCTATATTAGCTATGTTGCAAAATAAAACATAAATAATTTTTTAAAAATAAAGTTTAAAAAGTATACTTTAATCTGTACTCAGAGTTCATCACTTCTCTCACTGGAAATAGATAGCATTTTTTGTCATGGGTCCTTTGGAATTATCTTGAATCATTATCTTGTTCAGAGTAGCTATGTTGTTCACAGTTGATCATCGTTAAAATACTGCTTTTGCTGTGTACAATGTTCTGGTTCTGCCCACTTCACTCTGCATCAGTTCATATAAGTATTTCCAAGTTTTTCTGAAACCATCGCCCTCATCATATCTTACAGCACAATAGTATTCCATCACAATCGTATACCATAACTTGTTCAGCCATTTCCCAATTGATAGGCATCCCTTCAATTGCCAATTTTTTGCCACCACAAAAAGAGCTTCTATAAATATTTTTGCATAAATAGGTCCTTTTCCCTCTTTCTTTGAGATACAGACCTAGTAGTGGTATTGCATTTTTATAGCCCTTTGGGAATAGTTCCAAATTGTTCTCCAGAGTGGTTGGACCAGTTCGCAACTCTACCAATAGTGCATTAGTGTCCCTATCTTTCCACATCCCTCCAGCATGTCATTTTCCTTTTCTATCATGTTAGCCAGTCTGATAAGTGGGAGGTGGTTTTATAGGTGGGTTTATTTCATAGTTGTTTTAATTTGCAGTTCTATAATCAATAGTGGTTTAGAGCATTTCTTTTTCCAAAAACTGCATGTTCATATCATTTGACAATTTATCAATTAGGAAATGGCTTCTAATTTTATAAATTTGGCTCAATTTCCTAGATATTTGAGAAATAAGGACTTTAGCAGAGGAACTTGTAAAAAAAAATTTGCCCAGTTTCCTGTTTTCCTTCTAATTTTGGCTGCATCGGTTTTATCTCTAAAAAAAATTTTTTTTAATTCCATGTAATCAAAATTATCCATTTTACTTACTATGATGCTCTCTACCTCAGTTGGTCATAGACTCTTCTTCAACATTTGTTTCTAAGGACCATAGGATCTAAATGTTGAGATGTAAGGGACCTTAGAAACTATCCAGTCTAACTTCATAGAAAAGTGAAGTAACTGTCCATACCTAGTAAGCATCAAAACTGGGATTTGAACCCAGGTTCTCTGACTCGTTTTTGCCACTGTACCAGCCATCCATTAAGAAGAGAGATTATTTTTCCAACACCACCATAATTCCTCAAAGTAAAAACACAATGACATTTAAGTGTGCAGAGCAGTGTGCCTACGTCTGGTCAGAAAGGGTAAACATCAGGAAGGATCTCAGTGAGCCAAATAGTAAACAGAAGTGGGCAACTGGATAGTGAAGTGCCTGTGGTTCATCTCATGTAAGGACAAAATGAAGCAGCTGGAGATATTCAGCCTGGAAAAGAAAAGACTTGGGGGGGTGAGGGAGGCATGATCACTTTCGTCAAGTCTTTGAAGGGTTATCTCATAGAAGAGAAGTCAGACTTGTTCTACTTGGTCTCAGAGGGCAGGATGAGGGATAACAGGCAGAAGTTGCAAGGAGGCAGATTTCAGCTTGGTATAAGGTATATTCTCCTACTTATCAGGTCCTTTCCATACAAAGTTGCACCGGGCATGCAGCCTAGTATAAAAGGAAGAAATTTGACTTAGAGATAGGAGACCTATGGAGAGGCACAGTTTGGATTAAACATAGTCCACATCCTTCCAGAGCTCCTGGTACAGTAGGGGAATAAGAAATCAGAGTAGGTGAGACAATATTACATGGTACATATTATTAGAGGCATTTATCAAAGTACTTTATAGGATCTAAGAGAGAAGACTATTGGAGTACACACATTCACAGAGAGAACATCAGCTCCAAGAGCGCTACCTACTGTGTTGCAGCAAGTGTGGAAGAATGTCAATGACAGCTAAATCACCATAGCTGTCATAGTCAGCTTAATCAGTTGGGTTAAGAAAAACCACACCTTTCCTCCCATCCCTCTCTGAATATTCAGTAAATGATTAATTACTCATTTAAAAATTCTAACTCACATCTCTGCAGAATTTCTATTATCCCATCTAAAGCATTTCCTTATTAGTCATTTAGGACGAAATGTACGTCATCGCATGTAGTCAACATGCTAAAGGTTAATGTCTGGGTTCTCATGCAGACCATGTCCATCATAGGGAAAATTGTGTATATTTATTTCAATCCTAATAATTCACTTAGACTAACTCTCAGCACGCAAAAACAAAGCATTTTCTTCTCTAATCAGAATATAAAATTTCATCCATCGACCTATCATTTTGCCAAGTTAACTGAAACAAAAGTTTCACTGACCTGTAATTAGTCTTAGCTAATTTGAAAATCAAGTAAACCACACATCTAGCCTGATTGTTTTGTTTCTTGACATCCAGCTTTTCTTTTCTTGTCCTTTTTGTGGCTTTTGCACAAGAAGGACCAGACACATCAATTGATGTGTGAATTTTCAAAAGGATTTTACTATAATTTCTTTCTGTGCAAATTCATTTTAAACTCAAATAATTGTAAGCAGTCATTATCATCTTACTTTAAAAGAAACATTTTCATCCTACTATTTCTTTGCTTTATGGGCAAAAAAAAAATGTACTAAGTCATTTGATGCAGCTTAGTCCTTCAAGGTATTACGAAAATTCCATTCCTTTTAAGGATGTGACAGATACCCAGCTCTGTCTGCCCTGATTCTCCAGCCTACAGCCAAGGACAAGTCTGGTACAACAGGAAAAGCTATGATCTCACCAAGTTCCACAAACCAAGAGGCTGAGCCTGGTTAATAAGACCTGACTTAGAGAGAAGACCTCAACAGGACACCGACATGTTTGGAGGAGGATAATGAGAGGAAAATCTGTCCTGTGTGAGTTCTGAATACCACTCTTAGTCAATCCTATGAGATGAAATATGGTATGGTGGAAAGAGAACTGGATCTGAGAGTCTGAAGACCTGGGTTTGCATCCTAACTCTGCTTTCTGCCGCCTATGTGACCTTGGGTAAATGACTTAACCTCTCTGGACCTCAGTTTCCTCATTTGTAAAATGTGGGGTTTGGATTATATGATCTCTAAGTTTATTTCCTACTCTAAATCTATGATCCAGTGACCTAATGCAAGAGAGGCAACAAGCACTTATTAAGTAATTACTCTGTGCCTGGCATTGTGCTAAGTTCTGAGGATACAAATACTAGCAAAAAGACAGTCCCTGCCTTCGAGGACTTCACATTCTAATGAGGAAAGACCACACACAAAAGAGCATTTAAAAGTGGGGTAGGGATGAAGATATTCTTACTGGCCATGGTGTTGAGGTCCAGAAAGTTAGAATTATAGCTAGGAAGGAAATGAAGTTGCTGGGCCTGGGACCCTCCCAAAAAATTAAGGGCTTGGGAAGGACTCACTGATGGGAGAAGGGGGACAACACAGCAGATGGACATTCCAGATGTTAGAGTGAGATTACAGTTGAGACACAGTATTGAGGTCTGGAAAGCCAGAAATATAGCAAGAGAAGAATGAGATAAAATACAGATAACTAAAATACAGGGTCCTGGGTGAAGGAGACATAGAAGAGATCAGAATTCTAGGAGCAGCTAAGGCCAGGTGCTGCTGAAGTATTAGTAAGGACTCCCTGACATTTACCTTAGCAGGTTAATACTAATACTTTGGCTAAATTCCAGACCAAGCATTTGCCTTCCTATCTAATTTACTCCCAGAAGTTTCAATTAGATAAGGGACTCCAATCCTTCCTATTCCGAAGCATTGCTTAGTTAGAGGAGACTCATCTTCCTGAGTTCAAATCTGGCCTCAGACACTTATTTGCTGTGTGGCCCTGGGCAAGTCACTTAATCCTGTTTTCCTCAGTTTTCTCATCTGTAAAATAAACTGGAGAAGGAAATGGCAAACAACTCCAGTATCTTTGCCAAGAAAACCCCAAATGGGGTCACAGAGAGTCAGACATGAGTGAGTAACAACATTCTTGTATTAACTATAATAATAGGATGATAATAATCCTCAGGGAAAGTCCTCTCTGATGGCTCTATAACCCATAGATGTCCTCAGAACCCAACAGATCTAAAGTCCTTGTATGTCCTATCAACTTAGACCAGGTTTTGAGGACAGTTCATTGGTGTATTGTGAGTGTACTGTTAATCCAAAACCTCTCAAAGGCCTCATTCCCTTCTCCCTTAACAGAGTACTGTGTATACCTCTTTCCCAAGGTGACCTTGCCAGAGAAAAAAATCACACTAGAGCAGAGAAAAAATTACTCATGACCACCATGATTAAACCATAGAGAAACCATCCTGAGGAAGCACAACCATTCATCTACATCCATGTGGACCATTTATTCATTCAACTAATGGTTAAGTGCCTATTGTGTGCTGCAGAGCAGATACAAAGTTTAGATAAGATATGATCCCTGACCTTAAGGAGCTCCCCCTCTAGTAGAGAGATAATTACCAATACTTAACACTAAGATATGGAATATTACATAATAAGCACATTAGAGAGATAGAAAACAAAGTATCCCCTTCAAGGGAAGATCAATATGGCCTTGGCACAGCAGCATGGGATAATAGATGGGGTGTTAAGTTTTAGAGACAGAAAGACTTGGGTTCATATCCCAACTCACATACTTCTTAATTATGTAACCTTGGGCAAATCACTTAACTGCTCTGAATTCCACCTGTAAAATGGGCAGTTTGGATTTGATGGCCTCTATGGTCCCCTTCCAGCTTTAAATCTGTGATCCTATGTTTGGGAATAGGAAAGGCTTCATGGAAGATATGGAATACGAGTTGAGCTTTAAGGGACAGGAAAGAATTAATTGGGTAAAAAGAAGAAGAAGGGGATTTCAAGCATAAGGAACAACATGAAGAAAAATCGTAGCCATAGAAGGGGAACATGGTGTGCTCAGAAGTCCTAGAACAATCCTGGAATGTGTGGAAGGGAGAAACATGAGATAAAACTGGGAAGGCAGGTAGTACTAGGTTGTGAAGGGCCTGGAATGGGACTTTAAACATTACAATTATCCCTTCCACATCCCAACTTTCCCCATTGTGGTTTCAACATATCATGGGTTGGCATAAGAAAAAAAATGAGAATTATTTGGAAGTTTTGTGGAAGCCCCAAACAACATGCAAAGGTCGTCAGATGACACAGAAAAAGTTCGGAAACTCAGAAATGCATAAAATATATGTATAGTATTGTATAACATTAACATATTTTATCTTTCAATACCACAATAATTTAGACTTCTTCTCTGGTACAAAGAGAGAGCTGGGGCACTGCACCCCTAACCCTGTAATGTGGAAGAAATAACTGCATTTGGCTGACAATAAGGCACCACCAAAAAATTTTGAGCAGAGCACTGGAATGATTTGATCTGTATGTAAGAAAGCATATTCATAGTATGACCAATGGACTGAAGTGAGGATAAAGTGGAAGAAATCTGTTAGGAGGTTGCTACGGTATTCTAGGTAGGTGACAATGAGGCCATCTGTTAGGGTGATGGCAATGGGGATAAAGAAGTCACATCCTTAAGAGATATTATGGAAGTAGCATCAAGAGAACTTGGTAACTGACTGGCTGTTAGAGATCCAAGAGTGGGAAAAATCAAAGAGAACTTCACAAACATGGGAGACTAGAAGTGGAGTAGAGGTACCCCAGACAGGAAGCGTAAAGTGAAATAGAGGAGCAGGTATTTGGAGAAAATGGATAAACTCAGTTTCAGACATATTTAATTTCAATTGTCAATGGGATATCCAAGTACAGATGCCCTGAAAGCAATTGGAAGTTGTAATTAGAAAGGAATTGGAGCTTAGAAAAGAGCTCAGGACTGGAGATAGAGATTTGGGAATCATCTGAGTAAAAGTGGGTGGTCACTGAAGTAAGAGAGAAAAGAAAGAAGACACCCAAAGGTGGATCCTTGAGAAAGATCTAAATTAAGAATCATTAACACATTTTGTGTCTAGACTCCCTTGGCAGGAAGCCTACTGACCCCTTCTCGGAATAATTAAAATTAATAAGTGGAAGAAAGGCTAAATTTCAGTTAGAAGATAGTGAAAATAAAAATGTGATTTTTTTTTTTCTCATCTAAATTCACAGGCTCCGTGACATCTTCCCATAGATGCTTTGCAGGTCTATGGATTCCAGGTACTTTAAATGAAAGGGTAAGGAAGAAGATAAGGAACCAAGGAAGGAAGTAGAGAAGGAGCAGTTAAAGAGGTGGTGAGAATATATTCAGGTGAAGGAGTGAGTGGAATGAATGAATAAATGAGCATTTATTAGGTGTTTAATACGTGCAAAGCACCATACTAAGTGTTGGGAACACAAATAAGAAAGCAGGATGGTCCCTGTTCTCAAGGAACTCATATTCTAATATGGAGAGAGAGGACATACAGGAGGTTTCACCTGCAGGGCAGATGGAAAGGTCCAGTGTTCCTTAGGACACTGGAAAAGCATAAATTGATGCATTTTCTTTATGGTCATTTTCAAGGATAAAACATACATCTTCTAATGCTGATCCATGTGACTACGCATCAAGAACTTTCATTTCTGAGTCTTCAGTAGCTGTGGCTGTTGGGAAGTAGGGAGACTGTAGCACCTTCAGAGAGAGTTGCCAGGTCTCTTGAGCACAAAGATTGTTCCCTTGGACAACAGCTATAAGTGAGGCTGAAAGTAGGGCCAGTAGTTTGGAAGGAGAGGGGAATGATGATGCCATTTTCAGGGTTCTTAGGTTATAGGTGGACATTGTTTTGTGGTTGAAATTGGCAGCAGCAGGGATGGTTACTAGGAGCATCAACAGCTCCAGGAACATCAAATAAAGGTGAGAACCCTAAAACTCTGTAGCATCTTTATGATGCCCATGATCAACCAATGTCAGATTCACTGCTTTAACTTAAAGTTCACAGAAACTCCGTTCTACCATAAAGTTGGAAAGGAGAGCTAATCCTATCCAACCCAAGCATTTATTAAGTGTTTACTCTGTACAAGGCACTGTGCTAGATGTCACAAATACAAAAGCAAGATTAAAAATGTCCCTGCCCTCAATGCCACCTACTGCGGCAGGTGGGAGGGAGGAAGGATACAATGTCTATCCATACAATAAGTATATGCATGGTGATATGAGGAGGAAGAGTGCATAAGAGATCTATGCAACTCTCTCACTTAGTAGGTGGCAAAAATGAAGCCTAAACAGGTCAGATGACTTGTTCATGGCCCCATGCCATCTCCTACATTTTGGGATTAGGAGCCTGCATGAGGATATGGCAGAAAAAAAGTCTAGAGAATTTTAAGCAGGGCCCAAAGAGGAATGGAGTGAACATGGCAAGCCTGGGGGCCCTTCCTTAAAACAAAGAGTTCCAAGGAGAAATAACTAGTCAGAGGAAAGGGCCACAAGGGTGGAGGGAATTTCCAGCATAAAAAGATGATAGCCGTGGAGGGATTTTCCAAGATGAGAAGGTTCCTGGATCATGGTGGTGAAGGTAGCTTCCAGGGTGAGAAGGTACATGGCAGAGTATAGCCAAGAAGGGAGTCTAGAGAAGGTAGTAGAATAAGCAGTAAGTTGCTGTAGCTCTCCCATATTCACCAACAAACAACCATAAAATAGTGCCCCAGAACAAATCCTGGAACAGCAGAAGGTGGAGTGAAGTGTCTTTTACCCCAGGAGACTTGAAGGATCAGCAAGAAATGTCCATCTTACTTGAGTAAAAGGGGAGCATATTCATAAAGCTTCCTAGCAAGCCTCACTTCAGCAAACCAGTGGGAGATCCTGAGCCCCAGTGTGGTGGAGCAGGCAAACACCAACACCTCCTCCCCACCAACCCTGCATGGCTTAGCATAGCTAGGGGAACGGGCAGATGTCAGTACCAAGAACTACTGCATGCTTTAATGTAGACCTGGGGAAATACAGAAAAACCCCACCTGGCCTCAGCACATCAGACACCACTACCAGGACCCCAGCTCAGCACCAGGCAAACTGCCAAACCCTTACAGCCTCCAGCAGTACCAGCCACCACACACTCCCTCAACTCAGCACCAAACACAGGGGTCCCCCATGGACCTCAAGGCAGCATTAGCACAGTACGAGGTAAACAGCCAGCCCCTGCAGTCACTGGCAGAAGAAGCCTGAGACAGAGCCACTTCCTCCCTGGGAGCAGAGATCAAATTTTAAAACAAAGGAAAAGGCCAAAAAATGATGAACAAAAAACAACAAGGAAAAATCTGACCATAGAAAGTTATTATGATGACAGGTAAGACCAAGACACAAACTCAAAAGATGACAAAAATGTCAAAACACCTATGGGCAAAACCCCAAAGAAAAATGGGAAGTGTACTCAAGCCCAGAAAGAATTCATGGAAGGACTCAAAAAGGAGCTTAAAAATCATGTCAGAGAGGTAGAAGAAAAATAGAGAAAAGAAATGAGAATGATGCAAGAGAATTATGAAAAAAGATTCAGCATCTTAGAAAACTGCTTAAAAAATAGAATTTGTTGAATGGAAAAGGAGATACAAAAACCCACTGAAGAAAACAACTCCTTAAAACAACTCCAAATGGAAAAGAAAGTACAAAAGCTAATTGAGGAAAACAACATCTTAAAAGTTAGAATTGGGCAAGTGGAAGCTAATGACTCTATGAGGCATCATGAATCAATCAAATGAATTCAAAAGAATAAAAAAATGGAAGGAAATGTAAAATACTTCATGGGAAAAACAACTGAGCTGGAAAATGGATCCAAGAAATTGTCAAAAATTTTCAGGGGTGGGGATCCTGCAGCCTCAAGGCCACATGTGGCCCTCTAGCTCCCCAAGTGCAGTCCTTTGACTGAATTCAAACTTCGCAGAGCAAATCACCTTAATAAAAAGATTTGTTCTGTAAAATTTGGACTCGGTTGAAAGGCCACGTGTGATCTTGAGGCCACAGGTTCCCCACCCCTGAATCATTGGACTACCTGAAAGCCGTAATCCAAAGGAGGACCTGGACAGCATCTTTCAAGAAAAATATTAAGAAAAACTGCCCCTGATGTCCTGGAACCAGAGAGCAAAACAGGCATCAAAAGAATCCACCAATCACCTGAGGAAAGAGATCCCAAAATCAAAACCTCCAACCAATATTATTAGGTCAAGAGAAAACTATCAGATCAAGGAAAAAAATACTACAAGTGGCCAGAAAGAAACAATTCAAATATTGGGAAGTCACAATTAGGATCACACAGGACCTGGCAGCTGCAACATTAAATGACCAGAGGTCATGGAACATGATATTCTAGAGGACAAAGGAGCTAGGACTACGACCAAGAATCACTTACCTGGCAAAATTAAATACATCATGAGAAAAAAATGGTCATCAAATGAAATAGAAGGATTTCAAGCCTTCATAAAGAGAAGACCAGAACTAAACCAAAAATTTGATCTCCAACATCAAGACCCAAGAGAAACATAAACAGGTTAAAAAAAGGGGGAAAAAACATAAGGGATTCAATAGAGCTAAACTGTTTACATCCCCACATGGGAAGATGATACTTGTAACCCTTAAAAATTGTATCACTAACAATACAGATAAAAGGAATATATATAGATAGAGGGTATATAGGCATAAGGTGAATTTGAGGGAATGAAATTTCTAAAAATTAAGGGATGAGAAAGAGGAGTACAACGGGTGCAGGAAGAAGGGAGAGATAGAGTGGGAAAAATTATCTCACATGAAGAGGCGAGAAAGACCTATGACAGTGGAAGTGACCATGGGATGATAGGCATTGCTTGAACCTTACTCTCATCAGAATTGTTTCAAAGAGGGAATGATATACACAATCAGTTGAATATAGAAATCTACCTTACCTGACAGGGAAGTAGGAGAGGAAGAGACTAAGTAAAGGTGTGGGGGGAAAGAGGGGTGTAAGGAGACTGACAGAAGGGAGGGCAGATCAGGGGAGGTGGTTGACAGAAGCGAAACACTAGTGAGGTAGGAAAGGGTGAAAGGAGACAGAGGACAAAGAGAAGGAAAAATAGGATGGAGGGAAGTACACAGGTAGTAATCATAACAGTGGATATGAATGGAATGAACTCTCCCATAAAACGGAAGCAGAAGAGTGGATCAAAAACCAGTATCCTACAATATGTGGCTTACAAGAAACACACTTGAATCAGACACACACACACACACACACACACACACAGTAAAGGTAAAGACTGTAGCCAAATCTATTATGCTTCAGCTGAAGTAAAAAAAAGCAGGGATAGCAGCACAATGATCCAAAACAAATGCAAAGGACTCATGAAGGAAAACACTATCCATATCCAGATAAAGAACTGATGGACTCTGAATGCAGATCAAAGCATATTTTTTTCACTTTATTCTTTCTCGCTTTTTTTTTCTTCTGATCTATTTCTTATCACACAACTGTGATGAATATGGAAATATGTTTTATGTGATAGCATATATATAAACTATATCAAACTGCCTACCATTTTCAGAAAAGGGGAGGGGAAGGAGGGAGGGAGAAAAATTTGGAACTCAAAATCTTGTAAAAATTTTCTTGATATGTAATTGTGGGAAAAAATAAAATACTATTTAAAGCAAAAAGAACAAATAAAGCTAAGACAATATGCAGCCAGAAAGGGTCCTTAAAAAAAGAAATTAGTCTAGAGAGTCCAAAGCAGGGCCCAGAGAAGACTGAAGTATGCACACCTGTGTTTCACCCCAGAGTTTCCGCAAGCCCTTGATAAATAGCCTACCAAGATACAGCCACAAACACAAAGAGGGTATGCCAGAGGAGGAATAATGTTACTGTCAATAGCAGCAGCATTTTTATATAGTACCTACTATGTGTCAGGCACTGTGTGCTTTATAAAGATTATCTCATTTGATCCTCACAACAACTCTGGGAGGTAGGAGTTATTATTATCCCAATTTTACGGCTGAGAAAACTGAGGCAAACAGAGGTTATATGGTTTGCTCAGAGTCACACAGCTAGTAAGTATCTGATGCAAGATTTGAACTCAGGTCTTCCTGACTCCAGGCACAGGAGTCTGTCCACTGTACCACCTAGCTGCCTATCTATTAATTTTGCCTAAGAGGTGATGGTGCAGCCTTAGCCTTGCACTACCCAAAGTTAATGTTACCTTAGATGTATTTTCTGCATCATTATTGCTATTTGCCACCTAAAGTAACCCTTCCATGATATTTACCCCTCGTTACTCTGAGCAGAACCCACCAATATCCCAGCTTTGAACCTGTTACTCCTGGACTCTGACTATATTCTTTTGCCTCCCGAGATTTGTTATTTTAAGTACTTCTTGCTTTAGATCTCTGGTACAAAGATCTTGTGCCATATACCATTTGGTCTAGTGCTTAGCACAGTGCCTGGCATGTAGTAGGCACTTAATACAGCCATACCTTGGAGATATTGTAGGGTCAGTTCCAGACCACCACAATAAAAGGAATATAACAGTAAAATGAGTCATGTTAATTTTTTGGTTTCTCAGTGCATATAAAATTTATGTCTATACTCTACTGTAACCTACTAAGTGTATAGTAGTATGATGTCTAAAAAACAATGTATATACCTTAATTTAAAAATATTGCTAAAAATGCTATCATCTGAACCTTTGGTGAATCATAATCTTTTTGCTGGTGGAAGATCTTGCCTCAGTGTTGATGGCTGCTGACTGATCTGGGTGGTACTTGCTAAAGGTTGGAGTGGCTATGGCAATTCTTAAAATAAGACAATGAGGTTTGCTGTATCCATTGACTCTTCCTTTCACTTGAACATTTAGAGTGATCACAGATCTATTAATTGGTCTAATTTCAATATTGTTGTGTCTCAGGGAATGGGGATACCCAAGGAGAGGGAGAGAGAAAGGGGACAGCCTGTCGGTGGAGCAGTCAACATACACATTTATCAATTAAGTTCACTATCTCATATGCATCTAGTTCATGACGCCCCAAAACAATTACAATACTAATATCAAGATTACTGAGCACTGAGTACTATAACAGATATGATAATAATGAAAAGTGTCAAAATATTGTGAAAATGACCAAAATGTGACACAGAAGCACTATGTGAGAACATTGCTGTTCGAAGAGTGGTGCCAATAGACCTGCTCAACTCAGGGTTACTACAAACCTTCGATTTATAAAAAACAAACACAAAAAAACACACAATATCTTTGAAGCACAATAAAGTGAGCATGATAAAATGAGGTATTTCTGTAAATTTGGACTGATGGATTGATTCTATCCCAAACTTATTTGTCATCTCCTTGCTTTTCTCTCTCAATATTTCCCAATACATATCGAACCCGTCCATCAAGGTAGGGACACAACACCCTTCCTTGTCAGTTATACAAATTACAGTCAGTCAAAACACATAGTGGAAATATAGTTTTAAGAAATTACAACATTAATTTAAGTATGTATGGGGAATAAACATGCCTAAAACTTCCTGAGGGCATCCAAGGCTAAAGGAGAGGTGGTGGCCCCAATCTGCTCCCCAAAAAAGAGTAACATTTGGGGAATCAGGGAGTGTTAGACAAATGGTCAACACCTGGCAGATCCCTGCATTTTGACTTCCTCATCTCATAAGGATTTTCCCCACTTGCCTTCTGCTTGGCATCTGCTCTCCCCACTCATTTCAGCTTTTAGATCTTGGCCCTCTGCAATCACCTTGACCCTTCCCTTCCTACCCTATCTGGGGGTTTTCCTAATCAATGTTTCAGATAGAATGCAACAGGGAAGTGGAGGGAGATGGGGAGAGGGTATCAAATTCTCTAGCAAACATTTATTTAAGCTTCATAATAATGACCTGATCTTTAGAGAGTTCCCAAATTCCCTCTGTTATTTGACCAATAAAAACAAGAGATACTTCATAAACTTGGCATAGGGACACATTTCCCCTGTTAATGATACCTATATAAAATGAACACAAGATGTGGGGGATGGATAATATGACAACATGATCTCTAAATCCCAAAGCCTTCATTTCTGAAATATACAGCGTCATAAGCAACCCTTTAAAAACATGGGTTAATTGGGAGATGGTATTCTGGCATCAGCCAATTTGGCCGTGTTGTTTTTAAATTAGATTTAATATTTTGACTGACTCAGCCTCAGTTCTCCTCTCTTGATCTCCTAGTCTCATTCTTATCCCCTTGTGTAATTGTTGCAGAAGCCTAAGGCAGACTAGGCTATACCATTTAATTTCCCCATCCTTTGAACTCTAATTGCTTTTCAGTTACTACTTTCCCAGGAGCTGTCTAATCACTCATTTTCAGACACATTGGGGTTAGAAATCCTGTTTGAGCAAATACTCATTAGACTTCCTGTGAAGTTCTCCAGTAGTCCAACATGGAGACTTTGAAGGGGATATAGATTTAGGGATAACCGCTGCAGATGAAATCCAGTTTTTGTCAGGAAAGGATGGGACCAGTTGCCAAGATCTTAGGGCTTTTTTATGTTAAGCTTTAAGCCAGTTTTTACAGTCTTCTCTTTCACCCTCATCAAGAGGCTTCTTAATTCCTCTGCGCTTTCTTCCATCAGAGTGGTATCATCTGCATAGCTGAGATTGTTGCTCTTTCTCCTGGCAACCTTAATCCTGGCTTTTGATTCATTCAGCCTGGCATTTCATATGATGTGCCATGAATATAAGTTAAATAAGATGATAATATACAGTCTTTTGTACTCCTTTTCCAATCTTAAACCAATCAGTTGTTCCATATTTGGTTCTAACTGTTGCTTCTTGTCCCTCATGCATGTTCCTTGAGAGACAAGTAAGACGATCTGGTACTCTCATCTCTTTGAGGACTTGCCACATTTGTTGTGATGCACACAGAGGTTTTAGTATAGTCAAGGAAGCAGAAACAGATGCTTTCCTGGAACTCCCTTGCTTTCTTCATAGTACAGCAAATGTTGGCAATTTGGTCTCTAGTTCCTCTGCCTCCTTTTACAGCCAGCTTCCTCTGCGTTGATTAGAATAAGCCTACTCAACTTCAAAAGAAAGGGGGGAACAAGCATTTATTAAGTACCCACTATTTGCTAAGCATTTTTCAAATATCTCATTTGAAATTCACAACAACCCTGGGAGACAGGTGCAATCATATCCTCATTTTACAGTTAAAGAAACTAAGATAGACAGAGAGGTTAAGTGACTCACACAAGATCACAAAGCCACTAAATATCTGAGTCCAGATTTGAATTTAGATCTTCTTCACTCCAAGCCTAGTGTTCTATCCCCTGCCCTGTCTAGCTGGTGTGGGATCCTCTTTGTCAGCAGGTAAATCCTCACATTCCAAGTGGATTGGTAGGTGGGGGTCACAGCAGATGGTCCCAATATGGTGAGGAAAAAATCTTATTTTTGCCATTCAAACTTTAGTATACTAGATTATAGAACTTAAAGGAACCTTAGAGGTCACCTAGTCTAAACCCTTCATTTAATGGTTAAGGAAATGGAGGTTAAATGACTTGCCTAAAGTCACAAAAGAAGAACATAGCAGAAGAGGGATTCACACTCAAATCTTCTGACTGCAAATACAATGTTTAAATACCAGGTCACTGGGCCACTGACCTTTCCAGGCCAGGGCAAGGATCTTGGATGCAAGGAGCCTTACAATTTTAAATTGATTTCTCTAAATGCTCCCAGTCAAACCATTTGGCTTCTCACTCAGATATTTAAGCTAATACTTTAGCTAAGCCACCATCAGACCTGGGCCTCAGTGGCAGGAGGATTTGCCAAACCAGAGATAGCTGGGAACTAAGATTAGACAGATGCATCAGTGTTGGGCTGTTGGACAGAGTATCAAAGGATATGAGGAAATCCAGATGGGTGGCCAGCTGAGAGACATCAATGGGGGTGGGAGGAAGTAATAGGTAAATGTCTCAGTAGGCGGGTGGTACATTTCAGCAAACAAGTCTGACTGCAGGAAAAAGGCAGAGGTCCAGACAGTTGACAGTCTGTCATCTGTCCTCAACAGGACCATAGGATTTAAAATTGCAAGGGACCTTGAAGAGACAATCTAGGTCAGAGGTTCTAAACCTTTTGTGTAACGTGCACACCTTTGGCAGTCTGGTGAAGCCTCTGGACCCCTTCTCAGAATAATGTTTGTGGTCTACATTCATAATTAAAGGAAAGGATAAATTTCAATTAAAGTTGAGTAAAAATACAAAGCTATTTTTTTGTATTTGCCTATCCAAGTTCATGGATCCCTTGAGATCCATCCACAAACCCCTTGTGGGTCTGTAAACCCCAGGCTGTAGACCTCCTGATTTAGTTCTATCTCCCTCAATTTATGAATGATGAAATTGAAGCCCACATCATTTATGATTTTTTAATAATGAAAATAACTTACACGTATATAGCACTTTAAGGTTGGCAAGTGCTTTTACGTACTAATCCCGTTTAATCCCCACCATAATACTGTTAGGTGGTTGTTACCACTATTCCCATTTTATGCATAAGGAAACTGAGCCTCAGAGCTGTTGTTTTTCAGTTGTATCAGACTCTTCATGACCCCCATTTGGGGTTTTCTTGGCAGACATACCAGAGTGGTTTGCCATTTCCTTCTCAAGCTCATTTTACAGTTGAGGAAGCTGAGGTAAAGAGGGTTAGGAGGCATGCCCAGAGTCACATAACTAGTAAGTGTCTGAGGTGAGATTTGAACTCAGAAAGATGAGTCTTCCCTCCTCCAGGCCAGGCACTCTATTCACTGTGCCTAGATGTCTCAAGGCTCAGAGAGGCTTGCTCGAAGTCACATAGATAGCAAGAAAGTCCAAATTTGAGCTCAGATCCTCCTATTCCAAATCCAGGCCTCTAGCAGTAGAGGTCTTGGCAGTAGGCAGTGGGGATGGACTTTTGAGGGCTAGGGCTCAGGGAAAGGTTCCAACCAGCAGGAAGACAGAAGAAGCAAGTCTTCATTTAAACTTTAACTTAGGGCCTACTGGATATAAAGCATTGCTAGGCACTGGAGGAGATACCAAGACTAGATAAGTTCCCAGCCTCAGGGAAAGTGTAGTCTAGTTGAGGGCATAAAAATATCTTTGCAAATCCTACTTCAAAGCCTAGACCAATTCTCTGTTTTCAGTTTAATTTTCAGTTGGGCAAAGGAAAGCAATGATCTTATTTAGACTTGAACAAAGCAAATGTTGGGCCAATAATCCATTCATCTGATAATACGGAAGGCTTTACTTATGGACAGCCCAGCAGTATCCCTTTAAGAAAAGACTTTGGCCAGCACCTGCAATCTCAGTTTAAAAGGACTCATTACTAGGATATGTATGTCCAAGCTATCAATCAGATGTCACTCTGCTCTCCACTTCAGTGGTTTCCCTTAGCTTTTGTGACCCTTGTTCTATTTTTTAATTTTGGCTTCTGCTTCTCTTTTCTTCCAGCCCTCCTGTTTTTGTTCCTTCCTTTGGCATGTTACATTTGCACTCAGATACTTAGAATGGTTGATGCTTGACACTGTGCCCCAGCTACTGTACTCCTTACCTTTCGTTGACATCTGATGCTCCAAACACTTCTCATCCTGGATGAAACTTAACTTCCCTGGTTGCCTGGCACCCTGAGGAACTGGCCTACCAGCTGGGCTCCAAAGACCAGAAAGGTCAGTACTTCAGAGTATAGCCTTTTATGATATAGAGTTTTCATAACACTAAGGGCCCAATATGTTTGGAGAGAGGAAAGGAGGAGATCTCACTTTTTTTTTCCTTGCTCTACAGTCTCCATGAGTTATTAGACTCAAACTTGGTATTAATTCCCTCCAGTGGAAACCATTTAGCAGACTCAGTGAGAAAGGTGGAAGAAGACGACATCCTAGTACCTCTGATATCTCTAGCATCAAACCAGGCCATTATCATCTAAGCCTAAGGACAGGTAACTGCAGGACAAAATAAAATATGAACAGTACTTGAGGCAGCTAAGTGACGCAGGGGCTGGAGCACCGGACATGGAATCAGGAAAGTCTAAGTCCACATCTTGCCTCAGACACTTACTGGGTCACCCTGGAATTCACTTAGTCTCTGTTTCATCATCTTTAAAGTGAGGATTAAATGAGATAACATTTGTAAAGCACTTTGCAAAGCTTAAAATGCTACATAAACGTTAACAATTATGGTTGTTACTATTATTACACAGACAGCCATCAATTCAGCAAGCATAGCATATCTGCTACAGCCATAGGAGCTATGAGGAAATGACAGAATTGGAGACAGTGTGTCCCAATGGAAAGAGCACCGTATTGGGAGTCAGAGGACTTGGATTCAAAGCCCAGCTCTGCCACTTTTTGTCTACAAGGCAAGTTACTTCTCTCTGAGCCTCAGTTTCTGCCTTTGTAAAAACAAGGGGATTGGACTATATGAACTTTAAAGTCCCTACCAACTTACATCTATGATCTTATGATCCTAAGGCATATGAGCCAATATCAGTGATGAGACAGTGCAGAATCCTTGGAAGATCGCTGGAACAGGAGACCTGAGTTCTACACCCAATTCTAGCATTAACTTACTAACCTATGGGAGATTCATTTAAACCCTCTGTACCTCAGTTTCTTCATCTGCAAAATTAGTACTTGAACCCAATCTCTGAGGTCCTTTTTAGCCCTAACACTTTGTGATTCTATGACATGCAGGGGTGGGGAACTTGTGGCATCAAGGCCATATGTGGCCCTCTAGGTCCTCAAGTGCGGCCCTTTGACTAACCCAAACTTCACAGAACAAATCCCTTCATAAAAGGACTCTCAGTCAAGTGGCCAAACCCAGGGACCTAGAAGGCCACATGTGGCCTTGAGGCTGCAGGTTCCCCACCCCTATAATGTTTTCTGGTATAGAAATTGTGCTGATCTCTTTGGACCTTCTGCTCATTGGGCACTATTCTTTGTTGGGCATATTCTCCAAAAGGTGCTGCTCTGTACTGGGTCTATACCTGGATTCTTTTCATGTCGTTGCAGCTCCTTACCTCTGTCTTTTCTCATTCTAGCTGTAGACGAAGTCTGCAGCTGAGGGGCTACCTTTTCTTGATAACAGGAAGGCTTGGATTCTACCGTCTCTTTTGGCTTTTTTTTCCTCAGAGCCCAGGTTTCAGGTGACAACTTGACCCCAAATTTTCTTTCTAGACAAACTGACTTTCTTGCTGTTCCTCAAATGGGACTCACTGAACTCCCATGTTTATGCCTTAGCACTGGCCATCTCCCATGCCTGGATTGCACTCCTCCTTCCCCTCTGCCCCACAGAATCTCTAATTTCCTTCAACATGCAGCCTAAATATTACCTTGGCAATTAGATGGTACAGGGTATATAGAGCCCTTAGAGTCAGAGTGAGGAAGACCACAATTCTCCCCTGCCTCTGACACTTCAGCTATGTGATCCTACATGTCACCTGTCTCTGAGCCTCAGTTATCTCACTTAAAAATTGTCACGAGGATCCAATGAGCTGACAGCTATAAAGTGCTTTGCAAACTTTAAGGCATTTTATATAAACACTAGCTATTACTGTTACCTTTTACACAAGGTTTTTTTCTGGTCCCAACTGCCAGGTTCCTCCTTCCCTATATTGTATTGGACTAGTTTGTATTGATTTTGTATTTATTCTGTATGCATTTATCTTGTATACACATATATATGTGTGTTATTTCCCCTCTATAGAATGTAAATCCCTTGAAAGCAGGGACTATTTTTTATCTTTGTATCCCAGTAGCACATGGCCCATGCTTAATAAATGCTTGTTGATTTTTAGAAAGGCAAGGCCCTCACACACCCAGTCATCAGACTAAGAGAAAACCTCAGCTGCTTTTTCTCTGTAAGGCGAAGCATCTTCCAGTTCCCAAGTCTTCATTTCAATGAGCCAAGCTCTTTTGGAACGCAGAACATCCAGCCAACTAATTAAAACCTAGAAACACTTAGTATGCATTAGAACTTATTTTTGCTTGCTACAGAGATCAATGTTTCTTTCCCAAGCTTCTATTTGACCTAAGGTTAGAAAGTCTCCTTTAACTTTAATCAGTTTATAATTGACAACCTGTACCTCCCTCAAAACATTTCAGGGGTTTGTCTTTCAACAAACCACAAAAAAACGGTCTGGATCTGGGACACAAAAGTTTTCCTTAGGTGCCTCGAATGCTTTGGGTCTTACCATGCAAATGAACCTAAGCAGGCAGAAAAGCTAAACTAATGATGCTCTTCCTGACACACATTCCTGCTTTTATTATTGTACATGGAGCTTACAACAAGCCTCCCAGGCTTCTAGTTGCTTGAGTGAGAGTTTGTTTCTCTCCACCCTATAAGTATCACTTGCTATGCACAACACTGCTAATAACCAATTCAGACTCTCCGCTGCCACAGCTGTATTTTTGTGAGTCCAATCTTGCCCAGGAAAATACAATCACATCCTTGGTATGTCAGACATCCCTCCCTAAGTTGCATTTTCTTCTGCCGGTTATGTCAGACCCTGTTTGGCAAGTCTGTGAAATGGCACGACAAAATGAAGGAAATGAGAGGCTGTCTCGAAGATACTGCCCGCAAATAGTCCCACTGTTGAGCCTGTTTTGCTGGTGAATAACCCCGATGGGTTGGGTTTAAAGTGAAGGCATACTTCTCAACAGTTGACAGCTACCTAGAAATGTCAACATCCTATTGCCCTGGAATGCTTCTGCAATGGGGTTTGAAGAGTGACCCAATTCTTACTCTTTAAGAATGAAAATAGCTCTTTTTCCCCAACGCCTTTGAACCATGGCTATTATCCAAAAAGCCCGTCTTTTCAGGGACTTACCAAAAGGATCCCTCCCCCAGCCCAGGGTACACAGTAAGGAGGGAGTTATTGTTTTCCTTTTTCACCCATTTTTAAAAAATCATTTTATTGATATATTTTTTTCCATTGCAGTGAGTAGCCATTTCTGAATTCCCACGCTTCAGTTCATGGCAAAGAAAAATGACCAAGCAAAAACAGAAATTCAAAAACTTTGTCTTACATTGTATATACTATTCCTTCTTGGTAGTCCCTCACCCTCTCCACAGTGAAAGAAGAGGCATATTTCATTATCCCTTCTCCAAGTTTTTTTTTTTTCTATTATGATGATGGTGTTTTTGAGAAGGTGCCGAAGGATCCATTCCAGAAATCTGGTTGTTATGAAAATGTTTCCCTCCATCTAAAGAGCGCCATTAGCTTTGTAAAACCACTGTTACTGACAAATTCAAAGCATCTGTTTAGTAACCTCAAAAACCCAAGGCTGTAAGGGAACCAACAGTTAATACAATCATAGGATTATAAACTTAGAGCTGGAAAAGACCTAATAAGCTATAGGATCCTTCATTTATAGATGAGGAAGCTGATTCTGAAAGCGGTTAAGTGACTTGCCCAGGGTCACCCAGCTAGTACGTGAGTCAGGATAATGATGATAACAACAATAACTGACATTTATATAGTGCTTTAAGGTTTATAAAGTGCTTTACACATGTCATTTGAACCTGACAACAAACCTGCGAGGTTTGTGCTATTAAATCACTATTTTATGGAAGGGGAAACTGAGACAGCGAGCATCAGATAGCTAGTAAGTGACTGAAGGAGGCTTTGAACTCAGCTGTCCCTGACTCCAAGCCCAGGGTTCTATCCACTCTTCTACCGAGTTACCTCATCACTGTCCCCTGGGCCTAAAGAAGTCTGAAAGAGTTGATTGTCTCTTTCCTTAGAACTGCAGAGACAATTACTGAGAAGTCATCTAGTTCAAAGCCTCACCTTCATAAAGGCTCTCACCACTAACCAGGCCCAGACAGGACAATTGATTCTATTTTTAAAGTTCCCCACAGCCTCCCTAATTAGCCTATTTCAGTGTTTAGCAATCCATATTGAAGAGATGATTGAAGAATAGCAGGAGGAAAAAATTCTAACCTCCACCCCCAGTAGCCTGTTCCAGTGTCTCAAGTACTTCCGACAGTATTGCTTTGTTTTATAAGAGACAGAAGCCAAAGTATCGAGAATAGTGATTTTTCCCCAAATCTGGGGAACAGTACTTTGATTTCCTAATGAGAAGTCTCTTACTAGGATAGAGCACTAGATAGATAGGAAATAAACAAGACCAAAATGTTCATGTTCTATCTCTGACAGTAGTAGTGTGACTTGTAGTACATTGCTTAACCTCTCTGAGCTTCTGTTTCC
Source organism: Trichosurus vulpecula (assembly GCF_011100635.1). NCBI lineage: Eukaryota > Metazoa > Chordata > Mammalia > Diprotodontia > Phalangeridae > Trichosurus > Trichosurus vulpecula. The sequence goes on from NC_050581.1 coordinate 84,567,161, forward strand.
TCATTTGTTAAATAAGGATATTAACAATCACCTCATAGAGCTGTTGTAAGGATAAAAGGATGTTGAGTTTGGGTTGGGTCTTTTTGTATTTGTTCTTTGTATTCAAAGAAAACCAATGATATCATGATGTTGGGGTCAGGGCACAGTGTGTTCAGCTATGGCTGATAGGTCCAGTATGGGTTTAGAGGGTTTTATCACAAGTTGGGCACAAGGACCTTGTGAGAACATTTGGAATGGAGATGGCTCTAGATTTGGCCAGTTCACATTTCCTTTATGCTTCCATGATTCTGCTTTGCTCATGCGGTAAAACATCTTTGTTGATATGGGCATACCATGCTGGGTGGTCCTGTGCCAGCATCTCCCATATCTCACAATCCATACTGTGTCTTCAGAGAGACCTTGAAAGTGTCCTTGTACCGCTTCTTCTGACCACCATGTGAGCACATGCCTTGTGCGAGTTCTTGGTAAAATGGTAAGTGTGCTGTAGGCATTCAACCTATGTGGCCAGCCTAACGGAGCAGAGCTCTCTGCAATAGAGTTTGAATGCTTGGCAGCTCAACTCGAGAGAGGACCTCATCTTTCCAGGTGATCTTCGGAATATTCCTAAGACAATTCAGGTAGAAATGGTTTAGTTTTCTGCCATGGCGCTAGTAGACTCCCCAAGTCTACCAAACAAAGTAGTCAGCACAATGGTTCTGTAGACCTTCAGTGTGGTAGGCAGCCTAATACCTCTTCTCTCCCACACTTTCTTTTGGAGCCTCCCAAATACTAAGCTAGCTCTGGCAATGTGTGCATCAACTTCATCATCTATATAGACAGCCCTGGAAAGTATATTGCCAAAGTAAGTGAATTTGTCCACAGCATTCAAAATTTCACCAATGGCTTCACGGATGGATGGTGTGGTGCTGGTTGGTATTGTCAGGCCAAAATTAGCCGAAGTGGCAGAGAATCGATCCATACTCTACCACACTGATAATAAACTAACATAAAAAGGCTACAAGCCAAGACCAAAATAGAAAGGGGAGTTGGTGCTCCACTTTTTGTTCGTAGATGACTGTACACTCAACGTGGCTTCTGAGGCTGAAATGCCAAGAAAAAAGGACATGATGGATTTAAAGCAATTTGTAAAGCACTTCAAAGTGCTACAATGAATGCCAGCTATCATTATGTGCCTAGGTTTCTCCCATGATCCTGTTGTTTTCCATGTAATGTTTCCTGCATTCCAATGCTGTTTTAATCTTCACCAAATTCTGTATTCTCTTTCTTTCTAGATTCCAACACAGCAGGAAGTCAGGCAGCTTGTGAGAGATTGAGTATAGACACATGCAAATGATTTTTTTTTCTTTCCCCCTGTCTGTTAAAACATCTGTCCAAAACCTACCAGGAACTGAACCAGTTAAAAGTAATCTTTCCCTATGTGATAAGGAATATAGTGTGACTAAAAGGTCTGTAGTTTCTATTCTATGGTAAATTCTACAGCAGAAATGACAGTGTTGAATTCAGAATGACAACTTGATCTCTGAATTCCCTTTCTTATATAAAGTGAGAAATCATGGTGGAGTGGAAAGCCCACTGGACCAGGAAGAAGTCAGAGGTCTTTGTTTTGAGTTCTAGCATCATTTAATCACATCACAAAGGGAAACAAGAGTCTCTAAGCTTCTGTAAACGAGGCTGTACCACATTCAATATCCATGTCTGCAGATAGTCATGTGGGGAGGGGGCAGACATGATCTTTGCCCTCATAAATGCTTTTAGCTGTAACTGCCTAACCTGAACTATGACAATAGAATCATGTTAAGAATATGAATTAGTTAATCTGCAACCTGGTCTCATCGTCCCAAGATTTATTCTTAGCTTCCTAACCAACAATGGAGTGAGTATCCTTTTTCTAGAATCTCTGAGGGAGGAAAGGGGAAGGGGGAAGGGAGAGATTCTCTATTACTTCCAGATGAAGAAGGAATAGTTTATTGACCAGAATTTTTTTTACAGGGAAAAGAAAAGTTCCAAAGATTAGCTAATAACAGTCATCAACTTCATTCAAGATCAGACCAGGATTCTAACCAATTTAGCCATGTCAATTGTCATACAAGAGTTAAGAGTTATCTTATTTGAAATTCTTCTCTCTATAACTGGTCACTGAAGAAACCAGAAGACAGAGCTACTATGAAGGGATGTACGATAGGACTAAATAGTTGCTTTTCTATTTCAGGATGTCCAAGCACTTTTTTTTCTTCCAATAATGGTCCACGCAATCAAAAATCCTTAGATGTGACAGGTGAATTTCCACTTCAGCAGTTTCATAAGAGTGTGTTTCACAGAGTCAAAGCAGCAAAAGGGTGTGGGCCTGGAGCTTAGAGCCTAGCAAGATTTAATCAAAAGCACTTGATTACGTTAGCATTCTAAAAGAGAAAACAGTAAAAAAAAAAAAAGTCCTACCTTAATTACCATTACACTAGACTAGATGATTTCTAAGGTTCCATTCAGTTTTTAGTCCAAGAAACTAGGATCCAGTGGGCTTTTATCATTATTAGCAGTAATAATAACAGACATTTATATAGTGCTTCAAAGTTGACAGGATATTTTTGTGACAATGATCCTGTGAGGTAGACAGTCTATCACTATCCCCATTTTACAAATGGGGAAACCGATCTTGTGTATGTCTAGAGGTCCCCTAATTCCAGGTCTAGCACTCCTTCCACTTAAGATTATAGGATCATAGATTTAGAACTGGAAGGAACCTTAACAGTCACTGAGTCCAACCCCCTCATTTTATAGATGAGGAAGCTGAGGACCTGAGAAGTTAGTGACTTGCCCAAGGTCATACAACTAGTAAGCGTCTGAAGCAGGACTGAAACCCAGGTCTTCTTTACTTCAAATTCAGAACTCTTTCCTCTTCACCATCTTTACCCTTCTGGATAAGACCTTGCATGTAGAAGAGCTTTATAATTCAGGCTAATCCAAGCAGTTCTCTCAATCCATCTGGCTTTCCCAACCCCCAACTTTGGGGTCCCAAATTCTTTATAAGCAGCATTTCCATGCAGTCCTCCCTCACTTAGGTTATATCAAGCTTTTTGCTTTCTGCAATCCATAAACAACACCACTGCATTTGAGATTCAGTAATCATGACCTCCATGAAAGGGATTTTAGGATGCGCATCTGTGAACACATCTCACAGAATGTCTTCTTTATATATTGTTAATAAATGGGGTGACATGAGCCAAAGGCACAGAAGAGAACTCAACAGCAACTAAAATACAAGTTCATTTATCAGCAAGAATGGAATTACTTGAGAGAGATCCTCAATTCAGGACATATCCTTCTGTATCATAAAAGCTCATAATAATGATTTACTGACTCACTTTTGAGGTATTATCATATGGAATGGAAAAAACATTTATTATGCAATTATTATGTGCCAAGCACTATAATAAGAGCTTAGAATACAAATAGGGAGGTGAGACATCCCCTGCTGTCAAAGAGCTTACACTCTGGGGCAGCCAGGTGGCACAGTGGATAGAGTGGATAGGAGGACCTGAATTCAAATCCAGCCTCAGACACTAATTAGCTGTGTGACCCTGGGCAAGTCACTTAACCCCAATCGACTCCAAAACAAAAGAAACAAAAAACCCCAAAGATCTCATATCTAACCGGGGGCACAACACGTATAGGAGATCCATCTGTAGGGAAGGTGGAAGGTTCCATAGCCTTTAAAGAGCAGCTCAAGGCCAGATGGCAAGTCATTGCCTGGGGTATGCAGGAGCCCACTCAAACAGGCTCAAGAAAGCCAATTATTAAATATTAAAAAACATTTACACTCTGAAAATTGGAAAATGCCACAAATCAGGGCTTTGCTAATTGTTTTGTTGATTACGTAGATTTAGGAAGGTGACGGGAAAACATGTTAATAATGTGAGTTAAACTTAAAAGTATGTTGTGAGTACTTTTCCAAGAGCTGATTTTCAAATACTTACCAGCACACCCCTGCTTAAAGGCTGTTATTTTACAGTTATTTCACTGTATTTTACAGTATTTTACTGTTATTTTAAAGATGACGTACCAGGATTTGGACCCAGGTTCTCCACTTTCAGATCCAGTTTCCATTTGCACAGGACCAGAGTTGGCACATTGGGCAGCAGCAAGTGCCCTCCCACTGAAGATCATTGAGCCATTTGCCCAGCACATTATTAAGATATTTCCTTCTCAGATAAGGTTGAGGTAGATGGCTCTAAGGCAAAACCATAACTAATGTGGGGGTGACCCACAGATACTTATGTGTAGGTCTTTTCCCTGAGTACCAGTCCCACATGATTAGCTTCCTATGGGGCATTTCAAAGGGGATGTCTTAAAGATATCTCAAACCCATCATGTCCAAAACAGAACTCCTCATCTTTCCCTCTAAACACTCTTCTCTGTTGACCTTCCCTATTTCTGCTGAGGGCACCACCATTCTTCCAGTCTCTCACTTTGTAACCTTGGCATTTATCTAACAACTCCTAACCTCCACCAGATGTCTAATCCTGTTATTTCTATTTCCACATTTCTTGTATTTAACCCCATTCCTCTCCATTCGTACAACTATTGCTTTAGTTCAGGCCCTTATCTCTCCCCAGGATGGTTACAATGACCTCCTAATTGGTGTCCTTGCCTCAAGCTTCTCCACACTCCAATCTGTCAAATAGACCAGACAGGCCTCTAACCTGTGGGTGGCTGGAGCCAGACAGAGCAGGCTAGGGACAGAAGAGTCAGGAATCAAACGGAAGTTTAATTTCAAAGTAAGAAAAATGACTTGTAAGCAGCGAGGGTATCTAGACACATGTGCTGGGACCTTGCCCCTAGTGGGGGAACCCGCTTTGGTGTAGGCAGATCTCAATACTTATACCAATGGCTGTGCAGTGAGCTGTAGCCCCAACAATAAGGGGTAACAGCAACGATAAGAAAAGTTTGATTCATAGTAGGGCTTCATGACAGGAATAAGGGTATTTGTCTGAACTTGTCTAAGCTCAGAGAACACCTGGATAGAGTGGATAAAGTCAAAGCAATACCGTAATTATTAGCACAAAGGATTGTTGTTACGCCAGGCTCAGGGCACAGCTTCCTTGCTGGGCCTTAGCTCTGAAAAATGGCTATCTACTAATATCTTGACAAATCCATCCTTCAGCTACCTGCCAAAAAGGATTTTCCTTTAGCACAGATATCACTATGGTACTCTCCTACTCAGCCAACTCCAGTAGTTTCCTGTTACCTCCAGGGTATGACACAAACTTTTTGTTTGACTTTTACAGTCTTTCACAACTGGGCCCCAACGTTTCTTTCCAACCTCATTACACGTTGCTACTCTCGACAGCTTCTTCCCTCTTCCTCACACACAGTATTACACATCCCACATCCGGGTATTTTACCTGGGTGTCTCCCTCGTTCCTGGAATATACTCCTTACTCCATTTCCATCTCATGGAATTCCTGACTTGCTCCAAGACTCAGCTGAGCTACAAGACCCAACTTCAACAATGCCTTTCCAGATCCTCCCAATGGTTACTGCCTTCCTTCACTACCTTGCGTTTAACTTCTGTTCATTTTGCTTTTATTCTATATAGTCTTAAATCTGTACAAGCTATCTCCTCTGATGGAATGGAAGCTCCCTGAGAGCAACCACTGTTCGGTTTTATCTTTGTACTCCAGCATCTAGCGCTATAGGGGGCTCAATAAATCCTCATTGATTCCAACTCTGAGATCCTATGATCAGAACACTGAAAACACTGGCCAGCAAGGTGCTAGTAAATGTTTAACAACAAACTTGCTAGGGAAAAAAACGGTATTCTTGACACACTTTAATGTTTAATCTGCATTAACATTTCCTCCATCACTTTCTAAAATCTAGACAATCACCCAAACAACAAATTAAGCCTCAATTTACAAGCATTTGCCAGTTTCCAAGATGTAAAGCCTTACACTCAAAATTTAACAATCTGCCTTCGGGAGCTGAGCCAAGTCTGCACCAGCATACCCTGAGTCAGTGCAACCAGGCTATGTTGAAGGAAACGGAGCTGTTTAGTCAGAGAATATTTAGGATATTTATAACAACCATCAAGTGCTTAAAAAGCTGCCATGTATATAAGAGACAAACATTTTCTTAATGGCCCCAGACAGTAGAGATGATAGTAATGGGTACAAGAAGACAAATTGCAACCCAATTTAAGGCCAACCTCCCAAAAGCTAGAACTTCTCAAAAGCAGAATGAGCTACCATTTGGTAACAACGCAGACCTCTCAGAATGTTGTAAGGATTAAATGACATTATCTACACAGACTTTGTAAACCTCAAAGATATGAGTAGCACCCCTCTCCACCCAGTCTCTACAACCACCACCTGTTGCCACCACCATAGTCTTTAGGCAGAAAATAAATCATCACTTAATGACTGATCTTCTTGAGAGCAGGGATTTTGCTTGCATTTTTTACATTCTCAGTTCTCAGTAGTGTCTGGCACATACTAAATGCTTAATAAATTGGAGCCAATGTTTGAGAAGGGATTCATTTTCATAAAATATCATTGTTCACCTCTTGTTTTGAGGTGTAGAGAATTTGTTTAACATCTGATTTATACTACATGATTATAGTTTTTATTTGATAAAGGGATTAGGGCTACATTAGTCTTGTTTATACATTAGAACTAATCATGTCCATGGATTGATTCTGTGATTACCTTCATTGTGGAATCTTAGCCTTCTGTGACTACATTAATTGTGGTTGTGGTAGGGGGAAGAGGAGAGGTACAGGCCTCTATCCTTACCCCATTCTATTTGAATAAATATGAAGGAGCAGTGAACAAAAATTCATTCAATTAAAATTTATTGAACCCAGTGCCATACAGGGAGTATGGCAGTTACCTGCAGAAAAAGATTTTCCATAATATATACCAAAAGGTATGTATCAGTTAGCCAGCCCCTGACAGCCCTTCCAAATCATATTCCATGATATGATCAACACAGTAAAACAACTTATATCCACAGCACTAAACTAGAAAGAGGTAAGGGGTGCCTCCTGAAGCTGAAACTACCCTCAACAAGAGAACAATTGGTGGGGAGGCTGAGGCAGGGAAGAGCAGTAGCAATACAATAGCAGGTAACTGAGATACTATGAGATATTATAGCAAGACTTTAATCAACTTTAATCTCTGGCCAATGTGAAGTCAGTAGCCTGAGCAGGCAACTTCCTTCAAGCTCCCAGAAGGTTCCGAAGGTCAAAAATGGTCCATCCACTCTGCCTCAGGGTAGCTGAGAGCTAAAGAGAGAGGCAGCTTTAGTTGGACTTCCTGGAGTTTTAGATTAGTTAAAAGGTTCTTCTCTTGCTTCAATCTGTGAAGTTAAAAAGGAAAAAAATGCATAAATATGTGATCATGGTGCTGCATGAAGCTGTTTTATCACTAGTTTCCCTGCTGGTTAGAATCTGTCTTTGTATCTTGTGAGAATTCTTCTATCTTTCTTTTGTAATTAATTTTTTTTAAATTCTAACAAAAAATTGTTCCTTTAAAAAATGTTTCTCTTAAAAGGTGCTGATAGAGGAGTTAGACAGGAACAAATGAAGAAGAATCAAGTTCCTGCCACAAACGATTATCCTAAGTGTGGAATTGACTTGGGGACCTGACCCAGGTCAACAGGTAAAGTCAAAAATGGCGACTGACTGTGCTTTCATTAACTACATTGCCTAGGGGTAGGTCAGGAAATAGAAACTACCTCTTCATTGGAAAGTCATCTATGAGAGGGAGGTCTCCATAGGAAGAGGGTCCTCTAATCCCTCAGAGAGAGACTGGTGAGGTAAGAGACTACCTCCCTGTCAAGGCAGAAAAGGGGGCACATGGGACAGGGAGCTCAGAGGTTAACAGATGGGTCAATAACTGAGGAAGAATTTAGGCTTTTGTGGTTCATGCAAGAGAAGCCTAGTATTGAATTAAGTTCAGATAATTGAAGCTTTCTTAAGCAAGGATTGACTGCCTGGGCAGGCTCAGGAGCAAAGCCATAATAAGCCATTTTTGTACTTGGAGCTGAGTTGTAGAGGCAGGCTCAGTTAAGGTGAAACTATAGACAGGAAAAAGTCCCATCCCAGACTCCTGTCCTCAAAGCATTATGAGATTTCTATGCTGAAGCTTTGGGTTGTGGTAGGGAGACTAGCAGGGGTGAAGTAGCGTATGGGAAAGAAAGCTGAAATAGTACAGCCAGCATCATCTAAATTACCCAGTCACTAAGATGAGAAGACAGTTGTCCTTAATTAAAGCCACCATTAGAGGTAAACAAGGGCAGACAATGGAAGAAGCAGGAGGTAGTGCAGCCTTGTAGAGTGCCATTAGCATTCCTAGTATATAAAATTTGTACCACGAGTACAAGTACCTGCATGAAGTACTTGGACCTTGGTGGTACATTGGACAGAGCCTGGAGTCCCTGCCTTGCTCTCCACAATCCAGCCATACTGTTCTACTTGCTGATCTGCTTGCTATCATTTTTTCCATGCAAAGCATTGTTTCTATCTCTCCTTTTATCATCTTAACCTTAACACAGCTAAAGAAACCTTAAAATGTCATAATTATAAGCAGCAGCTGTTATTACATTATAGCACTTGTGGATCCTGGGGTATTTACTAAGTAGCTACAGCATGGTCAGTAATTGAGATATCTCCCCTCCCCCAACCCCCCCCCCCCCCCGTTCCCAGCTGGGGGCACATGCTCACAGCTTCAAGCTTACCCTTTGCTCATATGAGCTAAGTTTGAGCCAACTCTCCCCAGAGACCTGGTATATGCAAGGGGAGAGAGATAAGCACTGAAGATATTAAGAAAAACCTAAAACAATCCCTGACCTTAAAGCAAATCATAACTCACCCACACGTTCTCATCCTTTGTGACTCTGGTCCACGTCCTCCTTTTAATCATTCTGAGAGGGTCCAACCGTTGGGAATTTCCTTTAGATCTCATGACATTGTGTATCTATCTATATACATATACACACATAGGCATTGTATGTGTATCAGTTGCACATTTGGATTATCAGTCATCCATCACTCTCTGACCTGACTGGCCTACCTATTCTTTCAGTCTAATTTTTAGGAGATTTTGCTTTGTTAAACTTAAATTTATCTTTCTATAATTCTTTTTAAAGTAAATTTTATTGACATCTTGTTTTTACATCACCTACACATCCCAATGTATCTCTCTTCACCACCACACCCCCTTTCTACCTGGAGAGCCATCTCTGATAAGAGAAAATAAAAAAAGAGAGGAAGAAAACATGCTCAGCAAAACTAAAGAAGAAGAAGAAACTGTCTAACATTATGAACTGTCCCATACCAATAACCCCCTACCTTTGAAGTGCCGGTCACTTATCTCTTCTTTGGGATCAGCCTTGGTCAGGATGTCAATTCCTTTTGATTTTAAATGATACAGTGATGAGATCAAAGAAGTACTCCTAACTGACTCTCTTTGCCAGCACAACTAATCTGCCCTCTGTGGCCCCTTTGTTTATTTGGGAAAATACTCCATCTCTCCACCCATATTCATTCTTCTCTTCCTTCAAGTCCCCACTTGGGTGCCATCTCCTCCATGAAGCATTCCCTGGTTTCTCCAACTGAAAAGGAGTTCTCTTTTATGGGAGTACACACACACAAGGGGAAAGATAGTCCCTGTCCTCATGGAGCTCACATTCTAATGGAGGAAGGAAATACATTAAAAAGGAACTGAAATGGGGGGATGAACCTATCTGATGTGGGGGCATGGTAGGAAAAGTCCTGCATAGAGCCAAGAGTACAAAGGATTGTCATTTATTGTCTCAAATGATTGAGATGGGATTTGGTTCAGTGGAAATTGTGCTGGATCAGGAGTCAAAAGACAGGTTCAGTACCCAACTCTACTGCTTACTCAGTTCCTTTAGGCCTCAATTCCTTATCTATAAAATGATGGAGCTGGACTAGATGTCCTCTAAGGTTTCTTCTAAGCATAAATCTATGATCCTATATATGCTTTATATGTATATATAACATATTGCATACATATATATTTTATATTTATATACCCTATATGTGACTATATTTCTATATGCTTCTATAGATATTTTTTCTATATCCTATATATGATCATATATCTTGTATGTATTTTACAAAGCTTAAAATACTTTAAAGTATCATATATTATATATGTATATATTATATATTACTATATATTATATATGTTTATATATCCTATATATGATCATATATCCTATGTATACTTTGCAAGGCTTAATGTACTTTATATATAATATTATATTATGTACATATTTATTTTCATATATTTATATATCCTATTTATATGCTCATATATCCTATATGTGATTTGCAAAGCTTAAAGTACTTTTTACATAAAACTATTATATATTATATATTTATGTATCCTATATATGATCATATATGCTATATATACTTTGCAAAGCTTAAGTACTTCATAAATATCAAGTCAAGTCAACTAGCATTTGTTAAATACCTACTATATGCCAGGCACCATAGTTAAGTGCTGTGAATACAAATTGGTTAATAGGTTGTTGTCATACATTCTCAAAGGGACCAAAATGAATGCAAATGTGAATACAAATACAAGCAAAATGAAAGGTAGTCCCTGACCTCAAGGAGCTTACATTCCAATGGGGGAGAACAAGACATAAAAGTTGTTATTGAGATATCTCCCCTGAAAAGTTGGGGAGGGGTGACCTCAAGGAGAAGGCACCTTTTTAACCATCAAAATCTAGATCGCATTTATCCAGAACTTTGGAAATGGAAGGCTTTATTATGTACAATTTATACTTGTAAGTATTGACAATCATTTAATATCAATTTAGTAACTTCAATAAGGGCCAGAGCCTGAACTGATTAACCAGAAGAAGAGTCTGAACCTAACAACCTCTGTTCTCTGAGTAAACTCAGAGAATACCTCTTCCTATGTCAACAAGGCCAGATCGGGCTGACTTAAGAGCATTCTTTCCTCTGTCTACTAGCCATTTAGGATGAGACCCTTAACTGGAGACACTATCTTGACTTATTGTATTTACAACCTATTCAATTAAGGAAAATCCTTTTCTTGTATCATGGTTAAACATACATGGAGATTATAAAATTGAGCAACACACTCATGCTGAGTTGAGACTAAAAATGTATTGAAACCTTCTCAATCTTCTGTTCAGGCAGTCATATTTTGTCTGGCCCCATACATGTATGTATCAGCTAGCTTTAAGGGAATAAACAATATGGATTTACATATCATCTAGCTTGTTTGCTTCCTTTAACCAAACTTTCAGGTCGACAGTATTATACTTATATATGCATACATACACGTACATATATATACAATAATGCAATTATGTATATACACTTCTATGTATATATGTGTAATACAAACATACTCACAAGGCTCTGATACCTCAGTAATTTTAGCTGTATGTCACTAGGGGAGCCTAATTACAGACAGTTTCCATGCCCATCTTTCTTCACACCTTTCTTCACATCAGAAGCACCAGTGCCATGGACCAGAGGACTTACTGGTTTGGGTGGCATGCTGCACTGAGCTCTGTATGTGCAGTATTAGAGCATCTTAGCTCTAACTTTTTAAAAGCCTGATTTTTGCAGGCCATCATAAATTTATGCTTCAATTAGAACATGCATGTTTCATGTCACCTTTATATTTGTCTTTCTGTATTATTCTAGAGTGCAAAAGGTCAAAATCCAGAGATTCTACAGTCTCTTTATAAAGCATATGAGCAACTCAGATTACTGTCTTGAGGAATGTGATATTTCAAAAATGTTTTCCATAGTCAAGATGCCTAATTGATGTTACATATAGCAACATCATGTTCATATAGCAAGCAGGCATGAATCTACTTTAGTTTAGAATCCAACTTTTACAAAGAGCCTAACACATACATAGAAAGAGTACTAGGTGCAGAGTAAGATGATCTCAAGGGCCTTCTCAGTTTGGTTTTTTGTTTTGTTTTACCACCTTGTAAATAAGATAGATTTTTGTGTAAGTGAGGTAGATTTTTGTTCTTCTCTCTTAGAGTTTAGTTTCCCAGGATCCATGGCCATAACAATCTCTATTACCCAGGCTCATGACTTGTAAACATCTCCACCATGCTTTCACAGTATTATATAATGATAAATAACATAAATATCGTGTTTAAATTGTAAGTATCCCCTGTGACTGGAGTGTCTTCTTTGTCTGTTGCCCTATAAAGCAGGTGGGCAATAGTCAGTGAGTGAGGAACCCTTAGGGTTGAAGGCACAGGCTGGAATGCTGTGTGTGCCTTGATTGGCCCCCATCAAGGCTTGGGGGGAATTTGTGTTTGCCTCAACCAGCCCCCACTGAGGCTTGAGGGGATTTAGGGGAGTGCACAAGCTGTGCCTGTCTCAACTGACCCCATCAAGACATAGGGGTAGTTGCCCCCCCCTTCTCACTGACCCCTTGGAGAAGGGTGATTAAAGAATGATGTAGGAGTTGGGGCTCCATTATCAGCAACCCTCTTGCGAGAATACTAGACTAGAATGAAGTTAGATTATTAACCCCTCCAAAGCTGTCTTCCTGTCTCACCAGATCAAGAGTGAACCTGTGCTAGCAACGCTACTATGTGCTAGTGTTATCTGTCTTATACACCTGCAGCATAACCTTAAGCAAATCTCTAAACCTTTCTGGAACTCTGTTTCTCTTTTTGTAAAATGGGAGAGGTATTTGACTAGATGATCTCTGAGATTTCTTCTAACTCTGAATCCTATTGAACCTAGTACCCACAATAATAATGAAAACTTGGGCCCCCAGGTGTTTTCCAGGGGTGGGGAACCTTCAGCCTCAAGTCCATGTGCGGCCCTCTAGGTCCTCAAGTGTGGCCCTTTGAATCCAAACTTTACAGAACAAATTGTTTTATTAAGAGGCCTCAAGGCCGCAGGTTAACCACCCTTGATATATACCTCTTCTCAGGATTACACTCATATGATGGAAACAAATAGATTTTTTTCATCCACATTCTCACCCTCATTACAGTAAATATATCTCAGTCAAGAAATCACAGATCTGACATACATTAGAATTAGATCAGACCAAGGCATTTTGCTTAGAAGCCAGAAATGAACTTGAAAGTGGAGATGAGTGATCTTATTTACCAGAGATAAGCAAGTTTTATTTAGAAAGGTAGAGATTTTGATTAAATACAAAGATGAGCATCTGTATTAGGAGGGCAGAGTTTATAATCTCAAAGAGGATCATAAACATGTCTGAAAGGTTCGGAACCGCCGGATATAAGAAACTCTCAAAGTAGAAGGCAGAAGAATCAAAACATATATTTAGGCTCCACAGTAACCAACCCATGAACCAGCAACCCCATTTTGATATATTGATCAAAAGCTTCCAGGCCCAATAAGTACGCCTTGAAAGAGTAACCAGGAGGCTACAGAGAAGCATGATTGCGTAAAGCAAAATCATGCTTCCCCCTCTATGGTAAAAAGATTACCCACTGGCCTGAGGTCTTTGTTCAGCTTCCTCCCGTAGGTCAGCTCTGCTACCGGCAGCTCCTGCTGTGGCTGTGGCTGTAGCAGCCTCTGGCTCCAACGGGAGCTGCTTTTAACCATCCAGCTTCTGCGGGGGTGTAAGGTACGCTGGGGAAAGCACAGGTTCTTTCAATCTGCTTAAGCAAGGTGAAGGGGTTGACCAGGAAAGCACAGGTTCTTTCCATCAGCTTAAGCAAGGGAAGCAAGGTGAAGGGGCCGACAAGCTTACTCCAGTCCAACATACAAACAGCATTCAGTTCAGGGGAAAAAGCCAAACTAGTCAAGGGCACTTGTTGACTAAGTGCTAAGGAGCCCATTTTTGGTTGCCAACACAGCATCTCTGACCAGTGAAGTCTCAGTGGGAAAGTAGCTCCTCAAACTAACTTAAAAGGCCAAATATGAGAGATTCTGAAGAAAGGGAACCCTAACTTTAACCCTAACAACCACATTGGCCTTAATCAAAGAAGGCAATTGTAAATTCCCACCCAGGCAGGCTATAACTAAGCAACTAAGGACATTCACCTGATGCTATTAATCAATGGAGTATATGTGCCTAAATTTAAAAGCAAAAAACAGGCCCTGCGTATGTGAATCAGCTCTTGAGACCACATGCTAGGTGGAATATAAATGTGAGGACATAAGTGAGAAAAAGTGAACAAGTGAATCAGTGTGTTTACTCCAAATGAGAAAGGGGAAAAGTTCCATGACTATGTGAAAGCTATGAATTAGTATGAGGGCATTATGGATGTGTCTCAGTGTGGAACCCCAGAAGATCAGGGGTGGGCGAGTTTGGGTTTGCCCTAGTGTTAGGCTTGATTTAGGAAACATGGGAATAGGAGGATTAGGGTGATATACAGGCAAGCTGTAGCCCTCAGCCTGAGAAGCCATCCAATGAGATGGAATGTGATCTGGGTTCTAGTGTCTTCAGCCGAGAACAATGACAACATTTAGGGAGCAATGAGGAGGGAATCCTAATAGAGGCTATAGCTATCTGAGTGATGAGGTTCTGAGCACCCCTTACAACACAGCTGAGTATGGCTCAAAGGATGTTGCTACAAAGAGAGGTTGATTTCGACAAGCCTTAGAGATATGTTTCTTAGACACTTTTTTCTTAAAATACTAAGAGTCTAAGAGACTAAGGTCTCTTCATGAGAAGAGAGCGCTCAAGGAAAAGCAAGTGAATTTAGAGCTGAGGGACCACTGAGCATGTGCCAATGGGATCATAACAAAATCATATTGAAACCCATGCAGTTACTGAAAATGGGTGACCCAAACTTGAATAAATGAGTGAAATGAATGTAAAGGCATTAATTAAATGCTTTGCTATATGTCTGGCACTATCACATTCACGTACATGAATACAAAAGCAAGATGATTCTGGCCCTCTAAGACTTTGCATTCTAATAGGAGACAATGCATGTAGGGGAGTTATAGCCATGGAAGAGTGTTTTGGTTTGAGATGTCCTGGGGTGTTGAGTGGAAACCAAGAGTGGTCAACTGAAAACATCCTGAAACAGCAATGATGGTAATGATCTGATAACTACTTTCAGAGCAAGATGGTGATTGGGAAACCAGGGAAGGGCAGGGTTAGCTAGGATTACCTTTTCAGTAGTATAGAGTAAGAAGATGGCCAAGGGGAAAGCATAGTCAGAGATATGGGTGCCCAGATAGAGTGAGCTCTCACTAATCAGGGCAGCAAGGCCCAGGGCAAGCCTTCCAAAGCTTTAAGAGGCTTAACTTCTCCAGACCATGGACTCTGGAGGTTTGTTTGGAAGGGGCAACAAATTCAGTGTGGATGGAGAGAAGGGGGCTGGAGTGAAGCATGGAAACATCTGGGACCACCTAGAAATTAGTGATAGGTGTAGGAGAACTGTGAGGAAAGTAGGAAAAGAATATCCCTCTCCCATACACAGGTATAGTGATGTATTAACAGAACTGTATCTATGCATAGTTCCATATGCAGGATTTCAACTAAGAACCCATTCCTATAGGTTCGAATGTGAAAATTGGGGGTAGTTATGAGGAGTCTAGTCCTTCCAGGAGATTTTCCATGTGTGTGACCCATCTCTAAGTCATTCTCAGGACAGAGTAGACACAAAAGTTTGCATCTTCCCAAGGATGGGACTAGACTGACCCAGTATACCTAAGCCCACTTCATTCTGGGCAGCTAGGTGGCACAGTGAATAGAGCACTGGCTCTGGAGTCAGGAACACCTGATTACAAATCCAGCCTCAGACACTTACTATCTGTGTGACACTGAACAAGCCATTTAAGCCTGTTTGCCTCAATTTCCTCATCTGTAAAAGGAACTGGAGAGGGAAATGACCAACCACTCCAGTATCTCTGCCAAGATCCCCAAATGGGATCATGAAAAGTCAGACATAATTTAAATAAACAACTGGACAATAACTTCATTCTACTTGTAGCATTCTAGAACTTAAAAGTGGAAGACATTAGAGATCATCTTGTCTAATGTCCTCATTTCATAGACTAGGAAACTGAGGCCCAGAAAAGACTAATGACTTTTATTATGGTCACCCAAGTAATACATGGCGGTGCTGGGATTCAAATTCAGGTTCTTTGACTCTGAACCCAAATAACTTACATCATGCTACCTATGCTTCACCTTCTTGGCTAGCCTGGAAGTAATATTCAAATCTGAGTGAAGCTATCTTTTTCTACCAAAGTTGTCACTACTCAAAATAGGTTGGGCATATATTTGCAAAGGACTTAGGGAAAGTACAGTGTTTTTGTGTATATTCTGTCTATCCTGATGTTGCATATATTTATATGTGTTTCCCAACATAATATAATCATCCCAAGGTCAGGGAGAATTTTGATTTTGCCTTTTTTTAAAACAAGTCTCCCTACTGAAGAGGTTAAAGAAAAAATGATGATGGTAATGAACCATAGCTTCTAGGGGTGCTCAAGACCCCAAAATACCTACACGCTGGGTCCTACCAAAAGAATTCGACTCAAGCCTTCTCAGCCAAGGAAAAAGACAAAGTTTATTAAGGATTCACCATATTGGTTGTCTTGAGAAATCCCACCCTTTGTGATGCCTGTTTTCAAAAGCGGGCCAGATTCAATTTAAACTGAGCTACATGCAATCTGAGCACCTTCATGGAGGCAAGATGGAGATTATATACACAAAGATTGTGGGAGGGATTGAGGGGTGGTCTGGGGTGACTAGAGGAGGGGTTTAGGGAGGGTCTTGAGGAGGAGTCTAGGGAGGATCTTGATGGGACTGAGATGAGGTCAGACTCCAAGAACAAAGAGAATGGGATTAAGGACGGGAAGTAGCTGAAGGCATGGATATTGATAGTATCAAGGGTGGGAAGTAGCTGGACAATAAAGGGAAAGATTTGGGCCTAATGATAATGTAAGGCTTATGGCCCCAGGGAAAGGCCAGATCTAGTTGGAAGATTGAAGGAGAGTCCAAGGGGTTTCCCAGAGACTGTGCCCTCATCATTCCCCCCTCAAACAAATGGGACCCAAATTCTTTTGGGGTCCAAGAGGACCCCCACAGTCTAAACCCCATCACTATTTCATTCAGACTGGAAGTGTAACCCAGTTCACTTCTCCTTAGGTAGCCTGGTGGTTCCCCTGTTCTTGGGACCTCAACATATTGGTGCTGGATTTAGTCTGGATGCCTGATCAGCTTTAGCTGCAACTCAGGATTCCTCCAGCCTCAGCCTCTTTCAGTAGCATTGATTTCAAGTGTGTATCATTTTTGTCTTCTAGGAAATCATAAATGAAAACTACATGAGACAAAAGAGTTAATTGTCCCAGTTTTGGGGAATAAAATAACAATGATAGAATAAATAAATAGGGAAGAAAGAAAAATCTAACCTCCAAACCCCAAGATACCTTGCAGAGTATGTGATCAAAACTTATATTCCTTTGGACAGAGCACACACATGTAAGGGTATGACTGCCCGCATGGACAGAGGGAGAAGAGGAGGAGGTAGTACTGGTGTTGGGGGAGGAGTAGGAGGAGGAAGAGATACAGGAGGAGAAGGAATAGGAGGAGGAGGAAATACCAGTATTGCTCAACTGGAACTGGCCAGTTGGGACATCCTTCATTCTCAAGAGGAGCAGTGACGTCAAGAAGGTGATGTCCTGACTTGCAAGTGAATTATATTTGAGTGAGGCAGAACTGAGCAGTCATCAGCCTCACTCTCTCCTCCAGAGTCATCAGAGTCCAGTGAAAAGATATCGGTCAGGATGACTGGCTATAGCCGTGGAGGCAATAGGAGACCTTGGCCTTTTAAGCTAGGTCTTTCCCATGTCTCAGTTTGTCTGAGTCTAGCACAGAACCTAGTACATTGTAGGAGCTTGGAAAATGGTTTTTGATTTGTGGTTTGATAGTGGTTTGCTACATAATCACAGTGTTGGAGCTAGAGAGAACAATTGTACAGTCAATTCAATGCCTGGATTTCATAGATAGGAAAACTGAGGCCAAGAAGTGACTTACCCAAGATCCCACAGTGAAAGTTACTGACAAAGCCAGGACCTGACCCTAAGTCTGCTGATACCTAGTCCAGTAAGCTTCCTATTAGCCAATGATGCCACTAATCAATGGCTTCAGTCTCTAACTTTCTAATCTATCAACTTTAGTTGAGATTCTTAGAAGAAAAGTTTTTAATGTTAGAAGAAAAATTTTAATTTTAAGTCAATAAACCTGGGGACAGAGCTTTATAATTAAGTCACGGGCATTTTAGCATTTCAGACCTGAAAGGGACTCTAAAGATATCTAACCCAAAAGGTCTTTACCTTTTTGTGTGTGTCCTGGACCCCCTTAGTGGCCTACTGAACCCTAAGGACCCCTTCTCAGAATGTTACTAAATGCATAAAATAAAACACATAGAATTATAAAAGAAACTCAGCATGTTGAGATAGTTACACATATATATGTATGTGTGTGTGTATGTGTGTGTATATATATATTTAAAGTTCATAGGCCCCAGGCTATCTATTTCTAATTATCTAATTCAACAACTGGGGATTTTTGTTTTGTTTTTTGTTTTGCTTTCTTTTGTTTTTGTTTTGTGTGTGTGTGTGTGTGTGTGTGTGCGCGTGTGCGCATGTGCACATGTTGAGGCAACTGAGACTGGGGAGCATAAATTAATCCTCTAAAATTACAGAGCTTAGTTAGGGCAGTTCTAAGACTAAAACTTGATTCCAGGCTCCTAAATGGAGGAAATATCAATATAGTGGGAAAAACACTAAATCTGTTGTCAAGAATCAATCATCGATTAATGATTAAGTAATTATTATAGGCTAGGCACTATGTTAGGTGCTAAAGATTCAAAGAAAAAATAAAATTGTCCCCACGCTTAAAGAACCTGCATTTTATCTAGATCTATGACCTGTAATCTAAAATGTTTACATATAGGTATATACAGAATAGATACCCTGGGAGGGAGGCAGGGAGGAGGGGAGACACCAGCAGCTGGAGAGACCAGGAAAGGACTCATGTAGAAGGTGGTACTTGAGCTGAGTCTTGAAGGAAATTAGGAATTCTAAGCAGAAGTGATTAGGGAATGCATTCTAGGTGTGAGCAAAGCACAAAGACAGAAAGTAGGTATTATGTATGAGGACTTCATAGTCAGAGGGCCAGTGTGGCTAGACTCTAGTATGTGTGAAGAGGAATAATATGTAAGAAGACTGGAAAGTTAAGTCAGAGTCAGGTTGTGAATGTCAAAACAGAGATGTTTCTGTTTGATTCTAAAGGTAATAGGGAACCACTGGAGTATGTTGAGTAAGGGGCAACATGATCAGATTTGTGCTTTAGGAAAGTCATTTGGGCTTCTGCATGGAGGATGAATTGGAATGGGGAAAAAAACTTGAGGCAGGGAAAGCAATTAGGAGGCTATAGAAGTATTCTGGGTGAAAGGTCACCAGAGCATGAACTACATGGTTGGATGTGTGTGAACAAAAAGGAGGAGACATACGTAGGAGATGTGATAGAGACAGAAATGGCAATAATTGGCAATTGATTATATGTATGCTATGAACAAGAGTAAGGAGTTGAGGAGGACATTGAAATTGTAAACCAGGGTGTTTGCAAGGATGGTGGTACCCTTCATAGTAACAGGAAAGTTCAGGAGCAGGTGTAGTAACAATCTGGCTAGCAGCTGCTGTGGAGCTGTAAGATCCACCAACAACCAGCACCCAGAAAGCTGCAAACACAGGTTCTTTTGATCTGCTTTACTAAGAAAGTAACTCTAAGGGGTTAACAATGTTATTTCAAACCAGCATACAAATATCATTCACTTTGTTCAGGGGAAAAAGCCAGCACCCTGAACTTCAGAGCAAATACAAACAAATTACAAACATCAACAGACGGACCTTGTCTGATTCAAATCACAACACAACATCTGAGTTGTAAAGTTGGGGGGCAGTTGCAGCTTACCCAGAGTCTCAACACCCCTTCCATGAGTGTGCCCCCAAAAGTCAAACATCAAGCTGTCTTCAATTATATCCTGTTCAGAGTCCTGAGGGCTCTCACCTCACCCAGGCTGGGTGTGGGATGGTTCCCCAACCCCAGTATCGTATCATATACAAATGACTCCCAATTGTCTCTGTGCTGAGAAACAACCAAGACAAAAAGATCCCACTTTATCTGCCCCATTCAAACTAAGGCCAGAATTATTAAAGGCACTTAAAAGAAGAAAAGCAAAAAGTCCCACCTTAATTACTATTACAGTAGGTTGTGCCATAGGAAAGATAATGAGTTCTGTTTTGGCCATGTTGAGTTTGAGAAGCATAACAGACAGCAAGGAGATCAAATCGGTCAATATTTAAAGAAAATAATTCAGGCTGTTCGCTGGAAGTTTGCATACTTTGGCCACACAATGAAATGACAGAAATTGGGAAAGACTAAAGGCAAAAGGAAAAGGGGATGGCAGCAATGGATGAGATGGAGAGTGTCATGGAAGCAATGAACATGAGCTTGGACAGACTTTGAGAGATAGTGGCGGAGAGAAGGGCCTGGCATACTATGGTCCATGGGGTTATAAAGAATTCAACACAGCTGAATGTCTGAACAACACCAGACACAGGATTCAAATTATCCAGTAGGAAGTTGGTGACATGGGACTGGAGTTCGTAAGAGAAACTAGAGCAAGAGGTGGAGTTACTGCCTGTCATCTTCATAGAGAGGATAATTAAATAGGTGAGAGCAGATGAAATCACGAACAGAGAAGATCCAAGTCTCCCAATGACCACAAGCAACTGACTGTAAGGATCTGTTTTGTCATCTATAAAATGAGGTTCAACTAGATGATTTCTATGGTTCCTTCCACCTCTAACTTTGTGTGATTCTGTAACTAATGTTCTATCTCAGAACATTACAGGAGGAAGAATTGAGAGGAAAGAGCTGGTCCTTGTCTACTTAAGGAAAATTATTTAGGGATCATTTAGGAATTTCCAAATTTAAAAATAGATAATCTTGATTTCATATAATATAGCTTTTTTTCCCTTAGTGTACATATTTCTCATTTCTCCTTCCTTTAGTTTCCTCAGTTGTTTATTGTAATTGTTTTCCTATCTTATCTAAGGCATAACCCAAAGGCAATTCAAGAGATTAGTCCATGTTTAGGTGCTGAGGTTTTTTTTTTCCTCCATTTCACCTAGATATTTATATAACAATGTCTTTTTTCAAGTCCTAGACTGATCCTAGCAAGAAGAATTTAGCTCCAGGATTACAACCTGGACAAAATAATAAAACCTACCCATCATGAAATATTTCCTTTGAAGCATATTAAAAGTTATTATACTGTCACCTGAGTTACGCATAAAAATGTGGAGTTGGGGCCAACTTGGAGCCAAGTTTATATTTCAGGCATGGCCTCTTTAATTCCATCCTGTTTATTCCACATGAGGTTAAAGTTCTCCATCAAAAGGTCTTAAAATTGGTAATGTGGCTATTTTCTCTGCTTTGATTCCCAAACCACCTTTCACTCAATGGTCTTCAATTACATTGAATTAGTTTAAAAGTTTTCTCCTATGAACATTAAATATTATTTTCCTCATCTCATGGGTGGGAGACTATAAAAGAGCTTCAGTGATTTTCAGCCTCAGGGATAGAAATTGGGGGTCAAATGTAAAGAAAGAAGGGAGACTAGCCAGTTCTAAAAACTGCCTGTGCAAGCATGTACAGAAACCTCTCCAGTGGTAAATAATAGGGTATGTGGGAATGGTCTTATGCTCATACCTCAGTGGATACATGCCTTTATGGATGTAGGCAGCATTTCTACCAGTACAACCCATTCATGCTTTCTCAGCCTTTGACAGTTTCATCTCCACATTTCCAGTCTTTTGTAGAGAATTTACCCAAGGCCTTAGAGTTCTTTCCTCTGGCTCTTTTAACATTCTGTGAATACCAGTGCAGGAATCAGGCCATCCCATGACCCACGATTAACCCTCATCCTCTTCTACTCATTTTATAGATATTAAAACTAGGACCCAGAAAGGGAAAGTAATTTACCAAAGTCATCCAGGCAGTTGGTATCAGAGTTGAGATTCAAACCTGGTTCCTTTTGACTTTGAATCAATGATCTGTCTACTACCTCATGCCTCCTAATCCAACATCCACCTTCTTGAGGAATTAGAAAGCTCTCTTTATCTTTGTTGTAGTCTGTACATCACATGGCCAGTTGTCTTTGGAGTCAGTCTTTGGCCATTTACTATATTAATTGCCTTACAAGAGTCAGCTAAGTGTTATGGTGGCTAAGTGTGGAACCTGGAATCAGGAAGACTTGAGTTCAAATCTTGCCTTAATCATTTAGTTACTTAGCTGTGTGATCCTGGGTAAGTCACTTAATCACTTTTAGCCTTAATCTCTGTATCTGTAAAAAGAGGATAATAATAGTGCAGGGTTGTTGATCAAATGAGATACCATTCTTCTTATTATTACTTAGATGGGATTGAGTAAGCCATTTAACCTCTAGACCCAAGCTTCCACAATAGTAAAATAAATTACTTCAAAGACCCCTTTCAACTCTGAGATCTCACAGTTGTATTTCCTTATTCTTTCACCTAGTCTCATTCCAAGTACATTCCCACTTGTAGCTATTAAGGTCCCTTCCAGCTTTAAATCCTATGAGCCTATGTTTTAGGGACTGTTTTCCATCCCCTCCTTGGTCAATAAACAACTTCAGATATCAGATTTTCTCATTCATTTCAAAAGAATTGAAACAACAAAACAAAATACACAAAGAAAAGTCATGTGCTATGAGAAATCTGTGATGCAAATTCTCAAGTGTTTTCAGTCTATGGACCATTTCAATGGAGCCTAAGAACCTCTAGATCACACACCCCAGGTGCTACCATTTGATAAAGCATTACAAAGAGTGGTCAAACATGCCAAAATCAAAAGTATAGATGGTGTCATCTTGCAGGAGAATCATTCGGAAGACTCAAACATTACAGTCAAAACTGGAGATTTGGCACACTGAGGAAGCTAACAAAAGTTTACACAGTCATGGGCACGTGCCCTACAGGTCATCCATCCTCTTGGGAAAATCTGATCTTGTACTTAGCTTTTCAGTTCTACCAGAGATTTGCAATGGCTCATGGGATCATTTGCTAATCACTCATTATGTATGGAATTTCCAACCTAAGATCATTTCTAAATTGGTTGTTTGGAATTTGGAACACATTTCCCATAGAAACACATTGTAAATGGTGATTAAAGTCTTGAGTCATTCCACAAAAACCTACTTAATTCATGACGTATCTGAACTACTTCATAATAACATTAAACTGAGTTCTGCATCATGGAAATGAAAGGCCATGTTTTTGCATGACGGTGGAGGACAGAGGTCTCTCCTCTTCTCTTCAGGCAACTATAGCCCTCCCTAGGCAGCCTTGAAATAGTTGAAACTTGTCTTTACCAACTTAGCATTTCCCTTCCTACATCTCTCTCCTGCCTCAGAGTGGCTCTCTCCCAAAGTTCCCAGGGTATTCAGGTGGTCTATTCCATCTCCCCTTAAAAAAAAGTGCCCCAGGAAGAATTACTTCCCACTCTCCTCACTGCCCCCAATCAAAGCTTCCATTCTCTCAGTGAAGCTAGTTTAACTAGACATCAGAAGGAAATAATCCTTGCTGAAATGGGAATGCTTAATATCTACTTGGCCCTCCTTGAGTTGCTTGCATTTTCAAAAAAGAAGCATTGTTAAATCATTTTCTAATTGATGGAATTTTAAGCAGTGTAAATGAAAAGCTAAATGAAAAATTTCATGATATTAAGAATATATTTTTGGATAGGGGTCAGTCAGTCAATAGATATTTATTAAGCACCTTCTATTTGTCAGGAACTGTACTAAGTGCTGGTAAACCTTAAACATTAGTCCTGACTTGCAGCTTGTTCTAGTGTTCAGCTCTTTAAAGTTGTTTTTGCTTTTTAAAGTATTTCCCTTACCTCCTTTAGAACCCACACTTTCCCTTGTGTTTTTTGAAAATGCCTCTCATTGGCAATGACATTGTGAGAAATGTGGTTTTGGGGATCACTGGACTTCCTAGGCAGGGCCAAAGTCCTGAAGAAGAACCCTGTGATAATCCCTAGGGAAGGCTGTACAGACCACAGGACTCCCAGAGGAAGACCAAGTGGTAGCCATCCCTTAATCTGTGGGGATCACAGGGCCTCCTAGGGGTCAGACTCTAAGGAAGACCCAAGTGATGGCCCCTTAGGATGGCAGTAAGATCACAAGGCTCCCGAAACAGGGCCAGAAATCCCATGTGATGTCCCCTTAAGAAGGCCGTGCAGACCACAGGGTTCCCCAAGGGAATCCAGAGTGGTAGCCTTCTTAACACCGCAGTGGGGATCACAGGACACCCCAAGACAAGATCCAGGAGTAAGCCTGGCGAGCTTCCGCTGCCTGTTGCTTCCCTTCACTTGACCTTAGGAAAATCCATGTGATTTGCCCATTCACACCCACCAAAGAACTCAGGACCAGAGTGGGCAGAGGAAGGCATTTTATTACGCTCCCCGAGAGAGCAGGTGTAGTGCTCGCAGGAACACTCACACTGATACAGCTGAAGGAGCAGGGGTAACCATTCCCTCCACTCCTGCTAGAGTCATGGTTAGTTTACAATCTTTGTTTTTTTACATAGTTTTCCTAGGTTATACAGTTTATATAAATAGGATAATAAGGATACAGAAGCAAAAGTGAAGTTAATTAGATTTTTCTTGTCTTAGTTTAGGATTAAACTATATTCTTTTACTTCCCCTACTTTCCCTCTTTAACATATGCAAATGATGCAAATCAGTAGGCCTGCATTCTTGACCAAGACCAGACCCTAGATAAGCTTGAACAGGTTCAAGTGGGTTTGGCCTCTCTAATTCCCCAGACTGCCTTCTCAAAAAGTGTGCACATTTGTACAAGCCTCTGACCTCTCACCTGACCAATCTTGAGGCCTGGTCTCTGCTAAAGCTGGGGTGGGGGAGGGCAGGGAACCACACCTTTAGTTCTGTGGAAACAAAACTCCTCCCATTTCTTAGAACATGATTTTGGCCATCAGAATAAGATTTATAAATATGGATCATTAGTACATCAGATGTCCATAATTCTGGGGTAGTACATTCCTAAGTACCTCATGTGGGTGTGTAGAAGGAAGAAATAGAAAAGGAATGAAAAATACAATCCTTTGGAACAACATAGACTATTAGAATTAGAAGCATCCTTACATATGATCTAACACAATCCTTTCAGTTAATGGAATAATGGAAAAGGCACACATCAAAAAGACACAGGAATTACATTTTGGTTGGTAGATATGAACTATACACAAAGAATAGTAATAGAAACAAGAAGAATGCAGTTGAATAAAACTATTCACCTATGGGTTCAAAGGAGGTTGCTGCAAAGAGAGGTTGACTCTGACAAGTCTTAGAGATGTGATTCTTAGACACTTTTAAGTATGTACATACAACTAAATTATGTCAAGAATTGTGAAAAACACTCAAACCCTAGCTACCTCCTACAAATAGAACAGATTCATTAGCAACCCCCACTATTTCTAGCACATCTGATCACCAACATATATGACCAAGGGTAAAATAAGCATGGAGAAGCTGTATATGAGTGTGTAAGAGGTACAGATAAAACATGGACCTCTTATATGTACATTACATATGTATGTGGGTACATATGTAATGTACATATATGTTTATATTACACTATAATATGATGTATATATATATATGTGTGTTATACAAATGTGTGTGCCTTATATGAATTACTATAATAGTACTATAATAAACAATTTAATAAAGTTTGGAGGAGATTTTGGAGAAAGTGCTTGATCCTAGACAATTTAAATGCTGCCAAGAATAGTGAGTTCAAGGGGCAGCTAGGTGGTACAGTGGATAGAGCACTTGCCCTGGGGTCAGGAGGACCCCAGTTCAAATTTGGCCTTAGACATTTGACACTTACTAGCTGTATGACCTTGGGTAAGTCACTTAACCCCAATTGCCTTGCCAAAAAAAAAAAAGAGAAAGAAAGATAATGGGTACAAGTATGCATTTAAATATAGAAAACAAAAAGCTATATCATTTGTTTAATTAAAAAAATGAGAGAAATATTCAGTTAAAAGCATCAAATATTGGTAGCAATAGTCCAGAATGAGGTTGGAAGAAATATTATGTCAAGAGGACTATGTCTTCCATAAGGATTCCACTGAAGATCCATTCAATGTGGCAGGGAACCTTCCTCTAGATTTCTTAGTCTTACATGTTTATATAATGGAGCCTTTGAACTATCCATCAGTTATCCTTCATTCTGTAAAATAAGGATCATAATGGCATCTACCTCTCAGGGTTCTTGTGAGTCTCAAATGAGGCAATCATTGTAAAGTACCTGGCACATAGTAGGCACTATATAAGTATTAGTTATTGATATTATCATCATTACTATTATAATTCTGGGCACCAAATCAAATCTTCTTAAGTATTTAACAGGTCCTAAAGTTTTGAAAACTGCAGTGAGATATGGCAGGGTTTCTACCATTTCCTTGGTTAATCTGCCTTGATAACTAAGTCTAGATTACTTATAGAGGTTCATTCTGTAATTTCTAATGGCAATGACCTGATCCTGAATTGCCACCTTAAACCTTGCTGTTGCCATAAACAAATCTTATGATTTAGACATTTGTTCCATGCTTCTTGGGGAACATATGGCTGGCTGAATTCATTCATGAAAGGCCTTTTGATTTCCCTCTTAGTTCTTAGTTGTTTCAGGGGATCCATCCAGGGATAAACCCCTTTGGGTTACATTTGACAAATCCACTGGCAGATAGCTGTCATTGGCCTTTACTGTTGCTTGGTGAAGCAATGTCTGCTTTGCTTGAAAAGAATGTCTATAGCCTGTTGACACGTTTATTCTGTGCTTTAAGAATGCCTATCCATCTTCCTTCCATTTGGTGAGAAAGCATTGATCTCTCTATAGTACCTTAGGATAGTGGGTCTTGTGTTTCATTAATAACACTTTCTGAATCAGTTACAATCCATTTTACAGTTCTGAAAATGTCAATTAAGAGGGATACTACCTAGGTGTTAATTTTTTAGATGTTTTCCCCATTGAACTTTGATATAAGGATGTCAGTAAATCTCCTCTTGTATTTAGACAGTTTTCTCCTTGATGTGTCTTTGTGCTTGATGTGTCTTGCCTAGAAAATACCAGGATATTTGTAAATATTGCCTTTGTCTGATGATTTAATTTGCCCTCTGGTTTTAAACTTGAAGCCTTCAGTGCCTACCTTTTCTTCCTGTACACTAGGAATTTTATACTTACCAAGACCAACACATATTTATGCCATTTGGGAAAGATAAGATTGGAGGACGATATGAGAAATAAAGGGATTTTTTAATGTGTTTTTCAGCAGAGCCCTAAAGCTTGATATAATCCAAATATGGCAAATGAAAATAAGATGTTTTGGTTCAATTCTCTCTTTAACTTGGAAGCCATATTTAGTTCCTTATAAGATAAGATCATAAATTTAAGGCTGGACAGAACCATAATGGGCTAAAATTGTATCCCTGGAAAATACCACATTTTTTATTGTTCTTAACATTTCGTTGGTATGCTTTGAACAGAGAATATTTTTCCATGTGGGCATTAAATACTAGAGTGATTTTGATAAACTTTCATCTATTTTACATATATAGAGTACACGAATATGTCATCAGTGTAGAAATGAATCAAAGGCTTCAAGATGATCAATAAAGGCTATCATGATTCTTATTTAATCAAGTCTATTTACTTTCCCCATTGTTGTGTTCATTAGAGCTATTTCCACTTTCTCATAAAATACATGTGGACTTTGATGTTGGAGTCTAATTGTGGTAGCAATGCCATCACTGATGAAGAAAAGAGTTTATTACAGAAATATTTTTTAATTTAATTTTTCATCTATTCATCGTCTTCCTTCCACCTTCATCCTTAAATGTCCTTGGGATGATTGTGTTTAATTGGTTCTCTAACTAAGCTTTCTGAAAACTTGTTTTCCCCTCCACTGCTTCTCACTGATTTATGTGATGCTGTTCATTATCTTCCACTATCCTCAGTAAGATTTTATAAATGAGCTTGTATTCTAAACTTATGCTGTCCTTTGCTGCCTTTTATCTCCACCTGGCAAAGACATCAAGTGTTTATAGGCTAAAGCTGTATATATACACACATAATCTTTTTAGAAAAAGGTGCAGAAAATGAAAAAAAAATTAACAAACCAAAGAAGTTGAAGGGGAGGAGAGGAAAGAAGATTTTACTTGACTACTTAACTAAGGGGGAAGGGTGGAAGGGCAATAAAGAACTAGAAAATTAGATATAAGGAAAAAGAAAAACAAATTAATAAGTTAAGAAAAGCTCCCAAACTAGAAAAGGACTGAGAAACAAAAAGGGGGAAGGCTTGAGAGTAAGAGGAAAAGAGCTGGTATGAACAGGGTTGACTCAAAGTAGACTAAGCAAAAAATAAAAAGAGAAAAAGTATTTTTTTTCACAGAGGAAGAGGAACAAAAAAGTCCTAATTCAGAAAAAAGAATAGTAGAGACATATGGAGAAAACTGTGGACCTATCTCTCCTACCTTCAAATGTGGATGGATTAAATAATCTAATAAAATGAGAGTGAAAGATTGAATAAGAAAACAAAACCTACATGATGCTGCTTACAAAAAACCCTAAAAAACCCTAAAAAGTAAAGGTATACCAACAAATACTAGAATAAAAATTTGTTATAAATTGCTGGATTAAATTGCTGGAATAAAATTTGTTACAAAGTAAGAGAATTCAAAAGAGCAGGCATTGCAATCTCCTAACAAAGCAAAAACAAAAATCTACAATACAAAAACAGATAAGGAAATTACATCACATCGAAAGAAACTATAGACAACAAACTAATAGCAGTATTAAACTTATATTTTCCAGCTGCATTAGTATCTAAATCTAAACAGGAAAGATTAATTGAATTAGAAGAAGACAGGACAGCAATATAATAATAGTAAGGGACTCTAATTTTCCTCTCTCAATTTTGGACAAATTAAATAAAAAGTTAAACAAAGAGGAAATGCATAATTGAATAAATTACTAGAGAAACTAGAGCTAAAAAGACTTATGGTATCTTTTAAATGTCCTTTGAAATAGTGATAGTCTATGCCCATGTCTTTACTTTTATCTAGTTCTACTTTTTGCTACCAATAGCTTGTTTGAATAGATTAGATTGGAGTTGCCTCTATTAGATGACATTTTTATTTTGGATATCTTTAGGTATCCATTTTGGATTTCATTGAATATCTTCTCATTTTCATTTTTTTTTCTAATTTTCTATTAATCCTAATCTTTGTTCTAACAAATCTAGCCAGATAGGTGGTGAAATGGATAGAATGCTGGGCATCAAGTCAGAAAGACCTGACTTCAAATCTGGCCTCAGAATCTACCAGCTGTGTGATCCTGGGCAAGTCATTTACCCTCTGTTTGCCTCAGTTTCCTTATCTATAAAATGGGAATAATTAACATCACCTACTTTCTGGGGTTGTTGTGAGAATCAAATGACATACTTGTAAAGGACAGTGCCTAGCATATAGAATAAGTGCTAGCTGTGTTATTTAGGCTTATCCTCTGAATGAGGACATAGTCTACTCTCAGGACTATACTTGATGACATTCTAGCATGGCAGACTCTGCCAGATCTTGTGCTTGACTAAAATAGTATTTGAGAACCTGGGGTCAGTCCCCTCTGTGTCTCATGAGGCAGCAGAGTAGGACTATGTAGAGACCGACAGCATGTATTTTTAACTATTTATAACATTTCATGTTGTGCTGCATTACAGTGGAACAACATGCTGGTTTAAACAGTCAGAAAACCTGGATTCAAGTGCTGCCTCTGCTACTTATTGCTTATCTGACCAACCAGTTCCCCTCTGGGCCTCAGTCTTCCTTATCTATGAAATGGGGAAAGGAGATGATCTCTAATGTCCCTTTCTGCTCCATCTGCCATGATTCTGTTATCCAAAGTAATATTTTTTCACTATTGGTATCACACTTTGCATATATGTATTTCTTTTTATGAATATTTGTTTTATTTTAAAAAGTAATTTTCTAGGACTTCAAAAATATGCAATATGTTTGCATATAAACAATGCACTATTTATAAATTAATCTCATCTCTTCATTAGAGTAGATCCAGCTAGAGCTCTTAGCAACACTTTGTTAAACTTTATTTTTTGTTATAGCATTTACATGAAAGCAATCATGATTTCTTTAAATATAGTCAACAGTTCAGACCTCTCTAATTCAAACGGGAATCATTCCCTATTCCCCTTGCTAGCTAATTATTTTGATGTTTTCAAAGATTTTTGATTGTTGAAGTGTGGGTATTGTCTCCGTTGGCACAGGTCACAGTCCTTCTATGTTTTCATTAGCTAACGGGGCCCAAAATTCAGCTGCTGGTTGCCGACATTCTGATGTTAAGCCTCTCTGAAGTACAGGTAGGTTGGCCCTTGGATGTTGAAAGTTGTCCTAAAGCCAACTTAACCTGTCTTCTTTTATTTATGTGATATTTTATTTTGTAATTTGTGGAATAAAGCAAACATTTCCATAACATAGCAAAATAAAGATGATTGCACATGAAACTGCAAATCTCTTATGTACAATTAGCTATTCCTTTCAAACATATAATAAGGTTATCATGTAAATTTCTTTCCTTTTCCTTTTTTCCTTCCCTCCCCCACCCCCAGCCCTAGAGATGGCCACCATTAGACACAAATAGGTATGGGTGTGTGTGTGTGTGTGTGTGTGTGTGTGTGTGTGTGTGTGTGTGTGTAAAATTCTTCTATTCGTACCTCTGTTTATCGTTCTTTCTCTGGATGCAGATAGCATCTTTCTTCATATGACCTTTATAATTAATTTTGGTATGACTTATTTACTTAAAGTCATTCTTAAAACAATATTGTTGTTACTGTATGCAATATTCTCTTGGTTCTGCTCATTCCACTCTTTATTATTTCATGCAAGTCTTTCCATGTTTTTCTAAGATCATTGAGCTCATCATATCTTACAGCACAATCATATTTGCATTCCATCACAATCATATACCACAACTTGTTCAGCCATTCTACAATTAATAGGTATCCATACAATTTCCAGTGCTCTATCACCACAAAGAGAGCTGCCCTAAACATTTTAAAACCTATATGTTCTTTTTCTTTTTCCCCAATCATCTTTGGAGGTAAACCTAGTAGTGGTATTGCTGGGTCAAGGTATACAGTCAGTTTAATAACTCTTTGAGGATAATTCCAGATTGTTCTTCAAAATGGTTGGATCATTTCACAATTCCACCAACAATGAATGTGTCCCAATTTTTCCACATCCCCTCCAGTATTTGTCAATTGCCCCTTCAATCATTTTAGCCAATCTGATAGGTGTAAAATGATATCTCAAAGTTGTTTTTTAAATGTATTTCTTTTTAAGCTATTGGTTTCTCTTAGCAACATAAGCCTTATTGTATATTTATATTAAAACAAGAAGTAAATATCATTAACAAATAAGGATTTGCTTTTTCTTCCTTCCTTCCTGTCCTTCATTTCCTTCTTTCTTTTCTTTCCCTCCCATCTTTCATTCATTCCTTGATTCCTTTCTTTCCTTTCTTCCCTTCCCTCCCTTCCTTCTTTTCCTCCTTCCTCTGTTCCTTCCTGTCCCTTCCTGCACTTCCTTCTTTTTTCCTTTCCTTCCCTTTCCTTTTTCCCCTTTCCTTTCTTCCTTCCTCCTTTCCATCCTCCCTTCCTTTCCTTTCTTCCTTCATCTGTTCCTCCCTTCTTTCCTTTTCTTCCTTCATTTTTCTGTTCCTCCCTCCCTTTGTTCCTTCCTCCATTCCTTCCATTCTTCTTTCTTTTTTTTTCCTTTCTTCTTCCCTTCCTCACATTCAAGATTATATTACCCCCCCAGTATCTTGAGGATTCTATCCACTATGCCTCTCAAATTAAAATATGGATCAGATTTCACCTAAAAGGTGGAAATAAAGATTGCATTTTAAACAAGCAAACTTCTACATATCCATATGTAATAGTAATTAAGGTGGGACTTTTTGCTTTTCTTCTCTTAAGTGCCTTTAACGATTCTGGCCTTTGTTTGAATGGGACAGATAAAGTGGAATCTTTTTGTCTTGGTTATTTCTCAGCACAGAGACAATTGGGAGTCATTTGTGTATGATATAATACTGGGGATGGGGAACTATCCCACACCCAGCCTGGGTGAGGTGAGAGCCCTCAGGACTCTTAACAGGATATAATTGAGGACAGCTTGGTGTTTGATTTTTGGGGCACACTCATGGAAGGAGTGTTGAGACTCTGGGTAAGCTGCAAACTGCCCCCCCCAGCTTTACAACCCAGATGTTGGTTCTTCTCTGGTAACTATGATCTGTTGATATTTGTAATTTCTGGTTGTATTTGCTCTGAAGTTCAGGGTGCTGGCTTTTTCCCCTGTACTAAGTGAATGATATTTGTATCTTTGATTAAACTAAGATTGTTAACTGCTTAAAGTTACTTTCCTTAGTAAAGCAGATCAAAAAAACTTGGGCTTGCAGCATTCTGTGTGCTGATTGTTGGTGGATCTTACAGCCCCACAGCAGCTGCTAGCAAGATTGTTGCTACACCATAGAAGCCTTTCTGCTATGGATCACAAAATGCTTTGCAGTTAAAGTATACTGAGGGAGCCAGTGCCTGCCTGCTCAGGACCAGACCAGTGACTACCTTCTCTGTAACTATAGCATGAGCACAAACCCAATCAGCTCCATGTGTTTTCTTGTTAATGCACACAACCAGCAAACCATCGTTCTTGATCATTAGAAACTAACTGCTCATTGTTTTCCATTCACTTATATCTAAGCTATATGCAGCTCCAGGTGAGACTGAGCTTCCCAGCCAGATCTGTGTTTAACCTTTATGTTGCAAAGTCAAAGGGTTTTTTTTTTTTCTCTATGGAGTGACAGATGGATGAGGCTCTGAATCTAGCATCAGGGTTATATTTTGTGCTGTGAAAAGTTAGAATTTAGAAAACTTTTGCTCAGAGATACAATAGAGGATTAAAGAAAGCAATAGAAACACAACAAAAGGGATTTTGGAGTACCCTAGGGTACAGCATATCTACTTGTAAGGGAAAACAATCCTGATCTTTCGCATTTGCATTGTCCTTTTGAAGAGGTTAAAGAAAAATGATGATGGTAGGGAACCATAGGTTTTTAGGGGTACTCAAGACCCCAAAATACCGACACGCCAAGTCCTGCCAAAAGAATTCAACTCAAGCCTTCTCAGCCAAGGAAAAAGACAAAAGTTTATTAAGGCTTTGCCATAATGGGTCGTCTTAAGAAATCCCACCCTTTGTGACGCCTGTTTTCACAAGCGGGCCAGGTTCTATCTACTGGGCTGGATTGAATCTGAGCAGAGCTAGATTGAACCTGAGCGCCTTCATGGAGGCAAGATGGAGATTATATGCACAAAGATTGTAGGAGGGATTGAGGGGTGGTCTGGGGTGACTAGAGAAGGGCTTTAGGAAAGTTCTTGAGGAGGAGTCTAAGGAGGAGTCTAAAGAGGACCAGATGAGGTCAGAGTCCCGGAACCAAGAAAATGGGATTAAGGATGGGAAGTAGCTGAAGGCATGGATATAGATAGTATCAAGGTTGGGAAGTAACTGAAGGCATGCATATCTATACTAACAATAGAGGGCAAGGTTTAGGTAGAGATTTGGGCCTAATTATAACTTGAGGCTATAGTCTCTGGGGAAGGCCAGATCTAGTTGGAAGATTCAAGGACAGTTCAAGGGGGCTCCCAGAGACTGTATTCCAGATTCAAGGGGATTCCCAGAGACTGTGCCCTCATCAGGGATATCCAGCCCCTCCTGCCTTCTCCACCTTTGGGAAGCCGGGGCAAGAGGGAGGAGCTTGATCTCAAAGAATAAGATTCTTTTTCACACTAAGATGCAAGTTAATGATAAGGCTTTCCAGGGGTTGTACTTACTTTGAGGGGGAGACAAAGCCTCAAGCCAGAACTTTGGGTTGTTTAAAAAAAAACAATCCAAAGATAAAAACAAGCCATAGGAGAAAGTTTTTTGTTGTTGATGTGAAACGGAGCCGTCACTGAAACAGTGACTTGAGGATAGGCGACTTCAAAAGTTGGTGAAAACGACAAGGATTGCCCAATTTTAGGAAGGGTGCTCAGGAAAAAGGGTTGTCAGGGTCAGTTGACATAGAAAAAAATGGTGAAGGTGAAAACTGGTTGTCATGAAACTAAAAAGGAGAAATTTTGGTAGTTATTAAAAGAGAATAAAGCTTGGAAATCTTTTCAGAAGCCAGGACTTTGAGAAGGAAAAACGATGAGGACCACTCATTTAAACTAACTAAATCCTTTATGACCATTTAAATGCATCTAGTCTCAAGGGATAGTTTTGGGAGCTCAACTAAGGACAGCCTCTCCAAGGAAAGCTAGATACCTTTGCAGTGACTGCACCAAACATTAATCAGAGTTTACAATGCACGCGCCCAATTAAGTTCTAAGACGATCTGACCTCTGCCGTTGTCTCTGTGACTTGGGTTGAAGTTCGACATTTTCTGTGCGACCTTGGACAAATCACTTTATCTCTGTGAGCCTTAGCTCCTCATCTGTACAGTAAAGGGGTGGGGGGCTGATCTTTGTACTACTTTAAGATTGTCCTAAGAAAAGCTCTGTATGAATCATAAAGCACCCTATAAGCGATCATGATCAAAGAACAGAGCTATAACAAGAGGCTGTGCTTTGGGTGAGCAAAGACTAGAGAAGCAGAAAAAATCTACCAAATCTGTATCTACTATCCGCAGCATTCCTCGTCAGGAAAAAGAGGGGTGTAATTTTATTCGCTGAGCACACATTTAGGTAGTGGAGTGCTATTGAGTTCTGTAGGTGAACATTATGGAAGACTGAGTAATACTAAGGTACTCAGGTTGGGATCCAAGGAAAAGCATTTTAGAACACGTGTGTGAGACTGGAAAGAGAAAGATTTGGAGAGGTGGATGGAGCTGGCTGGCACAGAGCCCCAGATAATAGGAGCTTGAAGGGAGCTTAGAGAAAATTTAGTCTAAGCCCCTGCCCTCATTTGGCAGCTAAAGAAACTGAGGACCAGGAAGAGGAAGTGGCTTGCCTCCTTTTAGGTTACACAGGTAATAAGTAGTAAAACGTGGATTCGAATCATTTCTCGATTTCAAATACGAGCATTCTCGCCTCTTTGCAAAAGCTAAAGAACAGAGGCGACTAAAGAACCATAGAGGCAGGGGAGAACCTAAGGAGAATCAGTCCGAGCTTCTGCCGCCGCCACTTGGCTGGGGACGGTAGTGCGGGTTGTGCGGGGCTCTCCCCGCAAACTCTCAGTGGACTCACTCAGCCTCCCACCCCGCTGACTCCGGCTCGCTGGCCCGCTGCTCCTCCCTCTCCAGGTCCTGGTTGGCCCGGGCGCTGCCTAGCGCAGCAGCGGCAGCAGGAGGAGCTGAGCCTGCCCAACCCCAAACAGCGCCCCCCCCCCTTCCCGCTCCCCCACCCCACAGAGGCTGGCACTCGGGTGGCAGGAGCAGCGCGCACGGCTGCGGGCTTCCGGCCTCAGAGAGGCAGGCACAGGAGCAGGAGCAGCCTCTAGAGCAACAGCCGGCCTTGCGGCTCCAGCACACCCAGTGCGCTCGCCCTCCGTTACCCGGGCTCTTCACTGCCGGTTCTGTCCCAGGTGGCCGGAGTCTTCCGACCCCTTGGGACCCCCCACCGCCAACATCAAGAGCCCCTCAGCAAAGGATCAGAGGCTGCTGGCGCCGGCAGCTTCAGCACCCACCATGGGGAAGCCAGCGAGGAAGAGATGGGACTGCAAGAGATTCCTCAAGAACAACTGGCTTCTGCTATCCACAGTGCTAGCTGTGGTCCTAGGTAAGGATTTGGATGGGGATGGAGATGGAGGTGGAGATGGGGGTGGGAATGGGGATGGAAATGGGGATGAAGACAGGGCAGATGAGGCAGCCTCTGGGGAGGTACACCTGAGGGGCTACTTTCTTGCCGATGTGACTGCACACACACGAACATAAGAGTGTGCACCCGAGGACTCGAGGTTGTGTGAAGCATGTGTAGCGTGTGTATGACTGTACGTGTGGGTGGCACAGCTGTGTTTGCCCACGGACAGCCTTGAAGAATGCGTCCCTGGTTGGGGGGGGGGGGGGGTAGAATCTCTAACCCATGCACAAGATCCTAGGACTTAGAGGTGGAAAGAACCTCCAGAGATCTTCTAGGATAACCCCCTCATTTTTCAGACAGAGATGCTTCTCCGAGCCACCTCCTGGCCACATTTATCTTTTCATGCAGAAAGAAAGAATGCTTTTTCTGTGGCTCCCTATTTGATGTTCGGTGCCGGTTTTCTGCTTTTACCAAGAACTGGCAGTGGGTTGGGGGGAAAGGAGGGGGTAGTGCAGAGAGGAAAGGAGAGGAAAGGGAAAAGGAAATGCAGTCTAGTCCTTCCGTCTGGCCGCAAAAAATAATTATGCTTTAAAAAAATTATATCGCTGCATCCTTTAAAAGAAAAATTTCTGAATCACCATCTGGAAGGGGCTTGAAGGCGAATGAATGGTCCGTTCGACTAAGAAGCTTATTTAGGTGCTGAATGTCACAGGCTCTTAATGAGGAACTGGTTTATGGGTATATGGAGACATGGGTGTATGCGTGGGTGTAACTGGTTTATGGTGTGTGTGTGTGTGTGTGTGTGTGTGTGTGTGTGTGTGTGTGTTGCTGACACTAAAGGGAGGGGGTGGCTGCCAGAACGATGGCAGCAAGTGCATTCATTTTCACCATGTCTGAAAATCTGCCAGTTGGGTTTCTGTGTGTGAGAGAAAGAGAGAGGGAGGGAGACCTGTGGGGGGTCTTATGGAGAAAAGAGGTAGCAGGAAAAACCAGATCCCTCCTCCTCACCACCATCTGAGCATTATTCTTCATTGTCATTTGCTCAGAGGACACTCCTCCCCTCCTAATCCAAGCTTCCTTTCACTCCACATTTCTCCTCTGGGTGCGTGGTTTTTTTTTTCCACTTGGCTGCATTTAAATAACATACTTCGGGCACTTACTTGGCTAGGTGAGGTTCCAGTAATTGATCAGAGATGTAAATTAATCTCCTTTAGCTGCTTAATTTCTGTTAGTTAAATAGACCCCAACCCTCCTCCTCCAAATCAATAATTGGCTTAACAATATGTTAATGCATTATGGACCTGTGATTTCTTTCATGCATTACCTGTACCTGTACAGATCACAACCTGTCAATGACTTAAAGTTTTAGAGTCTTAATAATAACACATATCTATTGTATGTTGCTATATATAAAGGTTTATAACTTATAGAACTTAGAGTCAATAATTTGGCGTTCACAAAGTGTTTTAAGGCTTACAAAGCGTTTTATGTACATTATCTCATTTGAGCCTTGTAGTAACCCTGAGAGGTACATATTAGTATTATTATCCCCACTTTACAACGAGGAAGCTCAGGGGCTCAAAGAAGATAAAGTGACTTCTTGTTGTTGTTCAGTTGTGTCTGACTCTTCACCCCATTTAGGGTTTTCTTGGCAAAGATACTGGAGTGGTTTGCCATTTCCTTTTCCAGCTCATTTTACAGATGAGGAAACTGAGGTAAACAGGGTTAAGTGACTTGTCTAGGGTCTGAGGGTGGTTTTGAACTCAGGAAGATGAGTCTTCCTACCTCCAGGCTGGGCACGCTATCCACTGTGCCACCTAGCTGCCCATGATCTAATTGTTGGAGGTATGGGAATTCTTGACTTCAAGCCCTTTACTCTGGCCACTATTCTTTAAAAGATGAACTTGAGGTTACTTTTTTTCCTCTTAACATAATTTCTTCTCTGTGTTTTCTCCCCTCTGGCAAGCTTCTATAGAGTGGGGCCACTCCCACTGAATCCCAATAGTCTGTATATTAATACACCTACAGCCCACAGGCCCTCCAGAAGGGCCAGGATTTGAAAAACCCCTCTGATCCCTGTCCACTTTTGGAGCTAGTAATAGGAGCTAGACTTTTGAAGGTAGCAGGGACAAATATAGGTCTCTCACTTCATTTGTCTCATACAGTAACTTCTAAGCATCTCTGCTCATCCCCATGGGAAGATCTGAGGCAGAACTGCATCCCCTTATCATTGATAATAACAGCAACTTGAATTTACCTAAGGCTTCACAATCCTAAAGGCCTTTGCAAACATTTTCTCAGTGAATCCTTAGAACAACCCTGGAAAGTAGGCGGCAGTAATAATAGCTCATGTTGATATAGGGAGTCAAATGCTTTCCTCAGAACAATCCTACAAGGTTGCTAGTGCAAGGGTAGTTATTCTCTTTTCACGTATGAGGTAACTGAGGTTCAGAGAGGTTGTACAGGCTGAAGATCAGACAAGGTATTGCAGAAATGGGATGACAACTCAAGTCTTTTGACTCTTCCATGTCCTGGGGTCCTTCTGGAGTCCTTTACCACATCAGTGCCAGAATTAGATACCCATCAAGGGGAGAAATTGGAGTTCAAAGAAGTCAAGTCACATAGGATGACAGGATTAAAGCTTCAAGGGACCTCAGGGGCCATTTAGCCCAACCCTCTCATCTTACAGGTGAGGAAACTGAGGCCTATGGGGGGTAAGGGAGTAAGAAGCAGAAGTAAGATTTGAACCCAAGTCTACTGACTCCAAAGCCATTGATTGTTCTAGCGTCCCATACCACCCAGGTCCATGTGACTAGCAAATGGCAGATCCAAAGCAGGAGTGCAGGTCTTTCTAACTCCAAATTTAGTGTTCTTTCCAGATCACATAGCTCATAAGTGCTTGAGGTGGAATTTGAACCCGGATCTTTTCTGACTCCAGGTTTAGCATGCTAGCTATATGCTAAGTTGTCACAATAGTATTATTAGCTCATTTTACAGTTGAGAAAGCTAGGGCTTTGGGAACTTTAAGTTGTTTATTGCAAATCCTTCAGCTAATTAACTATCAAAGTCAACATTCAAACCCAGTTCTTCTGTCCAAGCTCCAAATTCAATGTTCTTTCTGCTATACCACACTGCCAAGTAGATGTGGAACTTGATAGAAGACTTCCGATGTCATCAGAGTTTAAACTACATTGGATATTGTCCTATCTGAGAACACAGGGGTTCTGGTGGCAATCTCCCCCCACTTCGACACCCCACCCCTGTATCCCAGATTCTTACAATTTTACACTCATTTTTACTATTTACATTGCCCCGTCAGTACAAAATTCCTGCATCACTCCTAGCAAGAATCTAAGCAATTCAATTATACATTTATTAAGGACTTAAATTTATTTTAAAATTTATTTATAACATTCATTTATTTAAAATTTTGAATTTCAAATTCTGTTCCTCCATCTATCGAGAAGGCAAGCAATGTGATAGCAATTATACATGCAAAGTCATGCAAAATATATTTTCATATTAATCATATTACAAAAAAAGCAAGAAAAATAAAGAAAGAAAAAAAGTATGCTTCAATCTGCACTCAGAGTTCATCAGTTCTCTCTCTAAAGGAGGACAGCATTTTTCATCATGGGTCCTTTGGAATTGTCTTGGATCATTGTCTTGATTAGAGTAGCTAACTCTTTCACAGTTGATCATAGTGACAATGTTGCTGTAACTGTGTACAGTGATCTTCTGGTTCTGCTCACTTAAATCTACACCAATTCATATAGGTCTTCCTAGGTTTTCCTGAAACCATCCTAGCTGTCCATTCCTTATAGTATCATACCACAACTTGTTCAGCCATTCTGCAATTGATGAGCGCCCCCTCAGTTTCCAATTCTTTGCCTTCACAAAAAGAGTTGCTATAAAGACTTTTTCTACAAATAGATTCTTTTACCTTCTTTAAAATCTCTTTGTGATACAAACCTAATAGTGATATTGCTAACCCTCTGGGTATAGTTCTAAATTGGGTTGGACCAGTTCACAACTCCACCAACAGAAGCACCTAAATTTATTAAACAAAACACTATTCTGATGGAAGACATACAGAGTTTAGAAAAGATATAGGTACTTAGTCCAGCCTTATTTTCCAAACAAAGAGCAGAAAGGTCAAGTGACTTATTTGCCCAAGTCCATGCAGGTAGTAAGAGACAAAATGTGAACCCAGGTCCCCTGACTCCAACTCCAGGACATACTATCCCCATGTTCAAAATGGGGAGAGAGGGGATATAATCTAGTTTGAAAAAAAAAGTGTTTTTGCAGCAGACTGAATGAGAAAAAAGGAGAAGGGGAGAAACCTGATTCTCTTTCCTACTGAGAGATTTTAAGTCCATTTTCCCCTTTTTAGAGAAGGCTGATCCCTCTCATGCCCTTATTGTTCACTAACAAACCCATGAAAAGAAAGCTGTAACCTCTTTGCAAGCCATATAAACAGCCATATCAGAACATACGGTGTAAAGAGGATTGACTCAGAAGTCCAGAGACTGACTTCTCATAGCAACTCAGACACCCATGAGCCATGTGACCTTGGGAAAATTACTTCACCAGTCTTACTCTCAGTTTCTCTATATCTAAAATGTGTAAAATGTAGACTAGATAGCATTTATCTATAGGCTAAAATCCCATGGCTATAGGATTTCTAGCTGGTAAGACAGTAGAAGTCATTCAATCCAATCTCCTCATTTTAAAGCTCAGACTTTGCAGAAAATTGAGGTCTAGAGAGGTAAAACTACTTGTGCATGGTCATATGGACATTAAAGAAGAGAGTCAGGGTTTGAACCCAGGTCTACTGACTCCAGCTCCATTAAGTTTTTCAATATACTACATCACTTTGTTCTTATTCTAAACGGAAGTGAATCTTAAGGGCGAAATGTCAATTCTCTTCTTGGGAATTCTTACATACACAATTTAGACCTGGAAGGGACCTTAGAGATCCAGTCCATGTGGTTCTTAACTATTTTTGTACCATGGACCCCTTTAGTACTCTAGTGAAGCCTACAGTCCCCTTCTCACAATAATACTATTAAATGCATAAAAATACATAGAATTGGGTAGGAAAAAAACTTATATAAGTCCCAACTAAAATTCTACCTTCTACAGGAAGCCTTCTCCAACCCCTCTTAACTCCAATGCCTTGTTTCCTATTTATCCTGTAGGTAGCTTGCTTTGTATATATTTATTTGTTTTCTTTCCCAGTAAGTCCCAGTAAGTAAGCTCCTTGAGGGCAAGGATTGTCTTTTACCTCTTTTTATATCCCCAGTAGCACAGTGTCTAGCACATAGTAGGTTCTTAACAAATGTTTATTGATTGATAGTGAGCATAATAGGTATATAATAAAACATACAATTATCAAGATTTTTTTTAAAGTTCATGGACCCCTGATCTAGGGAGTTAAGGACCCCTGATCTAGTCCAACCTTTTACATAAGAGGAAATTGACATTTTTTTCAGGTATATCCAGAAAGGAAGATGGAAAGAAACAGATCTCTCTGTATTCATTAGGACATGATTACCACAGACACTTTCCCTCCCTCTTCCTCTTTTTTATATAAAAAACCCTTACACAATATTGTTGTCCACCTATTCTCTTTGAGATAGCATTGTAGCCATGTTCCCTGAAAGATGTATGTAAAATGTAAGAGAGCCTTTAGGCTACCTAAAGCCAAAGTGGGTTCTCCAGGGCAAGGGGAGAGGAGGTTCCCACAAGCATGTTGGGAGGATGTCCTGTCCTGGCTATATATATTTCATGGGCAGTCCTTCAGCCTAGGCTTCTATCTGAGCCTTGTCATCATCCCTAGATGGCATCCTAGTCATTATTTGGGGCACAAAGGAGTGATAAATAGGTAGCTTTTTTCTTCAGGATGCTCTTGAATCCCCAAATTGTAGCCTGCCTTACTGGTCCTTTGCTGCATGGGCTACCATCTGGGAGCCAGGTCCCTATACCCTCATCCTGCCCTGCTCAGATGGTCTTGAAACAGAGGCTGAATGACCTTTGCTCCAAGGTGTCTAGAGATGTTGAAGAAGGTTCTTGCTTAGGTACAGTCTCACCTCGGAGCATCCTTCTAACCCTGAGATCCTATGATGCCAAGATCCTATGATGCCACTTGCCCAAAATTATTCAAGCGAATAAATATCAGGGCTGTTATCTGAATCCAGATGTAGAGACTTCAAATAGGGAGCTCTTTCCATCAGACATCACAGCTGCTACTCCCAGCTCAGCTTCTTACTAGTTTTATGACCATGGATAAGGCATGAAACTTCCCTGAACCTCAATGACCTCATCTGTAAAATGCGTAAAATCAGAACTTGAATTGCCTGCCTTATGGAGTTGTTGTAACAAGAAAAAGGAAAGGTGAGAATGAAGTACTTTTAAAATTTAAGACAACATTATTTATCACTATTATTATTATTTCTAAATTGATTCAACAAATGTTTATTAAGCATCTACTACGTACAGAGAACCAGGGTAGACATTGGGAAGAAAAAATGATTCTGAGAAGATCTGGTCTTTATCCTCATGGAGACTGCAGTGTCTCAGAAGGCTAAGATCCATATGCATATGATTACCAGTGTCAAATAAAATGCTGTGCATGGTCCGATGGGCAAGGGCATTTTCTTTGACTTTCTTACTATTCCTGTAAATCTTTTTCTTTTAAGCTTCCAAAGTCTTTTGGAGGGTGGTTGGATATTAATTTTTAGTTCAACTATTCAAACCGGCATTTCAACTATCTGATGTATTAGTTCGGAAAGGATTTTAAGTCATCATTCAGGGGACTTCTTACTCTGCTTTTAGGAATAAATCTTCCTGTGCAATGGGACAATGTGCTCATAGGCATCCAGGGTGTCTATAATACTGTGGGTTGTTTTTTCTTTGTCTTAGTAGAGATGAGTTTTGAGAGCTTGTGTTTCTTTTCTCTTTTTCTGAGGGCTCAACAAGTACATTGATGCTTTTAGTTTCTCTAGAGAAAAGCCATTACTTCATCCTCAGATCGAGAAGTGGAAGAGACCTTAGAAATAATAATCACTTTCCCTAGCTTCTCCTAGCTCATACAGTGCTACAGTGGATAGAACTTTGAGCCTGGAGTCAGGAAGAACTTAGTTCAAATCTGGTGTCAGGCATTTACTAGCTGTGTGACCCTAAGCAAGTCACTTAACCTCTGTTTTGCCTCACTTTTCTCATCTGTAAAATGGGGCTGATAATAATAGCACCTATCTTGAAGGGTTGTTTTAAGGATCAAATGAGATGATATTTGTCAATCGGTTAACACAATGCTTGGCACATAGAAGGCACTAAATAAATGTTAACTAGCATAATTATTATTATTAATCTTTTGGAATCACTTCCCTTTTGTCACATGCCTATACACACACACACACACACACACGCACACACATACACATCAAGATGGCTAACTCTCTTATTTCAATACTACATAATGACAAGAGCTCGCCTTTACAATGAATGTTAAAGTTTATGAAGTACTTTTTTCCCACAAGAACCATATGAGGCATACTGACCAAATCTTATCATGCCTATTATACAGATGAGGACATGAAAGTTTAGAGTAGCAAAGTCAGAGACAGGATTTCAACTTAGTACAGTCTTCTTTCAGCTACAGTGTCTGGCCATTTAATTCATCCAAGGAAAAAGATTCTTTAGCCTCAATGAAGACTTTCCAGTGAATGTCCTTTCTACTAGTATGTAGTATATAACTTGAATTGTCTATCTGGTGGTGTATGGGGTTTTCAGGGAGGACTAGCACCTCCAGTGAGGGCTTCTCATCCACCTTTGGTGTCTACTTTTCACCCAACTCTCACCTGTCCAAGAAGCTGTAGCATCTGCAGCAGCTACATCTTGGTAAAACCATCTCAGCAGAAGGGCTATACCAGGTTAAGGGTAACCAACAAGCCTCTAACCCCTGGATGAGTTATGGGGAGTATCTACCACAAGCATGTGACTTCCCTCAGAGGAATGGGTAGATGATAACAGTTTGTTCCAATAGCCATGAAGGTGGCTGAAGCTAGTGCTGTGGAGCACTTAGAGCTTGGTCAGATATCAGAGACACTAAGGTCGTCTACTATATCCTGGGCCGTCACCAGTCATTCTGACTTTTATCTTGCCACTAGACTTTGATGACACTGAAAGAAAGAAT
Organism: Trichosurus vulpecula; assembly: GCF_011100635.1. Classification (NCBI taxonomy): domain Eukaryota; kingdom Metazoa; phylum Chordata; class Mammalia; order Diprotodontia; family Phalangeridae; genus Trichosurus; species Trichosurus vulpecula. The sequence continues at coordinate 84,611,353 of NC_050581.1, forward strand.
GAAGCTGATGACTTTGCAACTCTGCCTCACTTAAGTTCAAATCACACAGAAGTCAAGATATCACCCTTGCGATGCCATTGGCTCTCTTTAAAAATGAAGGATGAACAACAACAATCTTATGGTGTGCACATGTGATCTATATTAGCCTGTTTATTTTGCCAATGGAGAAGCAATTTTACAATGTTCTGGTTATCATCCTTTATTCAGGGCCTCTTAAACTTTTTCCGCTCCTGACACCTTTTCAAGTTTTTGTTGGCATTGCATGGCCTGAAGACATGCACAGTGCAAAGTGTAAGTGCTTTGTGTTCAGAACCGAGGCTGTAGTGAAGAAGTATGATGCAACATGAGCAAACACTGCCAGAAACACTTCAGATTCATTACACATTGCCTATTCAGAAACCTTTTATTGTTGCCAAATTTTTCAAGACCCCATATGGGGTCATGACCCACAGATTAAGAAGCAATGCTTTAATATACCAATAACCTCTCATAACTTCAGCCTCTTCATCTGTAAAAATGGGCAAAAAATACTTATGGTCCCCAACAAAATCATTTTAAAGAAAACATTTTGTAAATCTTAAAAGTATTATAGAAATGTAAGCTATTGTTATTATTTTAAGAACATATTTATATAATCTCCTTCAAATAGCTATATAAATGTGAGTTTCTGTTATTACCATAATTATCAATAGTGTTGGTTCAAAAAGAGCTAATGTTTCTATAGCACTTTAAAGCTTACAAAGTATTTTACCTGTTACCTCATTTGGTGAATTCTTAAAACAACAAAAATAATAACAGCTAATGTTTATGTGGCTCTAAATTTAAGGTTTGCAAAGCAATTTACAAATATTATCTCATTTTATACTTTATTTTTTGGGTTTTTTTTGTTTTTTTTTTTTTTGCAGGGGGGAAGGCAGGGCAATTGGGGTTAAGTGACTTGCCCAAGGTCACACAGCTAGTAAATGTGTCAAGTGTCTGAGGCCAAATTTGAACTCAGGTCCTCCTGACTCCAGGGCCATGCTCTACTCACTTCACCACCTAGCTGCCCCTCTTTTTTTTTTAAACAATTCTAGGAAGAAGGTGCTATTATTATCCCCATTTTACAGATGAGAAAAGTAAGGCAGGCAGAGTTTAAAGCTACTTGTCCAGGGTCCCACAGCCAATAAGTATATGGAGGCAGATTTGAACTCAGGTCTTCCTGACTCTAGGGTTACTGTCCTATCCCTTGTACCACCTAGGTGCATTAACCTAATGAAGTGGTATTTCAGGTCTTATCATTGCTATTTTACAGAAGAAGAAACAGAGAGTTGAAATGATTCCCTGAGGGTCACACAGGTAGAATAAGTAGCCAGATTTGAGCCCATGTCTCTCCTGGCTCCAAGTATAGCATCGTATTGAACAAATTTATGAACCAAGATGACAGCTAGATGTATGTTACTTCTTTTGGCAACCTCTTATCCTTAAAGGGGAAGGGAATAAGTATTTATGTAGTACCTACTATGTGCCAGGTGAGCATTTTTTTACAGATATTATCTCAACTGGTCCTCACAACCACCTATGAGGTAGGTGCTGTTACTACCCCCATTTTACAGTTGAGGAAACTAAGGCAAACAAAAGTTTAGTGACTTGCCCAGGGTCACACAGCTAGTCGGAAGTGTCTAAAGCTATGTTTGAACTCAGATACTCTAGACTCCTGCCTGTGTTTTCTACGAGGAGTATTTGGTTTTATTAATTGGACAAAATGTCGTCTCCTGTTTATAGCCACTGAGGTGCTTATCCCTGTCATTATTTTGGCAAGCCTAGCATTTGAAAATGTTTTGTTATTGAATATACCTTGGAAATGAAGAGCTATGATTTTATCTCCTTGCCTTGTGCAAATCTCTTATGATCAGCCTTTGTTCATTTAAAGGCAAAACCTAATCTACAAGAGGGCACATACAGATACTTTTCACTAGATGGAAGAATTAATTCTTTAGAGCAGGAACAAGAGAAATGCTAGGACCAAAATGGGAACAAGGACTGGATATGTCTCAAAAGCAGCCCCTGGTAGACTTCAGACTATCGGATTCTCATTCTAAGATGGTATAATCTCTTTATCAGGTGCTTTAGATAGTTTTTTCTGGATGTTCACACACTGAAGTCAGTGGCAACATGAATACTTCTTGCTCTTAGCAGGTTAAAATGAGAGGCCTCTATAAATTGGCTAAGAGAAATAGATTAATGCTCTCTAGTGTAGATCTTTTTTATTCTGCTCTAACATTTAACTTTGAGGAAATTTAAACTTTTCCTATATCATTCAATCAATAAGCATTTATCCAACCTACCTTCCCAGCCTTATTATATGTTACTCCCCTTCAAGCACTCTGAGGTCCAGTCAAACTGACCTTTTTGCTATTTTTCATAAGCAACACCTCATCTCCTTTTCCCATAACCTTTGCCCAGGCTCTCCTCTGCGCCCGGAATATAGTGCCTTTTCCTCTCTGCCATCATATATTTGAGGCCTTTTCTGATCCCAAAGCTGCCAATGTCTTTGTCCACTCTCCCCGATTGTCTTCTATTTATTTTGTGTATATTTCATTTATACTTACATGTGTATGTGTGGCTTCCTGATATACATATTCTTCCTCCTTGAGGGCAGGGACTATTTCATTTTTTTTCTTTGTAGCAAATGAGATAATATATGTAAACTACCTTAAAGTTCCGTATAAATGCTAGCTGTTGTTATTAATATTGGTGTTCCCATATTTAGTGCTTTGGCAAATGCTTGCAGCTTGATTCATTTATTGTCAAGCACCTTGACATCTGTCTGCCCTTTTCTCCCAAACACTCTTTCCTCTCTAGATTTTCATGACTGTACTTTCTCCTGGTTCTCCTCCTCCCTAATTTCTTCTCAGTTTCCTTTGCTGAATCTTCACCCTCGTCATGCCCTCTAACTGTAGGCAACTACCAAGGCTCTGCCCTGGGCTCTCTTCTCTTCTATCCTGACACTCACTTGGTGACATCATCATCATCTCTCAGTAGATTGTAAGCTGCTTGAGGTCAGAGACCGGTATATTTTTTGTCTTTGTGTCCTCAGAACCTGACATCACACCTAGCGCATAGTGGGTGCTGTTGTGGAATTAAGCCACTTTTCAAATCTGGCTACTTATTCTACCTGTGTGACCCTCAGGGAATCATTTCAACTCTCTGTTTCTTCTTCTGTAAAATAGCAATGGTAATACCTGAAATACCACTTCATTAGGTTAATGCGCCTAGGTGGTACAAGGGATAGGACAGTAACCCTAGAGTCAGGAAGACCTGAGTTCAAATCTGCCTCCATATACTTATTAGCTGTGGGACCCTGGACAAGTAGCTTTAATATTTAAAGATTATGGAGATTTTAAAAATCTCATAGGTGGCATTTAAAAAAAGAAAGACAATTGGACAAACTGTGGGATAGCCTCTTGAACTCTTTAGTAAATGACTCTTAAGCATTGAATAGTTGCAGTGTACACATATATAACATATATGAATGTATATGTTGCAGATTGATAAAGATGTGACCTCCATGTATAGCAAGATCATGGGGTCTGGGATCTGGCCATATTTGCCTGCAAGTCATCGCTCATCCTGCCACATAACTCATTCCCTCATTTTACAATTATCTTCCCAAGCTCTAAAGAAATCCAGGGGTGTGTTGTAATAATTTATTATTAACAAACTTATCTTTCTTCTTAATAATTAACTCAAGTCCTCACCCTAGTTAACTAAATATTAATCATTTAATAAACTGAAGAAATCCCCTTTTGCTTTAGTTAACATCTTACTTTTCTATGATTTAAATCTGTGATTTAAATTTAAATCACTAAATATATGCAAGTTATTACAAATTAAAGCAATAATGTAGCAAAGACATATTTACAGTATTTTGACCAGGACAAATGTCACTGCCAGAGTCACCTCCAACCTTCAATACTATATGTTGGTAGATGATTCTTTTCTTGCCTAAAAACAGAGGTTCATACAATTCAGTTCACCCCAAATACTTATTAAAGGCTCTTAGGATTCTTCACATTTCTTCTCAAGATAACAGTTAAATTTAGACTCTCAGTAAATAAGCAAGATTAGGCCTTTTTTTCAGTAGTCACAAGAAAGTCATTTCAAAACATACTGTACTTGTCAGCTCCTCAAGAACTTTTCATAGAATTCTCTTGATAAGGTTTCTTTATAACATCACTTATGACAATTCTGACAAGTAAGTTTCACATTATCTTCTCCCTTCTTTGTCTTTTGCTTGGATTTCTCATAAATCTTCCTGGATCACAGATAAAACACATTTTTCTTCCCCTCTGATTCCAAAGGGAGCTATTTCTCAATTCCTAAGCTGATTTTCTCAACATTCCATTTGCCTTCTTTTTGGCAGCTAAAGCTACAGGAATAATAGCTATGATCTCTGTAAAAGGTACGTTGACAAAGAGTTACGTATACATGAGCTAACAGAAAGGGGAGGGAGCATCAAATTTGGTAGGAATCAGGCTATCGGATCCAGATTTCTCCATGGCATCTGACTTCAAACATCCTGCCATAAAACACATACTGAGGAAGGACATAAACTCCAGGATTTACCTAAGAGTCACTGAGATTAGCCTGGTTTTAACAGATCAACATCTTCCTGGGCAAGGGATTGTAAATTTGTGGAGGATAATGAGGGTTCTGAGATGTATGAGGCAAGCACATAATAGAAAAAAAAAAGACAGCGTTAAAATAGAAGTAGCTAAGTTGGCTTCTGTAGGGCTTGATACATGGTTGTTGCCCTCTACGCCACAGACCTGGAGTGCCCAGCTCACTCTAGCTGGTTTTTGTAAAAACCTCGTGGAACACTAGTACTTTCAGAGTCAGCTTCCCCCCACCCCCTGCCAAGTGTTAAACTTTTTATCTGAGAGGCATTATGTTGTGGTACAGAGAGAGCCAGTACAGAGTCCAAAAGACTTAGATTCAAATTCCAGCTCTAACCCACATTGGCTATGTGACCATAGATAAGTCACTTCTTCACTAAGAGGATAAAGACCTCTCAATGTTCTGGAGATTTCGCTAACAGAAGATTCCGATCTGCATTGGTGGAGAGTTTTCTTACCCAGAATGGAGCTTCTTATACTAATGAGATCACAGGTTTAGTCTGCGTCTCTAGCCCTTAAAGGTTTTAGTAATGCATTCTCCCCAATCTACAGGGATATATCTCTCCTTCCTCAGATCTGACATTTAGTACTGAATATTTGCTGGTATTTTTCATTTCCTTTTTAAGTGTGTGTTTTGCCTCCTCAATCAGATTGTAAACCCCACGAGGTCAGGGCCCTTGTCTTCTATGCATAGGTATCCTGTGTAACTAGAAGTACTCAGTAAATATTTGTTTCTACTGACATTCTCATCATCTGGGTGTCCACAACTGGTAAAGTCAGCATGTGATTCAGTCTGAGAATACCAAAATTCTCCCTCTCCCTCTCTTGCTTCCTTAACAAATGCTAATTCCTGGTGGTGTTGTTGGAAAGAATGGAAATAGGTCTACTGAAGTGGTTTAAAAAATTTTTAAAAAAAGCTTTGAAAGTATTGCTTTGCTTACTCCCATGAATAAAAAGACTCTATTGTGCCCAGATGGTCAGTTAACTCCTGGGTAGAGTTTTTCCCCATTGGGCTCCAGGGACTGGTGAGCCCAATCATTCTTTTCACTCTCTTCTGCATCTGCCACACCCATCCCCACCTCTGCACATTTGTCTCAGCTGCTTCCTTAAACACACTTGGGCTAACCTTCCTTTTCATCCGCCCAGATTCTGTCCATTCTTCAAACCCAGCTTCCTCCACATATCCTTCTACAACTACAGAACCCCACCCCCCCCACCCCCGCAGACCTGAGCTGCACTTAGTCTAAGCCATAGCCAACACTTAGTTGTTCTTTAGCAGCTAATAGGTTTTGTCTACAAATCAACTGACATTAAACACCTCCTGTACAGAGAGCTCTGTGCTAGGATAAGGGATATACAAAGTTAGGCAATATTTGGGACTTAGAGAAAGCTAACTAAATTATAAACTCCTGGAGGGTAAGGGACCTTGATTTATGCACTTCGGTAACCTCCAGAACCTAGCAGTGTTAGACACATAGGACAATTTCAGTAAATATAAGATGTAGTCTAAACTAATGATATTCACACTGAAGGCCAAGTTTCACTGTTTGCTTCATTACTTTATAATCATATCTAGTTCTTACTGATTATAACTAAATTATATTATACCATATCATATTATAAATCCTATGTTATACTGTTGTTATGTTCATATCACACTGCTGTTGTATCATATATTATCTCATATCACGTAGTATCTTCACACGTCTTGTTTGCATGTTGTCTTCATTGGTAGACAATGAGCTCCTTGAGAGCAGGGACTGGGTTGTCTGTTCATTTGTTATTTTGGGGTTGTTTTATTTTAGTTCTTCTTTTGTATCTCCAGGGCTTAACAATGTACCTGGCACGTAGTAGGTACTTAACAAACACCTGTTGACTTGACTAGGAAAATAAAGACCAAAAATGAAATGATCGCTTCCCCAAAGAAGTTTTCTTTCTATGGGCCTTCCAATCAATCCATCAGCAAGCATCAATCGCCATCATTCTTTCAGATATAACCTTGCTTCTACTCAGTATATATCTTGCACGTACCTAGTTATTTACTTGTTGTCTCTCTCATTAGAATGGAAGCTCCCTGAGGACAGGGCCACTTTGCCTTTCTTTGTTTACCCAGGACTTACCACAGTGCCTGGCACATAACAAACACTTACTAAATGCTTATTGGTAATAATAGGAATAACTCCCACTTCTACTTAATCCCTTCAAATTAGGAAGCACTTGCCTCACAACCTTGTGATATGAGAAGTACAAGTAGCATTATTCTTATTCTTCAGATTAGAAACAGAGACTCAGAGAATTAAAATGACTTGGCCATGGTTCCACAGACAGGAAATATAAGCATGGGGATTTGAACTCAGGTCTTCTAACTCCAGGTATGACCCTCTTTCCTCTGTATAACATGGTATACGTGTCTCTAAAATGTAATCAATGGGTCTAGAAATTTCAAATACTGGATCACTATAGCAGTCCCTCCCATTTTGGCCATTTCTTGTGAGAGAGAAAGAAGTCACTCAGATCCAGAAATCTTTGTTGTTGTTATTCAGTCATTTTTCAGTCGGGTCCAACTCTTCATGACTCCATTTGGGGTTTTCTTGGCAGAGATACCAGAGTGGTTTGCCATTTCCTTCTCCAGCTCATGTTACAGATGAGGAAACTGAGGCAAACAGGGTTAAGTGACTTGCCCAAAGTCACATAGCTAATAAGTGTCTGAGGCCAGATCTGAACTCGGAAAGATGAATCTGCCTGATTCCAGGCTGGGCACCCTATCTGCCGTGCCACCTAGATGCCAATCTAGAAATCTACTGGAGTAAAAATGCCTTGGTTACTTGAGCAACTTAAGATACATTCAAGCAGCTCATGAAAACCCATAAACTGAGAGGAAGACCCACATATTCCCCCAAGGAGCCTTGACAATCACCTGTCTACACCAAGACTTATTGGTATCCTCACTGAAGGGTTACTGAACTGATAGTTTGTGACACCTCATTGTCTCTCAGGGACTTGGGTGGTTGAGGGGGGCAGATCAATAAGTTTTGTCAGGGTAACATAACATGGAATTATGAGTATATTGTTTAATCACTGCAGTGATCTGAAGAAGCCTAATTAATTTATGTTTTTAGCTTTAAGCATCTCAGATTAAAGAGGCTTTCAAAACATAGAAATACTGTTGCTTTGAAAAACTTTCATTGAAAACAACAGGAATGACCTAGTTCCCATATTAACAGAATGAAAGACAAAGCAGACCTCTTGCACCACATCCGATACTTAATCAACTTATCACAGCAGAAACACAAATGGCATAATTGTGAGCCTTTTTGTGCTTAGAGCAAAAATGGCTCTGTGTACAAATGCACTTCTGGACAGCTGTTGAAATCCTCAAGTGGATGCTTGGATTTATTTGATCTACAAAGCTTTTCCTCTATAGCATACTGTAACTACGTTATTGTAAAAAAAAAATGATTATTACCATGTAAATGGGGTTGTACACTGTTGGCGTTTCCTATAATGCTAGCCAGAAATTTCGGAGATTTGTTGGCATGTTGAGATTTTTGCAGGCCATTCACATCTTCCTTCGCTAAATCCCCCAATGACTCATCATGACATGGAAAGCTACCCTAGCAGCTCGGCCACAGCAGTTCATTAAGCGACAGCTCAAGGCATTGAGAGTTATGATCTGTACTGGTGAAAGGAGTATACATACCAAGTAATCAACAAGAATTCATTAAGCATCAACTCTGTGCCAGACACCATGCTAGGGACTGGAGATATAAATTAAACAATAGATATTTATTAAGCTCTTACTTTGTGTGACATACTTTTCTAGGTGATGGAAACACAAAGGCAAAATTGAAACAATATAAACTCCTTGAGGGAAAGGACATTTGATCTAATCATGTATACTTGAAAAACTGAAGCATTCTTGTTTATGGAAGGGAGAAAATAAAGGGAAGGGAAGGGAAGAAGGAGGGGGAGGAGGGGAGGGAGAAGGAGAGGAAAAGGAAGAGGAGGGGAAGGAGAGAGGGAGGAAAGTAGGGAGGAAGGGAGAAAGAGGAAGAGAGAGAGACAGAGAATCACGAGTGAGTATAACTGTCCTGTGGTACACTGATTTAGATACTTCTGGAAGGCCCCAGTAATCCTTTTGGTGGCCAGAGCTCCCTGTAAGAGATTCAGACAATCAGCTACGCTTCCATTTCTCCAAATAGATTAAGACTCGACAGGTTGGATGGATAGTATTAATTCAAAAAAGTAGTCACTCAACATTTTTTCTGTCACTATGTATGAAGAACTATGGTCTACACTAGAGAATATATAAAGATAAAGATGATTAAGTCTTTTCTTTCAAGGGGTCCACAAGCAAACAGGTCAATTCCATGCTCAGAAATCTTCATTGGCTCCCAAATATCTACTGAGTCAAGTTCAAACACTTTTGCTTCGTATTCAAGGTCCTCTACAATATGGCTCCAGCCTGATCTCACTGTTCCTTTCTCCACACTCTATACTGGAGCCAAAATGGTTTATCATCTACCCTACAAACATACCAAGTACTTCTCTGCATCTGTCTGTGCTCATGATATTCCTTGAACCTGTAATTTCCTCCCTCCCCACTCTCACCCTCCTGAATTCCTATCCATCCTTTAAAACCCCACTCATGTGACATTTTCACAAGAAAACCTAACAAGGTCTACAAGGTTGGCTTCATATTGCCAAAGACTAGTCAAACTTCTCACAATCCTATTTTTGATGCTCTAATATACATATATTCTAATACCGTGTGTTGAAGTTATCTGTGATTTATACCCTCCTATTAGATTGTGAGTTCTATGAGAATGGGGACTATGTTACATTTAATATCAACTAAGTTCTCTGCATGGGTTGGTAGTGGTGGTAGGAGTAGTAATAGTAAGTAATAATAGTAGTAGTAGTAAGTAGTAATAGTAGGAGGAGGAGGAGGAGGAGCAGTAGTGGTGGTGGTGGTGGTGGTGGTGGTGGTGGTGGTAGTAATAGTAAGTAATAATAGTAGTGATGATAGTAATAACTAGCATAAATATAATGATTTAAGTTAAGTGCTTTTGATATATTCTCATTTAATTCTAACAACAACCCTATGAGGCAGGTACTTCATTAGCCTCATTTTACAAGTGAGGAAAGTGAGGCTCCCCCCAGAGGATTAAGTTACTGTAAGTTACATCTAGTGAGTTACTGAAATGGGTCTCTAACTCAGATCTTCCTTACTTCAAGTCCAATACCGTGCACCACAGACCACTAAGAGGTTCTTTACTTTGGTTTCTACTTTGTCCTAAGGCCAGGCTTGACTGCACTTGCAGTCCAGAAGTAACTAGAAGTAAATGGGTTTCATACCTGGTTAGGAAGAATAATTGGTTAAACTAGAAAGGTACCAGATGGTTCATTACCTCCCCTCCTCCCACCCAAAGGTCATATCTCAGGTGAGCCTCTTCCCCCTGGAGCCCTAGCTTACTCCACCATTGGATTTCTTTTTTGGAAGGAGGAAGGCTGGGGAATTGGGGTTAAGTTATTTGCCCAAGGTCACACAGCTAATAAGCGTGTCAAATGTCTGAGGCCGGATTTGAACTCAGGTCCTCCTGACTCCTGGGCTGGTGCTGTACTCGCTGTACTACTAGCTGCCCCTGGATTTATTTTTAAAAGTTGACTTTGAGCCATTGGCTCAAAAATTGCTAGTTGTGGCTCTGACTTAGTCTACTAAACTCAAAGCCAAAATAGATATCAAAAGCAAGTTAAAAAGTGACTTGAATATTGTGTCACTATAGTTAGTAGATGTTTAATGAATGCGATCCTTCATGCTGCCTTAGAAGGATCAGAATCCCTAGAGGGCACTGGCTGGTTTTGTACGTCTACACTAACAGCTAAAGTGATCTCACTTTTCACAAAACGTCTCACATCTTGTTAGATGAGGTCTGATTTAATGTACAGTAGTTTGATTTGATGCTATGAAACCAGAGATACTTAACCATTGGGGGATCTAAGAAATGAAGGTGTCACAGAGGGAACCTTCTTTTTGCATTGCACATAGTGGGCTCTTATTGAAGGTTTGTGGTGGTGTCTGAATTTAAGAAGGGTGCTTTAAGCAGCATGCTGTAGTGGAAAGAGCATTGAATCACAGAAAACTGGGTTCAAATCCTGCCCCCAATATTCACTGCCTGTGTGACCTTAATCAAGTCCACCTACTTTCAGTTTCCTCACCTGTAAAATAAGAGGGTGGCACCAGAGGAACTCTGAGGTCCCTTTCAGCTTGAGATCTATGATCCTTTGATCCTAAAATGATGTGTTAATTCTGGTTAAGCCCTAATTGCTGAGCCCAATGGCACTGGGCTTTGGGTCCCCAAATTGGACATTAAACCATGGAGACTGGAATAGGCAATCACGGCTCCGGATTAGCTGTAGAAACATCTCTGCATATGTGTGTGTCTATGTGTGTGAGTCTCATTTCCACATTAATTACTTGTTGGGAAATGTGATTACATTTAATAGAAGCTGGGACTGAAAATAATTGTCCTAAGGAGGCAAAGCTCATTGGCCTCATTCCAGTGAAACGCCAGTAGCCTGAGGAACTGAAAGTCTATGGTAGTCCCAGATCTGCTGCTGTCACACAAATAGCTGAGACTTCAAGGTCCTTAAAAGGAAATTAACAGGTAACAAATGGTAGCAGGCAGCCCCTTTAAAACACATTGTCCCTACAGAGTAGATTTCTACCAAAATTGTTTAAAATGGGCTTTCCTCCTCCTTAATATTAAAGATTAATCTCTTAACAGTGTGAGAGAACTCACAACCCAGCTGTGTTAGACCAATAATTCAGGCCCCCATCTGGTTCTGTGCATAAAGTTCAAGAGAGCTCTTCATTAATCTTTATGATAAACATCTAAATAATAGCAAGATGAATACCTGAAGGATCTGTGGTTATATCAATGCTGGCTAATTCATCTCACTCACACAGAACACCTCTATGATGTACATAAATCCTAAACTGCTACTTGATGCATAGATAAATAGATTACGGGACTTGTCCAGGGGTTACACTGTTAAGTGTCAAGGGTGGGATTTGAACAAATCACTTACTCCCACTCAGCCTCGGTTTCTTTATGTGTAAAATGAAGGGCTTGATCTTGATGGCCTGTGAGTCACTTCTAGGTCTAAATCTATGAACCAATGAATCTATGTCTTCTGATTCCAAGAATTCTATCCACTAGGTTTATCCATCCCACCAACTTTTTTGTAACCAGACCTATCATTTCATGTAGGTAGGGAGTTCCCAGTGGGGACTCCCCTTTACCAACTCAGGAACTCTGCTCCACAATAGTCTTAGAGAGTTGCCTGGGGACATTGAGAGGCTAAGCACACAGAGATACACAACTAAGATGGGTCAAAGGCAAGACGTGAACCAAGAATTTGATAGTGAGGTCAGTTCTCTATCCAATTGTAATGGCAAGAAAAGTGGGACTTTTCGCTGTTTTTTCTTTTAGAGGGCATCTTAGCACTAAAGCAATCAAGTAAGTGCCTTTGATTGAGTCTGGCCTTTGTTTAAATCAAGAGTCTTTGATGACCTGCTTAAGTCACAAGAAAGCCTAAGTTACATGAGTTTGAGCCACATGGTTATGACACCTTCTGACCCTGAAGAAACATATATATACATATATACTCAGAGGTTAGCATTTTGCTTTGGGGGCTCACTCACTGAAAGAGTATTCATGTGATTTGGCCAGACAAGAATCTGGGTAGCCATTAAGGAGACCCCCAGCTTTGAAAATCCAAATGTTGGTGCTTCTCTCTCTGCTAAGTATGTATGTATTGCTGTGGACAGACAGAAGCCCTGTCTGCTGATTTCTGTTATTTGCTCTGTTTATATAATTTCTGCTTGTAATTTCTGTTTGTGTTTTCTCTGAAGTTCAGGGTGCTGACTTTTTCCCCTGAACTAAGTGAATGATATATGTATGTGTAGTTAAAGTGAGATTGTAAACCCCTTAAAGTTGCTTTCCTTAGAAAAGCAAATCAAGGAATCTGTGCTAGTAGCCCTCCTGTGTGCTGGTGTTATTGGCCTTACACTTCCACAGCGGCTGCAATCAGCATTGTTGTGCCTCTCCTTAAACTTACACTCTACCACCTCTATAAAATTGGTTCTCTTTTTTGTTTATTTGTAACTTATTTTTCCTAGTAACAAGTATTTTTCATTAATATATCCTCTGCCCAGAGGTTCTTAACCTAGGATCCATGAACTTTTTTTTAAAATATGGAGTGCTGGACTTGGAGTCAGACCTAAATTCAAACCTCCCTCAGAAACTTACTACCCATGTGAGTTAAATGACAAGTCATTTAACCTTGCATAGCCTCGATTTTCTAATCTATAAAATGGGAATTAATAATAGCCCTTATCTCATAAGGTTGTCATGAGGATCAAATGAGATTAATCATACACACATAATTAAAATGCATATTAATTATAAGTATATGCACTTGTGTGTGTACAACTAATCCAGCCCTTAAAGTTCTATATAAATATTGGCTATGATTATTGTGGTTATTCTCATTTGTGGGGTCTTTGACCTACAGAAATGGTTCCTTCCATTTAACTAGACTAGATCTGGAAAGCAATGACATTCCATCTTTGTTTCCTTTAAGAACTTTTTTTCCAGAGTGGCCGTGTCATGAAAAAGGAACAATGTTTATCAACATTTACAGAGTTCTTTGCATTATATTTATAAACCGTTCATCTGGAGACCTCAGGGAATTTCATATCTCATTAATCATCAGGGAATACCTCTGAAGGAGGAGAGAGGAGTGAAAAATGGTGCAATTCTCAACTGACAGAAGGGAAATTTGGAATTCTAAAAGGTAGTGAGTCCTCGCTTTCCCCCCGTTCTCCAGTGCCCCCCACTGCCACTTCTGTCTTCCCCAGCTAAGTTTGTACATTCAAGCTTCCAGTCCTGTGCAGCAGCCACCATACTGGAGTGTTAGCTGCCTCTGCCTCACCAAGGGTACAAGTTTCCAGAATGTAGCAGGGAATTTAAAGTTACTACTATGAATTTAAATTCAAAAACATGTACTATATTAAGCCATGTAAGAAATGGAATCAGACAAATGCATGAGTTTTAAAAAAAAAAGATCGGCCAGACACGTGGCAAGAGCAAGGACTTTTGGTGGACTACCGGTAGCCTTACAATGTTAAGAGAATATAAGTAAGGCACCCAGGGCATGCTGGGCAGCATCCCCTGTGGCCAAATTATAGGCCAATGGAAGAATCACTGAAAATGGGCAAAGATGGATGGGGTGCATCCTTAGAGAGAAGCAGTTCAGCTTCACTCTGTATATGAAATCTTTCCTGCCCTGCTCCTGGATTCTCTGTTAGTACCCTCCCTCCCCAAACTACTTTGTATTCATTTCATACTTATTCTGTATATACATATTTTTGTACATATTACTTCCTCCCCAATAAGATCCTTGAAGTCAGGGACTGTTCTATTTTGTATTTCTATCCCAAAGGGCCTAGAATAATTGCTGGGACATAGTAGATGCTTAATAAATTCTTATTGATGATTTAACTCTGGCTGGTAATCTTTATTGACTTCTCTGTGTGTGCGTGTATGTATGTGTGTGTCTGTGTGTGTGTATACTATACATATGGATATGCAAATGTAAGGTACTGACCCTTAAAGAACTCATAGAACTTAAAGGAACAAGGAAATTGAGGTATATACCCTGTAGAGAAAAGATATTGAGTATAGCATCATGTTTAGAAAGATATACAACTTTTGAAAGGAAATATTTCCATTTCAGTGTTGTCTGTGATGTTATCAATAGAGCCTTTGGCAGTTTTACTAAAGAAATGAATCCTGCTGACCTGCTTCATTGTACGAAACTTAAGAAAAAAAGAGGCAGAAACAAAATGGCAAACAGAACCATACATCTTGAATCTCTCCCTTGCTGCTAGTTCCTTCCCATAAATTTGATCAGATTTCTCCAATCCCCTCAAAACCAGTTACCTCTTCCATTCCCATTTCCACTGCCTTAGTCCTCCGTTCCTGGAGTCAGGAAGACCTGAGTTAAAATCTGGTCTTAGATACTTACTAGCTGTGTGACTCTGGGCAAGTCCATTTCCCTCTGTCTGCCTGAGTTTCTTCAGCTTTAAAATGGGGATAATGATAATATCGACCCCCAGGGTACTTGTGAAGATAAAACAAGATGTTTATAAAGTGCTTTGCAAACTATGAAGCACTCTATAAATGCTAGCCATCATCATCATCATCCTCATCGTTATTATCATCACCTCGCCAGTTCATCACAATGGTCTCTTAATAAGGCCATCCTACTCTACTCTCTGCCCTGCTCCGATCCATCCTTCACACCACTGTAGGAATAATTGTTCTTATGTCTAAATCTAATCATTTCCCTCCTCTGCTCAGAGGTACTTAGGAGATGAATCAAGCCTAGAACTCATAGAGCCTCTTGGCTCACAAGGAAACAGTCCATTCTCATGGAGTTTATATTCTAAGAAGGGAAGAAAAAACATTAAGGAGAGTTGGAAAATGAGGCAAGGAGGCAGAGACATTTAGAGAGTCAGTTGACCCGGTAATGAAGTGGGCAGTATGGCTAGTGCTTCTCAAAAATGTTGATCCCAGTCAGGGACACACCAATCAGCGAGCAGGCTCAGCGTAGTCATCCTTAGGTGGTCGAGGCAGCTGCTAGGGAAGTGGAATCATCCACCAAGTGACTTGAGCTGGGAGTGCAGAGGTGGGGGACTATGGGTAGGGCACTTTGTATATATGTGGGACTTGGTTGATGTATTAGTTAGTTTTACCAAAATGCTTTTTTTCTTCTTTATTATCATAAGGATTTATTTGATGAGTAGGAAAGTAGAAGGGTATAATGATAAATGAAGATATATAAAAAAAAATTAAATTAAAAAACAAATTGAGCTCATTCTGTTTTATTTTAATTCTGTGAACATGTGGGCAAAGCAAATCAATGTGGGAGGAAGGAACATTTATGCCCTAATCCATCATAATTTAGATTTTCTCCCTTCTGCTCCCCTGTACTCGAGGCAACTTTTGCTGTCAGTGAAGTGAATGGTAAGGATTTTAATCTCGTGATTGAGAATTGTGGCTTATCCAACCCTGGAGATCCAGTTACTTTGTCTTTTTTTTTGGAGGGGGGAAGGCAAGGCAATTGGGGTTAAGTGACTTACCCAAGGTCACACAGCTAGTGTCAAGTGTTTGAGGCTGCATTTGAACTCAGGTCCTCCTGACTCACTGCACCTATTCACTGCACCACCTAGCTGCCCCCTACTTTGTCTTTTAAGAGAACAGAATGAAATTTTTCAAGTGTGCTTTTCAAAAGATTGTAATCCTCAGAGTTGATTATGTCTCAGATACTGATGCCAATGCTATGTGATCACAGATCATCTTCCAAAAAGCACGTTGACTGTATATGTGCATGTACATGTATGTGCACCTATAAATCTGCATGGGCCAATGCATGTATCATACATGCATACACATGTGTACAACAAAGCACGTATTCCTCCATTTCTGTACATATATGTGTGTATATGCACATATATATATATATATATATATACATATATATATATATATATATATATATACATATATGAATGAACACAGAGGATGTCACAAAAATCTTAGTGTAGTTTCAAGCTTTTACAGATGCCCTGTACATATGGAGAGAGAGCAATCTTGTATAGTCAATGGTCAGTCTTAGAGTCAGGAAGATGTGGGTTCACCTCTAACACAGGCTGTTTTTGTGACCCTGTACAAAACACTTAGTCAAATGGGTTCCCTGATACACTGTCCATCTGTCCAAGAGAAGGAGTTCCCACACTCTGAGGGAATCACATGTGATTTCAAACCATACTGTATGTAGATGTGAAAGGCTGTGCTGATGCTAAATTGCAGCTTAAGAAGGAGAAAATCTGCATCTACCTACCCAAGGTATTCCTAGAGAGTTTCTTACTTGTGATTTCCTTAAGTACCCAGTATTTTGTCTGCCATTGGTAAATAGCAGTAAGTGATGTTAACTGAGATGCAGGGAATATAGTGACATTATAGTGTTGACAGTGTTGGGTCTGTAGTCAGGAAACCTGCATTTGAATCCCAGCTCTATTAGCTATGTGGCCTTGTGCAACCTAAACTGAATTCTCCTCCATGTATTGGTTCTCCCATTAGAGTGGGAGGAGTTTCTTTTTTCATTTTTTTCCACATTTATTTTTAATTTATGAAATAAAATAAGCATTTCCATAACATAGTACAGTAAAAATGTGATTGCACATGAAACTGAAAATGTATGCAATTTACTATTCATTCAAATATATAATAAAATTATCATGTAAATATCTTTCCTCTTTTTTTTTTTCCTTCTCTCTTCCCCACCCCACACCCTAGAGACGGCTACCATTAGACACAAATGTAGGGATTTTCTATCGAGTATCCTAGCACTCAGCCATATGCTAGGCACACAATCTGCACTTAGTAAATGCTTTTTCATTCATTCATTCATCCGTAAAATATTAATAATAACATTGGCTATAGCACCCTTCAGGGTTACTCTAAAGAAAGTTCTTTGAAAACCTTAAAATGCTGCATAAACATATTATTATTGTTGTTTTATTAATGATAATTATTAATTATAGACCCAACAAACTCACTATTATAGTGAGTAATAGTAGTTGGCACAGCTCCAAACACAGGCCTCTATAGGGAAGGCCCTAAAATCCTGAGGACGTTTTGATGACTGGGAAATTCTTGCCTCTCCACATCCTTGCTATCATTTCTGCAACTCTAGCTGGTTTGTTAACTTTGGAGAAGGGAGCAAGAATTTATTTAATTATTACTATGAACTAAACACTACGCTAAGCGCCTGACAAACATCATCTCGGTTGACCTCTACAACCACCTTCGGGGTTAGGTACTCCTCCTATTCTCATTTTAGAATTGACAAGACTGAGGCAGAACAACATTAAATGACTTTCCAAGGATCACATGGCTAATAAGTGTCTGAAGCCAAATTTGAGCTCAGATCTTGCTGACTCCAGGCCTCTATCCATTCTCCCACCTAGCTATCCGGGCTTCGGATTTAAAGTAACTTGGCTAGAGAGGCAGGAGGGTAGCAATATGGGGGGCGGGGAGCAGTAGCTGGGGCAAGCCAACAAATATTCCCTTTTTCTTATCCTCCGGATAATCTCAGAGGAATGAAATATTCCTTCCACTTTCATTTTGCCTTCTGAGGTGGGACAAATAATTTAAATACAATGGTTCCCTTAGCAACCTCCTTGGTGTATGTTTTACAACTCAGCCAACTTACCTTCTCTTCAGAAACCTTTGGAACTTCTTCCCTAAAACAGCTGGCCAGCATTTTTCTCAAATGAAACATTAAAAAATAGAAAATGTAAAAAGGATTCTGAACAGAAATTTTTAAGTGGCTCATCTCACCTAGCCCTTTGCATGAAGCATTCTACTCCCTGTCCCTACCTGGAGGTATGAAATATTCCCTGCTACACACACAGATTCCCCCCTAACTCTGCCGGTTTAACCTGGTCAGCCTTATTTTACCTTTGTTCTTCTGAGTCAATGTTGGCAGCAAAATCTGTGCGACCCATGAAGCTATGATTCTCCCACCAAGTCTTGAAACACTCCAGTGTGTCTCCAGATTTCTCAAAGAAACTCAGTCAACTTCTTTTTTTTAATTAATTGAAATTATGATAGCTTATAGCTTCTATTTAAATGCCAGTAGGCAGTACTCTCTAATCTATCCCTATCAAATAAAAATCTGAGAGGCAGGAGACAAATATGCCAAGAGCAGAGAACAAAAATCTGAGGAATGGTGAATGATGATAATAAACAGATTTATATAGACCTTAAAGCCCTACAAAGCCCTTTCTTTACAATAGCCCCTTAAAGGCAGAATTCACATTATACAGATTAAGAAACTGAGGCTCAAAGAGATTAAATTACTTGGCCATGGTCACATAGCTAATAAGTATTAGAAATGAGACTCAGTTTCAGGTCTCTAGATGACAAGTCCAATACTCTTTCCACCACATATCATATTTTACTTGACTGTAAAAGCCTATGAGTGTACACACACACATACACACACATTTCCATCACAGAGCAATTCTAGATTTAAAGGGAGGAGACAATACCACAATTCCCAAGAAGTTGGGGAAAACTGCATAGAAGACACAGATTGCTGGTGGGTGGGTAGGCTTGGTAAGTTAGTAATGGTCAGTAAAAAGAAAGAAATGTGAATGGATTTGTAGTCTGAACTAACCAAGCTAGTCATGAATGGGTTGAGAAAACTAAGGAGACAACTTCCCTCCCTGTTAAGTTTTTCTTCCAGCTTGAACTCCCAGTACTAAGACAGCCCAAGCTCACAACTCAAGCAAGCAAAGACAAAAATGATGGAACTCTACACTCCCCTCCCCCCAAAGGGTCAGTGATTGCATATGGTGAAAATCACATGTGGGAGAGTTGGTTGGATTTCCTGAACTGGAGGTTTGCTCTGAAGGGAAACTGCTTTATGGAAATTGTGTAATGAGCCCAGAAGGTGTTTGAGAAACTAGTTATTAGTAAGGAACAGCTCAGTGTTGCACTTAAGGAAGAGGTGTGGCATGGAAAGCCGGGAATTCCACAGCCTTCTACAAACACTGAAAGCTTGCTTGAGAGCTGGGCCGTCACCCCATGTGACATCACACGGATTAAAGGACATGCAGCTCATATTGTGTCTCCAAGGTAGCTTTTAAAGGATGAAAGGGGTTCTTAGTAGAGCCATTGCAGTGGGGAGGAAATGACCATGACAAATATGTGGTAGCAAAAATAATTTTTTTAATTATAGTTTATTCCAGTATTCTACTTCGGGGGGGGGGGAGGGAGGTTTGGGATATGAAGATTCAATTCAATAAGCATTTATTAAGCAATTACTATGCACAAAGTGGCATTTGGATATTGAAGATGGACCTAGAGTCCTAAATTCAAATCCAGCAACAGGCACTTAATAGCTTTGTGACCCTGGGCAAGACACTTAACTTCTGTCTCCCTCAGTTTCCTCATCTGTAAAATAGAGACAAAATAGGATCTGCTTCCCAGAGTTGTAATAAGGATAAAATTAAATAATATTCATAAAGCATTGAAGGTGCTATATAAATCCTAACACCATTATTATTATGATCATCATCATTATTAAAAAGACAAATCAAAAAGCTGTCCCTTGAGGAAGTTACAATCGACTGGAGAAGTACAACATTTAAACAAATAAGCAAATACATTATAATTTGAGGAGAGAAAGAAAACTAACAACTGGGCATCCAGAAAGGTTTTTCATAAGAGATGGGGTCTAAGTGGATCCTTGAAAGAAGCTAAAGATTCTGATGGGTAGAATGGTTTTTTGTTGTTATTCAGTTGTTCAGTCATGTCGGATTCTGTAGCACACAAGGCCCTTATATCCTTCCACTATCTCCTGAAGTCTGCCCAAGCTCATGTTTGTTGTTTCTGCGACACTATCTATCCATCTCATTCTCTGCCGTCCCCTTCTCCTTTTGCCTTTAATCTTTCCCAGCATCAGGATCTTTTCCAATGAGTCCAATCTTCTCCTTATGCGGCCAAAGTATTTAACCTTCATCTTCAGCAGTTGTCCTTTCAATGGACATTCTGAATTAATTTCTATAAGTAGTGACTGATTTGATCTCCTTGCTATCCAAGGAACTCTCAAAAGTCTTCTCCATCCCCACAGTCTGAAAAGTTGATTTTGTGGCACTTAGCTTTCCTTATAGTTCAGTTCTCACAGTCATACATTACTACTGGAAAACCTATAGCTTTGACTAAACTGACCTTTGTCGGCAAGGTAACATCTCTGTTCTTCCGTATGCTGTCCAGATTTGCCATAACTTTCCTTCCAAGGAGCAAGCATCTTTTAGTTTCATGGCTGCAGTCACCATTTACAGTGATCTTTGAGCCCAAGAGTATAAAATCCAACAATGCTTCCATCTCTTCTACCTCAGTTTGCCAGGATGTGATGGGACCAGTTGCCATGATCTTGATTTTTTTAATACTAAGCTTCAAGCCAGCTTTTACACTCTCCTCTTTCACCCTCATCAAGAGGCTTCTTAATTCTCTTCACTTTCTGCCAGCAGAGTGGTAATGTCTGCATATCTGAGATTTCTGAGATATTCCTCCTGGGAACCTTAAACCTGGCTTTTGATTCAGCTAGTCTGGCATTTTCCATGATGTACTCTGCGTATAAGTTAAATAAATAAGGTGACAATATACAGCCTTGTCATATTCTTTTCCCAATCTTAAACCAATCAGTTGTTCTATTTTTGGTTCTAAATGTTATTTCTTGACCCACATACACATTCTTAAGGAGACAAGTAAGCTGATCCGGTACCACTATCTCTTTGAGGACTTGCCACATTTTGTTGTGATCCATACAGTCAAAAACTTTAATGTAGTCAATGAAGCAGATGTTTTTCTGGAACTCCCTTGCTTTCTCCATAATCCAGCAAATGCTGGCAATTTGGTCTTTAGTTCCTCTGCCTCTTCAAAAACCAGCCTGTACTTCTGACAATTCTTGGTTCACATATTGCTAAAGCCTAGCTTGCAGAATCATAAGCATAACCTTATATGTAAAATGAGTGCAGTTGTTTGGTAACTTGAACATTCTTTGGTATTTCCCTTCTTTGGGAATGGAACATAAACTGATTTTTCCAATCCGGCTGGCCACTGATGAATTTTCCAAATTTACTGGCATATTGGGTGCAGCACTTTAACGGCATGATCTTTTAGGATTTTAAATAGCTCAGCTGGAATTCTATCACCTCCACTAAGCCTCAGTTTTTTCATCTATATCATAAAGTTTTCTGTACAATAAAGATTTCTTTTGAGGATCAAATGAGATGTATGTAAAGCATTTGCAAAGCTTTAAGTGATATATATGAAATATAATAAGGTTTATTATTTTCCTGCCCTCATGAATCTCAAAGTCTAGTAGAGTATACAGATATAATTATAATACACATTACTGAGTTCACCACCAAGTAAAAAAAAGAGTCTCATGTGAGGTATAAAGGAGAAAGTTTAGATTGGATTGGAGAAGGCATCTGAGTTGGACTTCAAAGGATGATGAGGACAAATTTAAAACATGAAGAGGGAGATGGAGGCTATTCCAGGAAGGAGGCACAGTATGGAACAAAGGCCTGGGGCCAAAAAGCACAGCATGTATTCAGAGGACAGAAGGTAATCCAGTTGGCTGGTGCCTAAAGTGTGTGGAAGGGATTCATATGAAATAAGCATAGAAAAGTTCAGTGTCACCAAACTGGGAGCAGCCCTTGAATGCCAGGCAAAGGGTTTGAACTTGACTCAGGAGGAAATGTGGGTCCAGTGAAAAGTTTTTGAGCAGAGAAGTGACCAAATACATGCACAACAAAGATTATTCTGGAAGGAGGATGAAGTTTTGGTTAGAAGAGGCAGAACCACCTTAGGATGACCTATCCAGGCATACAGTAATGAAGGTCTATATTAAAATTGGGGCACTTGTAAAAGAGAAGAAGAGATAGATATAAGCATCTGGTGGCCCAGAGCACTTTAGCCTCTTGTTCTCTATCTACTGGTTTTCGGTATGGGGCTAGGGGTAGGAGAGAGGCAATAAGCATTTATATAGCACCTACTATGTGCCAAGAACTGTGCTATGTTTAGTTTTTTTTACACA
Source organism: Trichosurus vulpecula (assembly GCF_011100635.1). NCBI lineage: Eukaryota > Metazoa > Chordata > Mammalia > Diprotodontia > Phalangeridae > Trichosurus > Trichosurus vulpecula. The sequence continues at coordinate 84,633,756 of NC_050581.1, forward strand.
AATATTGTCTCCTTTAATCATTTTTAACAAAGCATTTGACAAAGTCTCTTAAGCTGTTCTCATGAACAGGATAGAGAGAGATGGGCTAGATGACAATACTACTATTAGGTGGATTTGGAACTGGTGGAGTGACCAGACCCCATCAACCCCACCTTGTCAAAGAAGTCTTTGCCAGTACCATTCAATGCTGGTGACTTCTCTCTGAGATTATCTCTAATTTACCCCATCTGTACCTTATATGTACATGGTTGTTTGCATGTTGTCTCCCCATTAGAAAGTGAATTCCTTGAGGGAAGGGAATGTCTTTGCCTTTCTTTGTATCCCCAGCACCTAGCACAGACTGAACACTTAATAAATGCTTGTTGCTTGCTTGTTTAATGTCGGCTTGGAGACTAGTATAAGGGATTATCTCATGCATCTATCCTTGGTGTGTTGTTTAACATTTTTATCATCATCTTTTTACCTGAGTCACATTTATTGTTTTTAGTGACATTTTAAAATCTATTTATGTTACTTAAACTTTGTACCTCACACCATGATTTCTAATTTCTTTTTTACCCATGTTGTAATTAATTTGGATATTTGGCCCATCATAAGCACCAACTAATGGTCTTAGCCTATAGTAGTTTAGAGGATCACATATGTGTCTGCAATTGTAAGTGTCTTGATTCAATCCAAATTCAAACTTTAAACAAATAAAGGGACTTAGAAAAGAAGATCTCAAGTGTCTTAGAAGAGTCTTAGAATCTTAATCCTACAATTTTAAAAACAGTGCAAAAAGTTCTTAGACTCACTCTGTTTTGTCCAAAGGATAGAAATAGGAGCAATGAGAAAAGCTCAGTGGAAGGAAAAAGTCCTAACAATTAAAGCCATACAAAAGCATAACAGCTGCCTCAAAAAATGGTATCAATCACTGGAGACCTTCACGTGTAGATCTTCCCTATTCAGAAAAAGGTATCACACCACAGTCATCCATTAAACAAGCCTCTTGTATCTTTCATCCCATTTTTTGCCAAGTTCCTATAGAGTGGTCTGTTTTTCTTGTGACTCCACTTTGGGCTTCCTACTGACCTCTCAGCCCCTTGCAAACAGGCTACCCACTCCATCCCTCTACCAAAACTGCTCTCTCTATGTCTACTAATCATGTCTTTACTGCTAAATTCAATGACCTTTTCTTGGTTCTTGTCTTCCTTGACAACTCTTCAGGTTCTGACACTGATCGCCAATCCCTTCTCCTGGATAGTCTCTCTTCCTTTAGCTCCTGTGACACTTCTTTCCTGATTCTCCTTCTGCTGTTCATTGCTGTTTTGCTCCTTCATCATCCATCTCTGTCCCTTTAATCATAGATGTCCCTCAAGATTCTGCCCCTGTCCTGCTTCAATAAAACAAACTTGCGTTAAGTATCTACAATGCTCAAGGCACTCTTGATCTCACTAGCTTTCTTGGGTTAATTATCATCTCTATGCAGATGACTCAAGACTATATATCTAGACTTAATATCTCTCCTGAACTGTAGTCTATAATCACCAAGTGCCTACTGGGTGGTCACTCAACATGTCCAAAACAAATAATCATCTCCCTCTTTAAACTCACCTCACTTTAACAAACTTTACTATTAATATCCATGGCACTACCATACTCCCAGGTTCATGACTTCAGAGTCATCTTTTACCCTTTCCTCTCCCACGTACCCCTATCCAATCACTTTCCAAGTCATGTTGAGTCCACCTCTGTAACATTTTAAATCCATCCCTTTCTTTTCACTCATATGACTTCCCTTACTGCCTTGTATCTAACTAGTTTTGTTGATTCGTTATATACTTATATATGTGTGTATTGCCTACTCAATCAGACTATAAACTCTTTGAGGGCAGGAACTATTTCATTTTTGTCATCGTATCCCAGAACCCACCATAGCACCTAGCACATAATAAGTGTTAAATAAATGTTTGTCGATTTATTAATAAAAATATAAACCCTGGGCCTCAGCTTACTTATCTGCCAAATGAGAAGGTTAGACCAGATGATCTTGGGATCCCTTCCAGGGGAAGGGATTTCATATTATTATGAAATAATAGAAGAGGGTTTCTCACCCCAGGTTGTTTGGAAAACCAGGGCTCAATATCTGTTGGATTTCTGTCATACTTTCCCTGTCAGACTAGGAGCTCCTTGCCTGGCACATAGTAGGCATTTAATAAATGCTAACTGACTGTTAACCCCTTTTATAGATCCCTAAAGGCAGAGACTGGATCATAGACTTCCTTGTAACACTCACAATACCTTGTAGGGACTCAATAAATCCCTGTCCTAGGCCATCAATTCTGTTTCTCTTAGTGTTCCCTTTTGTATTTCTTCTCTGGGGGACTCTAATTTAGATGTGAGGCTTTTGATGTTATCCTTGATATACTAAGGACTATAAATCTAAAATCACAGCTTCTTAAAAAATTGATCATCTCCTTTGAGCTGTTAATAAACAAGTCTAGCTTTCCTTGAGTTGTCAAATCTTCACCTCCAGATGGTGAGAAATTAAAAATGAGTAAGTCCAAACTTATCTAACCAATTAGAAATTTGAACATAATACCATTCCTTTGACAATTTGCCATGCTACTAGCTTCCCCTCAACCTTATCAAATTGTCAAATAACCAAAATGTAGGACAAAAAAATTTTACCCAGCAACCATGTATTTTATACTGTCTCTGTGCATTGGACCACACTAGGTGCTAGAGGAGATACAAAATTAAATGACACAGTCTCCACTCCCCAAAGAGCTTACTGTTTAGGAAAGGTATATGATATGCACACACTATAGTATTTACTGTTACATAATACTTCATTAGAGTTGTAAAAGAAAATACTTGAGGCCCAAGTTGGGGATATGTCAGGAAAGTCTTCATGGAAGAGGTAGCATTTGAATTGGGCTTTAAAAGGTAAAGAAGAGAAGCACTGCTATCTCAAAGACTCTAGTATCTAACACATTCTGAATCTCCATTCCCTTTGATCACATCTTGGGTGACCAGAATTCAAGTTGATAACACTGGTCTTCGAATTCTTCAGTCTCATCAATTCCCATGACCTCTTTCTTTCTCCATTCCACTTTAGAATCACAAAGGGCTGAGTAAGCCTTAGCTCTCACCATTTCCCAAAACTGTTCTACTTCCATTGTCTTGAAATGTGAAATCCTCTTCTTTGATCATAGTTTCCTATCCTTCCATCTATGTTACTGCACTTCTCCGAAACCTGATCTCTCTCCTCAGCATAACCTCAGATCCCAATCTCTCTGTGTTCCCAATGCACCATTTATATCCTTACTTTCTTTCCTTTCCTTCATAGTCTTGACATTGTTTACCAATTTAACAAAGACATTGTTCTTGATCCTCTGATTCTCTATAACCTTTTCCCTCTAGTATTCATGCTCTGTTATTCTTCATCCCTGGCTCACCCCCAACCATGCTCATTTTCAGCTCCTACTCCTGGACTGCTAGATGCTGCTGGAGGATGTCATGATACTATGGAGACTGAGTCCATACAAAGTCTTGTTATTTTCTCTCATCTAGGCCCTCACCACTGCATAAATATCATTTTTTTCTTCCTCTCTTTACCGCCTCATCATATTCCTCACAGTGTCTGATCTTGCTTTACATGAAAGATTGAGGACATCTTTTTCATTCATCTTCAACTCAAAACCTCGCTGCATCTTAAACTGTCTTTCTTTACTCTAGTTCATTTTTAACTGAATTTTTAAAAAACCCTGTCACCAACAATCACAAATATCTCGAAACACAAAGAAGAACATAACTGTGAGAAACTGTGAAGCAACTAATTTGCTCCATTTTCAAACAAAGGAGAGATCCTTCCTGACAAGGCTAAGCTCTCAACTTGTGCCCTTCATCTCATTCCCTCCCATCTCCTTCAGGGGCTTGTCCAATTTATCACCCCTCTCTCTCTCTCTCTCTCTCTCTCTCTCTCTGTGTGTGTGTGTGTGTGTGTCCTTTCCTCTCCCCCTTTCCTTCTCCCCCTCCCTTTCTCTCTCACATGCTTTTTCTTTCTCTTTCTCTCTCCCTCTCTTTATTTCTCTTTTTCTCCTACTCCCCAGATCTTTTTCTATCTCTCCCTCTCTCTGCTCTCGCCCTTTCTCTTTCTCACTACTCTCTTTTTCTCTTTGTTCCCCTCTTTCACTTTTTCTCTTTCCTTTCTCTCCCCTTTACCTTCCCTCTCTCTTACTCTATCCCTCTCTCTGCCCTCCCTCCTCTCTCTCTTCGTCTCACTCTCTCTTTCTCCCTCTTCCTCTCCTCTTTGTCCTCCTCCTTCTCTCCCCCTCCCCTCTTCTCTCTTACCCTCTCTTTCTCTTTTCCTCTCTCTCTCTCCCTTTCTCTCTGCCACCCCTCCTCTCTCTCTCTCTCTCTCTCTCTCTCTCTCTCTCTGTGTGTGTGTGTGTGTGTGTGTGTGTCCCTTCCTCTCCCCCTTTCCTTCTCCCCTTCCCCTTCTCCTCTCTCACATGCTTTTTCTTTCTCTTTCTCTCTCCCTCTCTTTATTTTTCTTTTCCTCCTACTCCCCAGATCTTTCTTTTTCTATCTCTCCCTCTCTCTGCTCTTGCCCTTTCTCTTTCTCACTACTCTCTTTTTCTCTTTCTTCCCCTCTTTCACTTTTTCTCTTTCCTTTCTCTCCCCTTTACCTTCCCTCTCTCTTACTCTATCCCTCTCTCTGCCCTCCCTCCTCTCTCTCTTCGTCTCACTCTCTCTTTCTCCCTCTTCCTCTCCTCTTTGTCCTCCTCCTTCTCTTCCCCTCCCCTCTTCTCTCTTACCCTCTCTTTCTCTTTTCCTCTTTCTCTCTCCCTTTCTCTCTGCCACCCCTCCTCTCTCTCTCTCTCTCTCTCCCCTTTCCCTCTCCCTCTCTCTCTCTTTCCCATGACTACAGTGGCAGAACCCCTGATGCTTCTATATAAACTCCTTGAGGGAAGATATTTCTGTTTCATTGTCTTTGTATCCCTAGCATCTAACCTAGTGCCTTGCATGTAATAAGCATATAATAACAATTTGTTAAACTGAATTGCCATATTGATTGTATTAGCTTGTATGATATCAGGCTCTTAGAATGTACAGTTATGTGCCAGGGAATGTGAATTGATTCAGAGTCCCATATATTTCAACTGACCAATAATCTCATTGATGTGAATACTTCCTCCAGTGATGTAAAACATTAACTCATGAGCCTCTTCTTTCAGTTTTGATCTGTATCTGCCCATAAATTCTGCAGAGAAGATCTCCTCATCTACCTTCCATCTCTGTGACTTTGGGCAAATCACTTTATCTCTTTGGGCCTCATCAGAGAATAATAATTATAGATAACATTTATATAGTGCCTACTATGTGCCAGGCACTCTGCTAAGCACTTTACAATTATTATTTCATTTGATCCTTGCAACAACCCTGGGGGCTATTATCTCTACTCTACAGATTTGGAAACTGAGGCACACAGAGGTGAAGTGACTTGCCCAGGGTCACACAGCTAGCAGATCTTTCTGAATCCAAGCCCAGTACTCTCTCCACTATGCCACATAGCTGTCAAAGGAGCAGGCTGAACTAAATAACCTCTAAAGTCCATTGTGTTTCAAAATGTTTGACTCTATGAATCTGCCCACAATGCTGGAGACCTTCCTCTAGGCCATTAACACTGAATGGTTACCAGCAAAGAGCTGAAGCTATCTATTCATCTTGTCTCTCTTTCAGCATGTGACCAACCCAATTACCTCTTCATTTACATTTTTCTTGATTATGCCTTTTCTACCAGTTCTTGCCCGCATCACCTCTGCTAACCAGAATACAGTCTGTTTTCACCCACTACCTTTCTCTCCATTGTCCTTGGAGTTACCTTTACTCTTCATTCTTTGGAAATTGTGATATTTCATGATTTGCTGAATTCCCAGAAGTGTATTGTTATTAAAAGTTGGGATTATTTTTTTTAAATCAGGACACAGCTTGTAATCATTGAAAAAACTATGTAAGTTCCCAAACCAATATAACCTACTTTCTAACTCCTATTTGGGTTCAGCTACTTGGCACAGCAGACAGACTACAGAAAGGTTCATCTTCCTGAATTCAAATCTGCCCTCAGGCACTATCTGTGTGATGCTGGGCAAGTCACTTAACCCTGTTTGCCTCAGTTTCCTCATCTGTAAAATGACCTGGAAAAGGAAATGGCAAACCACTTCAGTATCTTTGCCAAGAAAACCCCAAAATGGGGGCACAAAGAGTCAGATATGACTAAAATGACTGAACAAAAACTACATTCTGTACCCAACCTGGCCAAGACACATGTATTGATGGATTAGCTCAATGGAGAGCCTGCCTAACTACATGTAATAGCCTAGACCAGTGATTTTTTTAATGTAGCATCCATATCAAAATAGTGGCTAGATTTCAGGGTGGAGCAGGGGGAAAGAGCAAAAAAAAAAAATAGTGTCTATTCCAATATAATTAGTTTCCTTTGTAATCCTATGTACTTTATTCTATGCATTTAAAGACATTTTTCTGAGGAATTCATAGGCTTTACCACACCACCAATGGGGTCCATGACACTCAAAAAAGTAAAGGGCCCCTGGGTTAGACAATAGATATTCCTCCTGTGTTCTAATAGACTCATTGAATTAAAGAGGTGAAAGGACCTTTAAGATCATTAGTAAAGTCCCCTTAATTTTCAGGAGGAAACTTGAAAACCAAAGAAGTTAATTGGCTTACACAACTATTTAGTAAGAGACAGGCCTAGGAAAGCTGGCACTGGTGTCAGAAGACCAGGGTCCAAATCTTACCTCCAACACTTACTACCGGGGTGACCTGGGGCAAATCACTTAACCTCTCTTGGTCTCAGTTTCCCCATCTGTAAAATGAAGGAGTTGGATTAAATAGCCTTTAAAGTCTCTTCTTGCTCTAAGTCTGTGATCCTTTGAACATAAATCAATATAAAATATATGCAAAATAAATTCAAAATCATTTTGATGAGAAAAACATTAACAACTAGGCAAATTGGGAAAGGCTTTTGGGAAAACATTCCAGGCAAGGGCCTAGAGGTAGGAAGCAGAATATCATTATGGGAGCAGCAAGTTGGCCAGTTTAGCTGTAAAACATGTGAGGGGAAGTAATATAAAATCATTCCTTGAAGAACAGGAGTCTCTACAGCCATTTCAGACCACTATTAACTGGGGAGAAAAAGTGAGTTTAATGATTTTTATTGAGTTCTAAACCATCCCAGAAGCCTATGGGGAACCCTATGTAAGTCTGGGATAGGCAGCCATGGCACAGGATAACAAAAGAAAGCAAAGACTCAGAGGTTAGAAGGCTCTTTTCTCCTGAATATTTGTTTAAGGAGAATACATCATCCCTGGTCCAGCCAGATAAAATTCTATTGTATCGGAGAGGAGGCCTGTTGTTAAAAAAAACCACTGGATTTGGAGTCAGAAGATGAGTTCAAGACCCATCCTTCACTAATTGTGTGGCTAGAGATGTTATTACTATCTCTCTAGAAGCCTCAGGTTCCTTATCTGCAAAATAGGGACAGTTATATCTACCACACAGAATTGTTGCCTGGGAAACCACTTTAAAGTACCAAGCAAATATGAGACGTTATTACCCATTTGACCCTTGTCCCATCTTGACCTCATCTCCCCACTCCTACAACCTCAACCAAACTTGGCAGTCACCCACAGACCTTAGATTTGAAATGTCACTCATTGTAAAATTTGAGTCCGCAAACTAAATACAAATAGCCATTTCACCAACAGTTGATCTTGTCCAGAATTGTCCAAAGGCAGAACCCGACTTTTGATGACTTTATGTACATTGTCTTATGTTATACTGGTATATTAAAGTCATTTTTCTTGTGGTCCTATGGACATGATACACTTGCACAGTTTTGTTGTTGTTGAGTTGTTTTTCAGTAGTGTCTAATTCTTTGCAATCCCCATTTGGGATTTTCTTGGCAGAGATACTGGAGTGGTTTGCCATTCCCTTCTCCAGCTCATTTTACAGATGAGGAAACTGAGGCAAACAGCGTTAAGTAATTTGCTCAGGGTTGTTCACTCACGTCTCACTTTTTGTGACTCCATGGACCAAAGCCGCCAGTACCGTCCATGGGGGTTTCTTGGCAAAGATGCTGGAGGGGTTTGCCATTTCCTTCTCCAGTGGATTAAGACAAAGAGGGGTTAAGTGACCTGCACAGGGTCAAACAAATTAGCAAGTATCTGAGACCACATTTGAATTCAGGTCTTCCTGATTCCAGGACCAGAACTCTATCTACTAAGGCACTTACCTGTCTCCTGAACAGTTTTGTATGAGGTTTCAATTATATTTGAAAATGGAAGATTTTTTATGGGTGAGTCAACTTGAGATTATATAGAAAAGACAAGATCGTGCATCAAAAAACACATTCTTAGTTATGTATTAAGCTCTCTTGAACTGAAAGGTCCACGCAGATGCAATTTCTACTGGGCACACAATTTAAAAATAGCAGCGAAAGAATGATAGGTCTTTTTTGTCACTGTTTATATTTGGAATGAGAGAGAAAAAAGAGATTCTCCTGTGTGCCTAAAGTGATAATAACCACTATTGTACATTTATATAGTACATGTATATATAGTGTATTTATATTGTACATTTATATAGTGCATGTATAATTTAATATGTATTAAAGCACTTTGTAACCCTTATTAATGCAATGAGAGGCAGTGTGGATTAATGGAAAGAGCTTGCCCCCAAGCCAGGAAGACCTGGGTACAAATGCTGCTTAACATGGAGTGCTGTGTATCTCTTATCTACTCAGTACTCTAGCCCAGTGGTATCAAATTCCAGGTGAAAAGGTGGGGGGAATCCCTTCAGGCCACATATGGACTTAGAAAACTGCATATTAACATTTTTCTGTGTTCTATTGTAGTTCCATTTATTTTGTTAAATATCTCCCAGGTACAGTTTAATGTAGTCAGCTACTTCTGCTCTGGATATCTCTCTACGACTGACTATAAATTGTCAAATAGGTGCTGGTCTGCATTGGTAGAATTTCCTTGCTTACAAATTCTCTATACCAATGAATTAATAGACCCAGTCCCTATCCCCTAATTGATAAAATATCATTTGATCCCCACAACATTGTTATTTCCAATTTTTCTGATGGCTTAGAAAAATTATTTGAGTTGCTTGTCATCACACAGCTACTAATTGGCAGAGCCAGTACCCAAAGCCAGGTCTTCTGACTCTGCTGGGTTGACTTTTGCAATGCTTTTCTGGTATAGTCATTGTTAATGTGGCTGGGTCAAGAAGCACATGTTCTGGTTAATCAAGCATGCCACTTGACAGCTACCATTACATATTCAAGATAGAGTAGTAATTTTCAAAGAGCAGAAATCCATTAAAATGCACGTGATACAGAGTTCTGTCTTTGATTCAGAATGTTCTTGGAGTACCTCAGCCATAATTATGAATGTCAATTATCAAGTGGAACTGACAAATTCTGACTGAGAGAACGCCAGAGAGGCCAGCTCTTACTTCAGTAAGATATGTGCTTAGGGTGGCACAGTTTCTCTTGGGGTATCATTTAGTGTAGTAATGCCTCAGAGAGGAACTTACTCCTTTCTCTCCTCAACAAAGGCCTAACTATAGGGAGGCCATGTGGAAAGAGCTCAGGAATCTAGATAGATCTGCTGGCCTGTGTTCATTCCCATTTCTGCTACTAACTACCTATGTGATCTTAAAAAAAAAAATTATTTCAACTCCCTAATCCTCAATTTCTTTCTTTTTTTAATTTTTTTTTGAGGTGGGAAGGCAGGGCAATTGGGGTTAAGTGACTTGCCCAAGGTCACACAAGCTAGTACATGTGTCATGTGTCTGAGGTTGGATTTGAACTCAGGTCCTCCTGACTTCAGGGCTGGTGCTCTACTCACTGCACCACCTAGCTGCCCCCTAATCTTCAATTTCTTAATCTTTGAATAAGATTTGTACTACCTACCTCACCAGAGCTGTTGGAAAGACTTAAAAAAGAAGGTCTCTGTAAAGTTCTTTGTATATTATCAGAGATTATAACAAGAACTCTTGACCAACTAAAACTTGTTAGTTTATCTCAGAGAACATCTTTATTCTAGGATAATAGACTAACCCAGGGTATTGGTCAAGAAAGTAGTTGGCTCTGAGTAATCCATCATCAATGTTAGTGTAGACTTATGAATTTATCATTGTGGGGAAGTCCCATTGTGAAAACTCCCTCCACTCAGTACAGATCCCCAGCTGGTCTACAATGTTATATTCTTAGAAAGTTACCTGGAAACACTGAGTGTTTTAAGTGACTTACTTATGGTCACATGTGTCAGAGGCCAGAAGCCCTCCTGTATCTAAGGCTGGGTCTCTATCCACTATGTCATGGTGCCTTACCATTGTTGGTAAACATCTTCATGCATGGAAGTCAATGCCTTTTATTATTAGCATTACTCCAATTACTACTTTGTAACAAAGTGGACCATGCGAAGACTACAATTCATCCTAACTTTGAAACCAGAAAAGGCGAATTAACTCATCTCCACAACTGTTGTGTTCAATTATCTAGAAACTATGGTAGCATTAAAAAATCAGCTTTATAGTTCATTTTAAAAATAGTATGACTATAAACAGAAGTGACCTAGACATGTAGTGAAATAAACCAAGACAGTGGATGATACATTAACACCCTCAAGATACTAAAGGAACCATACAAGTTGGGGAGATTATCAACGAAACATTCACAAAAATTTACAAGAATCACATAAAACAGTAACATACGGAGGAGTAACAATCTGTAAGAATGATAAGAATAGCTCAGATTTACATAGGTTTAGAAGGTTTTGTAAAGTTTTCGAAGTATCAGTCTCACAACAACACTGAGACAGATAGGGCACATATCATCCCAAGATTACAAATGAGGAAATTAAGGGTCAGACAGCTAACATGACTTAATAATGGTCACATAGCAAGAAAGTGTTTGAACCAGAACTCACAGCTCTCCTGCTTCTAAATCCAAGGATCTCTTTACTATAATACATAGCCTATACTAACAGAAGAAGTATTTATGCATTTAGCTCTCCAAATGCTATGTGAGTGTTCTGGATAGAGTATGAATGTCTTCTTTGTAAAAAGTAATAACATTACTACTTAGAGAAATGTGCAGCACAGTAGTGTAGTGGATAGAGCATCAGACCTGGTATCAAGAAGACCTGAGTTCAAGTCCAGCCTCAGACACTTAATAGCTATGTGAACCTGGGCAAGTCACTTACCCCTGTTTGCCTCAATTTTCTCATCTGTAAAATGAGCTGGAGAAGGAAATGGCAACACTAGCTTTACCAAGAAAATTCCAAATGGGGTCACAAAGAGACGGATACGACTAAAACAACTGAACAACAAAAATACCATTTGAGGTATTTGCTAATATTTAGCAAATATTAACAAAATTCATCATCTCAGAGGATAGCGATTGAATGCTATGTAGGCAGCCTTTAGCTTCTTTTTCCAGCTAGCATCTATTTTCCAAACTAAAGTGGGCCTGTTGAACTGCAGCATCTTATTTTAAATGAGTAGTGCCTATCTTCATTCCTAAATAATAAAGAAATTGCTGTGCTGAATGAGAGCTTGGTTCCTATTCTTCTGGTTGTTTCATGTCTCTGTTTTGACTGAGCACTTGTAGATTATAAATTACCATAGTAACAGCTTCCTCGTGGCAAAAGGCTGTTCTTGGCTATGCTGGAGCCCAGCAAGCTGCTCACCCTAGAAAAGTCTCACTTGACACAGATTTACAGAGCCAGAGAAGCACCTGCTTCTGTTTGCACAAAAGAGAGTAGAAATGCACGTGCTTTTGAATCCAATGGCTAAAGTGACATTTCACAAAAGAAAATTTAAATTTAGTACATGGAGAAGACATGGTGTATTCCAAAAGAACTCTGCATTTGGAGTCAAAGCACTCACGTTCAAATCTGGGTTTTGCTACTTACTACCTAACTGATTTGGGCATATATCACTTTTCCACTCAGAAACTTAACTAGCTGTGTGGCCCTGGGCATGTCACTTAACTCTGTATGCCTCAGTTTTCTCATCATTAAATGAGCTGGAGGAGGAAATGGCAAACCACTCCAGTATCTTTGTCAAGAAAACCCTGAATGGAGACTGAAAAGACTGAACATTTCTACTCTCATCTGTTCAAATGGACTAAATAATGCCAAAGGTCATCTCTGAACTCCAATTTTAGGAAATTCTTGATTAAGTAAGACTCATAGGCTGAGGGAAAATATTTTTAAGTACTTCTGAAATTCTACTCAGGGAATTTTTTCCAGCCACTATTTGAATATTTTTCCCTCTACAAACATTCCCTTTAAGGAAAGGGGACTTAGAGATCATCTAGTTCAGCAGTTCCCAAAGTGTGGGGGTCCCTGAAACCATTTCAGGGGGTCTGTGAGGTCAAAACTATTTTCATAATAATACTGAAATGTTTCCATATCTAATACCGTAAATATCAAAAGATATAAACTATACAAACAAAAGTTTTTTGAAGGGTCCTCAATAATTTTTAAAAGTGCAAAGGACTCCTGAAACCAAAAGGTTTGAAAAGTGGTGGTCTAGTCCAGGGGTGGGGAACCTGCATGCCCTCAGCCACAGGTTCCCCATGCCCAGTCTAGTCTGACACTCTCATGTTATTGTTGAGTTCTAAGGCCCAGCCAGGGGAAGTGATTTGGCCAGTGTCAAAAAAAGAAATAAATAGCAGAGCCAGAGATTGAAACCAGGTCTTTTGACACAAAAATCCAATGATCTTTCCAGTATACCATGTGATTCAACAAGCATTTATTAAGTGAGTACTCTGTGCCAGGCACTGAGAATTGAAGGAGGCTGGTGGACACAGTGCTGGGCCTGGAGTCAGGGAGACCTGAGTTAAAATCTGGCCTCTGACACTAGCTGTGTGACGCCAGACCGGTTACTTGTGTTTTCCTCAGATTTCTCAACTGTAAAATGGGGATAATGATAGTACCTTCCTTGCCAGGTTGTTGTGAGAATCAGCCAAGATAATTCTTGTAAAAAGCACTTAATATGTGCCTGTAGGTGCTATATAAAATGCTTATTTCCTTTCAGCTTCCCTCTCCCCTCAGAAATGAAAAAGTGACAGCATTCTTCCTCTCCAGGAGTTTACAGTTTCATTAAGCGGATATAATATATACACAGATAAATATGCTACAGTGTTGTATGTAATAAGGACAAATGAGAGGTTTAGACCAAGTGCTCTAGAAAAAAAAAAAATCTAAGAGATCATTTTCAGCCTACCAAGAAGTTACGATCCAAGACAACCAAGACTTAGCAGGGGGGAAAAAATTTTATATACATAAGTATATGTGTGTGTGCATGTATGTAGGAAAATCCATATATTACATGAGCTTATGTACTGGTTGATGGCTACATGAGTTTATGTGTTGGTTGATGGCTACTTACTTTCACCTCATTGACCCCATAGTGATGTGTGTCTCATGAGTACCTTACCCATCCTTTACTTGTGCCCTAGCCCTTTAGGCTCCCAAATCCCCACGTTGTGATTTTTGAGATTGAATGAAAAGAGCTAAGCATTCTAATCATGTATTCTCCAGGCTTATTGCCTGTTTCCTTGTTCTTTTGGGAGTGAAAAGGCCAGGGAATTAGGTAATAGTCATCAGTAAGGCCGCAATAATCTTAGGAGATGGCTGTGATCTTTACCGTTCTTGATACGCAGGGCAACCCAGCAGAAAGCTGACAAGCATTTATTAAGCTCTTTCTATGTGCCAGACACTATGTGAAACTCTGGGGATACCAAAAGGCAAAAACAGCATTATGGGAATTCTTTAACCTTTTACATTCCTCGTGACTAAGAGTAACTGAGAGGGCTCTGTTGGTTTTCTTGCCCCAAGGAGAGAGTTCTTGGGCTTGAACTTGCCCCTAGGTATGGCCTTATTCTCAAAGATCTTGTCTCTACCATGATCCTGCTCTGAGGTAGTCCTTTGGGAGCCTGTATTTGCTTTAAGAAAATCACTTAATAAAGGAGGAACATTGCCTATCAGGCTTACAGAATCATAGAATTTCAAAGTTGGAAGGGACCTCTGAGGCCTTTTAATCTAATCCATATCTCCCCAAAGAATCTTATGCAATTAACAAAATAATCCTATTTAACAGGAGTTAACTTTTGGGGAGTCATGGAGCCCTTTGTAGGTCTATTGAGACCTATACATCCCTTCTCAGAATTTTTTTAAATGTATAAAATAAAATATACAGAATTACAAAGGAAATCAATTATATTGAAATAATGTTATCAACTTTGAAAAAACAAAAAACAAAGTCTTGATCCCCAGGTTTAAAACCTGTGCTGTATGGAATCCTCTATAATTTATCTAATGAATGGTCATCCACCCTTTGCCTTTAAGACCTTGAAAGAAACAGGATTCACCACCTCCCAAGGCTTCTCATTCCACTTGTGGATGGCTCTAATCGTTAGGGAGTTGTCTTTTGTTGCTGCTGCTGGTTTTCCTGAAATCAAACCTAAATTCATCTCTTTATACTTTCACCCATTGCTCCAAGTTCTATTCTCCTAAAGCCAATAAGAACAAGTCCAATGGTCAGGTAGGTGGTACAGTGAACAGAGCAGGGAGACTTGTGGGAGGAAGGCCTGAGACTGAATCCTGTCTCACTTTCTGGCTGTGTGACCCTGGGCAAGTCACTTACCCTCTCTCAGTTTTACTTTCCACATCTGTAAAATTGGCATGATAATATTTTTATTACTTTTACTTTACTTTTTTACTTTACTTTTTACTTTATTACTTTTACTTTACTTATTTACTTATTACATTACTTAACAAATGTAAAGTACTGAGCAAACCTTAAAGCACTATATAAATGTTATAGATTATTATCCCTCTTCAGCATGATAGCCCTTCAAACACTTAGTTAGCTATTCTGTCCCTCCCCCTTCCAAATCTTCTTCTGCCCTAAACTCCCGACTTTGAAATTTGTTAGCTACTTCTTGTCCTATGTCTAGTTTCTCAAATTCAATTATTGAAGCCCAGGGGCTTCTGCTCAAATCTTACCTCTTCCCCATACTGTCTTTGTGACCTTAGTCCACTCACCATTCTCAGCTTCTATTTTCCCATCTATAAAATGAGGACATTAGACTACATATCAATGTCTCTTCAGCTATAAATTTCCAATGCTTCTGTTCTTCATTCTGCTGCAATGTAATCATCTTCCTCAAGGGTCCAAAAATTACATCTTTGACTTCCCTATCATACCCTTTCTTTTAATAACTATTATTCTCATAGGGTGAAAAAAGCCATATTAAAGAAAATAATTGACAACAACATATATCAAGAATAAGGTTAATAAAAGTCTTCCCTTGACAAACAATCTAGCCTGCCAGACCGGACACCCTGACGATCATCCCACCTCTTGTCTCTTCTATCTGCCCCATTGTTCAGGTCCCCAAACTCAAATGACATTCCCCTCTAACTACCCAGCTTTCATGTGCTTTTTCAAGCATGCACTCAATTACCAAAAGTAAGTATAATAAAACTGGAGGCAGATGAGGCAGTCAGGTTCCTCGCCTGCTTAGCTGGACACTTTTAGGATTTATCTCTTCCCCCCGGGCTTATCCCCGCTTCCTCTGCTGTCAACCTCCCCAAGACTTCCAGACAAATCTGTATAATCACAGGAACACAGATCTGAAAGGAACCTTAGAGGTCATCTTGTTCAACCCCTTTATTTCACAGAGAGGAGAACCCAGAGCCAGGGTACTTAGGATCTCCTCAATTTCAGACTGGTTGTGTTAGAACTAGGATTTGAACTCAAGTCCTTTGATTCCAGCTCCAGGATTCTTTCTACTGTACCCCCACTATTTCTAATAGTGTAAGTTGTTTGGGGTGGTGGTGGGGGTCTAATAAGGGTGGGGAACCTGCAGCCTTGAGGCAATATGTGGCCCTCTAGGTCCTCAAGTGCAACCCTTTGACAGTCAACAGTCACTTGAGGACCTAGAGGGCTTTATATGGCCTCAAGACCACAGGTTCTACACCCCTGGAGAGACATAAGACCCAACTCTGAAACTTTATATGACCATAGATTTAGAATTGGAAAGGACCTTAAAGCCATCAAGTCCAATAACCTCACTTTACAGTTGATTTGAGGTCCAAAGAAGGTATGAGTTTTGTCCAATGTCCTGCAGCTAGTATGGGAACAGCTGAAGTGGGATTTGAATCCAGGTTTTCCTTACTCCAAGTGCAGCATTCTTTCTACTATGCCTTGAAAAAGTCTCTTTCCCCCTCTGCACCTGTTTCCTCTTCTATTAAAGGAGAAAAGTAGATTAGATGTCTTCTAAGGCACCTTCCAGATCAAACATCTTATCATCAATGTAATTCTTTTTATGGTCCTTTCATCTTCTGGAAGCTGGTACTTTGGTACATTGGAAGTTGCATGATTTCCTTAGTGTGGGCACTTCCTCCAACAAGGTTGATCACAATCCCCTTTCCACCTTAGCTGATTGTTTGAGTTGTAATATGGCAGCCAACTCTCTGAGGCTGAGTGTCTCTAAACTGTATTAGTCCGGACCCCAGAGAGCAGTCTGCCATAGGGACTGTATTCACAGGTTTTCCAGCTTTGTAGGACCTGCCAGAACTTATATTCCTATAGTATGGCCTTTCAGAACCTAAGGGCTCCTCCCTGACATGAGTGAAGGACAAACAATGCATTCAGTGGAATTTCACTCCTTGGGAATTGTACAAAGTGCAGAATGAATTGGACATGCCTTTAAATTAGATGTTGAACTCCTTGAGGGCAGGAATTGTTTTTGTCTTTCTTGTTTAGCATAGTGCCTGGCACCTAGAGGGTGCTTAATAAAGGCCTGTTGGTTCAATATAAATTAATACTTACAGAATTTTTCATTATTCTAGCATCTGACCCAAAAGCCTTAGGAGAAGTAGACATATCTTAATTTGGCAAAACATAAATCAGTGGGATAAAAATAGAACTGACATTGTGCTATCAAATCTTTTAGGCAATACATCTGTTCTATCTATTGGGGGATGCCTGCATTTCAGCACAATATCATTGGATTTACAGCCAGAAGGAACCTTAGGGATTACCATACCCATCCTCTTCATAATATCATAAAGTGAGAGCTGAATGGGATCTGGAAAGGCATCAAGTCCAATTCTCTCATTTTATAGATGAGAAAACTGAGGCACAGAGTGGTTGTAAGTTGCCTAGTATCACCCAGCCAGTAAATGTCTGAAGCAATTCCAGCGCTCTTTTGACAGTCAAATCCCATCCAAATTTATGACCCTTCAGAGTGACCCAGAGTTCTGTACTGTGTACAGCCAGACTTGAGTAATTCACACTGGGTATTCCAGTTTGTCCCCTGTCCCAACCCTTTTCTTCTCCTAAGCCTTCATGCCCAGTACACTTTTCTTTGGCCTTGTCATCAAACGATGACCAGGGGAACAAAATAAAGAAGCTCAAGTCAGTTTTGCTCCTTCATGAAAGGTTTGGTGATAGGAATTGAAGGTTGGATCCATGAGAGGTAGGCAAACCACCGTGTGACAGCCCAGTCATGGCCTCTGCCTGCTTTGATATGGTCTGTGATCTAAGAACGGTTTTCATGTTTTAAACATGATCTTTATTTTAAAATGTAAAAACTATTCTTAGCTCATAGGCTATACAGTTGGAGCCTAGTTTGCTGACCCTTGAATAGGATATTCAATACGTTATTTAGATTTTATCTATGGTTTTTAGTTTTTCATGTCCACCCCAACCACACATGAGAATGATGTGATTTTTATGTGTATTCTCCATATAACAGAAATCAAACATATATCTTTAGAACAAGTCTTTCAACTATATTAAAGAATTTCCTAATCCAAGATATTATTTAATTTAATACTACAAATAAAGATGTTTCAGATGAAATTCTTCTAACTTTTTCCATCAGGCAGTTATAATAAATAAAATTTATGTCTCGTTCAATATTCATTATTACACTATAGAATAAATGTTATTTCATTACAAAATAAATATTTGTTATACTATGAAATAAATATATATTATTCATTTCCTGTAAAAATTATAAAATAATATTAATTTATGATAAAAATAATAATTTTTAAAGTAATTTTTTTGAGAGAGAAAAGCAGTATGGGTTGGGGAACCTATGGCCTCGAGGCCATTTATGGCCTAGGTCCTTGGTTGCAGCCTTTTGACCTAGTCCAAGTTTTACAGAACAAATCCTTTTATAAAGGGGATTTATTCTGCAAAGTTTGAATTCAGTCAAAGAGCCACAGTTGAGAACTTAGAGGGCTACATGTGGCCTCCAGGCCACAAGTTCCCCACCCCTGGAGAATTGGTCTCAAAGCCAGGAAGACCTGAGTTTAAGTCTAGCCTCTGACATGTGTTGGCATTGTGGCCCTGGCCAAGTCACTTAACTTCTTAATGCTCCTAGATAGACAACTCTCTTAAAATGGATCAAGGAAATTTCCTCAATGACAAAAAAGGTCCAGCTCCTATCTCTTATTTTTGCCTGAAGACCATTCCTTCACAGGTTTATCTAGTTCATTAGACTTGAAGTGGCATTAACTTTTTCCATGAGATTTTTTGATGGTTAATTGCCCCATAGTTAATAATTAATGAGGAGGTAATGAGGAGACAAATTACCTTGTTTTTCCTAGGATAGGATTAGGTGGGGTTGGGTAGGGTAGGGTAGAATGGAATAATCTTGGAAAATGAGATTGTAAATTCCTGGCCTTACTGGTGTTTGAGAGAATGTCAAAAAGAAATGCAGCAGGACATAAGGGGGAAAACAGTTTCATTTGGAGTCAGAGGACCTGGATTTAAACCCAAGCTTGGTCACTGTGTGCTCTTTGGAGAAATCACTTAACCTCTGTAGACCTTAGAGAGTTAATCTGTAAAATAAGAGAGTTGGACAAGGTGTCCTCCTAGGTACCTTCCAACTCTAAATCTATGATCTTGTTTTTTTATGGACCCTTTTTGAATGGTTCTATTCATCTGTCTTTGTCTTTAATTTGTGGGTCAAGCATCAAGGAGGTCTGAACAATATTGTGTCCAACTTTATTTTCTCTCCTTTAGGTATTGGAGTGGGAGTCCTGGTCCGAGAATATGGCAAGCTATCAAACCTGGACAAGTTCTACTTTGCCTTTCCTGGAGAGATTTTAATGCGAATGCTGAAGCTTATCATCTTGCCCCTAATTGTATCCAGCATGATTACAGGTACTCTCATAAAAACTGGGGTCTGTTAGTTCTTTGTTGGGTTTCACCAGTTAAGAGACATGTTCTGCCATACCAGGAGCTTTTGCATTTGGAGAATGGTCTTGTCCTTTGGGGGAATTTAGAGGGAGTGGTGCTGTAGTGATCATTGCCTATATAGTGCTCTCATCTCTTGCCTTTCTCTTTCTGTCTCTGTCTCTGTCTCTGTATCTCTTTCTATGTCTGTGTCTTTCTTTGTCTCTGTCTCTGACTCTACCTCTGTCTCTCTTTCTCTTCCTCTTAGATCTTCATTGGTCAAGTCAGATGACAGGTCTTCTGAGGAAGACACTATTATTCAGAGTTGCTATAAATAAACTCACACTCAGTGACAGGAGGCAAGAGAAAGAACATTTGGTTATCTAAGCATCAGCCAGTGTCCTCTGGCATAACGAGGATGTCAGTTTTAATAGCATTTCCGATTGCTCCCCTTCTAGGCTTTTGTAGCACGAAGAGTGTCCACAAAAAAAGATTTCACAGGTAGCTATAGATAGGATCTATATCTATTTAACTAGCGATAGGATCACAGACCTAGGGCCAGAAGGGATCTCAAGGCCATCTAGCCCAACCCTCATTTTTTTAGATGAGGAAACTGGGACTTATCCAAGATTACCAAGATCCCACAGGTAGTAAGCATCAGAGGAGGAATGTGCTTTCTACTGTATTACGTGTTGTCCTTCCTGTATAGCATAGCAGAAAGAACATTAGAATAGGGATCATTGATATAGGATTAGGGTCAGGGTTAGAGGAAGGAACTAAGAGCACTGAGACCTAATGAGAGAAATGGTTATTTCTCTCTTATGTTAATAATCAATTATTAATTATTAATTAGGACCAGGATTTTTTTAGGTTGTTCAGTCTCTGAAGGGCATTGTTGATAAATGAGATTATGAAATCCCCAAAGTACAAGCCTTTCAATCCTGGGTGGGTCACTCCACCCAACTAGAGAATCTTATAAAGAATTTAATCTGAGGAATTTAATCTGAGGCCCATTGTTTTGCACTCTGGCAGGTTTGGGCAGGGATCTTTTTGTTTAGATTACCCTAGACAGGGAGATACGGGTAGTGGTGAACCAGTACCAAATTTTAGGTTGAGTTCAGCTAACTGGTTATTAGTGGGGGCAGGGCCTGCTGCTGCCACGTCAGCAGCAGGGGCGGGGCCTCAGCTTGGTTCCATGGAGAACTGGTTAAGTCATTTGAATCCCACCACTGGATATGGGTATAGATATGTCTCCTAGACCAAGACTGAGTGATCAGAGTCAAGTCCCCCAGCCCTTCATTATAATAGGTCCACTTCTCATTATGATATTCATTCTTCTTATTAACTGTTACCTAATCAGAGTCAATTGCCACCCTCAAGAATACCCGCTCTTCCAAGGGCATATAAGCAATGATTAGGTTCCATGAGGGGTCTTTGGCATTCAAGAGCATCATTGGCCCCTTTTATTAATTATTGCTAGCATGATTAGTAAAATAATCAATTACCCAGAAACTCTGTCTCCAACTTTTTACATGCCCTAGTAGAGAGGTTAAAGGATTTGCCCAAGGCCACCCAGTTAAGTGGCAGAGCTGAGATTGAAGCCTAAGACCAATGACTCCAAAGGCTGCATTCTCTCTACTTAACATGCCATACTGATCACAGCAGAAATAGAGAGAGCTTCCTAGTGCTATCACAGTATGTCTGATTTAGAGCCTACCTCTAGTAAATTATTAGCTGTACAACCCTGAGCAAGTTATTCAGCATCTGAGTTTTGTTACTTCATCTGTAAAAATTGGGATAATGATACTTTAACTGCCCACCTTACAGATTCATAGTGAGGAAAGTGCTTTGTGCAACTGTCAGCTTCATGTCTTCTTGGATTCAAGGTTCTCCCCAACAAATTATACCATCTTTCTTTTTTTTAATATATTTTGTTTTAAAATCATATTCACTTCTGAATATACTCCTCCCCTCCCCTCCCTCCTTTCCAGTGAGCCCTCAATCATAGGCTCCTACCACTCCAATGAAGGGAAGGAGATGAACTTTCTTAACTCTTCTGGGACAAGCTGGTGGGCAGCTTGGTGGCACAATGGAGCATTAGGCCTGAAGTAAGGAAGACTCATGTTCCTGAGTTCAAATCTGGCCTCAGATACTTACTATCTGTGTGACTCTGGGCAAGTCACTTAACCCTGTTTGCCTCGGTTTCCTAATCTATCAAATGAGCTGGAGAACGAAATGGCAAACCACTCCATTATTTTTGCCAAGAAAACCCCAAATAAGGTCACAAAGAGTCAGATATGACTGAAAAATGACTGAATAACTATAAGCTTGGTCATTATAATTAGGCAGCATTTCAATTTCGTCTACAAGTCTCCTTTCCATTGTTGTAATCACTGTATAGTGTTTTCCTGGTTCTACTTACTTGACTCTGCATCAGTTTATGTAAGCCTTGCCATATTCATCTGAGTTCTTTGTATTTGTCATTTCTTATAATGCAGTAAAATATTCCATTACATTCAAGTACCACAATTTATTTAGCCATTCTACAATTGACAGCATGTATCTTCCTTAAGGTATATGACAATGGAGAAATTCTTAGGTATATAGGCTTTAGAATTAGAAGTGACCTTAGAAATCATCTAATCTACTTCTATCAATTTATCCCTGACGATACTGTGACTTGCCCAGGGTCTCACAGCTAGTAAGTGGCTGAGACTAGATTTAAAGTCAGGTCTTCCTGACTCCAGGCCTAGTGTTCTATCTCCTTTGCCACCTAGCTGCCCCCAGGTAGGTAGGGTAGGGTGTGCGTAAGGGAAGTCAGAAATTGTAAAAGCTATATGTGCTCTCAAAGATTTGTTTCCTTAAACATTCAAGACAGTGGCTATTTTAGGACATTTAGAGCTCAAAGGGCCGTCTGAGATCATTTAATCCAACTCCTTCATTTTACAAATGAAGAGACTGAGGTCTCAAGCGACTCACCCATGGTAGCAGTGTCACTGCTAGATTTGAACCAGGACCAGGAGTTAACCCAAGGTCCTCCAACTCCAAACCCAGCATCCTTTTTATTTATAACATGTTACATCATCAATAGGATTCAATTATAGCTTTAAGACAACTTAATACACTAAAATTTGAACTCCTAACATAACTATATTAGGGAATACTTGCATTACAAATGAGTTCACTGCAGAATTCCTTTAAATAAGAAGCTGCTATGGAAATCAATCAATAAATAAACATATGTTAGGCACCTACCATGTGCCAAGCAGGGATAAAACCCTATCCACTATGAGTTTATATTTTGTGGGAATGTAATTGAAAATGGTACCGCACCTCAAAAACTCATCAGTCTTACATATGTATCATTTACAAGCAACTTTACAGGTATTCATTGAACAATGTGAGAAATACTTAGAATAATCCTGTGAGATGTGAAGGTTTCTGTAAAGCTTTAGAAACCATCTGCCCAATGTATACCCTAGTAAGAATGGCCTCCACAACAACCCCAACAAGTGGTCATTCAACCAGTCAACTTTTACTTGGAGATCTCCATGGAAGGGAAGTCTACTACCATTCCACTTTAGGAGAGTTCTCATTGTTAGAAAGATTCTCTGTACCTTAAACAGAAATGTCTAGCTCTATAATCTCCACATGTTGGCTGGCAGAACAGAACTAATTCATTTCCCATGGGATGGCACCCTGAAGACAAGAAGACAGATATGGGAGCATCCAATAAAGGAATCCTTTTCCTTGCCTTCACTCAGGCTATACAATATACAGAAACATGACCCTTCTGTTAATGTGAAAATGAATTTCATTCTCAAATTAACAGGCCACTAGAAAGCTAGAGATATTCTCTTCCAGAGTGTATCACCTGTCAGTGTTCATTCCCAGCCTTCCCTACTCCCTTCCCAAAAAAGTATGGAGGTTAATCAGGGTGGAGCACAACACTGTGGATGAGGTAGGATGTTCAAAGGTGCTATTGTTTGCAGAGGTGCTATATTTAGGGTTTTTTCTTGCCTAGAGTAGACCTCAAGTTAGACTTATCATATACATATATGTCTTATCATACATGTCTGTTTGTATGTACGTATTAGATACAAATATAGATTCAAGTTGCTTAATCCATTGTTCATCCATGCAAATAAAATGAATACTGTCAGATAAAGTTAATATTGTTACTCATGAGTAGCCATATAAACTTTTAAGTATTAGAATGGAAAAACCATTAAAAATAAATAAATGAATATTCCCTTCAGTTTTTTAGGGTACCATGCCTGTTTATAATTGATGCTCTAGGACTACAGTATTGTAAAGATTAACAATTTCTCACTTCACCCAATGGATGCTTCCCTGAAAATTTTCTTATAAAGTTATGCTTATGCAAAATAAATAAGTATGCAAGGTACCCAATTTTCTATTTGTTTTTTCATCATCTATATGGCATAACACTATTTATAAGTCAGGCATGATACCTTACCTTGTTAGAAGATTGAAAGGAGCATTTTGTTATTGTTATAATAATTGTTTTTAATGTCTTTAATGTTTGAATTGTCTTTAATGTTTATTGTCTTTAATGCCTTTAATATCCTTTCTAATCCTCAAAACTTTCTTTATATGGCTATTCATGAGTGATAGTTTGAATTTTATCTGGCCACAGAAATGGCATGGAAGGATGGTCCAGATTAAGCAACTAGAAGGGAAAATGAATAGAAAATCAGGTTTAATAAAACCACTTCAGTAATAATATATACACACGTTAGTGCAATTGTACTGTGCAGGGGCTATTTGAAAATAACCAATACTTATGGTCTGGAACATTTACATGGTAAATGGTAAAATGGTAAAAAAAAAAAAAAGTGTATTTTACAAGTGATCTAGGGAAATCATTGATAGCACTAGATATTCCAGAACTGCCTTTCTCCCAGTTTTTTCCAGCTGCAATGCAACTCAATTCAACAGGAAACAAAATAGCACAATGGAAAAACACTGGGTGTAAAGTCAAAGAACTTGGATTCATATCTTGGCTCTGCTACTAACTACTTCTTTGGCCTTGGGCAAGTCACTCTCTGGACCTCAGTTTACCCCTTTGTAAAATGGAGATGATAATAAACGTACTACCAAAAAAATGCTATGTAAATATGACTTTGTGCAGTTCTCTTGACCCTGTTTTCCTCATCTGCTTTAGGCTTTGGAATTACTTCAGAGTTGGGCCATACATAAACAAAGGTCCCTTCCATATAGAAATCTCATAGTCCAAGAATGGCCTTTCCTGTAGTGTTTCACTGGGTGTCCAAATGATGTGAGTCTCTCTAATACTTCTTCCAACTCTAATCTTCTATGTTTCCCTGAAGTATAGATGCTGACCTGCATTGATAGAAGTAGTTTCTTCATTTTTGGAGTTTCCTAGACCAATGAAATCATAGGTCCTGTCTCTATCATTGTTATTTATGAGGGCAGGTTGTTATGAGGAAGGTGCTTTATAAACTCTCGATAGATAGATAGATAGATAGATGATTAGATAGATAGATTTGTGGTAGTAGTAGTATATTTCTAGAAGTATACAGATTAAGACAGCATTACTGGCATAAAAGCATGGCATACTAGAGCCAAAAATACCCAAAAGAACCATCTAGACTGAATATGCTGAATCAGTCCTACAACTTCCATCATCTTGTGGCATGTTGATACCATAAAATCATTTATCTTTTCAAAATATAATGCTGTCAATTAGTTCCAGATAGCCACTGGTATACAAGGCTGTGCTGGTAAATGTTTAAAAGGCAGTTCTATGTGGGAAAATGTATGTACATCATATTTTAAGGTTAATTCAATTATTACACATTTCCCCATCACTTTCTTAAGTCTAGACAATGAACAATAAAGCAAATCAAGCCCTAATTGTAACTTTACTGGTTTCCAAGGTGTAAATGCTCACACTGCTCTTTCAAACCTATGCAAGCTGGCTCCAGTACACTCACTGCATTTTCATAAGTCACTGATTGACTTATAGTTCTAGGAAGTAGCCAGGAAAATAGCCCTGGAAAATTCTTGAGCAGAGTGGGTCTTGAAAAGCCCAGGGGAGAGAAGTTTTTCTTCTATTTCTTCTTCCTATGCCCAAGCCATTGTTGTTGGGAAATTCTTTGTCAAATATCTCACTCTTTCTCAGAGTTAATCATTTCTAGGAAGAAACTTCAGTAAAAGGCTTGATGGCTTGTTTGTAAATGTTAATAAGTGTCCTTTGAGTACCCACTGTGTGCAGAGCTCTCTATGAAGTGCTATACAGATGGGAAGGAACGAAGAGACGGAGAAAGAAAAAGAGGAAGGAAGGAAGGAAGGAGAAACAAGCATTTATTAAATGGCTACTCTGTTCCAGGCACTGTGCTAAGAAAAAAAAGATTGGGTCTCTTCTCCCAAGATGCCTACTATTTAGTAGGGAAGACAGAACACAGTGAACAATGAAAGAATACAGAGTAGAGACATGACCAAAGTTGTACAGAATTAAAGAGGCAATAAATTGTGAAGAGAATAATGGATTGGGAGTCTGGAGTAACATGAATTTGAAATACACCTCTGATACTTCTCTGTGTAATTGATTAAGTCACATAATCACAATATCAGTTGGAAAGGACCTCAGAGGCCATCTAATCTAACCCACACCTCCCAAGATATTAAAAAGTGGAATGCTTTTAATTGTTAGGAAATTTTTCCTTACATTGAGCCTAAAGCTGCCTCCCTGAAACTTCCACAAGGTGTGTCTAGCTCTTCCCTCTAGGGCCAAGAAAAACACACCTAATCCCTCATCCATATGGCAGCCTTCAAATGTTAAAGATAACTCTCATGCCTCACCTAAGTCTTCTCTTCAGATCCAGATAATCCAGATTCTTCCAGATAATGACATAACTCCAGACTCCTTGCCACCCTCAAGATATGCACACTCTCTCTCTCTCTCTCTCTCTGTCTCTCTCTGTCTCTCTCTCTCTCTCTCTCTCTCTCTCCATACATATATATGTACATATATATGTATACATATATATACATATAAATATGTACACACACATTATATATAGCAGTGATAGTAGCAGCAGTAGCAGTAGTAGTGGTAGTCCTAGTAGTAGTAGTAGTGGTAGTGGTGGTAGTAGTGGTAGGAGAAGTAGTAGTAGCAGTGGTAGTTCTTACCAGATAAGGTAGTGCCATAGCGGATAGAGTACCAGTCTTGCATGCTCGGAAGAACCAGGTTCAAGTCCCACCATAGGCTGGACAAACAATTCTCAGTTGTTCTAGATAATGTTCTAAGACTAATGTTGTAAAGAAGATGCTGACTTGCATTGATACAATTAGTTTCTTCATTTTTGGAGTTTTCTAGACCAATGAAATCACGGGCCCTGTCTCTATTATTATTTACCAAAGAAGGTTTGTTAAAGAAGATGCTGACCTGCATCGATAGAAGTAGTTTCTTCATATTTCAGTTGTGTCCAACTCTTCATGACCCCATTTGGGGTTTTCTTGGAAAAGATACTGGAGTGGTTTGCCATTTCCTTCCCATTTTACAGATGAGGGAACTGAGGCAAACAGGGTTAAGTGACTTGCCCAGGGTCACACAGCTAGTAAGTGACTAGGTCTGGATCTGGAAGACACAGGTCTTCCTGATTCCAGGCCTGGTGCTCTGTCCACTGTACCACCTAGCTTCCTGGAAATAGGAATGTTGAAAGTCAGGTTCAGATGGAGTTGAGGAACATAAATTGGGAAAGGCATTTTATTTAGGAAGAATGATCAGGGTGGAGCCAAGATGGTGGAGGGAAGCCAGCAAGTT
The DNA here is from genome assembly GCF_011100635.1 of Trichosurus vulpecula. Lineage (NCBI taxonomy): Eukaryota > Metazoa > Chordata > Mammalia > Diprotodontia > Phalangeridae > Trichosurus > Trichosurus vulpecula. Next base: position 84,660,859 of record NC_050581.1, read on the forward strand.
GACTGAGCTTTCCCCAGTTTCCTTCAGAAACGATGTTAAATCAAGCCTCTAAATGGATTCTGGAACAACAGGACCCACAAAAAGATGGAGTGAAACAATTTTCCAGCTTAAGATAACTTAGAAGAACTTTTATTTGGATAAAAAGGGAGCACAGCACAGCACAGATGGTGTGTCCAGGCAAGTAGGGGGCTGTTAGCCACAGCACAGCTCAGCAACCAAGGCCTTGATCCTGGTTATGCTAATTTTTTCTGGGTAGTTGAAAGAAAAAAAACATGTTATTCAATAAGATTAAACTGTTTATATCCCTACATGGCAAGATGATATTTGTGACTCTTGAGAACTGTATCAATATTAGGGCAGTTAGAAGGAGTATACATAGACAGAGGGTATAAGTTGATTTTGATATGATGATATAAAAAAATTAAGGGGTGAAAAAAAGGATTGCACTGGGAGAAGAGGAAAGGGTGAGACAAAATAGGGTAAAATACATTACATGAAGAGGCACAAAAGACCTATTAGAGTAGAGGGAAAGAAGGGGGAGCATTGTTTGAACCTTACTCTCATCAGAGTTGGCTCAAAGAGTGAATAACAAACATGCTCAGTTGGGTATAGAAATTTATCTTACCCTATAGGGAAGTAGGAGGGGAAAGGGGAAAGAAAAGGGGGGATAATAGAAGGGAGGACAGATTGAGGGAGGTGGTAGTCAGAAGCAAAACACTGATGAGGAGGGACAAGGTGAAAGTAGAAAGAACAGTATAAACAGGGGGGAAATAGGATGGAGAAAAATAAACAGTAATCATAATTGTAAATGGGAATGGGATGAACTCTCCCATAAAACAGAAGAAGATAGCAGAAGGGATTAAAAACCAGAAACCTACTATATATTGTTTACAAGAAACACATTTGAAGCAGAGAGATATACACAAAGTAAAGGTAAAAGGCTGGAGCAGAATATATTATGCTTCAGCTAAAGTAAAATTTTTAAAAAGTAGGGACAGCAATCCTGATCTCAGACAAAACAAAAGCAAAAATAGACATAATTAAAAGAGATAAGAAAGGAAACTACATCCTGCTAAAAGGTGTCATAGACAACGAAGTAATATCAGTACTACACATATATGCAACAAGTGGCATAGCATCCAAATTCTTAGAGGAAAAGTTAAGTGAGTTACAGAAAGAAATAGGCAGCAGAACTATACTAGTGGGGGACATCAACATCCCCCTCTCAGAACTAGATAAATCTAACCAAAAAAATAAACAAGAAAGAAGTTAAGGAGGTGAATAGAATTTTAGAAAAGTTAGATATAACAGACCTCTGGAAAAAATTGAATGGGGATAGAAAGGAATATGTCTTTTTTTCAGTGGTACATGGCACCTACACAGAAATCGACCATGTATTAGGGCATAAAAACCTCACAATCCAATGAAGAAAGGCATAAATATTAAATGCATCCTTTTTAGATCATGATGCAATAAAAATCATATGTAATAAAGACTAAAAATTTCTTGGAAATCTAATCTTAAACAATGAGTGGGCCAAACAACAAATCATTGAAACAATCAATAATTTCATCAAAGATAATGACAATAATGAGACAGTATTGCAAAACTTAGGATGCAGCCAAAGAGGTTCTTAGGGGAAATTTTATTTCTATAGACAATTACATGAAAAAAATAGGGAAAGAGGAGATCAATGAATTGGGCATGCAACTAAAAAAACTAGAAAAGGAACAAATTAAAAATCCCTATTTAAGTACCAAATTAGAAATTCTAAAATCAAAGGAGAGATTAATAAAATTGAAAGAAAACTACTGAACTAATAAATAAAAGAGATGCTTTTATGGCAAAAACAATAAAATAGATAAACTTTGGTTAATTTGATGTAAAAAAAGAAGAAAACCAAATTACCAATATTCAAAAAAGAAAAAGGTGAATTCACCACCAATGAAGAGGAAATTAAAGCAATAATTAGGAGCTATTTTGCTCAATCATATGTCAAAAATCTGACAATGAATGAATATTAGAAATGAATGAATATTTACAAAAATATAAATTGCTCATATTAACAGGAGAGGAAATAAAATACTTAAGCCCATTTCAGAAAAAGAAATTGAACAAGCCATCAATGAATTCCATAAGAAAAAAATCTCCAGGGCCAGATAGATTTGCAAATGAATTCTACCAAACATTTAAAAAACAATTAATCCAATTAATAATACTATATAGACTTTTTGGAAAAATAGGTGAAGGAGTCCTACTAAAGTCCTTTTATGACACAAATATGGTGCTGATACCTAAACCAGGAAGAGCCAAAACAGAAAGAAAATTATAGACCAATTTCCCTAGTGAAAATTGATGCAAAAATATTTCAATAAAATATTAGCAAAGAGATTACAATGATTTATCATGAGGATAATACACTATGACAAGGTGAGATTTATAGTAGGAATGCAGAGCTGGTCCAACATTAGGAAAACTATCAGCATAATTGACCATATCTGTAACAAAACTAATAGAAATCATATGATTATTGCAATAGGTGCAGAAAGAGCTTTCGAGAAAATACAGCACCCATTCCTATTAAAAACACTAAAGAGCATAGGAATAAATGGAGTTAGCCTTAAAATGATAAGCAGTGTCTATCTAAAACCAAGAGCAAGCATTATATGCAATGGGGATATGTTGGAAGCATTTCCAATAAGATCAGAATACCCATTATCACCACTATTACTCATTATTGCACTAGAAATGTTAGCATTAGCAATAAGAGTAGAATAGAGAGAAGAGCAAAAAGAGTAGGAAAAGAAATTGAAAGAATAGAATAGGCAACGGGGAAACAAACCTATCACTCTTTGTAGACGGTATGATGGTATACTTAGAGAATCCTAGCAATGTTGCAGGACATGAACTATATGGACATAATTACAAAACACTTCACATAAAGTTAAATACAAACAATTGGAAAATATCAATTGCTCATGGGTAAACTGAGCTAATGCAATAAAAATGACAATTCTACCTAAATTAATTTACTTATTCAGTGCCATACCAAAGAAACAAAAAAATATTTTATAGAACTAGAAAAAATAATAACAAAATTCACCTGGAAGAAGAAAAAGTCAAGAATATAGGGAATTAGTGAAATAAAAATGCAAAGAAAGGTGGCCTAGCTATACCAGATCTAAAACTATATTATAAAGTGGCAAATCATCAAAACTATTTGGTCTTTCTTTAAGAAATAGAGTGGTGGATCAGTGGAATAAGTTAGGTACACAAGACAAAGTAGTCAATGACTACAGTAATGTTTGATAAACCCAAAGACTCCAGCTTATGGCATGGGGGGTGGGGAAGAACCTGCGGCCTCAAGGCCACACATGGCTCTCTAGATTCTCAAGTGCAGCCCTTTGACTGAATCCAAAATTCACAGAACAAATCCCTTTAATAAAAGGATTTGTTCTGTAAAACTTGGACTCAATCAAAGGGCCACACCCAAGGACCTAGAAGGCCACATGTGGCCTTGAGGCCACAGGTTTTCCACCCCTGTCCTGGGATAAGAACCCACTATTTGTCAAAAACTACTGGGAAAACTGGAAAATAGTAGGGCAAAAAGTAGGCATAGACCAACATCTTACACCATATACCAAAATAAGGTGAAAATAGATAAATGATTTTAGACATAAAGGGTGATAAAATAAGCAAAATGGGAGAGCAAAGAATAATTTACCTGTCAGATCTATGGAGAAGGGAAGAATTTATGACCAAAGAAGAGACAGAGAATATTATGAAATACAAAATGGATAATTTTGATTACATTAAATTAAAAAGGTTTTGTATAAACAAAACCAATGCAATGAAGATTAGAAGGAAAGCAGAAAGCTGGGAAACAATTTTGACAGCCATTATTTCTGATAAAGGCCTCATTTCTCAACTATATAGGGAACTGAGTCAAATTTACAAAAATACATGTCATTCCCCAATCAACAAACAGTCAAAGCAGAGGAACAGGCAGTTTTCAGATGAAGAAAGCTATCTACAATCATATTAAAATACTCTAAATTAATACTAATTGAAGAAATGCAGATTAAAATGGCTCTAAGGTACCACCTCATACCTATCAGATTGGCTACCATGATAAAACAGGAAAATGATAAATGTTGGAGAAGATGTGGGAAAATTGGGACACTAATGCCTTGTTGGTGGAGTTGAAAACAGATCCAACCATTCTAGAGAGCAATCTAGAACTATGCCCTAACGGCTATAAAACTGTACATACCCTTTGATCCAGCAATACCAATACTAGGTCTGTATCCCAAAGGGATCATAAAAAAGGGAAAAGGATCCACATGTACAAAAATATTTATAGTAGCTCTTTTTGTGGTGGCAAAGAATTGGAAATTGAAGGGATACCCATCAATTTGGGAATGGCTGAACAAGTCGTGCTATATGAATGTAATGAAATGCTACTGTTTTATAAGAAATGATGAGCAGGCAGATTTAAGAAAAACCTGGAAAGACTTACATTAACTGATGCTGAGTGAAGTGAGCAGATCCAAGAGAACATTGTACATAGTAACAGCAACATTGTGCAGTGATCAACTATGTTAGACTTAGATCTTCTCAGCAATACAATGATCCAAGACAACTCCAAAAGACTAGTGATAGAAAATGCTATCCACATCCAGAGAAAGAATTGTGGAATCTGAATGCAGATCTAAGTATACCATTTTTACTTTTTTTTCTTTTTTCTTTCTTTTGGTTTTTCTCTTTTGTTCTGATTCGTTTTTCACACCATGGTTAATGTGGAAATATACCTAACATTATTGTACATGTATAAACTGTATTAGATTGATTGCTGTCTTCGGGACCAAAGAGGGAACAGAGGGAGGGAGAAAAATTTGGAACTTAAAATCTTACAAAAATGAACATTGAAAACTATCTTTACATGTAATCAAAAAAATAAAATACTATTAAGCGTAAAAAAAGAACCGCATTTTAAAAAAAATAGTCTGTGGGGTAGAGGGTATATTTATCCATCCAAAATAGCTGCCTTCCCCCCATGTAGTTATGTAGTCTCAGAACTATCTTATCCTACCAAAAGTGGGAAGCTACATCCCCATCCCCAATGTATGGGTATCTAAATAATCAGGTTATCCATGGCTTTCTATTATCCATGCCAATAAGTGCCTCCACTGGTGTAGATAACCAATAGTTGATATATACATCTGTCTAAGTGTGTATTTAAATGTGCTCTCTCCTTAATATAAACTTAATATAGCATTTCACCATCATTTGCAATTAACTTCCAATGATAAGAATATTAAATGTTTGCTTTAGAAATGCTGGTGGTGTGCTATATATTTCATACTGTGTGGAAACTTGTGTAAAATGAGAGAATTGGACTAGTGGTCCCAGAAGACTTGAATTCTAATTCCAGTTTTGAAACTTAGCCTTTTGTGACCCCTAGCTATTTATTTCCCCTCTCTGAGCCTCAGTTTCCTTATCTCTAAAATCAGAGAATTGGGCTTAATTATCTCTATGTTCCCTTCTAGCTCTAACTCCTATGATCTCATTATATTGTAACCTGTATGATGGACAAAAAGATGCTATTTCACATTAAAGACATGGATAATAAAAAGCCAAACAAATTAAGGGAGTGTTGAACATGCTTCTGCAATATGCCTGATACCAAATGAGTCTCCCTAACCACTTTCCACCAGTCAATGGTCTCTGTCTATATGAGATTCAGTGTGTAGTAGTGGAAAGAGTTTTGGATTTGAAGTCATGACATGGCTTGGCATCACCTCCTGAATCAGTTGCTCAAGCCCCCTTCCAACTCTTTGGGTTCAGATTATGGTTCTGACAGTTGCTGCTCATATGACATTTAGCAAGTCAGTTTTCCTCTCTTACCCTCAGTTTCTTCATCTGTGATGAAGATGAAGATGATCTCTGTGGTCCCTTGCAGTTCCAAAGAACAGGCTTAGCTGCCTAGCATTCCCCACACTTTGTCTTTTCTAGCCTAGAACTAAAATAGCTTGCCATAAATTGTTTCTGAGTGTAGAAAATGAGGAGGCCTAAGCAGTTTCGCACCAATGATTTATGCCTTTTCTTGAGTTCATCAAAAAATAAGTGGTTAGTGCCAGCACAACTATTGAATCAAGACGAGTTATGACATTAATTTGCCTTTCTTCCAAAGAACCACCAAAGGGACTATAGAAAGAGCTTCAATCTTTCAGGAGGGAACATGCTCTTACATTACAATGATAGCATGAAAAAGATAGTCCTAGGGAGAGGGACAATAGAGGAAGCAAAGAAGTGAGGCAGAAGACAGTCGTGCCACACAGTAAATTTGCTAATCCAAATACCACTTCCCACTTTCTTGAAAGGCAACATCAGGTATAGCAGAATAAGCACTAGAGCTTAAGTTAAAGGAGCTGGGTTTGAATCTTGGTACTGCCCGTTTGGCCTTGGCAAAGTCACTTATTTTCTCTCTGTCAAGTTTCCTCATTTGCAAAACAGATGGAATTGACTTAATGATCTCTAATATATGCATACATGTGTAAGCATGTGTACACACATCTTATATACCTATTGGGCTGCATGTGCATATACACATGTGTGTGTGCTCATGTACATGGGCAGCTAGGTGATGAATGGATAGAGCACTGGGCTTGGAATCAGGAAGACTCATCTTCCTGAGTTCAAATCCAGCCTCAGACACTTACTAGCTGTGTGACTCTGGGCAAGTCACTTAAGCCTGTTTGCCTCAGTTTCCTTATCTATAAAATGAGCTGGAGAAGGAAATGGTAAACCACTCCAGTATCTTTGCCAAGAAAACCCCAAATGGGGTCATGAAGAGTCAGACATGACTGAAATGACTGAACAACAACACATACATGGATATACATACTAAGAGATTAAGTGACTTGCCCAGAGCCACACAGCATGTGGCAAAGGCAGGGCTTGAATCCAAAGTCAGCTCTCTATCCACTCTGACACACTTCTCTCATTTTCTCGTATTACATTAGCAGCAGCCACAGCAACATACATTTATCTACATGACCTTGGGCCTGCCTCCTTTTCTCCTACCACACATGTCATAGCTGTCTCTTAGGTGGCTTAGATGGCTGAGCCTTCGTTAACTACATGCTATAGCCTCCTGATGACCACTGTGCCTTGTCCCTTTGACCTTTGGCTCACCCACCATCTTGATTCTCCTGAGATCGTGGTGCTCTGTGAGTCATATCATCCCTCTAGCACCACCAAGAGAAGGCTGGCATTGGCAAGATGGGTTATTATCATCATTATTAAAACAAGAATAGTCAGACCTCCCATCCTCCCTCACTAGGTTGTTTTAAGAACCTGATGAGATCATGTATGTGACTGCTCTTGGCTAACCCCAAAGACTTGTGTAAAGGGAAGGTATTATTATCCCTATTATTGGTTATTAGAGAGGGCTATGGAGATGGATGCTAGGGTAATCACTGGGTTATGGGGCATGTAATCAGTAGGCATGGGCTAAGTCTCACTGCGTCTGGAACTTGACTATTGGTGCCAGAGCATTATATGGACTTTAGAGCTAAAAATGACAAGCTTCTGAAAACCACTGCGGTGCTTCTGATGGTTTCCATGTGCTTTGGTTAAGCAGTAAGCTGCTTAAACATTCCTCTAAAGTTGAAAAGGAAAACAGAAAATTATATCAAGTATTCTCAGACAATTGGCCTGAAACCACCAATGTTGCCACCAGTCACAGTACAGAAATGTTTGACTCTTTTGAAATCCATCCAGGAGGGCCTCAAACAAGAGGAAGAAAACTTCCAAGGCTTATTTTGGTTTTTTATTTGACTCCCCTGATAGAACGTAAACTACCTGAAAAGCAAGAATTGTTCCATTTTTTCATCTTTTTATCCCCAGTGCCTAGCTCACTGCCTGGCACATGGGAGTTGCTTAAGAAATGTCTTGGTGATTGATGGATTGACTTCAAGGATCTATTATTTGTCAGTTTGAAGACTTCCTCCATTGGTGCTGCTTGGTAGTCCCTTCACAACTTAGAAGATGGTCTTGAAGAGTTCAAAATTCATATCCATGAGGACTATCAAGAAATTATCAACAAATATTACTACTATGTGCTAGGTATTTTTTTAAGTGCTAGGGATATAAAGACAAGTGCTTAACACAGCGCCTGGCAGAATAGGCACTTGAATGCTAGCTGATTGTTAGTTGATTGATTTACTGACAAGAAATAGTTCCTGTCCTCAAGAAGGTTACATTCTATCAGAGGAAACAACATGCATGTTTATATGTGAATACATCTTTTTTCTTTCTCTGAAATCTTCTCAGATTTTTCATTTTACTAAAATGGAAAACTGAATTGTGTTTCCCAGAAAATGAAAAGGTCACCAGAACTCCTGTCCTATTAATTCAGAATGAAGACAATTTTCCCAGAATCTCACGCCTACTAGGTGACCCCACTAGACTCAGACCTTCATGTGTGTGTGTGTGCGCGCGCGCACGTGTGCATATACAGATTTGTGTGCATACAATATATAAAGTAAATACATAAATGAAAGATAATTAACAGGAAGGCACTAGCACCTGGAAGGATCAGGAAAACTTTCATGTAGAAGGTGACACCTGAGCTGAACTTCAAAATAAATTAGGGATTTTAAGATAGCAAGACCAGAATACAGAAAAACCTAAGACATTGATTTTAAAAAGTTTTCCTTATAAAAAATATAACATGAAAGTGTTCTGGGCAGGACCCACTTCCTATCACCCTTTTTCTTCTGAAAGTCATATCACTTCTCTTTGCCTGTTTCCTCATCTCTGAAATGGGATAATAATACCCCTACCTCAGACGGTTGTTGTGAGCATCAAATGAGATAATGTTTGTGAAGCTCTTTGCAAACCTTAAAGCCCTACATAAGTGCTATTACTATAAATAAAGTAATAATCATCTGAGGGTCCTAGATATGGTAGGATGAGGACCCCAAATATTTCATAGGAGGATTATTTGAACTGGAAATGTTTAGTCTGGAGAAGAAAAGACTCATTATTAGTAGGAACATGATTATAATTTTTTAAATATTTGGAGGGCTGTCACATGAAAGAGAATTAGACTTCTTCTGTTTGGTTCTGGAGGGCAGAATATGAAGCAAAACGCATTCTTCTGAACAAAAATAGTAGGTTCTTTTTTCCACTCATTGTGAAGATGCCCTAACAATTAGAAGGCTACAAAAGCTGAATTGGTGCCTCCCTTCAGGTAGTGAGTTTCCCACCTCTGGGGGTCTTTGCCTAAAGTCTGAAAGTGGCCAGTTGATAGGGTACTCCTGCCCAGGTTTGAGTCTAGCAGGGTCGCATAGAAGTTCCCCGGCAGGGCATGAGATTCTGGGAGAATTGCCTTCATTCTGAATTAATAGGACAGGAGCTCTGGTGACCTTTTCATTTTCTGGGGAACGTGATTCAGTTTCCCATTTTAGTAAAAGGAAAAATCTAAGATTTCAGAGAAAGAAAAAAGATAAATTTGCATTAGCCTAGTTATTTCATAGTTAAACTTTCTTTTGTGGTGGAGGTGTGCAACTCAGCAAAATGCCACCTGAGGACTCCCTGGCTGCAATAGACATTGCAGTTCTACTGATGTGAATTGTTTTCCACTTCTGTTACGTGTTTGAAGCCATTATTAGTGACTGATCTCCTTTATGCCTGGCCTGATTTCATTCTTTTGATCAAGGAAGACATATTTGTTAAGTGTGACTCTGTTCAAGTCAAGTGCGTAGTGCCAAGAGGAGCACTGTGCAGTGGACAGAGTGCTGGACCTGGTGCAAAGTTGTGGTTGTGGTTGTGGTTGTGGTTGTTGTGGTTGAATCGTTCAGTCATGTCTGACTGTCACCCCGTTTGAGGTTTTCTTGGCAAAGATACTGGAGTGATTTGTCATTTCCTTCTCCAGCTCAATTTACGGATGAGGAAACTGAGGCAAACAGGGTTAAGTGACTTGCCCAGAGTCAAACAGCTAGAAAGTATCTGAGAGTGCTGCCCAAAGGGGTCAAGAAGACCTGAGTTCAAATTCTGCTTCAGATACTTACTAGCTATGTGACCCTGGGCAAGTCACTTAACCTTCCTCAGCCTCTCTGTAAAATAGGGATAATAAGCACATGTGGGGAATCAAATGAGGACCACATGAGATGGAGGCAGTTAGATGGAACAGCATTGAACCTAGAGTCAGGAAGACCTGAGTTCAGATCCAACCTCAGATACGTCCTAGCTATGTGATTCTAGACAAGCCCTCTATGTGCCAACAGTGAATCTACAAATATATACTGATTTCCTGTTATGTAATTATCACTGGGGTGGAATGTATGGAAGGTGACCCCTCGAGTCAGGAAGACCTTAGTTCGACTACATACCATAGTGTGTATGTATGTATGTACACATACATGTATATACATGCATATATATGTACAAATTATCTAAGCCACCATGGGCAAGCCATTAAATCTCTCAGCCTCAGTTTCTGCATCAGTAAAGTGGACAATCCCCCTCACAGGGTTGTTTTGAGTGTCACATTAGATGATGTATACAAAGAACTTTGCTATCCTTAAGGCTCCATGTAATTGATAACTATTATGATCACATATTAGACACTAGGTTATACTCTGAAGAAGACAGAAAGAATCATAAGAGAAAAAATCATAGACTTAGACATAGAAGCAACACCAGAGGCCACTTAGTCCAACAAGAGAGATGAAAGGGATCTTAGAGATAGTTTAGTCCAATCTCTCACTTTCAGATGATAGAACTGAGGGCCAGAAAGCTTAAGTGATTGGCCCAAGGCAGCATTGCTACTAACAAACAGAACTATGATTTGAAACCAGGTGTTCCAACTCCAAGTCCAGGACTTTTTCCCTTTGCACCATATGGAATGACTTGTCCAAATTATCGTTAACAAGAACAGGGATTGTCCCATTTTTGTATTTGTATTTGTAGCCTCACCACATGGTGCATTTGACATTTGCTGTTTTTTTTTCATTCATTTCATTCATCCATTTTAGTGATCCAAATGGAATTAGAACCTAAGTCACCTGACTCCCCAGTCCATTGTTCTCTTCAAAATGTCTTAAATTGAATGAAACTCATGAGGATAGAATCAGCAACGTAGATTTGGAAAGAGTCTACACTTAAAATAATAATCATAATTAATCATTTATTACCAGAACACATCCATTCATAATTCCAAAATCAGTGGCCTTCGGAGACAAATACCGCAACCTAAAGCAATTAATTCAATGATTAATTCCAGGACTGAAGAGTTAAGACCTTTGGTGCTGCTGCTCTGAGTGAAAGAGATGTGGTGAAAAATAACTTTTCGGAAAAGTCAGTGGGTGGTAGGTTAAGTCATAGGTTTCTAGGAAGACCCACGTGCCTTCAAGTGTTTATTTTTTAAATCTGCTATTGTTTAGTTCACAGCATCTGCTTCCTTTTAGCATTCTTGTTCAAAGTTCAGGTTGTATACTTCTGGCCAGAAGCCAGAACTTCAGCCTGTCAGATCCAGCTCTGTCACATTCTGCTAAGGAAATCCGAAGTCAAGTGTACAGGTTCCTAAGGCAAGAAGGATTCTGGATGTCTTATGGTCTGAGGCACAATCCTTAGGTTTTGTTCTTCTCTTCTGGCCCACTTTGTGTAGGAGGTAGAATTCGATGCTTAGAGTCAGGGTGACAAGTTCAAATTCTACCACTTACTGGATCTGTGAACCAGTACAAGTCACATAATCTCGGTATGCCTCAGACTTGTATCCTAAGATTTACATCCTAAGACAGGGTTGTGATCTGAGTGGGTAAGAGAAATTTCTACATGAGGAATTGTCTCCGCTGACAAAATTATGGATTCTTCAGGTATTCATTCTGGCCAAATCCCAACCTTTAGAACTAACTGTAGTTTTATAGACTAGCCTTGGGCTTACAGCCTATCCAAATCCTTCCCCTCCTTTAAGGCTTACCTCCCAAACCTCCCCATCCTCCAATGCCACCTCCTTCACGAAGCCTTTCCCTGAATGGCAGCATGCTGTTATGGCAAGAACCCAAGACTTGTAGTAAAGAGCCCTGGGTTCCTATCCCTACTGGCTATGTCTTGGCTAGGTCACTTAATGTTTCTGAGCCTCATTTCCTCCTCCAGAAATGTAAAATGTCCTTTCTAACCCACTTTGCAAAACTTAAAAAATGCTATATAAAGGAGCGTCATTATTAATCATTGCTGTCACCCTAGCCAGAACTGCTCTGAAACCGCACAAGGTTTATTACGTGTAACCCAGAAATGGCATTTCAATTCAACAGATATTTATTTGGCACCTACTGGGTGCAGAATACCATGCTATGCTCTGAGGGACATAGATGAATAGGACATGGTTCCTACCCTCAAGGAGTTTGCACTCAAACAAGCAAGCATTTATTAAGCACCATAATAAATACTAAGAATTTATTATGTTAGGCACTCTATTGGGTACCTGATATAAATGAGACAGTTACTGCCCTCAGAAACTTACACTATGCTAGAAGGATTTAATATGTTTAAAGATAGGTAAGTACAGAATATAACACCTGTGAAGTGCTTTGCAAACCTTCAAGAGTCATATAAAAGCTAGCTCTTACATGCAGCACAGTGGATAGAGTGCTGAGCCTGGAGTCAGAAAGGATCATCTTCCTGAGTCCAAATCCAGCCTCAGACACATTCTGGCTGTGTGACCCTGGGCAAGTCACTTAGCCTTGTTTGCTTCTGTTTCCTCATCTGTAAAATGACCTGGAGAAGGAAATGGCAAACAACTCTAAGATCTTTGCCAAGAAAATCCCACATGGGGGTCACAAAGATCCAGAAAGAACTGAAATGACTGAACAACATACGTGTGTGTATATATGTATATTCACCCACAGACATTCGCATGCACATATATACATATAATCTGAAGTGGTGTTGCTCTTGACCAGCATGTCTCTCTTTTTGCCAAAGAGAACAAGTGTTTGCTTGCTAAGGTGTATTCTAGCTGGGGCATGCTGATAAATGTTAAACAATTGGCTCTCTGGAAACGCATAAGACACTTTTAAATTTAATCTGCATTGATATATTCTCCATCACTTTCTTAGGCAATCACAATCTTAGAGAATCAACAAAACAATTAATCAAGCCCTGATTTGTAGCACTAGCCAATTTCTGAAATATAAATGTTTATACTGAAAATTTAACAATTGGCTAGAAATGGCTCGAGTCGGTTCTAACATACCCCTATTGTCTAGGCTCTTCTGGGCTCCTTATTTTGGTAATTACTTTGTGTTGATTAAGCTTCCACAGGAAATAGTGATAGCCCATACTGATCAATCTTTTATCCATTGTTTTTGCATCTCCAGTTTATTCAAACAGGTTGGTTTGGAGCTGCCCTGATTGGGTACCATATCAATTGAGACAGAAGATTCTAACACCAGTATTCTTCTAGTTGTGTTATATGACTCTGAATCTGAAACTCTGAGGGTCTTCCCTTCCCTGACTAATTCTTTCATGAAGGCAAAATAGGCCATTTTTACTTCAATTCTTACCTAGCCTTTAACTACTGAATGGATGTCGCCTCAGACAAACCGAGACACGGGAAAGACCTTAACTTAAAAGGCCAAGGTCTCCCACTGCATCCTGATCCATTGCCAGTTGTCCTGACCTATGTCTTGCCACTGGACTCTGACAACTCTGGAGGAGAGAGTGAGGCTGATGACTTCAGACAGCCCTGCCTCGATTAAATCCAACTCTCACTTACCAGTCAAGACATCACCCTGGTGATGTCATTGGTCCTCTCTGAGAACAAAAGATGGACAACAAGAATGCCTCAAAATCGTGGAATAGTATGCTCCAAAAAAAAAGAAAGAAAGGTCATCAATAAGCAATAGAAAGACGTACAGTGGGATTAAAAGGACCAACAACAAAGCATACCCAAGAAGCATTCCCTAAGATAATAAGACTTGTTCATTAAGTAAAGAGAGCCTCCATCATTAAAGATCTTCCAACAGAGGTTAGATGGCAACTGATATAGGATGTTGTGAAGGAGATTCCTAACAACACAACAACAGAAGTCTTGGTCCGCTAATGCATTCCTGACCGTATGCCATCTAGCTTCATGGACAATGTTCTTTGCTAAGTCCAAATAGAAGAATTCCTTCCAGATGATGAACTCCTCCAGATGCTTCTGTTTGTGGATGAGATGGTGTTAACTGCCCCACAATACTAACGTGCTTCTTTGATGAAATCCACGACCTTTCAAAAGATATCTGCCTGACAATCTATATAATAATAATATAATAAACACTTATGTAGTGCTTACTATGTGCCAGATACTGTGCTAAGCACCTTGTAAATATCTCATTTGATCCCCACAACAACTGTGGAAGGTTGGTGCCATTATTATCCCCATTTTACAGAGGAGGAGACTAGGGCAAACAGAAGTGAAGTGACTTGCTCAGGGTGAAACAGCTATTAAGTGTCTGAGACTAGATTTGAACTCAGGTCTTCCTGACTCCAGACCCAACTCTCTATCCACTATATGACCTAGCTGCCGTCATATAGGAGAAACATGATCAATGATGACTATATATACGGGCCAGATTATAACATGTAGTCAGCTTGCATAGGAATAGCAGAGGAACACTTTGCAGAGCCTACAGCTGTAGAGAAGGGAAAAGGTAGGCTGCATCATGTATAGAAAATTATACCATGATAGCAAGCTGTCCTGAAAAAAGTCCATCCACATCATATATCAGTATGAAATAGATCCACACTACTTGAAAGGGTTGAGAACATGCTTTAATAAATAGCTATAATGAGAGTAGACCTCTTCCCCTCCAAAACAAAGAGCAAATGAGCATTCGTTCAACAGAATTCCAAAAACTCTGAGTATTAATAATCTTCAATGCTTTAATTCTTTAGATGTGGTTTTCCACATTAAGCAAATCAACATCAGCTAAGGTACTTACAATGGACAGAATGAAAGGAAAATCAAAGAATTGTGCCTTTGTACTTTGTAAGACTTTCCCAAGATTTACTTCTAGTAGTATAGGATTTCAAATGTCCCCATCAGAGCAAATTAAATCCATATGCATGATTGTTTTTGGCATATGTTAATATTTCATAATTTGCTTTAATGATTTGGCAGTAGACCAATGCCTGTACTTCTGCTCTAGGCCATGACTGGCAATAGAGTGCTTTGATTCATCTTAATAGGATTTGAGGATGGAAATGGCTTAAACAGTTACTTCCTAGAGCAGCAGGCCAGGGTGGATTTTCTTTGCTGCTGGAGTTCAGTAAATGTCATGTAGTCACGTGCTTCAGGAATTAGCATGAGGTTTTCAGGAGGATTCCATACCTCCTGTCCAGTCACAGTTTGGTAAGGACACAAACTTCAAATCCTTTCCAAATAAAATAAATGTGAGATTGATATGATACAAATATATCCAGCGATGTGTCTCATCAGTGTTAGCCCTCTGCAACTGTAGTTAACTCCAATAGCCAATGGAGCATGAGTCAAGAGCATTAGAGAAAGATACCCTAATCCCCTCAGGGGTACCCTTAGAATTCTTAGGAAAGATGTAGCTGGCCTCCCAGGAGGGGAATGAGTCCAGAGCCAATCACTATATACAACAAGTAAGAGCCAAGTTAACAAAGCTCTTAATGCTTTAGATTAGGGAAAAAAAAAAAAAACAAAGGAACACTCATTTATTAGGTACCCACTATGGGCCGGGCACTGCGCTAAGTACCTTAAAACATTATCTCATTTGTAAATGGTTAAAAGAAACACCTGAAGATAAAGTCCTGGATGCCTCATAGCGGCAAGGGGGTAGTCTTGAGTTTTTGAAGGCTATGACAAAGTTGTACAAACTCTGGTTCTGTCAAGACAGAAAGACTTCAAGGCCAATCTAATTTCATACTGTGTGCCTATTGTCCAAGCACCAACCAAGCTAAGTTTAGAGGCCCTGCCATCAGGTTGGCTGTAAAGTGATGATCTGGGGAAAGGAGTGGGGGGAGGGGGAATTGAAAGGAGGCTATAACAATATTTGAAGAGTATCTACTAAGTCCTTACAGGGGCTGTAATCTGTATAGTTTTTCACATTGGTGAAATCAGGGACACTGGAGCATAGGAGCAGAGTTAAAGCTCAATTGCTCCAGTGTGCCTGAAAAGGATAACTATTAAAGCATATTGCTGTTTAGTTATTCTCAATCCAACTCTGTGTTCCCATGTGGGGTTTTCTTGGTAAAAATACTGGGGGCATTTGTCATTTTCTTCTCCAGCTCATTTTACAGATGAGGAAATTGAGGCAAATGGTGTTAAATGATTTGCCCAGAGTCACACAGCTAGTGCATGTCTGAGGCTGGATTTGAACTCACAGAGCTGACTCCAAGCCTGGTATTCTAGCCACTGTGCCACCTAGCTGCTCCATTAAAGCGTAACTCTTTCCCTTTTGTTCTGGTTCCTAACATCTAATTGTAGAATAATTTGAGAAAAATATACTTTAAGTTACTTTAAGGTTTATAAATGGGTCATAACAGTCAAATCATATTTTTGCTAGTTTTCTTTTTTAATTTAAAAAAAATTAAATATTTTGTCAGAAACAACATGAAATTCCAATATAAAAAGATTTTACTTGCTAAGTAACAGTTTATATTTAAATCAATTACTTTCATTGTTTAAAATATGACTCTTTTCAGTCCCTTCTTCTAATCCCCATTAGGATACTTTGTCCAACCTTTCTCATTTCTTCATATGATCCTTGTTCTGGCATACTCCTTTCCATACTTGTTTCTGCCTTTTTCACTTTGCCTTATTTCATAAAGATCTTTCCCTATTTCTTTGCATTCCTCAAAACTGCTCATATTAATGGCCTGAAGGTACTCAAGCAATCAATCCATCAACAAAGGCTTGTTAAGCGTTCACTATGTGCCAAGCCCTGGGCTAGGCAGAGAAAATCCACATGATACACCAACTCCCTATATGAATGGGGGTCTTTTTTATTTTAAGGAATCTAGTCCCAGGTGCTTCATAAGTGTCATTTGCAGAAGAAGCTCTAGGGATTAGTCTGATTCCTCAATTTGACAGATGAGAAAACTGAGACACGGCAAGAGTAGAATGACTTACCCAAAGTCATCCAGAAAGCAGTTAACAGAGGTAGGATTCAAACCCATATCTGCTGACTTTCATTCTTTCCATCCCATCATGCTGCTGTCTCCTAATTCTATCTTTTTGGGGGGAGGGGGGAGGAAGACAATTAGGGTTAAGTGACTTGCCCACGGCCACACAGCTATTAAGTGTCTGAGGTGGGATTTGAACTTGGGTCCTCTTAACTCCAGAGCTGGCGCCATGTAGCTGCCCCCTAATTCCATCTCTAAAGGATTCTAAACCCCTAGGAGTATAGGGCACAAATAGGCAATTAAGCTCAAAATCTCCCCATTTGCCTGGTCTCCATTTGGTTGTCATTTTGTCCTATGCTCCCTGCAAAACCAGTCATTGTAGAAGGTGAGCACTCATTTGACTCTAAAAAGGCATCTTCTCATACCAAAGAAGAGAGTATTAAGTCTACCCCAGCCCCACCCCAATGCAACTATAGTTGGCATTCTAGGCTGTTCTTTGAGGGGTAGAAATCTATCATTTCATCAGTAGCCAAAAACCCCAGCTTCACCTACTGAGACTTCACCAAAGAGAAACCTCTACAATTACAATGACGACAATGATGATGATGATGATGGTGATGATGATGATGATGATGATGATGATGATGGTGATAGCTAGCATTTATATTTTGCTTACTATGTACCAGGGAATAGGCTAAGTGCTTTTGCAGTTATCTCGACAACCCTGGGAGACTGTGACTATTATCTCCATTTTACAGATGAGGAAACTGAGGCAAATAGAAGTTAAAAGTGACTTAAGTGTGTTAAGTCACACAGCTCGTAGGCATCTAAGCCTGGATTTTAACTCGAGTCTTTATGACTCCAAGCCCATTGCTCTATTCACTGCATCACCTAAGAAGGCAATAAATATTTATTAAGCATCTCCTATGTGCGCCAGGATCTATGCTAAGCACTGGAAATGCAAAGAAAGGCCGAAATACTCCCTGCCCTCATGAAGCATAACATGTCAATAACTGTACACGAAAGATACATAGGGTGTGCCTATATTTGCTTTAGCAGTTTAAAACTGAACTAAGACTTTTGGGACACCTGTATACAGGGGGAATTGGACATAATCTCAGAGAGAAGGCATTAGCTGTGCTGGGGGTCTATAAAGACCTCCCGTCTTATGATTCTTTAAAGTGTTTTTTGCTGTTGTTGCCCACAGTATCATCACATCCCAAATCTTCAAGGTTAGGTTCATTCCCCAACATTCCCTCTCACCCTTTGCCCTTCACACCTTGAAGATTATGTTACCAGTGGGGTGCTCAATAACTGGAAACTGAACTTCTAAAAATAGAACTTTTTTAATATTTTCAGGTGTCGCTGCTCTGGATTCCAATGTCTCTGGGAAAATTGGTTTACGAGCTGTTGTATATTATTTCTGCACTACGGTCATTGCCGTCATTCTTGGTAAACTCTTGGTCTTGTATATCCAACTATAGCATGTAGCTTTATTACTTTATGCAACTGTGATTTTGTAACACCTTGAAAGGAATTGGGCTTGTCTTTATTATCAAGCACAAAACTTGTGACTACATTTCTATGGGAAATCTTTTGGCTGAAAGAATTGAATTGTTTTCTGACCCTCTGCTCAGTAGAGCCTCCCTGGGCCCAGACAAAATGAGGTGGTCATTTTATGTTCTGTTAGCCAAACTGGGGAGAAGGAAGAAAAGCCGAGCTCCAGTAATCTGCTCCTGAATGCACAACTGAGGATAATCATGAAACAACTTCAAGGACGTGCATTTTAATACCTAGTGTGTAGACATAGCAGTAAGAGCTGGCAATTAATAAAGTGTTGCCAAGGAGGTATCCAGCTGGACCTGCTTTAATGAGAGGGATGTTTCAGAAAGGGAGAATAATTCCTCCTGTGATTCAGTATTTCAGAGGTCTGTGATTTCATCTGTGTGGGAGTAATTTCTCCACCAGTATAGACCCAACCCTCCCCCACACTTCAAAAGGCAGTCCCTTAAGTTGCTGCGGCCTGATCCTGGTGATAAGATTCTCTCAGGGTAGCTGGGTTTGTCCTTGAACAAAGATCCAAGTTTATCACTTGTCCCATACTCAAAACCTTTCCACTTTGATAGATACCTTCAAGAACCCAAGGCCACTTCCACGACACAGTGAGGAAGAAGACTCTTATTCATAGGGCCATAGATCTTGAGCTAAAAAAAAATCTCCCCATTTAGTCCAACCCTCTCATTTTACAAAAAGAAGAAACTGAGAAAGCAGGAAGTGACTTGCCAACTTTTCACACAAGTAACATGTTAGAGGTGAAAAGAGTCAGGTCCTCTGATTCTTACCTTTTTGAGTCACAGACCCCTTTGGTAATCTAATGAAACTTGTGGACCCTTTCTCAGAATAATGTTAAATTTCAGGGGTGAGATGCTCAATTAAGTTTGAAGGTTAATGACAATGAAGATGGATGTTTTTTCCCATCCGAGTTCACAGACCCCATGGAATCTACACACAGACCCTATGGGGTTCTGTTGTATCATTCTACCTCCTTATCGTTCCCTCCTCATCTTCAGCCTTTAGAATCTCTAGTTTCCTTCAAACCTCTGCTCAAGCATCACCTTATACACGAGCTCTTTCCTCATCCCTGCCCTTTCCCCAGCCACTAGTTTCTCCCCCTGACAATTACCTTGTGTCCATATGCTTATTTAGTATGTACTTAAATTGTATATATCTCCCCTGATAACATATAAACTTGAAGGAAGTATTTTTTCTTCATATCCTTAGTTCCAAGAATGCCTAGCTTAATCCCTGACTGATTGTCATAGCTTTAAGAGGAACAACATATGATATTAAAATGGAGATTTGAATGTTAGTTTAGTTTAGTAGATAGTTTAATGTACTGAGTCCTAACCATTTATTTTTTTTTTTTTGCTATTTTTCAAAACATGAAAAATATATGGCTATAAAATTTATATATTCATGCTGGTCTAAGCCATTAACCATAAATACTGGCAATAGAGATTAACAAATGTTGAAATTATAGGGATTTCCATTGTGAGGAGAGAAAGAAATGTATCAGTCCAGGGGACCAGGCAGAACAAGGTGGTAGATGTGGATAAATCCCTAAGACAGTCCTTTTTTAACGAATGGATAAAAACCATGGACAATTGATACATTAAATTGTATGCCAATGGTTCTTCTAAAGTGTGTAAACTTCTCTCAAGTTGTCATCTTTTATCTTTTGCAGACATGTTTATGCTTGTACTTTCTTTAGCAAAAATACAATATCTTTTTTAGATTGTGAGAGAAATGAAAATCAAAGAGTTATGGCAAAGGCAAACTTGAGCCCAGTCTGCATCTGAATACCCCAAAGACAAAATTAGTACAATCTGAATTAATGAAGTTTCACATAGCACTTCATATGCAGTTTTTTTCTTTCTGCTGCCAACATCACACAATTCACACCACCTTCTTGAAAGAGCTTCCTGGAAAGGAAAATGATTCATGCTCCCACCTGCTAAATCTAGCTTCATGGGCCAAGGAAGAGAAAAGGAATTGTCTAGTCAGCAGGTGCTTCCAGAAGCATTTGGGAGACAGAAGCCAAGTTACTCTTTTTTCAAAGATGGAATTAATGCCATCTGATTACTCTTTTAAACAAGACCAAAAGTTTAGGCAGGTACTGTTTTAACAATCAGGAGTATAAGTTCTTGACACTTGAAACAAAAGGCACCTCTTAGCTTGGCTTGTAATTTAAGATTCCCAGTGGTTATTTTTCCTAGAGCCCCAGTATAGGACACATAGAGTAGAGTTTCAGAGTTAGCCATTGGAGTTCCAAACATCCTGAAAGATGCTGACTCTCATATAGGATTTCTCATTGGTCATAGGTATCGTGCTGGTAGTGAGCATCAAGCCTGGTGTGTCCCAGAACACTGATGATCTTGACAGGACAGGCAGCACCCCTGAAGTCACTACAGTGGATGCCTTGTTAGACCTGATCAGGTAAGTGGCTGCTATGCTTCAAGGAAGAATGGGGGAGAGATCACAACGTCAATTTCATTTAGAAGATGAACCAACAAAAACATGCCTCCTTTTGAAGGTTTATGATGAAGAGAATGAACCTATTCCATTGAGAGCAATAGATAAGAATCATTGATAATTGATTCAGTAAATTATATGCCAAAATGGTGCTTCTAAAGTATGCAAGTTTCACTCAAGTTGTCCATCTTTTCTCTTCTACAGACATCTCTTTCTCTCCCAGCAGGTCTAAGAAGGCCATCTGTAACTTCTAAATGTATTTAAGAGAATTTCAATTTATTAAATGCCCACTATATGTTGGGCACTTGTGTTAAGAGCTGGGAACACAAAGAAAAATAAGAAACAGTTCCTAACCTCAAAGATCTTGCATTGTCTCTGGGGATGTACATGTACAGACCACAATACAACATGTACACATAACAGACCCAGTGGGACGTAAACTCCTTGAGGACAGGGCCTGTTTCATTTTTGTCTTTGTATCCCCAATGCCTGGCACATAGTAGGCACTTAATTAATGCTTGTTGAACTAAATTAAATAAAATAGAGAGCTGAAGTGTTCAGATAAGAAGCTGGGGAGATATCAAAAAAGTGTGCCACAGGGTGGAAGACAGGGGACTCCATATGATCTAAATGTATGATTTCTAAATTTTAAAAATGCTACTTAGATTACAATTAAACTTCATCAGCTTATTACAGAAACGCAAAATTCTTCTTGCCATAACCTATTTCTATGTTTCCTGTGTCCAACAGGAATATGTTCCCGGAGAATCTTGTCCAAGCCTGTTTTCAGCAGGTAATATCACTGACTACTTTGGGCTTTGGTTTCCTCCTCTTCCCCTCAATTAAATTGAGTTTTGTGCTGGTTTTGGTAGCCCAAAATGTGGCCATGGATGAGAACTCTTGGGATGTTCTCAAACTGCAGGGGAGCTCCCATGCTCTGGATTTCTGTGGGTGCCAGCCCACAGTCCATTCCAGGAATGGAGCTCCTTTCTACACTGTGAGTTATGCGGCTAAGAAAATAGGATACAATACTTAGCATGTATTATGCCCCTCGTCCTCCTTCTTTCTCTCCCAACAGATCTAAGGAGGAAGAAGTTGGATGTCTAGCCAACAGTCTTGGAGGAATGTGATTTGGCACAGAAGAGCTTTAGGTTTTATTTCTTTGAAGAAAAAAATACAATGAAATAAAGAGCAATATATAGTAATATATAGAAAAATACATAACATGTATAATAGCTTAATATGTACTGATAAAAAATACCAAAAAACAACGAACATGTTAGCTCTTCCCTCCCATCCTCCTTTTCCTGCAGCGTTGGGAAATCTCCTACCAAATCTCATACAATCCCAGTGATTCAGTCTTCCTAACAGTGTCTTACTCAGTTTGCTCACCCATTTAGCAGAGCTGAGCTTTTCTTTAGGAAATTGTTTGAACAGTCCATTCACCCCATATATTTCTAGCCTTGTTCTCTTGTTTATTTTTGCATTTATACAGCTGGGCCCATTATATACTGCTGCATTCATCTGCATAGATTGAGTGAACAGAACGGTCTATGTTCACCAGCGGAATGGCCAATTACATTGCTTAGTGCTGACCTCTGGAACATGGAACCATGTCTCTTCCAAAGGTGTCTTTGCAGACTCAGCACAGTGATCACTTGTGAATTTCCTCAAGTGCTCCCCATTCAGTTACAGTAAAACTTTATGCCTAATATAATTGCTCCTCGGGTCCTTCTTTCACCTATATGCAATATGCCACAAACTTGATAAACACAAGGTCTTTTAAAAGAAGGGTGACCAAGATAGCAAAGGAACTGGAAACCACACCATAAGACTATCAGTTAAAGGAACTGGGGGTGTTTAGCTTGGCCTGGAGAAGAAAAGAATTGGGGAGGAAAGAGAAGAGACACATCCGCTGTGATCAAATATTTGAAGGATAGGCCTAAGGAAGAGGCATGAGTTGTTATGCCTGGCCACTGAGGACAAAATCAAAAACCATGAAGGGAAGTTAGAAGCAGATTGTGGGTTGATATTTAAAAAAATACTTTCTAACAACTAGAATTATTCAGAAGTAGAATGGTCTTCCTCAGGGAGTATTGTGTTCCCTAGTCCCAAAAGTCTTCACGTGAAGGTTAGATGACCTCTCATCAGAGATATTGTAGAGAGGTTTTTTGTTTAGAATTTGGTCGTAATGACCGCTGAGGTCATTTTCAGCTCTGAACTTTGATTCTGTTAAGTCTAACTCTGAGACATACTGAATCAACTATAGAAAACTCACATAACAGTGTCATTTATCTCCATTGACAACATACGTGTTAATAGCTTAGAGACCATGATAGAAGTATAAATCATATGACCATATTTTTTCATTTTTAAAAAATAGTTAACAAAAATGTCAATGCTTAGGACTCAAGTCTATTAAACAAAATATCTACAAATAGGATTTGAACCTCCATTTTAATATTATACCATATATTTTTGTTCCTAGTTTTTTCTTTGAAAATTTGAAAGGGAGAACATTTTTGAATGGGGGTTGTGGGACTCAGTGGTTCAATCTTATTATTTAAATTTTTGACTCTTAGGACTTCTCTTATCTACAGCTGTCAAAATACCCATTGAAGAAGTCTTCAAAACAAATAAAAATCAGAATTGGCTTCCGAGAGTGTCTCGGTTTGAACCCTTTTGTGCTTCCATACTTTCCAATCTGACTTTACAAGCTATGTGACAGTGGGCCTGAGACTCAGTTTCCTCCCCTGTAAAATGGAGATAGTAATAAGCGCGTTACCTATCTCATTGGGTTATTGTGAATAAAATGCTTTGTAAACCTCAAAAGACCACAGAAATCTATGTAGTTATTATCACGATCACCTGTTGGCTCAGGAAGGATTTCTTGGATGAGTATAGACTCACTTGTTTGCTCAATGATAATTGCCAGCTTTATTCATTCTTATGGCCAGAATTTTATTTATTCTCACTTAGCCAAGTTTCAAATCTTTTTTTTCCAATTCACAGTACAAAACCCAACGTGAGGAGGTGACATCTTCAAGTGAATCAGAGGTGAACACCACAGGAGAATCCGTAACAGCTCTCATGGTGACTGCCCTTTCAAAAGTACTGTTCAAAATTAGCTGCTCTCCTTTACCAGGAAAGAACTGTTGAGAAATTAGAGGGAGGAGGAGATAGAAATGCTATTTATTCATTAACACTCCTGGATTAAGGAGTCTTGGATTCCAGTGCTGGCTCCAACCGTGACCCTTGGCAAATCATAGACCCTGAGACTCAGTCTCTTCTACTGTAAAACAGAAATAACACTTGTACATCACCTACAAATTCTACAATGAATTGTTTTTGAAAGTGTTTTGTAAAGTGTAAACCACCAAAGAAATGTACATTATTAATTTGAACCAGATTGTTCCAATATCTTGGCTACCATGTGACTCTTAAGTCAGGTACCCAGAAACTGCTTTCCTTCCTTCAGACATCCAGAGTACCATATGTCTAACTTATGTAATATCAGTCATGGCTAGCACTGGACTTGGAAGCTCTATGGCATCCTCTTCTGTACAATGAGCAAGTTGGACTGGATGACCTCCGAAGTCCCTTACAAATCTAGAGTTGGAATTAACGCATCTTTTATGCCCCAATCATTTCCTAATAATCCCTCAATGATAACTACCATATCTTCCCTTCTTATAACAAAAACTAAATCAAAGTTAAGCCAAATAGATACAAAACCATTTGATATAGCAACCATACCTGGCTGGGTGTGTAACATTCCACAGCTACAAGCCGCCTGCAGACGTGGAGAATGGAGGGATGTTCCAACACCAATCAAACGAGACATTTGTAAAAGGTGCTTAGCATAGGGCCTGACCCATAGTAGGCACTCTATAAATGCTTATTCCCTTCCCTGCCCCCTTCCTCCAATCATCTAAAACTAGTATCTCTCATTCTATTTGACCCGAGTTCCATTATCTTTTTGGGTGGTGTTCCATTACAGCATTGTAGTCCTATATATTCCCCTTCTGACTCCTCTTGCTTCATGAAAACATACTTATCTATATGTTATAAGATTTAGAATTTTGTTGCTTATGGATTTTAACAGTTGAAATTTGTGATATAATTCAAGGCAGCTAGGTGGCCTTACCTAGCATGGAGCTCTGGACTTGGGAGCCATGGAGATCCGAGTTCAAATTCTGCCTCAGACACCTATTGTGTGACCCCAAGTGAGTCACTTAACCTCTCTCAGTCTCAGTTTCCTCATCTGTAAAATAGGGATAATAACAGTACCTGCCTACCAAGATTGTTGTGAAGACTAAACGAGATGATGTATGTTAAGGGCTTTGCAAACCTTAAAGTCATGTGTAAATGTTATTCTGAAGTGGATGAGTGAGCCCATTCACATTGAGACTTTTCTTAAGGAAGGCAGCCTGACTTCATGTCAGAGATTATGCAAACCAGCTGTATCTTCATCATTCACTGATATCTTCTTGGCTTTATTCCACAGAACACCACAAAAGAATATACAGTAGTGGGCTCCTACTCAGATGGGATAAATGTCCTGGGCTTGATTGTCTTTTGCCTAGTGTTTGGAATCGTTATTGGGAAGATGGGAGAAAAGGGCCAAGTCCTGGTGGATTTCTTCAACGCACTCAATGAGGCTACCATGCAAATCGTTCAGATCATTATGTGGTGAGAGGGCTCATTTTTGTCTAGCTTTTGTTTCTCTCCCCCATCTCCCATTTTAAAGGAAGAGGTTTATTTTTCTCTCCAATAGAAAAGCTATCTATGTAACTCCAAGGAGCCATGATTCTAGTGGTATGGAATCATTCCAACCCTTTCCATGTCTCCGTTCATCTGTTTCCAGTATTTAAATTCAATTTTAAAATATTCCTACCCTGGTGGCCACCCTTCTGGTGATGAGGCTCTGTTAGACCAATTCTCAGAACTGTCATCCCTTTCTGGACTCAGACGCGAATCCTTTCTGCTTTATGCTCCACTGATATTGTTTTTAAGAACCTGGATTTGAGTCACCTCTACACTATGATGAAGCACTGGGGGAGGGCTTACACAGAGGGAAGAACATGGGCAACCCAAACTTTTACCCTGGACAATCCAACTGTTAACATTTTAGGACAAGGCCACATGAGTAGGGGTTACTCTCGCACTCTAATTTGAGATTCTGCCATGAAAATCTAGCATTTTGTTTGCAGTATGGCTTCCAACAACAAAGCATGAAATTATGATCAGGATTTGTGCATGAGGGAAATTTACAGGAAATGATTTAAAAGGATTATAGGGACATGCATGGATTGACCCTGGCCAGACAGGAAAGAGAGCTATTCCAAGCTCGTGTCAACTTGGCTTACTCCAAAATGACCACCTCTTCTATGCATCTGCCATGTATTCACCCCACAGGTAAATTACAGAATCATAAGATTTCAGAGTTGGAGCAGACCTCAGCAGCCATCTAGCGAAACCTATACCTGAAAAGGACTCTTTTCTATCACATATCCAACCAGGGGGCATCCAGCCTTTAACTGAAGGCCTCCAAATGAGGAGCACCTTCTAGCCTCAGGGACAGCCCAGTCCTCTTCTTGAATAATTAGGAGAGTTACAACAACATGGAAGTGAGAGAGCCAATCATCTAGTTTTTTTCCTACAGAAAAGCCACTGAATTGTCTATCGGAAAAAAGGGTAGAGGACAGCCCTTTCTCGAGTGGCCAAAAAATGTGAGTGCAAAAAAGGAGTGAGCATGATTTGGCAAAGTTAGGCAAGTATTTTAATAGATATGATATTAATAGATATTAATTATTGAATAATAGATATTAATAGATTTCTCTATTATAATAGATATTAAAAAGATATGGTGGTAGCCATGCTCTGTCTTCTGGGGAGGGGCTGAATGACTCAAAACCCTTTCATTTCAAACCATTCACACACAATGATTCTTAAAGGTTTACTATCTTTGACTTATACTCCGGAGCTCCTCATCCATAGGAAGTAGAACCTTGCTCCATTCAAGGACCTGGAAGCTAGTCCCTGACTTTCAAGTATTTTTGCTGGTAGGTAGAGGTTAGAAGAACTGCTATTCTTCGTGGGGTCCTGGGCCCCCAAAGGACTGCAAGAGACCCCCCAGAGGTCCCACTTTTCATTCACAGAATCTCCTATCAGATAACTGAGACCACTTTTGGCCTTCAGCCTGACAGCATGTAAATGCCACATGAAACATAAATATTATTTGCAAGAAACTAAGTCTTTCTTCAGTTGTCACCTGTTTTTCTTTATTTTTTTTGAGGAAAGAATCCAGCCTCTGCCGAGACAAACTGTGTCCTTATTTGGAAAGAGACAAGGCCTTACTAAGAGTGAGCATCAGCTGTCTTGTATTAGTTTTTAGCCAAGTAATGCAACAACAGCTTTCCTGTCTTAACTAAATGATTGCCTCAGGCCTCCGGTTCCTTTTCTTTGCCCAGATGACTCTCACCATTTTCGTTTTCTCTCTTCTGTCCAAAGACCCACTGCCTTACCATGGAGAATTTAATTCCAGTCCTCAGTTTCCTCATCTGTCAAATGAGGCAGGCTAGACAAGATGATCTAAAAACTCCCTTCTGAGCCCTATTTCTGGGAGCATCTTGCCTGGGTCACACATTCTGTTACTGTCCACGCTACACTGCAGAGTCAATATACGTAGTTATACAGGCAGAAAAATGTCAATGAAATTATTTCTAAGATAGGACTGCCCAAAGTGAATGAACACCTATGTATGGCCTTCCCAAGTGCATCCTTTTTCTCTACTAATGAAAATGATCTTGAGAGTATTAGGCTCTTGACCCTCCCCCTCCCCCAGCCCCAGGTGAAAGTAATCTCTCTCTCTGTAACATGTGCCTAGCACTCCTTTGCCCCTGTTGGTAGGTCAGCTAGCAAGCACACTAAGTCCTTGCTATATGCCAAGCACAGCATTAAGCATTAGAAATACAAAGAAAGGCGACAATGGTGACTGCCCACTGGAACCTTATATCCTAATGGGGGATACGGCATGTAAATAACTGGGTACACATAAGACGTGTGTGTGTGTAAATGAAGTAATATCATTGCACCATGCACTTCCTTATCCCACTTGCCCCCCACACACATCATTAGACTGTAAGCTCTCCAAAGGCAGAGCCTCTGTCATTTTTCATCTATGTGTCCCCAGCATCTAACACAACCTTGAACACAGGAGGTGCTTAATAAAGGCATACCCAATGTTTTTGGACCATCATCCTGAATCAGAGGCAGTTAGGTATCAGGATAGAGTGTTATTCCTAGAGCCCAGAAGACCTGAGTTCAAATTCAGCATCAGACACTTATGACCCTGGGCAAATCAACCAAAGTCTGTCTCGGTTTCCTCATTTGTAAAACGGAAGTAATGTCACCTGTCTTCTAGAGCTGCTTTAAGGACCAAATGAGATATTTTATAAAGTGCCTGGCACATAACAGCCACTTTAAAATGCTTATTCTCTTCCTGCTTTCCTTGCCCAGTTCCCCTTGTTATCAAGAATATTCATTGGTGAGGTGACTGCTTAGGTCCAGTCCTTGAACATGAAAGAGAACCAGCTATCTCATCTTAACCCCATTAGGGGAAGGAGAAAGATACAGTGTCAGAGGACCTGGGTTCAAATCCTGGATCTGTTCCTTAATTTCTGTAACCTTAAGCAAGTTACTTCAGTCCTTCTCCTCCCCTCTGCTTCCTCATTTTTAAAGTCAAGGCTTTGGTCCAGGTGTTCTCTAAGGGCCCTTCCAGATACAAATGGATGAGCTGGTGTTGGTGAGCACTCTGCTCTCAGGAGCAGGAAAGAGACTTTAGAAGTCATCCAGTGTTCTCTCTACCAATAGCCTAACTCAACTGTCTACTATGCTGCTGCAGAATATGACTGTTTCTTTTCCTCCCTCTGTGGTGCTCACATTCTAGGTATATGCCACTGGGCATTTTGTTTCTGATTGCTGGGAAGATCATCGAAGTTGAAGACTGGGAAATATTTCGCAAACTGGGGCTGTACATGGTCACGGTGCTCAGTGGGTATGTCAGTCTTTGGATGGGGGTGGTTGGGTTGCTACTGACAAACGGTACCATGGGAGTAGTCCTTCATCTGGAGTTGGAGGACCTGACTTGAGTCTTGCCACTGCTGTTAATTGCCTGTGTGATCTGTGGCAAGTCCAAATGGTATATAGCAAGAGAGAGCATGCTATACTTAGAATCAATGGGCCTGTATTCAGGAATGACCTTGGGTGACCTTGTGGACATTTCCCTTGTCCTCAGCTTCTTAATCTGCCAAATGAGGGTCTTGGACTAGATGATCTCAGGGTGCCTGTCTACCTCTAGATCCTATGAACTCCCATGAATTTTTTTTAATCAGCCTTTCTGGCTATTTATAAAGAGAGAGTTCTGAGATAAGCAAATTCTGGATCTGCTCTTTAATTGCTAAATTGGAAATGGATTATGCTGTGCTAATTGCTGGCTTTGGGGAGAATGAGCTGTACCAGACTTTATTGCTCGAGGCCTACCACTTGCTCAGAATTCATTCTCTGAGAACATCCTGTAGGGTTTTAGGGACATTATAAGGAAATACTTGTCTCACTCCTGGCATCTCTTGACTATCCAAATGCCTTCCAGGGCTTAGTTGTGTTTCTAAAGCCTGTGATACCCTCTAGGCTATTACACCTGCCATGCCAAAAAAGCTGGCTCATACTCTGTAGTCTTTGAAGCTGACAAAAGCATTATCTCCACAATAACCCCCTGAGGTTGATATCTCCATTTTAAAGATGAGGTAACTGAGGCTCAGAGTGGTTAAATGATGTACCCAAGGTCACACATTGAGAGAACCAGTTATAGGCCTGCAGGAGTAGGAAACCCTGGCCTTGAGGCCACATGTGGGCTCCTAGGTCCTTAGCTGCAGCCTTTTGACTGAGTCCTGTGATTCATCAGCACAGGGATTGCTTAGTGTGCAACGAACATCCACCTGTCAATACAGATCAGCAACCAATCTACAACTCACAGAGCTGCCTGGGGTACGATGGTTTGCTAATTGTCAGACATGTAGCTAATATGCATCTGAGATGGGACTTGAACCCAGCTCTTCCAAAGCTAACCCTCCACCCCCTACTGTTCTCTTTGGAAGCTTTTATTGCTAATTGTCATCATCATCCTCATCCTCATCATTATTATATAAACCTCAAGTTCTCAGGCATTAGGTTAGAACTCTGCCTTCAGATCTAATGACTACATCCGGAACTCTCCAACCAATTTCATCTTTGCACAAGCAAGGATTTACTTTAAAAGGCTATAGGCTTTAAATGATCACCATGTTCTGTGTATGTCATCTACTGATTTCTTTTCCTTGTCTCTTCTGTGTCCCTAGATTGTGTAATTCCAGTATTCTAGCTGAAATGAGGATACTTTCTCTGGAAAGGGCTAGACTCTAGCCTAGAGAATGGGAGAGAAAGAAAAGAGAAGAGTCTCAAAATATGACACTTTGAAAAGTAGGGAATGCCTGAGAGCCTGAAGTCTTCCTCAGGCCATTAGGATTATGTCTGTCTGGGTGATAACATGTGGCAGTAGAAAAAGTAGTTAGGAAGTCCTGGACCCTTCATTCTTGCCACCAACCAGCCATGTGACCTTGTGGAAGTCACTTAACTTCCACACCTGTTTTCTCATCCATGAAACAAGGATTGGGGTTGGTGAGGAACTACTCTACCTACAAGATGGTTGTGATGATCAGGTGAGATAAGGAATGTGAAAATGTTTACCTCAAGTATAGTTTCTACATAGATATAAGGAAATATTTGTACTTTGTACTGGTAAATAGCCTTGGAGTCAAGATGACCTGGGTTCAGATTCTGTCTCTGATGCATACTAGGTACGTGACCCTGGGAAAATCAATTAACTTTTAAGTGTTCTCAGGCAAATCTTTAAGACTATAAGTTATAAATTGCTGAGCTGCATATACCAAGAGTTTCCCACATCAGTAAAACCATTCTTCTGGTTATATATACACAAATAAGTATACATACATACACACACATACATACACATATTCAAAATAGTTTAGTGCTTTGATGGATCTATTATCCCAGTAAAAGTGAGTACTCCTCCTACCAGTGTTATTATCTATAAAACTGTCTTTCTTTGTTTGCAGGCTTGCCATACATGCCATTATAATCCTCCCACTCATCTACTTGCTAGTTGTAAGAAAGAATCCTTTCCGGTTTGCCATGGGGATGGCACAGGCACTGCTCACAGCCCTCATGATCTCTTCCAGGTAAATGAAGATGTTATGTTTTCCTGGTAACAAATGGGGCCAAAGTGAGTCTCTGAATCTTGTCTTTGTCTGTCTGTCCCTTCCTCTGTTTTATAATGGCAGATGCAAAAACACTACAGTTTTAGAGATAACCTTGAGGCTAAGAAATTACAGTATTGGTATCTCTTAGTAATAATCTTGGTGTCTCTGCCTGGGAATATATTTCCTCTCCCACAAAATGTTTCCCCCTTTCCTAATACGAAACAATTTTCAAAACAAAGGGTTTTATTGTATTTGTATGAGGTATAATTAGCACTCTGAATTTTGTTTTCTAGAATTACTGAAGGGCAGGTTTAATGCTTTAAACTCTTTCTAGAAGCAAAAAAGGCTCAATATTCAAGAAGTATAGGGCTGACATTCCATAGCTATGAACTGGTTTCCCTTTTTGTTCTTCAGCTCAGCAACACTGCCTGTTACCTTTCGCTGTGCAGAAGAAAAGAACCAAGTGGACAAGAGAATCACCAGATTTGTTCTGCCTGTTGGGGCAACGATCAACATGGATGGAACTGCACTCTATGAAGCAGTTGCTGCTGTGTTCATTGCACAACTCAATGACTTGGATCTGGACATTGGGAAGATAATCACCATTAGGTGGGGTGAGGGTGTCCCATGAATGTTCATCACTATTACTGGTAGCCTCCCTATAGAGCACCTGTGAAGATAGCTCAAAGTATTGAGTATTCTCCAGTTAAAGATTATGTTGCTTTGGCTTCTACTCTGTCTGCATAGCCTCATCCCCAAGAATAACTAAAGCTACATATAATGGAACCCTTACAAGACCATAGCCATTGAAGTTTGATCCAAAGGCATCCTCTGTATTGGCTTCAGAGCAGAACCGATCTAAAAGCTTCATTACAATCTAGGGTGTGTCCCGTGTTCTACCAATATTAGAACAAATAATCCCGCAAGCCGGCTCTGTAGCAGACTTAAACTTCTGGGTAGAAAACCAAGTCGAATATCTCCTTCCTCTTCCCAGCCATCTTGGTTTATTGTTTTCAGTCCTTTTTCAGTTATCTCTGACTCTTCATGACCCCATTTGGTGTTTTCTTGACAAAAATATTGGAATGCTGTGCCACTTCCTTCTCTAGCTCATTTTACAGATGAGGAAACTGAGGCAAACAGGATTAAGCAACTTGCCCAGGGTCACATAGCTAGTGTCTGAGGCCGAATTTGAACTCAAGAAGACGAGCCTTCCTGACTCCAGAGCCAGCATTCTGAACTGGATTCCAAGAGGGCTTGGCAGAGGAAAAAACTGAGGCCTTGTATGTGATCATATGACTTATGTAGCAGGACTTAAACCTAAGTGCTGACTCCAAATCTAGTCTTTCATAAGGTGGCTCAGTAAAGTGCCCATTTCTGAGCATCTGTCACTTTCACTCCAGGTGTTCCTTCCTCACCTTGGTTCTATATTTTCCAGGTACCTCTAATTTTTTGCCCTACTACAGTAGGCCTTGTGTCTAGATTCAAAGCAGCCAAGATACACACACATTTATTCATTGTACTCTAGCCATACACTTAAGCCACCGTCAGCCAATGGCCCATAGCCAATAATAATATGTAAGACCCATAGTAATTGTTTTTTTAAAAAATCATTGCTGCCTCCACCTACATAATCTTATTTTGTGTACCCTGCATGTAGTTGGTGCTTAATAAATGTTTCCTGAATTAAATTTTTCCCCTCCCCTTCTAGGTACTCTGTCATCCCTTAAGGCAACTAGGTGATATGGCAGAGTACTAGACTTGGAGTCAAGAAGGCTTGAGTTCAACTGCGTCATTTTGGGGGAGTCATTTAACTCCTCTGGGCCTTAGTGTTCTCTTCTATAAAGTGAGGGGGTTTGACTAAATGATCTCTAAGGTCGTGATGCACAGTAGATACTGCACTGGGCCTAGAGTCAGGAAGATCTGTGTTCAAATCTGGACTGAGGCATTTATTTGCTGTGTGACCCTGGGCAAGTCACTTAACCACTGCCTGCCTCAGTTTCTTCAACTGTAAAATGCAGACAATAATTGCACCCACTTCCCAGAGTTATTATGAGGATCTAACGAGAAAATATTGTAAAGTGTTTAGCATAGTGCCTAGCCACATAATAGATAGTTAATGATTGCTAATTTCCTTCCTTCCTTCTCTATTTTCTTCTCTTCTTTCCTTCTCTCCTTCTTTCCTCCCTCCCTTCTAGCTCTAATTCTACGATCCTGAGATACTATAAAACCATTGGATAGTTAAGGCCCTCATGGAGGCACACAATCATGCTTGACATCACAGGACTTGGCCCTTCTGAAAATCACTCTGTATGCCATAGTATTGTGAAATAACTATAAATTTTGCCCAAGTACAGTTTTATCTAGGATTGGATCTAAACTAGTGATAATATCCGTGCCCTTTGTATCTCTTCCTATGCGCAGCGCTCTTCAGATGCCTAAAGGCCCCTTCTCTGTAAATGTTTGTTAAGTAGACTTAAATTCCAGATCCCTGAGTGCCCCTACTCTTAAAAATGGAACCTGAAGATGTAAAAAAGGCACTGAAAAGTTTTGTTTTCTTCTATTTAAAAAAAACCTCTGAGTCAAAGGTAAATTACACCAAAGCTTCAGAAATCCCTTAAAAGTGTTGAGTTTCAGGCCAAAGGAAGTGGCACATCTGCACTTTGTAGGAACAGGACTGAGGTCGAAGTCAGAATCCTCCTTGACTATGTGTACTCTCTCAATTCCATACCCAACCTCAGTCTGCAGAAACTTGTTCGTTCTTGATACACCATGGCTTCCTGCTCAGTAAGCCAAAGCTGTCTAAAATGCCGTTGTGGCCACAAAACCACTTGCTTTGGCAAAGCAGTACTGTATGGGCTCAGTCTAAGTCACTCACCTACCAGGAAGCAGGATACTCCGTTAAAATTGAAACAAACCAGAGGCCGGAGTTGGGCTGTGTCTTGGACAAATCACCTAATTGAGCAGTGTTGGCAGGACTCTCGAAATTTTGTAACTTATGGTATAGATTTGCGTGTGGAAAGTGCCTCGGGAATACAATAACAACAAAAGCTACAAAGCTTTTTAAGGTTCATACTTTCCCTGAAAGAGCCATATGGAGGCAGGTAGTTTAAGAACTATTTGTCTTACCCATTGTAGAGGTGAAATGGAAATCAAGAGTTTGAAAGATCAGTCCGTGGTTATATAGCTTAGTGTAAGAGTCAAGGTTCAAACCCAGGGCTCCTGACTGTGTTCTAATTCCATTACACTGAATTGAAAGTTCAGAAGTGGAGAGGATTTCACCTGAGAGGAGCTAGGTGGAAATGAAGTGTGAAATGCCTAGTCACTTGATATATGTGAAGTCTATGGTTTGAAGGGGGAGGTAATTTGGGGGACACAATTCTCTGACTCAGACTTAGGAATCCCTGGGCCCAACCAAAACCAAGTTCCCACATTAATATTCATTCTTTCTCACTGGTTTTATTTATATTGGGCAAAATACATGCCCAGATCTTTCATCCTTTAAAAAGAAAAGGCCACCTTGTGATCTTACTACCCACTCAGGCACTCATCCTTTCTCTTTCTAGCCAAATATCTAGAAAGAGTAGTCTATGTGGTGGATTGGGAAATGCTGTAGATACAGTTTTCTGATATTTCAGCCAAGCATTTGATGGTCTCTCATTTTATGAACAAGATGGAAAGATGGGTGGAGTCAGAACTGGTGGAATTGATTAATGAATGCAAAAGTGTTTATTAAGTACTTGCTATGTATCGAGCCTTGGATATGTATACAAAGCCTCCTGCCCTCAAGAAGCTTACATCCTAACAAGAGTGGCAGCACACAGAGGAAGTGTTTTGGAAAGGTACAGGGATGGTCAGTACAGTTAGAGTGGAATAGATTGACACACCCTTTCCTATAGCAATGGCGGTCTTGATTTGGGGCTAGATGACTGGGGACTATGGCCGGGAAGTTAAGCGAAACATGGATGAGGGTACCACGCTATATGGGGCACTCACTAAATAGGAGAGCAGGGAGCAGTTAATGGGCTGATACACCTAGGCATCTACCTTCATTCTGTGCTCTTTAACACTTTTATCAAAGGTCTACTTATCACATTTTCAGATGACACTGGAAGGGATAATTTACACATTGAATAACAGATTCAGAATCCAAAAAGATCTCTGCAGGCTAAAACAATGAGCTGGATCTAATAAGATATAACAATAAGTGTGTATTGATAACAATAGCTAGTATGTATATAGTGCTTTAAGGTTTGCAAAGCACTTTACAAGTATTTTTTTTTTGGAGAGGGGTAGGCAGGGCAACTGGGGTTAAGTGACTTGCCCAAAGTCACATAGCTAGTAAATGTGTCAAGTGTATGAGGTCACATTTGAACTCAGGTCCTCCTGATTCCAGGGCCAATGCTCTACTCACTGTGCCACCTAGCTGCCCCACACTTTACAAGTATTATCTCACTTTATCTTCACAACAACACTAGGAGGTAGGTGCTATTATTATCCCTATTTTGCAAATAAGGAAACTGAGGCAGGCAGAAGTTGTGACTTACCCAAGTAAGTATCTAAGGCCACATTTGAACTCAGATCTCCCTGACTCCAATTCCAACACTCTATCCACTACCCCACCTATCTGCCCTCCTTGCTAAAGAGAAATGTAAAATCCTATACTTGGCTTTGAAAACATCAACTTTATAGACTTGAAATGGATGAAGTGTGGCTTTCCTCCGAAAGGGAGCTTGGGAGTGGAGAGCAGTGGACCAGGAGGCTGCAGAGTAACTCAATATGGGTCAATGGTGCCAGATGTTAGCCAAATAAAGTTATCAAGACCTAAGGCTGCACTGAGAGGAAGCATATCCAGAAGGAAGAGATTACTGCTCTATTTTTTCCTTCTCAGACCACATCTGGAGTGTCATCTTCAGTCCCAGGAGCCACATTTTAGGAAGTGTATTAATAAGACAAAGGATTTCCCAATAGGACCGCAAGCAGGGACTTTTGCCTTTCTATGGATCATCCACAGTGCTTAATATCAGTGCCTGACACATGCTAGGTGCTTAATCAATCCTAGTTGACTGACTGACAAGAATATTGAGGAGCCTCTAGAACATGCTGTAGGAGGATCCACTGGGGGAAAAGAGTGCTCATATTGAGCCTATAGAAGAGAACACTTAGGGGAAACCTGCTAGATGTCTTCAAGTCAGATGGAAGAGGAATCTGACTTATCAGGCCTTGTTCCAGAAAGCAGAATTTGAAGCACTGTGTAGAAATTACACAGAGGCCTATTTTGGCTACATGAAAAAACTCCTTGGAAAATTACGCAAAAGTGAGAGGGGCTGCCTTGGAAGGCAATGGGTTCCCCTCACTAGAAGCCTTTAAGTCTGGATGTGATTGCTCATTGGATATATCATAGAAGAGACTCTCCATTGAGTAAGGGTTCATTTAATTAGTTTGCAGGCCTGTGTTTTAACTCTGAAATTCTCCATGGATAGAGCACCAGACTTAGAGTCAGGAAGACCTGAGTTCAAATCTAGGCAGAGAGTTACTAGCTGTGTCATCCTGGGCATGTAACTTAGCCCATCTGCCTCAGTTTCCTTCTCTGTAAAATGGAAAGAATAGTAGTATCTACCTTCTATCTAAGTGAGATAATAATCATAAAGTTCTTTATAAACTTTTAAGTGTTTTATAAATAGTATTGTTATTTTTTATTATTATAACTGTCTCTACTTTTAAACACTTTGCATTCTGTTTTCTAGGATTACTAATGACTTTCCCATAACCAAATCCAAATGACTTTTTTCCATCCTCATCGTCTTGCAGCATTGTACCCGAGGTTGCTTCCCTCTCTCTGGACACTTTCTCACCCATGACTTCGGTGGCATTGTGCCTTGGGGGTTCCCCTCCTGTTTCTCTTATCATCCTTTCTCTATCTCTGTTTCTTTTGCATTATTTCTTTTCCTCCCAATGTGACTGTCTCCCAATGATCTGTCTTTGACCTTCTTTTATTTCACTCTATACTATCTCTTGTAGTCACTTTCATTACTCCCCACTAAGTAAACAATTCTGCACTCCAGGTAGAATTAACAGCTATTTAGTAGTGCAGGAACCTAAAGGTCACTTTAGGCAAATCAAAATACAGATGATTTCAAGCATAAAATCTGGTGTGCTCTTTCTCGTGACATTCCCAAACCCTTCTTCCTGTCTCTGAGTCTCAGTTTGTTCGTCTATAAAATAGGGATAATGTTTGTAATTCACTACCTAATGGAGTTGTTAGGAAAGTATTTTGTGAATTTTACCAAATGAATCAATGAATGAAAGGAAATGTATTTATTAAACTCCGGGGATACAGTTTTTTTTGGGGGGGGGGTCACTAAATACCAAATTCCTTTAAGGCCAAACCATGAAGCTTTCAGGGAAGCTAAGGTGGTACAGTAGATAGAGTGCTGGGTCAGAAGTCAGGAAGACTCATTTTCCTGAGTTCAAATCTGGTTTCAGACACTTCCTAGATGTGTGACCCTGGGCAAGTCACTTAACCCTGTTTGCCTCAGTTCCTCATCTATAAAATGAGCTGGAGAACAAATGGCAAATCATTCTAGTACTTTTGCCAAGGAAACCCCAAATGGGGTCGCAAAGGGTTGGACATGGCTTAACAACAAAATGAACCTTTCTCTGACCACATCAGCAAGATGTTATTTCCCTCTCCTCTAGGACTCTTCTCTATTTGATGACCATATTCTGCCTTGTAGGTATTCATGCCACTTGCCTTATCTCCCCTACTAGATCATAAGCTCCTTCTTCCTATGCCCCCACAAAGTCATACACATAGTAGTCATGAACTTTTCTCAGTTTGATTTGGGGAAGAAGTTGCAACGACAGTCAGGTGTAAGACAGAGAGCCTTCAAAGGAAGATTACATTTCCAACTCCTTTTCTTGTGTTTGTGTTTTGGCCACAGTGTCACAGCAACAGCTGCCAGCATTGGAGCTGCGGGAGTGCCTCAGGCAGGGCTAGTCACCATGGTCATTGTACTGAGCGCTGTTGGCCTACCGGCCGAAGACGTCACCCTCATCATCGCTGTTGACTGGCTTTTGTGAGTTATACTTTTCTGACTTGAAACCAACCATAACAATCTCGTTGTCCTTAACAGGGTGAGAGGAGAGGACAAGTTTTTCTAAACACGCCTATGGCCATTCTCTTTCTAGATGGCCCGAGGAGCCATGTGCTGCTATCTTAATTTCTTTTTGACCAGGCTACCTGATAAGGTGCTTAAAAATTAACTCATCATAATAAAGATGAGTGCTGATTTTAAAATGCCAATAAATAGTATCACCATTTTCTCATCTGATATGGTTATGCCCAAGGTTAGATATTGGGCAGGGAACAAAAAGACAGATATTAATGAGACTAGTGATTATCCATGGTCTCACAACTATCCCCAAGGTGCCTCTCCTACCTAGTCCCAGACCTTAACAAACCTATCGATCATAACATTTTAAAGCTTGAAGTATCATAGGATGTATGGCATAAAAGGGGCCATAAAAGGAGAGATCATCTAGTCAAACTCCTTCAGTTTATTGATGAGGAAACTGAGGCACAGAAAGGACAAATAAGTTACCATGAGGTCACACAGGTGGCATGTAGCGGAGCAAGGATCCAAACCCATTTCTTCTGGTTACAAATGCAGTGTTCTATCTTCTTCCTGACATTGAACTCTGGTTCAGTTCCTTCATTTTATAGAAGAGGAAACTGAGTCCTTGGAAAGGGAAGGGCCTTGCACATGATCACATATTGTACAGCAAAGGCAGGACACGCCCCAGGGCTTCTGTCTCTAAATCTAACGCTCTTTCCATGACTCAGCAACTGCCTCTTCTACAAACACATTCCCCACAAGTCAGAATGATTCAGTGGGAGGCTGGACTCTCTTATGGGGATGCTACAATACAAAGCTACACACCAGTCCTCTTTCTACCTTTGTGGGGACTTCAGGGATTGAGCCAGAACTAGCCAGGCCACCACAGGGAAGGGATGTGCTTTGCAGTGTTCTATAAGGAATATGGGCAGCTAGGTGGCACAGTGGATAGAATGCCAGATCTGGAATCAGGAATCAGGAAGAGTCATCTTCCAGAGTTCAAATCTGTTATCAGACACTTAATAGCTCTATGACCCTGGACAAGTCACTGAACCCTGTTTGCCTCAGTATCCTCATCTGTAAAATGAGTTAGAGAAGGAAATGGCAAACCACTCCAGTATCTTTGCCGAGAAAACTCCAAACAGGGTCATAAAGAGTCAGAAACAACTGAAATAAGGAATATAGGATCAGAAATCTAGAACTGCAAAAGATTCCTCAAGCCATTATTTTTTATGTGTTGTCTTCTCTCATCAGAATGTAATCTCTCTAAGAGTAAGGACTGTTTTTCTTTCTGCTTATATTTGTATTCCCAGTGCTTAGCACAGTGCCTGGGACATAGCAACAGTTTAATAAATGTTTTTTGACTTGACTTGACATTAATTGCAAACTGATCATTTTACAGATAAGAAAACTTGAGCCTAGTGAGTGTCAATGACTTACCCAAAGCAACATGAGTAGTAAAGGTCAGAGGCAGGATTTGAACCTAGATCTTCTGATTCCAGAACCTAGTCAATCTCTCTCTTGCTTGTCCCACTCATTACCCATGGCATTTATTTCTGGAATAGCTAAAAACAGAAAGCTGCCAATTGACCCAAAGGAAGGTCAATCAATCATTGACAATATGTTTTATGTACAGTGTTGGCACAGTCTAGATTGGACATAAACACATTATTTGTGAGCATAAGCTAATTTGATCTACCTGCAGTTTTCACAAGAATGAGGCTTTGTCCAATTCTTGGCAGTCAACGTTGTTCACTTTTCTCTGAAGCTTCAAGATTTGTCTCTCTCTGGGGATTCAAATTCCTTGAATGAACTGACTGTGTTTAACTTGGAAAAGAGAAAACTTAGACAGGGTGTGATAGCTGTCTTCAAATATTTATTTTTTTATCCTTTAAAAAAACTTATTTAGTATTTTATTTTTCCCCAGTTACATGTAAAAACAATTTTTAACATTTTTGTTTTCAAAACTTTCCAAATTCTCTCCCTTTCCCTCATTGAGAAACCAAGCAATTCGATATATATTATACATGTGTAGTTATGCAAAATATTTCCGTAATAGTCATGCTGTGAAAAAAATGGACTCAAAATAACTACAAGAAAAATAAAGTAAAAAAGGTATGCTTCAGTCTGTATTCAGACACCATCAGTTCTTCCTCTGGGGATGGATAGCATTTTTCATCATAAGGCCTTCAGAGTTGTCTTGAATCACTGAATTGCTGAGAACAGCTGAGTCATTCACAGCTGATCATCTTACAACATTGCTGTTCCTT
Organism: Trichosurus vulpecula; assembly: GCF_011100635.1. NCBI lineage: Eukaryota > Metazoa > Chordata > Mammalia > Diprotodontia > Phalangeridae > Trichosurus > Trichosurus vulpecula. Next base: position 84,701,740 of record NC_050581.1, read on the forward strand.
TGTACACAGTACATTTCACTTTGCATCAACTCATGTAAATCTTTCTAGGTTTTTCTTAGAGCATTCTGCTCATCATTTCTTATAACACAATAGTATTCCATCACAATCACATAATACAATTTGTTCAGCCATTGCTCAATTGATGGGCAGCCCCTCAATTTCCAATTCTTTGCCACCAGAAAAAAAGCTACTATAAATATTTGTGTACATATTGGACCTTTTCTTTTTTTGTTTTTTATCTCTTTTGGGATACAGACCCAGTAGTAGTATTGCTAGATCAAAGGGTATGTGTGGTTTTATAGCCCTTTAAACATAGTTCCAAATTGCTCTCCAGAATGGTTGAATCAGTCCACAACTCTACTAACAGTACATTAATGTCTCACTTTTCCCATATCCCCTCCAACATTTCTCATTTTCCTTTTCTGTCCTATTGGTCAATGTATGTGTGAGGTAGTACCTTAGAATTGTTTTAATTTGCATTTCTCCAATCAATAGTGAGTTAGAACATTTTTTTCATATGGTTATAGATAGCTTTGATTACTTTATCTGAAAACTGTTCATATCTTTTTATCACTTATCAATTGGGAAATGGTTCTTAATTTTTTAAAAATTTGACTCAGTTCTTTATATATTTGAGAAATGAGACCTTTATCAGAGAAACTTGCTTCAAAATTTTTTCACAATTATCATTGCTAACTATAGTTTCCTCCATACTATTTCCCCTCCTGTTTGTGCTATTCTCTCTCCTTTCACCCTGTCCCTCTGCAAAACTGTTTTGCTTCTAACTACCCCCTCCCCCAATCTGCCCTCCCTTCTGTCACCCCCTCCCCCTTTCTCTTATTCCTTCCCCTCCTACTTTTCTGTAGGGTAACTAAGATAAATTTCTATACCCAGTTGAGTGTGTATATTATTCCCTCTTTCAGCCAATTCTGATGAGAGTAAGGTTCACTCATTCCCCCTCACCTCCCCCAGCTTCCCCTCCACAGTAAAAGTTTTTTCTTGCCTTGTTTATGTGAGATAATTTACCCCATTCCTTCCTTTGCCTTTCTGTCTTCAAGTATTTAAAGGACTGGCATGTCTCTTTCCTCTTCCTGCCCCTCCGCTAAGACAGCAGAGCTAGGAATGAGAGGTCGAAGTGGCAAAGAGGTGGATCTAGGCTTGATTTCAGGAAAAATGTCCTAACAGTCAGAATTGTACAAAAATAGAATGGCTTTCCCCATGAGGTGATGCGTTCCCCTTTACTGGAGGTTTTCTATTAGTCAGGTATGTTGTTCTGATGATTCTTGTTCAGGTATGGACTGGCCTGAATGGCCTCTGAGCTCCCTCCCTCTCCCCCCTTCCTTCCTTCCCCCTTCCTCCTTTCCTTTCTCTCCCTCCCCTCCCCCTTGTCTCTATCTCCCTCCCCCCTTCCCTCCATCTCTCCCTTCCCCTCTCTCCCCCTCCCCTCTTCCCTCCCTCTCTCCTTTCCCCCTCTGCTTTACTAGGAGAGCCTGATTCTGTGAAAGCCCTAGAACATCCTGTTTCCTCTGAGAAACAAATGCCAAGCCTTTTCTATTCTGCTTTGACAACACTTCTCAATCCATCCCTTTCTCTCCATTCACATGTGATTCAGCCCTTATCACCTCTCCCTGGACTGTGCCAACAGGCACCTAATTGGTCTCCCTTTGTCATATCCCTCCACACTCTAATCCACTCTCCACACAGCTGCCAAAGTGATATTCCTACTACACAGTTCTGACCTAGTCGCTCTCCTACTTGAAAAGCTCCAGTGGCTCTCTTTTGCCTCTCCAATTAAAGACAAATGCTTCTGTTTGACATTTAAGCCCTTTACATTCTGGCTCCAGCCTCCCTTTCCAGGCTTATTACATATTACTCCCCTTCGCACACTCTGTTCTCCAGCCAAACTGGCCCATTTACTATTCCTCAGGCATGATTTTCCACCTCCCATGGTCATACGTATGCACAAGCTGTGCACCATTCCTGGAATACATACCTTCCTTACCTGTACTCCTTAGAATTCCTAGCTTCCTTCAAAGCTCAGCCTAGGAGACACTCCTTTTCTTCTTTTCTTTCTTTTTCCACTTAATAGTATTTTATTTTTTCCAATTACATGTATAGTTTTTAACATTCACTTTTATAAGATTTTGAGTTCCAAATTTTTTTCTCCCTCCCTCCTTCCCAAGATGGCAAGCAATCTGATATAGGCTATACACGTACAATCATGTTAAACATTTTTCCACATTAGTCATCTTGTGAAAGAAGGAATCAGAACAAAAAGGAAACCCCACCAAAAAAAAAAAAAAAGGAAACACCACGAGAAAGAAAATAGTTTGTTTCAATTTGCATTCAGATTCCATAGTTCTTTCTCTGGATGTCAATAGCATTTTCCATCATGAGTCTTTTTGAATTGTCTGAGATCATTGTATTGCTAAGAAGAGCTAAGTCTATCATACTTGATTGTAGCACGATGTTGCTGTTATTGTGTACAATGTTCCCAGGAGGCACTTCTAACAACAGGCCTTTCATCATTCTAATTTCCAATGCTCCACCCCCCAAAAAATAAAATTCCTCGTAATTACTTTGACTGTATTTTGTAATTACTTGCATCTATATATGTTGTCTTACCCAGTAGAATGCTCCTTCAGGTATTTCATTATTGTATTTGTATCTCTAACCCTTAGCACATAGTAGGCTCAAAATACTTATTTACTTATCAGTGGATCAAGTTCCAGCCTACATATGCCTGCTTTGGTATTGGCCACTATAATGGGCAATTAATAACAACTAATGAAACAATCTAAGCATAGATGAATTATTAGCTAGGCATCCAAAAGAATGGATCAGTAAACTCCCAGTTAGTCCAAAAACCCTGAATATAAAGTAAAGCAGATTTTTATAGCCACCTCCCGACTAAGCCCATAAAGTCCCATTAATTATAACAAAAATAACTAACCAGAATACAAAAAAAAGGTAGTCTAATTTCTAATTGGAGGAAAATTTAGGGACTTTCCCAAGTTGGGAGGAAGGAAAGTAGGTTTTGATCCAGTTGAGAGATGGACTAGTAGGTTTTAGGGTCCTTTATAAAATAAAAAGATATTAATTACATCCACCTGCATGTATGAAACATATAATCTAAACATATAATCTGCCAGAAAAACAAAATGGAGGAGAATATATATAGTAACACAAGACGGAGTCAGCGTTCAAAGATAAAATCTGATTTGTCCTTCTGATTCTCACATTAAACTAGTTGTATTTTGTACATGGTGTTCATTTTAGCTTATCAGCTCTATGACACAGTAGAAAGAACACTGGAGTAAACATTTGGGATGCCTGGTTTCAAGTGTGGGAAAGCTCGTATTGACCTACTAACTTTTTTGTTTCATTTTTTGAGTGGGTAGGGATTAGGGAGCAGAGCCAACACAGGGTGTTAGCACATGCCAAGCAAGGTTTGGGAACTGTGCTTTAAGCCAACATTAGGACACATGTGAATTAAATATGAGCATAAGAGAGGCAACTTATCTCAGTTTTCTCATCTGTAAAATAGTAACCCTATATAAGTATGTTTATCATAGAGTACAGCTTTCTAGCATTAAAATAGTGTGTATTTTTTTAGTGTTAAAGAATATCTTTTCTGCATCTTTCAGAGTAGGCAGTTACCTACCTTTAGTCACAGCTTTGTTGAGTTTCAGTAACTACGCCTATTGGTCTAATGCTGAACTTCCATACGTACCCTTATACTTCAGCTCCAATCAATTAATCAACAAATATTTGCTAAATACCTACTATATGCACTGTTCCAGGGACTGGGGACATAAAGCGAAGAAGAAACAGGCCCTGCCCTTGTGGAGCTTACAATCTAATGGTGGGGAGGAGAAGGGGGAGGAGACAGACAACACACTTACACACACTCACACACGCACATATAGGCATATACAAAATAGGGGCAGCTTGGTGGCATAGTGGATAGAGTGCTGGACTTAGAATCAGGAAGACTCATCTTCCTGAATTCAAATCTGGCCTTGGACACTTAACTAGCTGTGTGACCCTCAGTAAATCATTTAATCCTGATTACCTCAGTTTCCTCATCTATAAAATAAGCTAGAGAAGGAAATGGCAAACCACTCCAGTATCTTTGCCAAGAAAACTTCATGAAGAGTCAAACTTGACCGAAATGACTGAACTAGCATGGATCTGAGTAAAGACTTGGGAAAAGGAGAGCAATTAGAAGATTATAGCAATGGTCCAGGTGAGAGGTGGTGAGGGCCTGAATGAAAATGGAGAAGGGGATGTATGAGATAAATATGGAAGTCAAATGGACAAGATTAATTGGATATGTGGAATGAGGAATAATGAGGGGTCAAAGTTGACAGAGGTTGTAAATGGGTATTTGAAAGGATCAAAGTGCCAGAGTTTTAGAGCTAGAAGGGTCCTTAGAGGCCATTAAATCTCATCCCCTCATTTTATAGATGAGGAGTCTGTGGCCCAGGGAGGCTTGTCAAAGATTACACAGATCTAGTAAATGCTGGACTGCAAGTTCACCACTCTATCCACTACCCCATATGAGGGGTGCTGTTAACAAAAATAGAAAAGTTTGGAAGGCTATGTTCAGAGAAAAAGAGACAATGAGTTCTGTTTTGGGACATGCTATGTTTGAGACGCTTATGGGACATCAAATTCAAAAAATCCCATAAGCATTTGGTGATGTGAAACTAAGATCTCAGGAGAGAGACTAGAGTTGGGTATATAAATTTGGGAGTTAGCCTAGAGAGGATAATTAAATCCATAGGAGCTAATAAGGTTCCACCCCGCCCTGCAGTGAGGGTAGAGAGAGAGAAGAAGTGGTGACCCATGGCAGTGTCTTGAGGTATACCTAAGAGTTAAGGGGCATGATATGAATGATGATTCAGCAAAAAGACCAAGAAGTGATCAGAAAGGAAGGAGAACCAAAAGATCTGTGTCATGAAACCCACAGAGGAAAGAGTAGCTAAGAGGTGATGAGCAGTTTTAAATACTTTCAGAGAGAGGAAGGAGAATGAAGACAGAGCAAAGGCCATTAGATTTAGCCATTAAGAGATCATTAGTAACTTTGGAGAGAATAATTTCAGTTGAGCAATGAGAGATTGCCTCAAAATGAATTGACTTGCTTCAGGTGATGATGTGTTCCCTGTCACTAATGGCCTTCAAACAAAAGAAAGATAACTCCTTATCAGGTACTTTGTAGAGGGAATCCTTTTTGAGGCATGAGTTGAACAAATGGCCACTGAGATCTGTTCCAACTCTGAAATTCTCTGATTTGCTAGCTTGAGTGGAAACTGAATAGTACAGTGTCCTTTCACATTCTTCAAACTAAGATAAAAAAAAAATCCATCTAACCCAAGGGCTCTCTCTTCTAGGGACCGGTTCAGAACTATGGTGAATGTCCTTGGTGATGCATATGGAACGGGAATTGTAGAGAAGCTTTCTAAAAAAGAGCTAGAACACATGGATGCCACATCCGAAGTCAACATCGTGAATCCCTTTGCCTTGGAATCTACGATACTTGATAATGAAGATGCAGAGACCAAGAAATCTTATGTCAATGGAGGCTTTGCCATAGACAAATCTGACACTATCTCATTTACTCAGACATCACAGTTCTAGAGCCCCTTTCATGTCCAGAGCTGGGAACATTTCAGGACATCACCACAAGAGGGGTCTCTCAGCAAATTAAAACATAATTAAGGGGGGGGGGGAGGAACTAGCCAACCTGAGTGCTTTTGATTTGATAACACAGACTTCCAGATTACTTTCTATATTGGATCCTCAGCCCTTGCTCCAGAAAGTAGAGGAAGAAAGAGGGGGAGAAAGAAGGATAGAAGGATTAAGAGAGAAGTTGAATTATTTGTATTTTTTAAAAATCATCACTGATGGAATTTGGAAGTATGAAAACCAGTGACCGTTGAAATCACAGCCGTAAAATGGAGCAAAGATCATTCAGTTTTCTCGGGCATAGGTCAATTTTTCACTTCTTTTTTTTTTAACTCTTCTGCCATTCTGAGCCCAGGACTTTATTTGAATTCTCCTTTGATACACGTGTTCTTTTGCTTAACACATCCTTTTTTCCTTTTTTTTTTTTTTTTTGGCAGATTATACTGCATCCAAATAGTCCAATGGATAATGTGCCAAATTTTCCATTTTGCACTTGTCTGAAGCAAATTACTTTGGAAAGAAAACAGACCAGCAGAGTCCTGCAATAAACATTTTAAGATGGGTGGGGGGGGTGTCTTGTTTTGTGTCTTAAAAGTGCTATATTGGACATCAAGAAACTATTTACCCTGCCGCTACCACCATGTTCATTATCGAGGTCTCTTATATACAAATATTTATTTTTTTCATAGAGTTACCAGAGGTCAGAATTAAACTGTCGATGTGAAATAAATATTTTCCTTTTCTTCAAAAGCAACTGCAAAGCCACTGTTAATAAGCTTGGGTGGCAAGGGAGCACTTCTCCATCGGGGCACAGAAGGGAGAAGTCAGTCTAGCTCTTACTGTACCATCTCTATGTATGAGCCCCATGACAGCTGGAGGGAATGAAGATGACCAGAGGTGGCCTAACCAATGCTTTAGGATTTTCAGAACTTAGCTGCTGGAGAGGAAAATTCCCTCATCTCTACTCTGTAGAAGACAATAAGACAGTATACCACAGAGCCACTCACAGGCTAGATAAGTTTTTATCTTACTTATTTCTTAGATCCCAGAGCCCCGGCATCTTTGTCTTTTTGCATCCATCCAGGTCTGAATGAAAGGGCCAAGCTGCATCAGCCAACCTGTATTTTACTAAATGTCCTGGTTCGAACAAACCACGAGGACCAGAAAAGGACTGTGCCTATGATGGATTTCCACGGAGAAGGAGCTGCATAGTGCCTGATGTTTGTATGCAATACCTCAGGGGAGTCTTGTCCATTCTTTGATCCTCATTATTCTCCCCTGGGGAGCTGTTCGGCTCTACTGGTAATCATTCTCCTGAAGCATAAGGATGCTCATGCTTTGACTGTCCTCCATTTGTAAATAATGCTTAGCATAAAACTACACTTAAACTGTTGTCCAAAATAATCAAGTTTCTGCAGTGTTAGTCCATTTCAACCTACGCTTTTGTATTTAACAGAATCAGGAAATGTGCCAAAGAAACAACGAAAAGAAAATAAATGTGGGTATAGACTGACTGCACCTTAAATTAAGTTTGTGAGATTGAAAAAAAAATTCTGTATGTAATCCCAGCCCCAGAAAATCTCCAGTGTGATGCTCTGTGAATTTTAGAATCCCAGTATCGGTGTTGTTTATATGAAATAAAGCTCTCTCTAAACAAAGAAAAGTTGACCTTAAAATGACTCCCCCTACCTTGAACATGAACTCATTGATCAGTAACACTAAGGTTTCCAGGGTTGTTTATTAACTGGGGATCTTCTTTGCTTTGGAAACTGCTTCCTAACTGCACTATGCTGCTATTAACTCATAAATGAGAATGATGTGGCCATTCCAGTCTAAATAAATGATCTCCTTCAACCTTTCCCCCCAACCCTTCCTTCCCTTATCCATTTATTTACTTAGAGAGATAAAGGTAAATCATTTCTGTTTCATATAGGATCATAGGTCTAAATCCAGAAGGGACTTTAGTCTGATACTCTTATTTTCCAGTAGAGGAAAACTGAGGCCCAAAGTCACAAGTAGGAAGTATCAGAGTTGGAGTCTGAACCCAGGGCCTCTTACTCCAAAGCCAGTCTTCTTTCTAAACTATTCTATCCCATTCTATCTACCTACCACTACTCTCTCTACTTATCTACCATATAATCTCATGCAACCAAAAAAGATGCTGACAAAGTCGTTGTAGATGAAAAAAGCCTGATGACTAACACATAGTACCTAGCTATGTGTTGGCATATACATAGCAACACAAAATACGTGGCAATACAAAATACACAGTACTTTCTTTGGCAAAGCTTTTTACTTTATCTCATTTGATACAAAGTAAGTAATGTAGGTATTATTTTCCCTGTGTTACAGATGATGGGCTCAAAGGTGGGTAATGTCTATGAGGGCAGAGCTAGGAAATGGAGGAGCTGGGATTGGAATCCAGGTCATCTGACTCCTGAGTCAAGCTCTCTTCCCACTACATGCTACCAAATCAAACACAAGTTTACATTCGCAGGAAGTTGAGTGTATAGATTGCCATGAATTAGAAAAGAACCATCTCTTCTAATCAGGTAGTTTTGTATACCTTGGAGTCAGACGACCTGGGTTTGAATGCTAACCCTACCAGCTCCATGTATATGATCTTTGGAAAAGTTACTCCATCTCTCTGAACCACAATGTGCTCCTTGAGTTGATCATTTCTAAGGTCCCTTTTAGCTTTCAATCCTGTGGTCCTTTGCAGAAGCTTATTGCCAGGTGACTGACTATGAGACTTCTATTCAAGAGTGTTGACAGAAAAGCCACATTCAAATTCTGGCTCTTTCACAACATACATGACTTTGAGCAAGTCACTAACTTCTCTAAGCCTCAGTTTCCCCATATGAGGGGCTACATTAGATGACCTCAAAGGCCCCTTCCAACTCAGTTTATGACCCTATGATCTTTTCTCCTTGCTAGGCTTTGAAAGTAGTACAGGAGGGGCAGCTAAGTGGTGCAGTGAGTAGAGCACTGGCCCTGAAGACAGGAGGACCTGTGTTCAAATCCAGCCTCAGACACTTAACACGTTTACTAGCTGTGTGACCTTGGGTAAGTCACTTAACCCCAATTGTCCTGCCCCGCCCCCCAAAAAAGAAGTAGTACAGGAGATTGCAGAGGAGGGAAGCAAAGCTTGAGAAAACTGGTCACATAACTCATTGCTATCCAATGGCAATTATAGGGCCTAAAATCTAGTGCTATTCTGACAGTGCTTAATCAGATCTTACAATCTTAATCATGGGGAGAGATGAGATTCCGATGAGCACTCTCGTAATGTCACGATAATACTGGTTTTAACTATTCTGATTTGGGTTGTGAAACAGAACAAATTAGGATCATAGAATTTTAGATTTGGAAAAGGGCTTAGAGATCACCCCCTTCCTTCATTTTACAGATGAAATTGAGGCCCAGAGAGAGGAAACCACTTAGCCAAAGTCACACAGCTATTAAATGGCAGCACCAGGATTGAAACCCAGGTCCCCTGACTTCAGATCCAATGTGTGCTCTAGAACATCACAGCCTGTATCTCCTGACTGTACAACCCACACATCTGCCTTACAAGAGCTATCCCATGAAGTATGCCTGGATCCTAGCTTGTCATACTGTCCCATAAATCTTAGATGGCTTTCCATTGCTTTTAGTGAAGCAACTAAGCCTTGAGGAGATGTTTCACGGATGCTCATCTTGGCCCTCCAGTTGTTGTGACAGTTCAGTATTGGTGGGCTGCTGGCCTTTCACTCAGAATGCATTCCCAAGGAGGGAGGGGCTCTCTGTCGTGGCACAAAATCACCAGTGGCTGTTCCATAACACCACAGCTATCAATAACAAAGCAGAAATACCATTAGGTAGAATCTTTATAGGTCCAGAATTAGAAAGGACCTCGAGAACCATTGAATCCATCTCTCTCCTTTCAGAAAAAGAATAGACTGAAGCTTAGGGAGAAGGTTAAACGATCTACCCAATGTTTCACTAATTGTGCCAGAAGTGGGATCATTCCACTTATGGGATCTTGGACTAAATTTGGCCTAGGGCTTGGGAGAGCTAGTGAAGGATGGAGTTACTCACAATGAACTGAATTAGTGAATTTAAAAAACACATAGATAAGTAGATATAAACATAGTATAGTGAACACTGGCCACTGGACTAATAGTTTTAAAGAGTGTAAAGTATTTCACATTCATAATTTCACTCAGTCCTTACAATCCCCTCTATGATATTGGCAATTGACATCATTTCCTTGTTATTTAGAGGCCATGAAATATAGTGGGAAGAAACTGGATTTAGATACAGAAAACCTGGGTTCAAAATCACACCTCTGTCACTATCCATGTGACCTTGAGCAAATCGCTTAACCTCTCCAGCCCCATGATCCTACCACAAAGACACTTCAGCTCACAAAGGTACAGCAACTCTCCCAAGGTCGCATGGCTAACTTATAAGTGGAAGAGGAGAAACTAGAACCAGGTCTTCTCACTCCCAGTCTAACATTCTTTCTACCAGACTCTGCTTAGTTGAACTTAATGCAAAGATACACACTCATGAAAAACTTCAACATTTCAATGAATTTGTGATCTTAGTGATATGGGCATTCCTTTCAATGATGCAGATCCCCTACGTGTGGCTGCCCACCCTGTGCAGTCCTGATCCATATTGCTCATAAATTCTCCTCAATTCTACCCAAAGTACTGGCAGCTTAGGTCTCCTGATATTATCTAAACACTATGGAGCACACAAGCTGTCCATCAAGGACTCTTCACTCTATGTGACCCACTTATCTATTTTCTAATCATGTATGTATCCCTCTTAAGAGGCAGCACTGGCCTCAGTAAAGAGAAAGTCAACTCATAGCTAAGGAGAACTATCTCTGACATGCTAACCATTTATGACCCTGTACATGCCACTTAGTCTCTCATTGTTGTGTCAGTTCTCTTGGTTTATTAAATTACAGAGCTAAGTTGGATTTGCATTGATAGAGGCATACAGGACTGATAGAGGCATACATACATACATTCATGTATTCTGTGTCAATGCACATATATGCATGTGCATTGTCTATATGTATGTATAGATAGATGAAAAGATAGCCACTTCTATGTAATTCATCGTTAGCAGAATTAATCTGTAACCTTCACACATCTACCATGTACCTTTTTATTGTCCATTGGGTAACCAATGAAAAACATCTATATTTATCTTAAAAATATATCTCTTCTAATCAATGATTTTTGGATATTTTGGAGTCAAAGGATCTAGGTTTTCTCTCTAGGTTTTAGTTTCCATCTCTGAAAAATGAGATTAGACTAGATGAATTCCTTAGGCCCTTTCTAGCTGTCTGAATCATGCGTATAAGCACTGAACCAAGCAATTATGGTACCTTGACACAGAGGCTTTTGCATCTTGTCTCCTGCTTTGCTTTGAAGCTAGAACAAAAAAGAGGAAATTCTAATGATAATGCAGGGGGACCCTGAAGCACAAGAAAAAAATAACAATAAACCTTAACAGCACCGTCCCTTATCTCTACAGCAAACATTTGGCTGCCATTTTCCCCTTTGAAGACATATGTCACAACCGTGGCATTGCTATTGGGGCATTTAAGGCTGAAATCCCTCCGTGTGATTGATATAAACAATGCATCAGAATCAGGGTCTTTGAGCTGGAAGAGACCTAAGAGGAACTTGGGGATTTTGTTTTCCTGGTTGCCCATCTTTTGGCTCTCCTGCTTGTCCATGTCCTTCCTCAAATGTGACTCCCAAAATTTAACATAGTACTCCACTTGTGGACTGACCAAGGGATAATATATTCTTCAATGCAGCTACAGTGGTACATTCTGTGAAATAGTGAAATGCATGTATTTGAAGAAAATTCTTGTTTCTGTCAACATTTGGAAAAGATGGCTCAGGTTGAAAAAAAATTTTGAGAATTGAACATTTAACATGGAAAAGTACAGAGTTTAATCACTTATGTTTTCTCTGAAGAAAGTAGTGTGGGAAGCAGAAATATCTTTATTCATGATCTTTCTACAGTTGGCAATGCCTATTATGGTAATAGGAGAATTGTTTGTGACACTAACAGGGCTCCAGATTTATGAATTTTAAAACCTTTCACTGATTTCTTGCCACATTGGCATATTAAATATCTATATGTGTAGATGAGAGGCTGGACAACATTGCGGATAAAGTGCTAACCTTTGAATCAGGAAGATTTGAATTCAATCCCTACCTCTGACACCTAGCTACGTGATCACAGGCAGGTGACTTCAGCTCTGTGAAGTAACTCTCAGAAGCTTTATCTACTAATTGGCTTCCTCTGATCTGTGGGTAGGGCCCAGTTCTCACTCTGGTGAAACCACAGATCTTTTATAATTATATGTGTACCCTGAGTACTGTTGCCCCAAGTGATGCGACTTCACAATTTTGTGGCTGCTTGTATTGATGATAACATCGGTACATTACAAACAGCCACAAAATCGCACTGTGGTGGCATTTGGGCAATTATTTGAGAAATAAATCCAGTGACTGGACAGAATTCAAGCTAGAGTTTGAACTTCACCAGTGCAAATTGGACCAAGAGTCTAAGGACCTGAGTTTGAATCCTGGATGTGCTAACAACCATGTGACATTGGGCAAGTCATTTCATTTCTTTGGGCTTCAGTTTCTCCATCTACAAAGTGAGGCAGCTGGACTAGATCATCCTCTAAGGTCACCGGCTCTAAATCCTATGAGTGCATGAATAGTTTTTTCATGTATAAAACGAATATCAAACTTACCAACTTTGTGACCTTGTACAAGTGACCTCTACAAGCTAGGCTTCAATTTCTTCCTATACGAAATAATGGAATTCAACAGGATAATCTCTAAGGTCCATCCCAGCTCTAAACGCTGACTTGGTTCTTTATCCTGTGCCTTATATAGGGTTTTTAATAAATACAGTGCTCCTAGGAGAAGAAAGCAGGTCACAGCAGATGGAGTTAAGAAGTTAGTTGGATGTAGGAAGTCCTAAAGGTAAATTGGTAAATGTTTAACAATATCCTCGATGAGGGGCAGTTAGGTAGCACAGTGGATAGAGTGCCAGGCCTGGAGTCAGAAGAACCTGAGTTCAAATCTGGCCTCAAACACTTACTAGCTGTGTGATCCTGGGCAAGTCATTTAATCCCAATTGCCTTCCAAAAAAATAAAATAAAATGGCCTCTCTGAAAATATATGACATAATTTCAAGCTCAGTCATCATTAGTAACATTTCCTCCATCACTTTCTTAGGTTTAAACAACCAACAAAACAATAAATCAATCCCCGATTTATAGCATTTGCTGCTTTCTGGGATAGAAATGCTCACAATGAAAATTTAACAATCAGCTCTCACAGGCCAGTTTATGAGCTGGCTCCAGCACACTCCTGGGGAAACCTGAGGTCAAATTTCATCTCTTGCCTACTCTATGATGAAGAACAAGTTATTTAAATTCTTCTCTCACCCTATAAATTGCTGATAAGTTTCAGTCTTTATCTGTGGAAGGAATTTCACCATCAGAAATTTCCTTACCAATGCAATCGCAGGTTTAGACACACACACACACACACACACACACACAACCAAGAACCATGGCCAGAAACAACTATCCCTTTCCCTGCTTTCAATGATGTGCCCAGGCAACCGAACAAATAAAGCTTCTCCTCCAATTTCAGGCTAAATCCCCATTGTATAAACACCTCAAAGGAAGAGTCAGTCAAGCCAGCGTTGAGAGCTAATTGATTCAATTATCTCAAACTAAGGGAATTGCCAACTACGTTTATAACTTTATTTCTCACAGATTGGCAGAGATGAATGTTGAGATGTGTGTTAGATAAAATGAATGCAGTGGAATTCCTATAAATAGTATATAAGCTGTGATCATTAAATCTAAGATCTTCACTTACTTGGAAAGTCACAGATAAGTTTATAATTCTGTAGAGCTGTAAGGTTTACAAAGTGCTTTCCCCAAAACAAACCTGTGAGGCAGCTATCAGAAGTATTATCACTTCCAATTTACAGATGGTGAAACTGAGACTCAGTGATGTAAAATGACTTGCAGCTTGCCCATGGTCACACAGCTAGTTAACTAATGAAGTCAGAGTTTGAATCCATGACTAATGATTCCTAACGTGCCATACTTTGTAGTAGTAAGAGTGATTTAGGAGATAACCAAATTATTCAACTTTATACTCAATTATTAATGACTAAATTGCTGGTTTTAACTCCAAATTTCTTTTCCTCTTGTTAACAAATAGAACAATTGCTGTTGTTTATGGTAAGAGGGATTTTCAAATCATCTGATCTCTCTCCACTTTCTATGACAAGAAAAATATTAATGGTTCTTTCAAAGGACCTCTGATAACAGGCAAGGGGTGTAGAAAGACATTCAGTTATTCTTAAACATAGTCAAAAACTTTTTTAGGGTGTCAACCTAGCTTACTGGCCAAAAGCTTTCCATAATTTGGCCCATTGGAGGAAGCAAGAAGGAAGCCAATTTGCTGACAGAACCTGGATGTGTAACCTTTAGGAAAAAAATAACTTTACCATTAAAGTTTGGCATTACTGATGCTAGATCATCTCAGAGAACAAAACACAGTTCTAAGAAAAATTACCATCAAAATAGACCTTATTTACATCCCAAGCTGCTATTCTCTTGATGAAACTTCTTATTTATGCAAGGCTGAATCTACTTGTGGCTAAAATGGTGTTGAGACCCTCCACATTCCCTTTCCCTGAGCAGGACATTCAAGGAAAGGCAAAGCAGGGATTCATTAGACTAGAATCATATGAGTCAAAGACTTTTCCAAAGAGAAGAAATCTCCAGGTATAAAGAGAAAGAACTCTACTTCTCCATGGTTTATGAGACCAAGAAAAGTACACTTTCAAGGTTATATTGCAAGGCTGATTGAAACAAATGGAAAGGCCTGATGACTAATGGTGAGTATCCAAGGATAAAAAAGAACAGGGCCACATTGGAATCACCTTTTCTCTAAATCAGCGATCTCCAAACATTATTTATCTCAAAGCTCTCTCAGTAATTTTTTATCCTTGTTAGGCATTCTAGAGATAGTGGAGGGAGGCAAAGAATTTCCCAATGGCACCAACAAAGCTGTTTCTGTGCATACCCGATTACAGATTATAATTTCTCTGAGGGGCCAACTTTAGGCTTAGAACAAAGATTCTTAATGTGGGATCTATGGAAGATATTTTATTAAAAATGTTTTGATAACTATATTTCAATATAATTGGTTTCCTTTGTAATCCTATTATTCAATTTTTTGCATTTAAAAATTCTAATCTGAGAAGGGATCTCTGTGTCACCAGACTGCCAGGGGAGTACATGCCATACAAAAAAGGGTTTAGAACCCTTAGTTTGGAAGAAGGAAAGTTGAGAGATTGCACAGCAGAAAAGGTAAAGTGGGGAAATGTTGAGCATAGATATAATTGTGTTGAAAACAAGCCCTACATTGGGTGTTGTGAAAAGGAGGGGATATAACTCATATTCCCATTCACTGAGTAGTTGATCACACAACACTGGAGATCATGCAAAGGCCCCCACTTTAAAGACTACTGCTCTAAGTTACCCCTGTCACAGAGTGCCAATGGTGGGCAATTTTAAAAAGGTTACTTTGATCTGGAACTATTCAAATCTCATTTATGTTTAAGGCTGCCTAGGCATTCTTTCCAAAATGAGCCAACCTTTGCAAAAGCAAGAAGAGGTCAGCAGAAAAGTTCACCTGAGGTCTCTACCAAAAATGGCTTCCCTTCAACTAATCCCTAGGAAAGCAATGAGATGGGCTCTTGAGAGCTGATGTGTCTACCAGGCATCAGAAAAGCCCATATCCTCGGTCTGACTTCATAACCACGGTATTAAAACCAGCTAGCAACAAAGGGGATCCAACCGATCCTTCCCGCTGAGTCACTTATTGCCACTTTGCCAGAATTTCAATCTGGCCTTCATTATCAGAGACCTACCTGGGCTAGCCAGACACTCCCCAGATTAGACAGGATGATGAGAAAGGACAAGGACCGTCACTACTGGATTAATCATCCCAAAACCAAAGGCACCAAAGAAAGACAGAGCTATTTCTATTAGAGAAACATGCCACCCTGTAGATCCCAGGAAAATCTGACACAATAGCAATACAATCACTCAGAAGCAGAATATACCTTTGAAAAGTCATTGAGTCTTTCCTTCTCCGTTATTTGTCTTCCCTCCAAAATTACTGCTCAATGGCTCCAGGCAAGACATTGGTCTCTATTATTACCCTCTATTATGACTATAAGCTCCTTGATGGCAGGGACTATCTTTTGCCTCTTTTTGTACACCCAGTGCTTAGCACAGTGCCTGGCACATGTTTAATAAATGTTTATTGATTGATTGTCTCCCCTATCTTGGATATAATTAAATTTAAATGGAGAATTTAGATATTTCTCTTTCCCTAAAATATTCTTACTTCTTAGAACAGCATCATGAATAAACAGTGGAACTTTATTTTTACCCAAAACTTCTTACTTTCAAGAGAATCAGGTAAATGGAAATTGGACAAAGGATAAGGTCATTTCAGAAAAAGTAAATTAAGTTCCAATGAAAAGGAGTAAAGAAGGAGAAAAAAAGTTAAATGGATACATCTCGGTAAGATATGTCCAGGACTGAAAATACCCAAGCATTTGGTATCTTGAATTCCAAAATAATAAAACAGGAAACAAGTATTAATTCCAAAACATAGGATCATGGATTTAGAGTGAAGAGGAGCCTCAGAGATCATCTAGTCTAGTGGGGGAAATTGAGGCCTAGAAGAGGTAAAGTAACTTGCCTAAGGTCATACAGGTAGTAAGTGGCAAAGCCAGGATTCAAAGCCACATCCTCTGATTCTGAATCCAGGGCACAGTCTTTCAGCAAAACATTCCACTCATAATTTAAAAATA
This sequence comes from Trichosurus vulpecula, assembly GCF_011100635.1. Taxonomy (NCBI): domain Eukaryota; kingdom Metazoa; phylum Chordata; class Mammalia; order Diprotodontia; family Phalangeridae; genus Trichosurus; species Trichosurus vulpecula. The sequence goes on from NC_050581.1 coordinate 84,718,381, forward strand.
CTTCAACTTTCTCATATCTTATTACTTTCCATTTGTTGCTAACATGTACCCCACTTAATATTCCTTTTCTTTTCATTCTATTTAAATCCCTCCTTTTACTCTCCCCTGTGCCTCCTTCCTAGAGAAATAAATTCTCCCTATCATCTTTCTCTGAGAACTCCCCTTTGAATCACAGAGTTAGAGGGCACCTCAAAAGTCATCTAGTACAATTTCTACTCAAAGCATGCTTCCAGTATAACATTCCTAGAAAATGATTAAGTGGAAGAGAAAAAACAGCTAATTAAAAAGATGGTGCCTGAAAATAGGATTTGGATTTCTGGACCATAACCTCAAATACTGTAACTATGAGCCCTTGGCCAGGGACAGAGTACTCCTAAGGAGGACTGGTTAAAATATATTTGCCTTTAATCACAATTGCAGAAGGATGAAAGATGAAGCATTCTATTTATCCCCTTCTCTCCCTTGAAGAGAGGTGATAGATTCAAAATGCTGAATAAGCCACACATTTTTGGACAAGGCCAATAAGGGAATTTGCTTTGCTTGACTATGCATATTTGTTCCTAGGGTGTTGTTTTCTTTTTTGTTTTTAAATTAAGGAGGAAGAATGGAAAGAAAAAAATGCTTGTATTTTAAAACAGAAATAAACTTGAAGTATATACATATATGTGTTATTCTAATATGATCTAGAAGGTTTCAAATTGAGAAGACAAGGAGAAGGAAGAAAACCATATATGACGGACAATCAATACACCAGAAAGTAACAGGTACAACATAACACAATATCAGTAAAGAAGACCAGTAACTCACAAGAAACAATATTCAAGAAGAGAGTCATTAATAAAACCCAAGGACTCATATATCTATCCATAAATACACAAATTATGGGTAATGAACAAAGGTAACTAGATCCCCTAAGAATTCAAGGAAGTAGATTCAAACTCAGCTTTGGTGAAACAGGGGATTCATTAAAATAGCGCTCTAAATAGCAGCTAGTGGTGCAGTGAGTAGAATACCAGCCCTGGAATCAGGAGGACCTGAGTTCAAATTCAGCCTCAGACACTTGACACACTTACTAGCTGCCTACCCCCCTCCAAAAAAATAGCTCTCTAAGGTTACACTTTATTCAAAAGAAACAAAATGTGAATTATGTGAGAAAATTATGGAACTGGAATGGGGAAGTATGGGAGAGAGTATTTGAGTTAGGATCAATGGCAAGAGAAACAAAAGTCATTTGTCGATTGACAGGTGTATCAGGAGGGCCGAGTTTATAATCTCAAAGAGGATCATAAACATGTCTGAAAGGTTCGGAATCGCCGGATAGAAGAAACTCTCAAAGTAGAAGGCAGAAGAATCAAAACATTTATTTAGGCTCAACAGTAACCAACCCATGAACCAGCAACCCCATTTTGATATGTTGGTCATAATCTTCCAGGCCCAATAAGTACGCCTTGAAAGAGTAACCAGGAGGCTACAGAGAAACATGATTGCGTAAAGCAAAATCATGTTTCCCCCTTGATGGTAATAAGATTACCCACTGGACTGAAGTCTTTGTTCAGCTTCCTCCCGTAGATCAGCTCTGCTGCTGGCAGCTCCTGCCTCAGCTGTGTCTGTTTCTGAAACTGAAGCTGCAACTGTAACTGACGATGTAACTGTCGTAACTGCCTCTGGCTCCAACCGGAAAAGGAAAGAGAGAATCTTCAAGCTGTCCTCTCCCCTCTTATAGGGTTTCTGACATCATCAAGCTCCGCCCAAATGACCAGGGCTGATTGGTTCTTGAGTTGGCTCCTCCCCCTAGGGTAGACCAGGTTCTGGAGCTAACACCTCCCCTCAGCCAGCCCCATGACTCCCCACACAGGAAGCCGTCTGCCTCCCGGCATGCTCCCCAGGCCTCCTGCCCCGGAAGAGCAAGCCACAGTGTCCAGAGGCTCAATGAGGCAAGCTGAGCCATTCAAAGAAAACAAAAGCCATTATGGCTACATTCCACCCCTTGTTATAGGATACATAATCTAATCAGCCATGTATCCTAGAACATACATTGTGATTCAATTACAAAGGAAACTAAAACATATCATTCATTATAAAGCAAAACATATCATTTGGTGACATTCCTAAACATTGGTTTAACGATTCAAATGCGATCCACCCCTAGGTCCCAGCAAGATAATCTCTTCAATCAATCATCCCCAAAATAATTATTAATAATTCAAATGTCCACCCCTAAATCCTTGTATCCATTACATAGGATCAATAATATCATAACAATAAAACAACACAGCAAGGATAACACAAAATAAGTAAACAGAACACTATCATCATTTCCACCCCCCTTGAACGATTGGGGCTCAAAATCTTGGGGTGAGGGGTGAAGGTCTCATTTTCCATAGCTTCTTCATGCTGAAATTGGATGTAGAGATGGCCCTGCCCCCAAAAAGTCCCATTCCAGAGGTCATTTCTTTAACGAGCTGGCAGGAATTCCAAGAATGCTACATGCTTAGGCAGTCACCGGAAAGTGCAGGGTGCTTAAGCCTGAAGGAAACAAAACTAGCAACAAGGTTAGTCAAAACAAAGGACAAAAAGAATAGATAAGTATGGACTATAATTCTTCAAATAAAATCATCTCAAGTTTGGTTGAGATTTCAATTATGCAAAGATCCAACATCAGAGCCAAACTCAGGTGGGAAATGTTTCTTTTCAAAAGGAACATAATGAGGAAGCCAAGAGGATCCCACCCTAGATATAGACTAAGATTGTCCTCCCAGCCTTTCCCCAAATGTACAAGTTTTCATCCGTTAATCACACAAGGTCACCTTCAGTCTGAGTGGCTTGTAGGCTTGCAGGAGCAGTTCTTATTTCCCTATTTCTCGTGTTATCAAGTCCTCTATACATTCTGTATAATTCATTGGTTGGAATTCCGTCTATCATTTCAAAACCTACCCCTGCTCTCAATAAAGTAGTAAACATTTCTTTCCTTGTTACTCTCCTTTGGCGCCAAGTTTGCTGGTTATTCACCCTTCTCTCTCGAGGAGATCTATCCCTTCCCCAGTCACCTAAGTCATATAACTGTAAAATCTTATTTATCACTGTTGTAAGACGGCTCCCTACTTCTCCAAGCAATAAATTCAAAATTAGTTGTTTATAAGCAGGGGGAGCTGTCCTAATTATTAAATTCCTATGAGACAGTCCCATTGGATCATTGTAATATTTGTCTGCAGTTCCTATCATAATGGCAGTCTTCATTACCTCCTCCTTTAGTCTCATGATACAATCTCTAAGTGAATACCAGGGTCTGTGCTCAGTGGGCCACATAGAATCAGTATCATATCTCTTATTGCATCCCACAGCGGCTAATGCCAACAGAGTAGTCCTGCTATCACCATCTCCTTGCTGATGATGTTCCCTAAAAGCTTGTTGAACTAGAGGATCATGGCTGATACCTATGAATCTCATGCAGTCTGTCCCATCTACTGATATTCCACCGGCCCCTTGATCACTGAGTCTTACCATCCAAGATATCAATGGTTCTCCTATTCTTTGGCTGAATCTACTCAAAATATCTGTGACCTCTTGCGGTGAGAAATCTTCCTGAATTTCCCTTGTAACTGAATCTTCACCTCGGGTTTCTGTCTTCCTCCTTTGTATGGGTCGAGCCCTTGTCTGATCATTTAACCATCTCCTATTCTCTGTGTGTGGCACATCCTGAACCCCAGTAGTGTTTTGTGCCTCAGCCCCTAACATTGTCTCATTCTCTCCCCACTCACTTCCTCTGCCACCATGGCTAGGACGAAGCAGGCAGTCAGGCTCTTTCTGGGCTGGGTTGAAATGCACTCTGGGCTTTTTTGGTCTCCTGTTGCTCTTAGCCACATTAATAGAAAAGTTCTCATTTGAGTCAGTTTGGTCTTCTGCTATCTGAGATTTCCCTTCTTCCTGTGGGGTAGGAGTGCCCCCATGTCTTTCACTTAATCTCAATCTTTCGTATACTAGCCGGTAGGCTGATAACACTATCCAGCTTTGCCTAGATAGTGATGCCCCTGACTGAATCCCAACTTCTCGTAAACACTTTTCCAAATCCCTAGGATCTCCTCTCCGTAGCCTTGGTTCCCAGTTTTCACAGGGTCCAGCTTTTTTAGCCAATTCTTTTGCTAGGGAGGAATAAAATGGATCCTCCCATCCTGGGATATTTATCTCCTCCTCTGGAATTGTTCTGCTTCTAAATAGAGATCTTATACCTAGCGATCCTGTTCGTGACGCCAAATGTATCAGGAGGGCCGAGTTTATAATCTCAAAGAGGATCATAAACATGTCTGAAAGGTTCGGAATCGCCGGATAGAAGAAACTCTCAAAGTAGAAGGCAGAAGAATCAAAACATTTATTTAGGCTCAACAGTAACCAACCCATGAACCAGCAACCCCATTTTGATATGTTGGTCATAATCTTCCAGGCCCAATAAGTACGCCTTGAAAGAGTAACCAGGAGGCTACAGAGAAACATGATTGCGTAAAGCAAAATCATGTTTCCCCCTTGATGGTAATAAGATTACCCACTGGACTGAAGTCTTTGTTCAGCTTCCTCCCGTAGATCAGCTCTGCTGCTGGCAGCTCCTGCCTCAGCTGTGTCTGTTTCTGAAACTGAAGCTGCAACTGTAACTGACGATGTAACTGTCGTAACTGCCTCTGGCTCCAACCGGAAAAGGAAAGAGAGAATCTTCAAGCTGTCCTCTCCCCTCTTATAGGGTTTCTGACATCATCAAGCTCCGCCCAAATGACCAGGGCTGATTGGTTCTTGAGTTGGCTCCTCCCCCTAGGGTAGACCAGGTTCTGGAGCTAACACCTCCCCTCAGCCAGCCCCATGACTCCCCACACAGGAAGCCGTCTGCCTCCCGGCATGCTCCCCAGGCCTCCTGCCCCGGAAGAGCAAGCCACAGTGTCCAGAGGCTCAATGAGGCAAGCTGAGCCATTCAAAGAAAACAAAAGCCATTATGGCTACAACAGGACACCTTGAAAGACCACTGAGAGGGTTCCTGCCAAAGAAGACATCATAAACATGCAACAGAGGCAAAGTCTAATGACATTGGGAGTGGGTGACATAGATCATAGATTAAAAGTTGGAAAGAATCTTAGAGTTGTGTTGGCAACTGAGAAACTGAGGTCTCCAGGAGGTTAAATGATTGTTCAAGGCCACACAGTAAGTGGCAGAGCCAGGATTTAAATTCAGGTCCGAACCCAGCACCCTCTTCACTGTACCACATTTCCAGACTAATATCAGGACAGAGAATCAAACTTTGTCTTAACAATTTTATCTTCCCAAAAGTGAAGGAACAAGGGCAACTTCATTCTCTTCTGGATCTGATTTTGACTAAAAAGGACAATCATACGATAATAATAGCAATACCTGCAATACCACCACTAGGTCTGTTTCCAAAGATGATTAGGGACAAAGGTAAAGAACTGATGTGTTCCAAAATATTTGTAGCAGCTCTCTTTGTGGTGGCAAAGAACGGGAAATTTCAGGGATGCCTGTCAATTGAGGAATAGCTAAACAAGTTGTGTTGTATGATTGTGATGAAATACTACTGTGCTATAAGAAATGGTGAGCTCACTGATTTTAGGGAAAAAAAAACATTGGATATACTGTACGAAGTAATGAAGAGTGAAATGAGAAAAACCAAGAGAACACTGTACATGGTAAAAGCAGTATTGTTTTAAGAACAACTTTGAGCAAATTAAGTCATTTTGACTATTGTAAATACTCAAATTAACTACAAATGACATATGATGGAAGACACTATCTGCATCCAGAGAAAGAGCTGATAAGTAGAAGTATGTATAGAATGATTTTACATATATATGCATATGTGTGTCTAATGCTAGCCATCTAGAGTGGGGGGAGAGAAAAAAGAAAAAAAGAAATTCATATGATAACTTTATTATATATTTAAAAGGAATAGTAAGTTATATATAATAGATTCACAGTTTCATGTGCAATTATCTTTCTTATTATACTATGCTATGGAAATGCTTGTTTTATTCCATACATTAAAAATTAAATAAATAAAAAATTTTAAGAATAAAAGCAACTAAAATATTTTTTAAAAGAGAGCAAGTGAAGGTAGTGCTTTAGGGGGCACCTACTTTTCTTCTTTGTTACACTCAAATGTGGTCACATTTAAGACTGGAGATTTGTTTTAATTGTCTAATTTTCATCACACCATATGAAGAAAAACAAAAGATTTAAAATTGTTTTGAAATATAAAAAAAAAACCCATAGAATCTTAGGGTTGGAATGGACTTTGTAAGCCATCCAATATAACCAACATTTGAAGGACAATCCCTTTGACAACATTGCCCACAAAACTTGGCAGAAAATGACCACAACATCCAACAAATCATGACTAAAAAGGAGGGTGAAGCTGCACCCCGGAGCACTTTTGAAAAGAGTCCTCTCTGACAGATAGACAGATAGAGAGGCATGGTGGGGTAATGGAATCTCTAAGACCTGGATTTGGACCCTGCCTACGAGAACTACTAGCTGTGTGAACTTGGACAAGTCATTTAAACTCTTTGAGCCTCATTTTTCTCATCTGCAAAATGGAGACAATAATATCTATAGTTAATGCTACTTCACTGGATTGCTGTGAGACTTAAATGAAATATTTATAAAATTCTTTGTCAACTTTAAAGTATTATATAAATGAGAATTTTTATCATCCCATGGCCTAAAAGTCTACAAGAGAAGTCAGCACAAAAGGGATAAGGAATCGCCAGAGAAGTCTATGGCCCCACTCTCCTAGGTCTGGCTCCTGTTATACACTGCTAGTACTAAGGCTTAACTGCACTCAGTTATAGTTAGAATTGCCTGCTGAGACTCTCTCACAAGCTTGCTGATGTGGCATGGTTATAATTCTACCTTCCTAGTCCTAAGAGTTTCTATATTTCATGTGCTGAAGAGTGATTAGAATAGGCTTCTCCTCTTCAGAGAACTCCCTTTGCTCCTGGTCTATGTTCTTTGACCCCATCCCAACACCATCATCTTGGCAGCTGGCACAGCAGGCCCTTTGTCTGAAAACCCTACATACATGTGAGCCCCCAGCAGTTCTGGGCCTTCATCCAGAGCACATACCTTATTGCAGGTCAGCCCACCACTGCCCTACATGCTGCCCCAAGGAATACGCAAAGCCATATGCAACGCAATCCTTGAATGAGCTGCTGTCCATCTATCCATGCCTTCCCATCCTATGTTTGTCTGTATCAATAAACCATTTTGACCCATCCTAGAGATGCTGCATGCCATTTACCTTAATTGTACCCCAATTTCTGTGACATGCAAGAAGCTCTCCACAACAACATTCTGAAGAAACAAAGAAAAATTATGATGAAGGAGAAAGGGGAAGCTATCTAAAGTCATGGAGAATTATCCACCAAATTAGACTTATAAATGACGAATATAGAAGATAGAAGCAAGACTAAGTAATAGGAAATTAATGTCTAAGTGTGTCATGGTCCCATTAGCAATAATGTCAGGAGCATTGAGCCTCAGAATGAGCTGTCTGGTGAAGGGTCCTAAGAACAAAACAAACAACAAAAACCAGCAAACAATGAGCATTAGTTGTATTGGAGAAAAGGGTAATACCACAGTGTTGGCAGTAGATGGTTACAATCACAACAGACAATAGAGGGAAAGCAAAACTGATCAACTCATATTTTCCTTCTGTGTTCTCTGCCAGGAAAATCATCTTTGAACTAGAGAGGACAGAACAAAAATGACCAATTCGGGACGGGGTTGAAATGAAGAATAATCATACTAAAGATCATAGAGAATAGAACTACCATAGAATTAGAAATGGGTAACTGTATATCCATTTATTCACAAATGAGTTACATGTACTATGACACTAATATATTATGTCCATCACAAACCAGTCACAAAATAGACATTTTAAAGGATGTGATAAAGATTAAGAATTTTGAAATATCCTTATTTTATATATTGATGATACAAAATCTTTTTTACTCTATTATTAGCAACGATATTTTAGCAAGAGCAATGTTATTGAATATACCTCATTGTGTTTTAAAAATCTTGGTCTAACACTTTGATATTCAGTTCAAAAGTTTGTTCTAAGTTCAGTTTATTTTAATAGTGACTTTAAATTGATGTCGTAGCTGAAAACATACCCTCACAAAAATAACAGATAGCAATGGTGCATCCCTGTCTGTGTGTTATTAAGTTATAATACTCATTTTTTTAAAATCTCATACACCAATTATACAGAACTTTTTGTTGAAATTTGGCTGGCAAATTTACATCTTCCCTGATGTCAATCAATCATCCTTACAAACTAATTGAAAGGCATTGTATTTTGATATTTTTTTAAAAGTGAGTTCAAAAACACAGTGAAACTCTTCACTCAAAAGATATTTAAACAGGTTAGAAAATCTATTACCAAGTTTGTAAAATGTGAAGGTAAGAGAATTTGTATAGGTTGGCATACATATCGTTTTTGACAACAAAGAAACTTAGTTTTTAAATGTCTTGCTAGTAAGAATGGCTTCCTACCACCATTTGTTTACATCTCAGGACATGATGTACACTTAGGGCAAGGTTCATCATTAACAATGGAGGAATCCATGTCAGATAATCTTGACCATTTCAAATCACTTTGCCTGACTACTTGTCAGATCTAATTAGATCATCATTTTTCCAACTCAATGTGGTCGAAAAAGAATTTGTACTAGGAGTAGTAAAATGGTCAGCTCTGATCTTTTCTGGCTGCATTATTAATACTATCCTCAATACACAGTTTCTCTGAAGGAATCTTTTTAAGCTACATGTCCATTTTGTGAGGGTTAGTGTAGTTCAAACTACATAACATGATCTGTAAATCCAATTAACTTGATATCTATAACCACAATATATTATAATATGCTGAAAGCCAAGGAACAAGCGAAGATGTCCCTGTGAATACCTCTGCACAGTGGAAATCCCACTCTTCTCTCAAGACACCCTATATATGATATAAGGACGAAGGGAGTCTGCCAGTGTCAGTCCATATAGTGAATATTAAAGCCTCTCCATTTCTTTTTCTTTTAGATAAAAATAAATTTGAATGGAAATTCTAATATTTTCCTTCCGCCTTCCATTGTATCAGCTTGTTTAGCCCCCGGGGTAAACACAGCCCACTTTGGAGAATGCTACATTAGAGCATCAATGAACACCAACCTCCTGGGCTGGCACAATACCGATAACTGATGGTCCAAATCAAGGACACCTAGAATTGCTTTTGTATGTCAGGGCTCTCTGCCTCTCTCCTTTTTGGTAGATCCCTCCTCCCACTCCATGACCTCTCTCAGACATTGGTCTCTCTTTGCTTTCAGTGAGCCAGAATTCAATGCTGAATTGGTCTTGTTACCTGCCCTCGCCAGGCATTGTTGAATTTTGCTCTCTCCCTGGAGAGAGCTTTCCATCTTCTTCTGCCACTGTGGCAGCCATTCCCATTGTCTGTCTATGCCATCCACTTCTTCCCTGTAGTACTGGTCTTGCCTCACCATTATCATCACATTTGTTTGCTCTCTTCCACAAGAAAGTGCTATGACCCCTTTTGAGATAATCAGGGCCCACATCCCTCTGGACTATCTGAAATATTTCTGCTATTTTCATTCAGGTTCCACAGCCCTGACATCCATTGAAAAAAAGGGGTCTTATTAAATGGCCATAAAGTCTTCTCAACATGCCCACCTCCACTGAAGGTTCCCATATCTATCACCATTCAAGTTAGGGTGACTTGATTGCATGCATCATTCACCTGTCCCCTTCCTCTGGGCCCAAGCATTGTGGCCCTGTTCTAGGATCCCATCCTCGTTGCCAAATGTAATATGAAGGCAGAATTTATAATTTCAAAGAGGATAATATATATGTCTGAAAGGTTCGGAACCGCAGGATATAAGGAATTCTCAAAGTAGGAGGCAGAAGAATCAAAGCATATATTTAAGCTCCACAGTAACAAACCCACAAACCAGCATCCCCATTTTGATATTTTGATCAAAAGCTTCCAGGCCCAATAAGTCCGCCTCACAAGAGTAACCAGGAGGCCACAGAGAAGCATGATGGTATAAAGCAAAATCATATACATGCTTCCCCTCTATGGTAAAAAGATTACCCACTGGCCTCAAGTCCTTGTTCAGCACTCCTCAATCCACACGTAGGTCAGCTCTGCTACCGGCAGCTCCTGCTTCAGCTTCGGCTGTAGCAGCCTCTGGCTCCAACAGAAGCTGTTTCTAACCATCCGGCTAGCAGCTTCTGCGGGGGTGTAAGGTATGCCGGGGAATGCACAGGTTCTTTCAATCTGCTTAACCCAGGAAAGCAAGGTGAAGGAGCTGACAAGCTTACTCCAATCCAACATACAGACAGCATTCAGTTAGTTCAGGGGAAAAAGCCAAACTATTCAAGGACACTTGTTGACTAAGTGCTAAGGAGCCCATTTTTGGTTACCAACACAGGCCCCCACCCAATCAACACTTCTGGCAGGTAGGAGCCACCCTGAATAAATGATAAGGACCCTTAAGGTTATATTACTAAAGTACTACTATAATCAACTGACACCTGTGTTTTAAAACATTCAGGGACTGCTTATTGTCTATAGGAGAAGTCTGAATTCCAGACACATCTACAGTTTGCCTTCTACCACATCATTCTACCTTTATTGCACCCTATTCCACTTCATGTTCTCAGTATCAGACTCTTCCACTGTTCCCCAATACTCTCATCTGTAAAATGAGTGGGTAACTGCTAGAAGGCCTTCCAGCTTCCACATCCCATGATTTCTTCAAATGTTCCCAGATCTGTTATGCTGCAATTCTGTTGGCACTAAACTCTTACTGACCTTGCTGTCCTTTGTCCTCCCTTTTCCTTTTACACTGGCTCAGTTAAATGATGTGTGCATGATTGACTCTAACTCTATATTTTATTTAGCACCCTGCTCCTGGTGGACACTAAATAAATGTCAAAAAGCAATAGCCTCTCAAATGGAGACTTTTTAGATGGGCTACTCCTAGGGAGAGTGGCACAGTGGATGGAGCACCAGGCTCCATCAGGAATCAGGAAGACTCATCATCTTCATGAGTTCAAATCTGTCCTCAGACACTTACTACCTGTGTGGCCCTGGGCAAGTCACTTAACTTTGACTCAATTTCCTCATCTGTAAAATGAGCTGGAGAAGGAAATGGCAAACCACTCCAGTTTCTTTGGCAAGAAAACCCCAAATAGAGTTATGGGGAGTTGGGCATGGCTGAAAAATGACTGACTATACTGTTAGGAAGCTTTGATGTCACTGTTTAGCATCAGCCACAGATTTTGTAAGAAATTAACTTGAAGCTGAAACACAGTCTATGGGCTTGGCACCCCTCCCCTTTCTTCCATACATACAGTAAGCATCACAAGTGTATCATAGGTTGAAGGAAGCTTAATGATATCTAGTACATCTCTGCTGTGTTGTTCAGTCATTTCCAACTCTCTGTGACCCCATTTGAGTTTTTCTTGGGAAAGATGCTGGAGTGGTTTGCCATTTACTTCTCCAGCTCATTTTACTAACAAGGAAATTGAGGCAAACAGCATTAAGTCACTTGCCTAGGGTCACACAACTAGTAAGTATCTGAGGCCACATTTGAACTCAGGTCTTTCTCACTCCAGGCCTAGTACTTCATAGAAAGAGAGATAGATCCAGAGTCATAGGACATAGGTCCGAATCCAGGTTCTGTGTCTTGCTGTGACTTCAGTGACCTCAGGCAAGACATTTACTGTGACCTCGCTGGGCCTCAGTTTCCTCTTCTCTAAAAATAGCTGAATGGACCAGGTGTACTCTGAAATCTCTTCTAGCTCTAAAGCCTAATGTATACGTTTTAATACCTCAGTGGTTCTAAGATCTCACAAATGCAGGAACTCCCTCCAGGCTATAAGTCCCAACCCAATTACATCTTCTCATCCTATGAAAGAATGTACATCTCCTGAGGCTCCACAGCTAGCCAAGGGGGCTAAGTTGAATTAGATCCAATTCTGCACATTTCATTTAATAGAACTGGTATGAAAGGCCTAGCAACTATACATGGCTATTTTTTCATAAAGTATCAGAAAAACACCAATGTTAAAAGTGGTTTTATGACTAATGTGGAAATATGTTTAATATGATTGTACATGTATAGCCTATATCAGACTGCATGCCATTTCGAGGAGGGAGGAGGAGAGTGAGGGAGGAAATTTAGAACCCAAAATCTTTTAAAAGGGAATGCTGAAAACTAAAAGTAAATAAACAAATAGATTTTTAAAATAAATGAGGCAGAAAAAATTAAATAAAAATGGTTTTTATTTTGTTGGGGTTTTTTTTGGGAGAGAAGGTTAGAAATGCAAATCAAAGCAACTCTGAAATTTTACCTCACTCCGAGCAAATTGGCCCCTCCAAAAAAGATGGAAATAGTATTGAAAAGTAGAGAAAAGATAAACACTCAGTTATACTGTTGGTGGAGTTCTGAACTGATTCAACCATATAGGGAAACAATTTAAGTGGTTAAAATATCCATACTCTTTGCCCAGAGATTCCACACCAGGAGGCATATAGCACTAAGCAGAAGAAACACTCCATAAAGACCAGAATATTTATAGCAGAACTTCTGTGGTAGCAAAATACTACAAACAAAATAGATGCCCATCATTTAGGGAATAGATAAGTAAGTTGTGGTACCAGAGTGTAATGGAATCTTACTGTGCTATAAGAAATGATGAACATGATGAATATAGAGAAGCGTGGAAAGACTTATGTGAACTGATACAAAGTAAAGTGAGCAGAGCCAACGAAATAATGCGCACAGGGACAGCAACAATGGAAATGGAAAGTACAATGACCGGAAAATAATCAAAACTTTCTGTTGTGAAACTATGAAGAACAAGCTTGACCCCAGAGATGATATCAGAAGAAACTTCCCTCTCTCACTTCTCATTTTCAGAGGTGGGTGTGGAACATTGAATATAAGATTTTTTTTGATGTGTTGATCAGTTTGGCTGATTTTTTTTCTCTTCTTTTTATTAATTTTTGTTATAAGGGATGGCTATCTGTGAGAGGGGGAAGAAAGGAATACAGGGGAAAATCTGGGTAACGTAAAACCAAAAAATAGCAATGAAAATCTATTTTCTTTTCAAATTGTGACTGTGTCCATATCCTTTGACCTAGTGAGCCCACTGCTTGACATATAACCCAAACAGATAAAAAACAAAAAGTCCTTATAAACACCAAATTACTCACGCACAGCAGCATTTTTGTAAGAGCAAAGAACAGGAAACAAAGTGCCTGTTGATAGAACAATGGCTCAACAAACTGTGCAACATGAATGTTGCATGTTACCATGCAATGTTACCATGCTGTAAGAAAGAGTACCTATGAAGTATTCAGGAAACATGACAAGACATGAGGACTATTGTCAAGTGAAATAAATGTAACCAGGAAAACAATATGAAGAATGACTGCAACAAGGTAAATGGGGGAAAAACAGCATCCAAACCTTGAATACTGATTACAGTGATTTTAATTATAATGATCAAGGGTGGATTCCAAGAAAAAGGGGAAAATTGCTCCCATCTTCCCTCCTTTGAAAAGGTGGTGAGGAACTATGAGTGTGAAATAATTCACAGACTTTCAGTCTACGGATTGCTTTGCTGAACTGATTTTTCTCCCTTTTTCTTTTTATTATTACAAGGGATGGCTCCCTGGGCAGGGGTAAGGGATAGGACATATTCAGACATGAAGAAGGCAGGAAACACGTATCAATAAAAAAATTTCAAACACTGGCCTAAAACTAAAAATACCATGGCTATTATTACTAATAGTGTTGCCTCTAGAAGTTTATTGTGCTAGAAAATATATCCAGTGATTTTACTAAATAGCTTAAGAATGAGGAAGCAGATAAGTATTTATAATATGCCAGGTACTGTGCTATAAAGGCTTTACAGATATTATGTCATTTGATCCTAACAATAACCTTGTAATACACACGCTAATATTACCCGTTTTGCAGTTGAAGAAATTGAGGCAGAATGAAGTGACTTGCACCAGGTCGTATAACTAGTAAGTGCCTGGGACCATATTTGAACTTCCTAACTCTAAGTCCATTGGTTTCTCCATTACACCAACTAGGTACATGATGCATATATAAATTTTTATATATATATATGTATATATATATATGTACATATATATTAAAAAGAGAGAGACAGACAGAGAAAGAAGGAGTCCCTTTAATAAACAGATAGATGAATATATAATTAGGAATCTAAAATGAACAAAAAACCCATAGCAACTTATTTGATACTTTTGGTCTAGATAAATGGCACACCTGTTTTAGCAGGGTGGCATTCATGTAGGAGATACATTTAATTGGTTCTAAGAATTGGACTTGTGGAAACAAGGATGTAATAATTCTTACCTAGGGCAGGGAGGTAGTGCAATAGATGGAGTGCTATGCCTGGAGTTGAGAAGACCTAACTTCAAATCCTTAGATACTTACTAGCTGTGTGACCCTGTGCAAGTCACTTAACCCTGTTTGCCTCAGTTTCCTCATCTGTAAAATGAGATGGGGAAAAGAATGGCAAACCACTCCAGTATTTTTGCCAAGAAAACCCCCAATGGGGTCACAAAGAGTCAGACATTACTGAAACAACTGAACCACAACAAAGATTTGTAAAGCCCTTTACATTCATTATCTTATTTAATCTATTCAACAACCCTAGGAACTGGTACTATTATTATCTCCATTTTACAGATGAGGAAACTGAGGCTTAGGTTGGTTAAGTGACTCAACTAGTCACAGAGTGAGTAAGTTTCTTTGGCAGGAATTGAACTTCGGGTGTTGCCGAAGTTCCAGGTCCCACATAGTAATCATTCACTGCGCCTCCTAGCTGCCCAATAGTCTGTGAATTTGTGAAGGCTGAATCAGCCCTGATGCCTGAAGTGCATTTCATTCTCATCTCCACTTTAAATGTTATATGATGATGCCTCTTATAAAACAGAACCTGACATTTATATAGCAATGTACAGACTTCACAGTAACATGTAAATGAGAGCTATTAGTGAGGCTAATAAATATCATTTTGAGTACATAATTCACTTATCAATTTACTCATCAACAATTTGGTAAATCCTATTCAAAGCACTATACCAGAAGCCAGGGGAGAAACAAAAAAAAAAACATGGCACCTGGCCTCATGGAGCTCACAATCTAGCACAGGTGGAATTCATCCCATCTGAGATTAGATTGGTGGCTCCTTATTCTGCTGAGAAGAAATGAAATTTCAGAGACAAAAAAGAATCCACTTACACCAATGAAAACCTTCTGTTTTTAAGATGACCGCAAAGATCTAAGCTTCTAATAGAAAGGTTGGACATTAAGGATACACATGCTTGTGTAAATATTTACTTAGAAATATAACAAGCAATAAGCAATTATTAAGCATTTAGCGACAGTGAAAATTAAGGAAAGAATCAATAAATTAAAGCAAGAAGACGAGGGGTCTTTTTCTTTCCATTTATTTATCATCAAGTCTCACAAAACAATCCAAATCCCACCACTTCATAAAATCATTCAGTTATTACATACACAAAAAGAAACAAGGAACCAAATATTGCTCCCCCAAAAGAAAACATGGCCAACTTGATATGAAATATTTTAAGAAGACATTTGAAAGAGAGAATCAGTTAAATGAGAAAGTTACAAGATCTTAAACTTTTGGCTTATTTAGCATTTTAAAAAATAATGACAATTTTTAACAATATGGAATGTAGGCATTATGCTTAAACAATGAAGAGAATTAAATGTTACAATTACATGGTGTAAAGTATGCTTATGGGTGAGATGAGATGTCCATTATTTTCACCTGGTTCTCTACAGATATTAAAAGTCCCATTTCTAAGCAATTCAGGCCCTTGCTAGGATTTTTCTGTAGCTTTTAACTGGTTTATACATTATGCTCAGTTTTGAAGCACATTTAGAGGATGACTGTAAAATAATAAATTAAAACTCAAGAGAAGTAGAGGATTTTTGAAGAGTATGGAAATAAACTTTATTCCAGTAATTTAATCTAGGGCTGGTAAAGAACATGGTGTAGTGAGAAGGATGTTTTCTTAAATTCAGGGAAGATGCGGGTTTTAATTCTGAATCCATCACTCACTGGTGGGATGACCTTGGGCAAGTTATTTAGCTTCACAGGACTCAGTTTCCTAATTTGTAAAATAAGAGGCTGGACTAGATCGTCTCTGTGGTCCTTTTCAGCTTGGGATCTACATATAATCTTGTGATCGATTCTATGAACTTAACTTCACTGAGGTTCAGTTTTCTCATCTGTAAAATGAGGTATTATAATACCAACTGTTCCCCATTACTCCATAACTCACGGGGTGGCTGTGAGGATCAAATGGCATAATTGATGTAAAATACTTTGCAAATCTTAAAGCCCTAGCTACCTAAATAAATGTAAGCTAATTGTGATGCTAAGTTTCAAGAAGAAGATGAATGGGTCTGGGGCAGGAGATTGGAAGGGGAAGATGTTTCTAATTTACCTCAGAAGGAATAGAATCATTAAGGGGGAAAGGAATTTGTTGTTCAATCAGTTAAAATGCTAGGAAGGAGCTCCATGTATCATAAAGGGAGGTGAAGAAGATGGTTTCCCTTTACAAGTAGTGATGCTATGCAGACATATACCTATGCATCACCTCCTGAATCGCATTCAGGAAAGGATGCCGTCCACTCCCTGAAACCCCTGCTCTGAGGGACAGGTCTGAAGAAGCCCACTGATCTGCAGCTGCTCATGTGGAGAAATGTTTGAGCTTTTGAATAATATAATAGTGGTCCAGCCATCTGTCTCAGCTTAGACTACAGTATAGGGAAGGGGATTATTTTTCCTCACTTTATAAAGGAGGGAAATCTGACTTCTAAGGAAGAACAGGACTCTAGAGATGCCATAAACCTTTGTGATTCCTATGATTTTGCACTTTTACCACAGGTGTACCTCCCTTCAAGCATATCAGATACATGAAAATCCAAATTACTACTACTTACATAATGTTTTAAAGTTCACAAAGTGCCTTCCCCACACCAACCCTGTGAGGCAGGTGGGATTAGAGCCCATGCAGCTTAGCAGAAAGAGTCTGAGACTTGGAATTAGGAGATACAGGTTCCCTCTCACCCTGACGCTGGCTGTATAACCATAGATAAGTGACTTCACCATTTCGAGTCTTAGCTTCCCCCTCTGTATAATGGGGATAAAAAATATCTGTGCTAGCTCTTTCATAAGATTACTGAGGAGAAGGCATTTGGTTCACCTAAAAGTACTAAACACATGGGACTCTGTCAATATCCTTATGCTCACTTTACAGATGAAGAAACTGGGGCTTAAATGAAGCACCTAGCTCATGGTCATGGACTTAGCAAGTACTGAAGCTGAGATTTGAACCTAATTCTAGAGTTCAAGATAGAAGGGAAGTTGGGGATCATGTAGTTCGAGCCCCACATTTGATAGAGAAATAAAGGGATAGAGATAAAGGGACTTGCTCAAAGCCAGGGACTTGGTGTCAGGGAAAGGTCATACAAGTTATACGTACTCTGATTTCAAACGTAATGCTCTTTCTACCATACTAAACATGCTGCCTCAGCATTAAAGATAAGATTCACTACAGGATTTCTCTGGAGGAACAAGCAGTCCTCTTGTGCTTAAAATATGTAAAAATTGGATTTATATTTGAAAGACATATATATATGTATACATACATATATACATATACATATATATGTTACCTAAAGAGAAGTATACCTCTACTGGAGTCTTAACCATTCTGACAATATCACTCAGAAAAGCTGCTTTTTATCAATGCCAACATCTGTCCAACCCACCACATTATCATCATGGTTTGTTCTTATTTCGTTGCTCTCTACAAAAAAAAAATTCTAAATTGACACTGAAATGTAAGCCCCAAACTCCAATCATTTTAATCAATAACTCTTACCTGGTAAAAATACACAGTACAGGATTTCATTCAAAGAGAAAGAGACAGAACAAGATGATTTGTTAGAGATAACACGAGTGCATGTACTGTTACTTTAAATAAGTTCTTCAGATTCCCCCTATTACTCTCATTGACTTTTCATTGTACAGTTAGGAACACCATAATCCACAGAGTCCTGGAAGGGGAAAAATATAAAATCACTAACAGCGCAGAATATTTACCTCCTTATTTCAAAGTTTCGGGGATTCATGAGGTCATTGATTCGAGCATTAATTCCCTCTACAGATGTCAAACATGCTCCCTGACCATGCGTAAGGCAGACTTGTGTTCCCCCTCCCTTTCAAAAAACTCCTTTCCCAATATCCTCTTTTCACTTAGCAAGGCTAGTCCTTGGTTGACTAGCACACACAGTCACTGGGCCCCTCAGACAACAGACAGCTCCACCATTGATGAAGCCTTTCTAGGGTGGTGGGATCTATAAGAGTTAGCGTTCTGCTGGCATATCCTTCAAGAAACCAGGATCACCTCCAAGTCAAAATGGGACATCAGAGGAAGGCTTTAGGATATTTGTATAGGGGGAAAATGAAATATAATTAAAGCGAATTCACTATCTGTTACGTGTAAGGGATACTCACAGGTTCCCTTTTCCTAGATCATCTCCCTCAATCTAAGACAATTTGCTTGGTTCAGAGATTCTGTGTCCAACCAAAGACTCCTGTATACGTGCAGCAGCCACATGTCGGCAATAAGAAAAGGAATACTCCTGGGGTCCTATCTATCCTTTCCCATGCCTTGTATTTTTCAGAAACAAAATAAGCAAGGAGTCTATATACTCTCAGCCCACCTGCTCCTGGAGTGTTCACTTTTCTCTCCCTACCAGTAGATCCTCAATTTGGCTGAAGATTCTAACTCAATTTGGTTCAATAAATACTTACTAAGTTCTTGATGTGTTCAAGGCACTGTTTACTAATTATTGGAAGACCAATTATTTTAGAGCTGGGGTTTTGAGGTAACCTTATTTTATTTAATTTTTTTTCTAAAAGTGTGACAAGGTACCATGTGGCAAACTCCTCCTCTCCAACCCCCCTCACTGATTATACACCAAGCACAGAGCATTATATGCCAGCTTCATGAGTTGCAACAGCATGAGTTGCAACAGCAGGCTATGGTGTAATTTGGCAAGTCTCAGTTACTTAACTTGGTAATTATAAGCTATGTTCGGTGTAACTACCTAATAGATCCCTGGATGGTTATTTTTGAAACCAAAGATGTAGTGACCCAGCATTTGTCCTTTAATCTTTCAAGTGGAACATTCTACTAAGGAAAGCTGCAGAACATGGAACTATCTTGCTGTCTCTGTACACCAGACTGATGGAAGCCATGTGCCCCATGTGGCAAACGAGGAAGTTAGCTGTGCCTTCAGTGACAGTGGGGCTACACGTTTATGAGTCAGATCAGAATTAAATATGAGGTAGTACATTAGCTATTTCACATTCCCAGCATAGCCATCAGGCTTTATTCTATTTTTTGAAATATACCAAAACTAATACAATAATTTAATGTTGATAGCAGAACAACCTGGAACTGTATGCTGTGCTTAGCAGGTGACCTTACCAGCTATTTGTTTTTAGGCAACTTATTTAATTTCTTTGGGCCTCAGTTTCTTCATTTGAAAAAAAGGGCTGATAAAATTTTTCTTTAAGGTCTCTCTAGTTAGAATGTTCTATGATTCTAGAGATCTGGCATAATGTTTTCAAAGCCATGGTCTATGATGGTTGCTAGTGGCCCTCATTTTTCTAAGCTTTAATCTACTATGGTTTGTTGTGACCTTTATAGGATCATAGATTTACACTGGCTGTTCCCCATACATGGAATGCTCTCCCTCATCTTTATACCCTGGCTTCCCTGGATTCTTTCAAGTCTCACCTGCAATCCTGCCTTCTGCAAGACTTTCTAGATCCCCCTTAATGCTAGTGCCTTTCCTCCAAGATTATCTCCAATTCATTCTGCATATTTCTCTAAATTTACTCTATTTACTATTTACTCTAAATTCAGCAGTCTTTGTGCAGCATGACTTTCTAAGTTGTGAAGGACAATAGTTTTCTGTGACCTCCACCTCTCTAAGTTACAAGTTGTGGTATTTTCTAGTGCCCTTGCTTTCCCTACTTCTCTGACACATGTTCCAGGTAGGTGGGAATGAGCTAGACACAGTACATGGAACATAAAGATAGTGAAGGAAAAACTGAAAGAAAAATTGCAGAATCCACTGTGTCAATAACAATTTTTAGCTCGAAAATTCCTTGGGAATAGCCCACATAATCTGTAGAGCAATCCCTGACCTTCAGGAAGTTTAAACCTAGAAAAAGGGGGTCCAATCTGGTCTTTCTTATGTTCTCTATTAGTAGTTTGTGTGAGTGGTAGATCAGGAATGGCAAAACTAAGGGGAGCCAATTTTCTAACTGAGCTTAATGGTGGTTTGGTATGCTTGCTTTATGTACTGTGGGTATTCAATAAATGCTTTTTTAACTATCATGAAGGTGCCAAAATGGAAGTGAGAGGATAGATTGTGCATTGAGGGCAGCTCATGCAAAGGCATTGAGCTCATAAAGGAGTTCTATACTCAAGGAAAGTAAAACCTATGCACCTAATCAAAAGGGGTGTGATTAACATATGTAGGAGAATGAGATCAGCAAGGAGCTTGAAGTAAGGTGCAACTACCATAGTGCTCCACCAAAATAACTTCACACACACTTAAAAGGATGAAAAAAAAATCACTATCATAACTATAATGTTTATTTTCTTCTGATTCAATATAGTAGTGCCTATTATGTGCAAGGCTTCCCTTGCTTGGTGTTGAGGGTACAAAGACAAATATAAAAGGAATTTACAATCTAATAAACAAACTATAACTTCTGCGCTTCTTGACACTGAAGGGCTTTTATGATACTCCAATACTAGCTTCTTTCCTATACCGTGAGATCCTTTTCCACTTTCCTCCACAGCTCCTCTTCCTCCTCATCCCTTTAAATGTGGGTGGACCCCAAGGTTCCATCCAAAGTCACCTTTTTTCTCTCTCTGCAATCTCTCCATTGACAACCTAATCAATAACTCCTGGGACTTTAGTTAACTTCTCTATACATATGATTCCAAAATTAGTATTTCCAAACTCAACCTTTCTTCCAAGCTCCATTTCCATGCCTTCAATTTCCTGGATATTTCACTAGTTTATCAAAGTCAATTTGTTTAAAACTAAAATAATTATATTCCCTATAAAACTGCCATTCTCTTGATTTCCCTATTTCCATTCCAGGTTTAGAACTCAAAATCAAGTTAGAGAAGTAATCATATTTTTGCATAATAGTTCAAGAATATTAACCAATTTTGGAGTACAAGGAGTTGTCAAGGTGGAGAATTATGAGGCCAGTAAACTCCTGAACAAATTTCTACTTCAGAGGGCTTTACTGAAATTAAGGACATTATTCTTGATATTAATCTTCTCCAATCTTAGCAGAGGGGGGAGAGGGGAGGGAACAGGGGTGAAAGGAAGAAGCATTTATAAAACATCTACTATGTTCCAGTACTGTGCTAATCGCTTAACAAATTTTATCTCATTTGATCCTCAGAACAACAATGTGAGGTAAGTGCTATTATTATCCCCATTTTCCAGTTGAGGAAACTGAGGCAGACTAAGTGATTGCTGGAGTTAAACTGAGGTTTTCCTGACTCTAGGTCAAGTTCTCCCTCCCCTGTGCTACCTAGCTACTAGCAAAAAGGCATCTGGTACTAGTTCTTCCTCACCTCTAACCTAGAGTCCTGAAGTATCTTCCTAACTGGTCTCTTTGTTTCTTTGTCTCCCACCTTCCTTCCCCAATATGACCTTCATATGCCTGTCAAATTAATATTCCTAAAATGCATGTCTGATGACATCCATCCTCTGCTCAAAAACAATGAGGAGCTCCTCACTGTTTAGCAAAAAATGATAAATTCCTCAGCCAGGCCCTGAAAGCCCTTCATGATTTGACTATAGCCTTCTTTTCCAATGCTCTGTTTCATACACACTGTACTACAATCAAACTTGTCTAAGGACTAATATTGTCCTGCATTTTCTCACTTTTGTGCCTTTGGACTTCCTGCCCTTATGCATGACAAGTCCACCTGCTGAAATGTTCCTTTAAGGCCTGGATGAGAGTCTATCTCCTCCATTAGGTCTTCCCTGATTCCCAACCATCCCCAAGCCATTAGAACCTGTCCCTTGACATCTCTGATACCACTCTGGACCATTGCTATAGATCTATCAAATTGTAACTTATGTTACAGTTATCTATGGATTCATCTTGACCTACTTGATTATAAACTCCTTGAGAGTGGGGACCATATATTGTATCTCTGAATTCCCAGTGCCCATAGAGAACATATTAATAGATATTCAATGAAATAATAAAATTTCTAAACTAAAGAATTTCTCACTGTCATTTTGAAACTGAGAAAATGAACCATATTGTCAACTCAAATGAAAAGCAATAATGCAAGCATACCACATGGATCTTTATTGGTTCTGTAGAAACAATGAATTAAGGGGAAATACTATGGAGGACAATGTTCCATACTGGTTCTATTATAAAGAGAAGATGCATTCCTAAGAGACCAAAATTGAGACTATAAAAGATTAAAATTGCTCTTCTTGGAGTCCTGAGACAATGGCAGTAAATCTACTGGACTACGGTATAAGCACCAGGCTGCTTGAACATGCTAATGAGGCAAGTAGCTGAAATCTGACACTCTAACTCATAAGAAGGACCCCTGAGCTTTATGGCTTATCTGCTGTCTGATAATTACAGATTTTATCTGGATAGTGGAAAATGAAGAAGAAAAATCAAAGCAATGGTAAGAATTCAAAGAATCAGTTAGCTGAGGATGACTAGCTCAAGAATGAAACATAGATGGAAACAGGACCCTCATCTTCCTTAAAAGACTAAAGGAGCACGACAACCAACGGATCAGTAACTTTGGCCTTGCAGAAGTTGAATTATCATTAAGCAATGTTTTAGCAGCAGTCAGCACCAAGGCTAGCACCAAGGCCTGCTGTTGCGGCAGCTAATAATAAGTAGCTAGCTGGTTCAGCATGAATGTCAGCAATATAACTGCTAGAGTTGGGCTGCATTGGTAACACCATTGTGAACTCACAACTCATAGAATCATGGCACTTGATATTTGAAAGGCATCTCAGCAGACCATCTTGTGTAAATGTTTCTCCAGGCTCTGCATGAAGACCTCCAAAGGTCTTCACCACCTCTCTGGGCAGCCTATTAATTTTTTGGACAGCTCTGATTGTTAGGAAGTTTAGTAAGCCCAGATTTGCCTTTTTGCAACTTTCACCTATTGTTCTTGGTTCTGCCCTCTCACTAAACAGAACATGTCTAATCCCTCCTCCTTATGACAGTCCTTCAAATACTTGACAGATTTCATGGCCCCCTGAGTCTTTTCTTCTTCAAGCTAACCTTGCCCAATTCCTTCATCTGATTATCACATGACATGAACTAGAGGCTTTTTACCATCTTGGTTGTTCTCCTCTGGTACTCTCCAGCTTAGCAACATCCTTCTTAAGCTCTGGCATCTAGAACTGAATGGACTACTGCAGATGAAGTCTGATAATGGCAGAATACAATGAAACCATCAACTCCCTATTCGTAAGAGTTATGCCTCTCTTAAAGCATCCCAAGCATTTTTTGGCTGCCGCATCTCACTTCAGACTCATAAGGCACTTGTAGTCCACAATCCCCTCAAAAAACATTTTTCAGAATAACTGCTCTCTAACCAAGCTACTCCAATCTTATACTTGTATAGTTAAACTTGTGCACCCAAATTTAAAGTGTCATATCTATCTCTATTGAATTTTGTCTTATTTGATTCTGCCCAATGCTCAATCTAGCCTATTAAAATCTTTTTGAATCCTGACTCTATCACCCAGGTATCCTTCTTCATTTTGTGTCACCTGCAAATCAGATAAGAATGCCACATATACTTTTATCCAAGTCACTGATAAAAATGTTAAACAATATGGGCCATGCACAAATCTCCAGAGTATACCCATAGAGACCCCATGCCATACTGACATTGACCCATTAACCCTTTAAGTCTGGCCATCCAAACACTTCTGGAACCTTCTAATTGTATAATAATCTAATTTTCTCTCTTCATCTTCTCCACGAGACTAGCATGAAATACTTTCACAAAAGCCTTGCTAGAAATAGGCAAACCACATTTATAGCATTCTCAACAGATTATTTGAATAGGAAAGGCTGCCAGTGGTTCCAGCGGGTTTAACTAAATGGGTTGAATTTTAAGATTTATATAGTTTGGATTGCTCACAGGGCAAGAGTCATACCTGAATGAGCATGCCAGACATAGGAAAGCTACACTATCTTAATCACTCAAGAACTTTCACATGCCATTATCACCAAGGGTATTTAAGGAAGAGGAAGGGCTATTACTACAGACAATATGCTTAACTAGACTGGCCAATTTTGTACCTTTAAGAGGTCTAGGTTGCTCATTGAGCCAAAGTGAGACCCAGATAAATCTCCAAGGTATGGGAAGTCAATCATCAAGCATTTATTGTTTACAGTGTGCTATGCACTGTGTTAAGAACAGGGGAAACCCCCCATCTGTGAAATAGGAATAATACTAGTAGTACCTGCCTTGAAGGCTGGTTGTGAGGAAATGTGCTCTACAAAACTTAAAAGGACTGGAGTTATTATCCCCACCACTGCAGGCTGTTTGTGTGGGGGGTGGGGCAGATCAAGAGGGGGTAGTCCCTCTAACAGATTTCTGTATATAGTTTGTTTTTACTTATTTGTGTATATTTCCAACCAGCAGAAGGTGAGCTCCTCGGGGGCAGGGACTTTTATGTCTCCATCTCCGGCACACAACTCAAGGGTTGGCACATAGTAGGTGCTGCATAAAGAAATACTTGCTGGAAAAAAAAAGAACTGGGGAAACTGATTTTATTTTTAGACAACTCTAATTGTTAGGAAGTTTTTACTTACAAAAAGTCTAAGCCTGTTTCTTTGTAACTTCCATGCATTGTTCCTATTTCTGCCCTCTGGGGTCAAGAAGAACATGCCTAATCCCACTCGCATATGATAGTCCTTCAGACACTTGAAGTCAGCTAAGGAGTTCCTGATAAGTCTCCTCTTTTCCAAGTGAAAATCTCCAGTTCCTTCAACAGATTCTCTGGCAGCGTGTTTCTCATGTGGCATGGTCTCTAGTCCCCTTATTACTCTGGGGGCACTTCTCTCAATGAATTCCTATGTTCATCTTAAAATGTGACACCCAAAACTTTGCACTGCACTCTGGATGTGGTCTGAGCAGTATAGTGTACAGCAGGACTATCATGTGGCTTATTCTGGTCACTATATCCTAATGCAGTTGGAGTTTGGGGCTGCCAAACCATATTGCTGACTCATATGAATCTGGCAGTCCACTCAAATCCCACAAGCTGTTGTTTAGCTTCATTTGCCCATGCTGTACATTTGCAGCTGATTCCTTAAACCTAAGTAGAAGGTTTTATATTTATCCCAATTAAACTTCAACTTGTTAGGCTTGTTCCATAATTTTAACCTTTCCTTTGGAACCCTGACTTGCCATCATGTTAGCTGTCTCTCCCAGCTCTACCCTCATTCAAGCCCTTGATAAAAATTTTGGAGAGCACAGGGTCATAGTCAAGTGTCACATCCTCTAGAGTGCTTTCCTTTATTCCTTTGTCTCACTCCCAGGTAAAAGGAATCCTTTATTCCTTGAATGTCCCTGGCCACTGTTTAAATTCTCCTAAGCCTTTAATCATATTGTAACCTATATTATTATAATGCCTATATTTACCTCATTCCCTTACTAGATAGAAAGCTCCTTGAGGGTACAGAATGGCCCTTAGTCATCCTTGTATCTTCCCTCCCCTACAATATGCAACATATAGCCTTGTGCATTATAGGTACTTAATTCATCCTCTCCTCGAACTGAATGGAATTTAACTGAATCCCTTTGCAGTGACATTTCATTAACTGAAACCCCTGGTTTCTGTTGAACAGCAAAGTACAGATCAAAAAGGCAGTGGTCCAAGGATGGAAGAATAAATACTTTTAAAATGTCAATGTTGAAAGACAAAGGAGAAAGCTTGTTGGGCTAACTGTGAATAATAAGTATCATACCACATCCCCTCCAATCTTTCTCTACAAATAGGCTTTAGAAATTTATATTTTGCTTTGATATTAGACAACCAACATTAAGACAGTAAACTGAACGATAAAAAGGATCGCTTAAGCTGCTTACCTATACAAGTGACAACTACTTAGAAATATCTGCGCTCGAGAGGTTCATGTAGTGGGGAGCGCCTCAAATAGGGGGTCCTTCTTCCAAGGATTTCATCAACTTCAGAGTCGGTTACTCCCTGCAAAAGAGTACAGGAGCTGACTAGCCCCATCGTTCATTCACACAAACATTATCAATATAGCTGGCTCAAAAAAAAAAAACCTGAACTCTACAGAGAAGAAATAAAATAATACACTGTCATGGGTGTGGGGTCCCTATTGTCACCTATTCTGTATGGATTACTGAGCATCAGTTTCCTTATATGCAAAACCAGATGGTTTTAAGATCCCTTCCAGTCAATGTATTAGACTTAGAGGCAGAAAAAATCTGGGTTCAAATCCTATTTCTCACCCTTGTTAACTTTGGGCAAGTCATCTAACGTCTCTAAGCTTCAGTTTCTGCAACTGTAGGAGTAATTTGGGAGTAACAATATTTATACTAACTACCTCACAGAGATGTCAAGAGGAAAAAGGATCTGTAAACTTTAAAGCATTTACACAGATGCAAGTAGTTATTATTCCAGCTCTAGATCCAATCATCCAACTCTAGGATCCAGGAACCAGTCACTAAGAAGTTAAAGTATTTATGAGAGACAGGGAGCTACCAGCTAGATTTCTTCTAGCTCATAAATGCCTAAAAGTATCTGAGATTCAACACCAAAGACGCAAGTAATGGAAGCCTAGGTCAAGGAAGAAAGAAATGAACATGACACACAGTGAGCAAATGAAAGAAAGTAGGCATGAGACTGAATACTTTCTCTTGGACCTTAGACTCAAGACAATATGAATATAATGAAGTCTTCCAAGGAGCTTTCTTATGAGCAAAGAAAAAAATGAAAAAATGAAAATGATTGTGGGAAAGAATAGAATACAGGTACATATATAAAGAATATTAATATTAGGGGATCAGAAATCCAAAATCCCTAATGATCAAAATGGAGTGCTTTCCCCCCTTTGCATAAACACAATCCCTTAAAATATTATGTCATTAACTATATATAATACATACATACAATATATATAAATATATATAAAACCACTATTTGCTATTGCTTTTAATGCATTTCTCTCACTAGAATAAAACACAGTCGTAATGTCTCCCTCTCACGTACAATAAAATCATAAAAGATTTTATGACAGATTCAATTATGAAAATAACTTTGTTTAATGATTCACTGGGTACTGACAATAAGAAACAGGAAGATGCATGTTCACTTCAGGTATTTGCCTGTGTCACAGAAGATGTGCTGCCCAAAGTCAAAATAAAAGAAGAATTCCCTATGTATGTTAAAGTTCTCCAAATGTTCTTAACTATAGATGACATTGTATTAATTACATTGAACTCCAGAACATGAGAAAACTTCCTCAGTGAAATGTACAGTATTGTACACCAGATTGGTCTAAGTATTCACACTGGAAAAACAAAGTAGATGGGAAATGCATATTGTCCAGACTATGACAGGTAGCCCATTAAATCTGTCCATCGGTATTTATCCCTTGGACAGGTACCATGGCTAGACAATGATCTAGGCCCAAAATTGTGGAACAGGATGGGATTAGGTTGAACTGTGCTTGGAAGACTGTGTTGTGCTTTCAGTTATTCCAAACTCTGTATTGCCACAAAGGCCAGCTTTTTTAAGATCAGTATTTTCTCAATGACACCATATGGCTGTGAAACAGAAAACACCATGATCTGAGAAGAATCATGAGAAATTATCCAAAGGCAATGGAAAAGACACACTGAGCCTAAGAAGGGCTATTACCAGCAATGACTTGTACATGGAAAAATAAAATAAGAGACATCAAGGACATATATGACCAGAAAAAAAGGCAGCTGAGTCATGAAGCAAAAATAAAAAACAATAGCTAGAAAGCCTGACTGTTGCATTGGCCCCATCCTAGCTCTAAGACAGTGAAAAAAATAAATGGTTAGAATTCCACTGTGTCAAAATCCTTTGTGAAGGATTGATAGAAAAACCATGGCACTGGATGAGCAGATTATGAAGGAATGCATTCTATATGACTGTAAGGATTATCTGCACCAATTAAATTATAGATTCAGCAAAGGAACAAGTTCAATAAAAATTTCATCTGATAAGTCTGTCTGTCACTCCTAAGGTGAATCAGCAAGTACAAAAGTCAGAGGATAAATTTAACTAGATCATTATGTTATGTTTGGGTTGTACTAACTGCCATCAATAACTCGTATGTTTGCATTTGAGATTGTGAAAGGTCACTTGAGTACTTACTGTCTCAGCAAAAGGCAGAGTATCAGGAGTTTCTGTCCATGGGTTACAAATATCATCTTATACTAAGTCAAGTGGCAAAAGATGTCTCCATGAATTCAACTCTAAGAATTTTATCTTTCGCCCATTCTTGTTTTCACTAGTTGTGCCTCTTCATGGATGGCAAACACAAATCTATTCTACCTCACACTGTGTTCTCTGGCCCTTGAATGAAGGCCAAATGGGCCATGGCCAAGTAGACAAATTATAATCATATATCAATCCTAAAGAAAAGACTTTAAGGTAATGGAACATAAATAAAGGTTTAACTGACACAAAAATATAAGACCAGCAAGATTCAATAACCAATAGATACTTAGTCAAAGGATGTTAACGGAGTTTCACAAGATCACAGACTTACAGCTAGAAGGAACCTCAGAGTCCACTAAGTCCAACATTCTCATTTTATAAATGAAAAAAACTGAACTGATTTATTCACTATCATACACAGTGAATAATTTTCAGAAGGAAAATGCACAGGGTCAACAATTACATGAAAAATGCTCCAAATCACTAAGAATGAGAAAAATACACATTAAATCATCTTTGAAGTTTCACTTCACATCCTTCAAATGGGGAAAGACAATAAAAGACAGAAATGGCTGATAACGGATGGACAACAGGAACAAAGGTACACTAGTAGATATTTTGAGTGAAGCTATGAATTAATCCAACTGTTCTAGAAAACAATTTGGCATTATGAAAGAAAAGCCATATCAAGAAAAAACTGTGATGTTTTTTCAAAAAAGGAGCAATAAAAAAGGCCAAAATGAAATAGACACAGAGACCTGTGATCACAGAGTCAGCTATCTCAGAAAAGCACATTGTTCTTTTGCCAACAACTATCTAGTTTTAACTGACCAGGTAGAGTCGTTGTCGGGCTTTTCGAGAGGTCAGAAGATCCCGTACTCTATCATGAATCTTCTCCCAAGTAAAGTGAGGGCTGCAGCACAACCTATAAAATAGATTAAATCATCAAATTCCAGATATCTTCCATCAAAGAGCTCCACGTCCTCTCTCAGAGACATGTGGCAAACTAGACCCAGCCTTAACCAGGACCCTAGACATCTTAATTCAGCCAACAAATAAAATTGAGGAGGAAGAGGGGAACCAAAACTCTAAAGCATGAATGTGTATATGTAGCACACTTTCAAAAAGTCATCACTATTTTCCATGTAATAGAAATCACAATTAGTGTTCTCTAAGAATACCTAAAAAATTTATTTAAGTGCTGAAAACATTTAAGTAATTTATTAAGTTCCTATATTTGGGGTAGGTCAGTGGGTTAGGCCATGAGGCTGATAAAACCAAAACTGTAGGTTTGACCCCTTGGAGCTTTGTTCACAGACCGCACCTCTAAAACCAGCTAGCAACCTGGCAAATGTTGATCCTGTCAAGCTATTCCTTCACAAGATATTCTCTCCTCCCTTGACTCCCACAACACTCTTTAAGTTTTCCTCCTTTCCTCTGAACCATTTCTTCTCTATCTTCTTTCTTATATCATCATCTATCTCCTATCTTCTGAAGATATCCACCAAGGCTTTGTCCCTGGATGCCTTTCATTCTTCTCTCTATACATTCCCCCTGGTGATCTCATCTGCTTCCTCAGAGTCAGTTATCCCCTCTATGTAGATGAGTCTCAAATTTATATATCCATTCCTAAACTCTCTCCTGCATTCCAGTACCATATCTCAAAGTGTAAGATATTTTCACATGAATTTCCCACTTGTACCTCAAATCCAACATATTCAAAACTGAATTCATCATCATTCCCCCTTAAACTAAAAAAATATTTAAACTAAACCCACCTCTGAATTTCTATATTGCTGTCAGCATCACATCTTCCCAGACACATAGGGTTTGAAACCTCCCCCTAATTAATACCACCCTGTAATGGTAAGCAAAGTGGGACTTTTTGTTGTCTTTTGTTTTGGAATGCTTCTCAGCACTACGGCAATCAAGTGCATTTGATTGAGTTTTGCCTTTGTTTATAGGAAAACCCAGACCCTTTTGCTAATTAGGTCACAAGAGGTGTGAAGCTCTCAAGAGGTGTGAAGCCCTTTGGCCCTGAAAAAGGGTATATATTCTCTGAGGGTAGCCATTAAGCAAGAACTCTCAGAACTGCAGGAGGAAAGGTTTTGCTTGGGAGCTCACTCATTGGAAGAGTGTTGGTGTGGAGACTCTGGGTAGCTATTAAGGAGCCCCCCTCTCCAGCTTTGAAAACCCAGATATTGGCGCTTCTCTCTCTGGTAACTATGTATGTATTGATATGGTCAGACAGAAGCCTGTCTGTTGATTTGTGTTATTTGCTCTGTTTATATAATTTCTGTTTGTGTTTTCTCTGAAGTTCAGGATGCTGAACTTTTTCCCCCAAACTAAGTGAATGATACATGTATGTTTGATTAAAGTGAGATTATAAAACCCTCAAAGTTGATTTCCTTAGAAAAGCAGATCAAAGAACCTGTGCTAACAGCCCTCCTGTGTGCTGGTGTTATTGGCCTTTAACAGAGCCACAATAGCTGTAAGTAACACTGTTGTTACACACCCATATCCAAACAGTTGCCAAATCTTATCAATTCTAGCTCCACACCATGTCTTGTATACTCATAACCTTCTCTCTGCTCACTAGAAGTTTAAAAAAACTACTAAATTGTAAATAATTCATTTGTGAAAAGCATACTTTTGTTCATCACACCCAAGTTCATCTTAACACCACCTCTTTCCTGAATAATCATCTCCTATCTGTTCTCCCTTCTTGCATTTGATCCTATCTAGCCACTACACAGTTGACAAAAGAATCTTACCAAGGCATAAATATAACTATGCTACTACTGTCTCCAAAAACCTTCAAGAGCTCACCACTATGTGCCATATGAAGTCCAGACTCCTTAACATAACACTCACTCAATTTGGCTGAACCCCACATTTCCAACATTAACTCTATTCACCTATATTAACCACAGGTTCTGACCAAATATCTGTTACAAACAAATTGTAACTTTCTGCTTCTTCATCATTGTTCATATCACTGCCTTTTGCCTCCTGTCCCTTTCTACCTAACAAAATTTTACTGACATCCTGCAATGCCCAGCTCACATGCCTACCTCCATTAAGCCTTTCAACATCACCCAAGCCAAAAGTAATCTCTCCTTTCTCCAAATACTTATAGCAATTTTTATACAATTTAAATGTCAGTTCATCATTACGGGGCCCAGGCTTGAGTCCATACTTAGTCCCTAGATAGCTATGTGACCACAGACAAGTCTTTCACTTTGTTAATCATTATTTGTGTTGTTAGACAACATACTTTGCTATCATTTTCCTCACATATATTCTAAATTTAAATATGAATAACCATTACTTGGCATTATTTATGCTTGGTTTTCTCCAGATTAGAGTGGATAATCAAAAGTTAGTTTTACCATTGTGCATTTTATGTTTAAATGTTTTATTTCTACAAATCTATTTTTAATCCAAAATCAACAGACTCCACAACTTCTGGAAAACTTCCTGCATTTTCCTTCAATAGTGGCACATGCTATTTTTCCTTGTCTATCCTAGACTTAATAAATCCTTTTAGAATGTGTGTCATCGGGGTTCTGATAATATCTACTCAATGGGTTTTTTGTGAATGCCTGTGTTCTTTTGAACATGTAGATTTTTCTCCTCCCTTATCATTGGTGGTGCCCAGAGGAAAAAAAAATTAAGAGTCCTATGACAAAACATTAGTACTTCTTTTAAAAACTTACTTATCTTTCTATGCCTTATTCCATGGCAGCATCCCTTGAAAAAGGAGGTCAAATATTACCAATTTCCAGCCCTCTATAAAACCTTCAGAATTTTAAACGTTTGTGACAGATGAAAGTTATTATATAAGGGGTATATTTAAAGAATATACAAAATCAGTATATAAAGGTAATGTGGGATACCCAAGATCTGGGTTTGAGTTCCACCTGTGATACATACTATGGGATCCTGGACAAATCATTTAACCTCAATGATTGCTAGAGAATTCTCTAATACTTTAAGTTGTTAAAAGGTGCCAAACTGCTTTCATAGAGGAAAACTTCTTCATCCAGGAGTGCCACATACAAATAAAATCACTGGTCTGGTCCCTATCTCTAATTCTGAAATTCGGGTTTCCTTCCCCCATATATCTTATTATGAACAATAGGTTCTTAGCTATGCTATTCAGTATTAAGCAAACAGTACCCCCTCTATGATAGGCTCTCAAAGGAGTAATTATCTCCCCCTTCCAAACAGTTACAAGCAAAGCATTCTAAAGAAGTGAGCTGTGTCTGATCTCCCACTCGTCTCCTAATGGTGTACTATTGGAAGCAACAGGACTATAATTATTCTAGAATGCAAACCTGTTTTGGTGAAGGCAATAATTCAGATGTGGACTAGGTGGTCGGTGGTGACTGACAGCAAATGAAGCTGTACGGTGAAAATTGGAATCCCCTTGGTTAGCATGACCAGACAAGGTATTTCCAAACCTATCTGAATACGGAGATAACAATTCACGCCTCCGAGCACTCCATTCTTCTTGATCCCTTAAAGTCTAGAAGACAATATGCTTTATTACTTAAATTGTTTTTTAATTAAGTGAGAGAGGACAAGAAAATCAGGAGAAGGAAGAAAATTGAGTACACAGCCACCTCCTGAAAATAAAAAGAGGGTTAGGAGAGCTGGAAAGATAATGTTAAGCTCTCAAAGTCAAAGTGTAAATAAATAGTATCTTGTTCTATGATTACAGAGCAAAATCTTGAGTGAATGGAAAGATCCTGTTTCCTTTCAATATGTCCAGAGGTCAATTCATCAGTATTGGTGTTCCCTCTGCCAATGAGGATCTCTACCCTTCCATGTGCTAACAAAATGTCTTCATGGGTACCAAAATCATTCATTAACTGGTGGTCAGCTTTTCCTTGCTGATCCTCTCCACATTTGGCTAGAAAGAGAGACATCCAATCCACAGCCAGGAATATCCTCCAAGCATATCTAGGATTTTTCAATTGCCTGACTATATATGGATTGTGATGCTGTAATATAGATATTAGAATCTGAGCCCCTTGAGGGTAGGGACCATGTTTTTGCCCTTTTTTGTCTCCCCAGCACTTCATCCAGTTTAAGGGGTTCATTGGGCAGTTGGAGATGCAAGAATTAAGATGAGAAAGGATATGACTGGATAAATGTATCTGAGATTCAGATAAGACCAGATCTGAGAATCACCTGCATGGAGATAGTAACGGAATCCATGACAGCTGATGAGATATCCAAGTGAAATAATATAGAAGGAAAAGAGAAGAAGGACCCAGGATAGAGCCATGAGAGACACCTATGCTTAACAGGCATGACCTAGATGGAGATCCCGCAAAGGTGACTATGGAGGAGCAGTCAGACAAGAAGGAGAAGATGAGAACCAGGACAGAGCAGTATTATGAAAACCTAGAGAGAAAAAAGTCTCAAGAAGAAGGTAGTCAATAGTGTCAAAGGTTGCAGAGAGGTCCAGAAGGATGAGGACAGAGAAAAGGCCATTGATTTGGCAACTAAGAGACCATTAGTAAGTACTTAATAAATGATTATTGCCTGGTTTTTTTTTTGGAATTCTTTCAGTAAGGTAACTCTAACCGAAGTAAGGGCTTGGGAAGGCAAGATAGGTAATAGAATGAGGGGACAAGGAACTAGAGAGAAAAGGACAGTGTAGAGTTGAACTGATTTCACTAAGGACTGTTATGGGGAAGGGAAGAGAATATGATCAGTGCAGGGGTGAGAGCCTGGGGGAAAGGGGGAAAGGGATTAGAAATACCAGTGAAGATGAAGAACAATGTTAGGGGTTGCAAAGCAGTAAGAAATGTGGAATGATAACAGATTACGATCAGATAAAAGTGTCATAGTTTGCAAGCATGGAAATGGAATGATTGTGGAGGATGTCAAAATCAAGGGTATGATTATCTCCATGTGTAGCCAAGAAAGATGGAGAAGTAGGTCATGAGAAATAAGTTAGGTTAAGGAACTGGGAAGGTAGGGTGCTTGAGGGATTATCACTATGTTGCAGTCCCCTAGTATGAGAAAATGAGTTGGGGAGAAGAAAAAAGACTATGAGTGAACTACTAAACCCATTTAGGAAGGAAGGAGAGTGTCCTATAGATTGGTAGATAACAACTACCAGAATATTGATTGGGTGATAAATATGGATCAGCTGAACCTCAAAGGAAGAGAGGTTACTGAGTGTTGGCAGTAAAAAGAAAGTCTGGACAAGACAATAGGGATCAAGGAGTATTCTAAATCTACCTCCAAGGAGGGTAAGAGTGGAAGTGCAACCAGTGCTAAAGAGGGTGGCCAGATAAGCTATGTCATCAGAAGAGAGCCAGGTCTCAGTGAGTGCTAGAAGATGACAGGAGTGAAAAAGGAAGAGGTTTAAAATGAAATTGTTTGTTACTTATGAAGCAGGCATTTATTCCAGGAGGCACAGTGGAAGGGGTGGGTAATTTCAGAGTGAGATGTTGTGGGGAGATGATGAGAGATACGGGAATGAGGACCAGGCAATGGCAGATGCAGAATGGGGCTTGTACACTGACAGCTGGGTGGTTCAAAATCGTTGGTATTGGTAGAGTATGAAGAGTGGCAGTGTATTAATCATCAAAAGAAGAATTGTAGGAAGATGGCAGAATAAGGCAGGAAACTACCTGGGTCTCCCAAATTCCCCACAAATAACTTAAAATGATGCCTCAAAGTAAATTGTAGAGTGGCAAAATTGATTAAAAGTCAGGGTAAAGCAGTTGCCAGCCTAAGAAAACTTAAAATGACATTAGGAAATATCTGACCTCCTGGGGTGGTGGTTTGGCCAGATTGAAGTGCAAATACCTTCAGGCAGACACAGCTGAGTCAACAAACAGCAATTCCTGGGGGCAGCTGTGTAGGCAGCACCCTGGTTTTAGTTCCAGGGTAAAGGTTAAAGATGATCCTTACAGCCACCACAGGGACCACAGAGAACAAGGACATTTTCCAGGCAGTGGCTCTGGGGCTCCTGGTTGAGGCTCAGGGGCAGAGAGGAGTACCTGAGGTCATTTGTAGACCAAGGCATGAACCAGAGGAGCAGTGACCACATCTGACCTTGGATTATAGAACACTAGAAGAACCAAAAGGTCAAAGGCCCCCAAATAAGAGTTCAGAAAATAATGCCATGAAAAACCTGAAACCTGAGACATTATCCCCCACACCCTGGGAGCAGAGCCCAACCTTAACATAAAGATAACAGCCAGAAAATAAGCCATTAAAAATGAGTAAATATTAGAGAAAGAACCTGACCAAATATAGCTACTATGGTGATAGAGAAGATCAAGATTCAAACTCAGAAGAAGACAAAACAGCTTCTTGGAAAGCTTCAAAGAAAAACATAAAATGGTCACAAGCCCAAAAAGAGTTCTTGAGAGAGCTTTAAAAAAAACTTTAGAAATCAAGAGAGGTTGAGGGGAAAATGGGAATAGAAATAAGAGTAATTTAAGAAAAGCAAGAAAATTATTAAAAGCAGTCAATCAACTGGAAAAAGACATCCAAAAACTTACCAAAGACAATAACTCCTTAAAAATTAGAATTGGGCAAGGGAAGCTAGACAAAAATTCAAAAATAAGTGAATGTGAAACATCTCATTAGAAAGACAATTGACCTAGAAAATAGATCAAGGAGAGGTAATGTAAGAATTGTCAGACTACCTGAAAGTTATGATCAAAAGAGTCTAGACACTATACTTCCAGAAGTATTGAGGAAAATTGCCCTGAACTGCTAGAACTAGAGGGTAAAATAGAAATCCAAAAGCTACACTGATCACCACCTGAAAGAGATCCCAAAATGTAAACTCACAGGAACATCATAACTAAGTTTCAAAGCTCCTAGGTTAAGAAAAATATATTACAAGCAACTAAAAACAAACAATATAAAAATTGTGGAACTACAGTCAGGATAACACAAGATTTAGCAGCTTCTACATTAAGACTGAAGGGCATGGAATACAATATTACGAAGAGCAAAAGAGCTTGTTTTGCAACCAAGAATAACCCACCTAGCAAAGCTGAGCATAATCTTACAAAGGAAAAATGAATATTTAATGAACTAAAGAACTTTCAGCTATTCTTGAGAAAAGTACCAGAACTGAGCAAAAAATTTGACTTACAAGAATCAGAAGAAACATAAGAAGGTAAATGTGAAAGACTAATCCCTATAGGGGATGTAATAAGGTTAAATTGTTTATTTCTTATGTGGAAAAATATTTGTAACTCTTAAGAATGTTACTATTACTAGGGTAGTTCAAAAGAGTATATGTAGATAAAAGGCTTGGGATTGAGTTTATTATAATGGGAAGATCCTAAAAAATAAAATTAGGTAGGAAGAGGTAAAATGGAGCAAATTATCTCATACAAAAGAGGTATAAATGGAAGAAATATTACAGTGGAGGAGAGGAGAGTGTGGAGGGTGGGTAGTATGGGAACCTTATTCTCACTGGAACTGGCTCAAAAAGGGTATAACATACATATTTCATAGGGCATAAAAGCCTTTTTAACTTACAGAGAATTAGGAGGACAAGAGAATAGGGTAAGGGAGGGACTTCTAGAAGGGTGCATGGATTGGGAGGCAATGATCAGAAAATTAGACTCCTGAGAAGAGAGGGAGTAAAAAGAGAAAGAGAAAGAGAAATTGTGAGGAAAAATAGAAAAGAACTGATATATGGAACTATGTATTACATAGTTTCATGTGTGTGTGTGTGTGTGTGTGTGTGTGTGTGCGTGTGTGTGAAATGTTGGCCTTCTCTAGTGCAGGGTTGAGAGGGAAATAGTTTGGAACTAAAATATAATTTAAAAAAATTAAATCATTGAGGAATGAGTTCAGGTTATCATCATCCCTAGGGTGCCAGAGCTAGGGATGGGCCAGAATGGGAGTTGTGAATGAGCACTAAGTTTAGTAGATCTTTGACCCACATAGAGGTTCTAGACAAAGACTCACAAATCAATGAGTCAGCCTCAAGTGGAGTCACAGACATCACTGTGCAGCTGGAGGAGGAGTGGGGGAAGGGGGTGGTTGGCAACAGGTATGGAGTTGTAGGAAGCCATGGAGCGGGGGAATCCCAAAAGGGCAATGGAATAACTGTCTCAAGCAAGGACCCTCCCCTTCTTCTGGGACAGTTAAGGCAAACAGTGTGCAGCTGTAGAAAGACAGAGAAAGACCCTTCCACCATTGACTAGAGAAATGGAACTGTTGCCAGAACATCAGAGTTGAAAATGTATCATTTTAGACATGTTACTTTTAAAATTATCTTCATGGGTGCAGAATGTCACATATGTTGTCAGATGTGATCAATGTGTTAATTTTCTCGATTTTTTTTAATCTTCATTACAAGGTAAACTTCACTGGGAAAGGAGGATAGTGGAGGTAAGCAGCATTCCAATATTCTGAAATCGATGTGATGTAAAAACAAAAGGCATCTACAAAACTTTTTTTTAATTACCTTCATGTCAGCTGCAAGACTGTCAAGAGAAGAAGCTGGAAAAAAGAGGAACAGAAATGTCAATGATTCATCATTTCCAATTACTCTTAAATCTGCTGCTAAGTCCCTAAATTGTAGCACAGAAAAAAATAACCTCAATATAATCAATTACCACACTTTATTGCTCACTTGTGACTTCAGTTGTCACTTTCAGGGCCCACTACCTACCACTTTAGAGCCTGACTACAGGTGAAGTCTTCCTTAAGACCCAGACATTTCAATGGTGGACTTTCTGGTCTCTTGATCTAGCGGTAATTTTCAGCCTTAGGACAAAATACTGTGACTACAATGAAGATAAAACCCCATAAAATGAAGTATCCACTTTAGTCCAGGCAAGGGGAGAAAGTATTTATGCTGTTGCTAGAAGACAGCAGTTGAACCTTGTGGGCATTTTTAATACCCTGTTCTTCTTGACTTCCCCCTTTTCCTTGGAACCCTGTCAGTAAACTCAAACTATACTTCCCAGAAAGATATTCATATGTATTATGTCCAACCTATGATATAATATCATCCTTTTAGGGTCAAATGATAGGATGAAAATGCTTTGAAAAGTATAGAATGCTATCTGAAAATTCACATCTTCAATTTCATTGGTGTTTGAAACTCCCAGTGCACAATCTCCCTTTATCAACACAAATTTCAATCTATCTATGATACTGTAGATAAGTCCTAGAGAGTTGGCTGAGGCACACTGAGAGCTTAAATGATCTGTCCACAGTAACATAGCTAGAGATTTGAAATCACATTGCTTCTTAGCCTTTTCAGACTAAGATTAAGCAAAAGCTCTGAACAGGAGTGTGCTGAAGCCAGCAACTGATGACCAACTACCATCCATGGGCACATGGGAACAAGAGCCCTGGAAATGGTGGTACTGCTGGTCCCACTCCCAAGCCCACCTTTGCAGCCATCATCTGGGGAAGTCAACTCCTGTAGAGAGGGGGGCACCCACCCCGACTAACTGCTACCCACAGGATAGGTAAGTCAGCCTAGGTGAAGCACCAAGGCACCCTGAGGAAGAGATGGGAGGCAGTGTGTGCCAAGCAGGTCAGACCATAACCACTTTGATCACCATCTTCCCTCGGACCCCAGTGGAAATATCCCAGATCCCTGAACCCAAGGACCTATGGAATAGTGATCCTTTCAGCCCTGCTAGAATGCTGCCTATGACCATCATCCTAGGAAACCACTCTTGTAGAGGTGCAGCCTTGCACGTGCTCCTACAAGGTACTCCTACTGTTCACATTTATTAAAGACCCAAAAAGCCCTTGGCGATGTCAAATGGTTCAACATCCAAAACAGAAATGATTTATCAGTGGAAATGACATAAAGGAGTATCTGCTTTGCTGCTGTCCACTAAGGACTATGGGACCTTTCCATCTTACAGCTGAAACCTTCATGGGTGTCACCTCCCCCATTACAAGGTGACCTCCTGGAAAGCAAGGCATTGCTTATATTTTCTCTTGGTATCCCTAGTGCTTAACATAGGGCTTTGCACATAGTAAATGTTTAATAAATGTCTTACTCATC
The DNA here is from genome assembly GCF_011100635.1 of Trichosurus vulpecula. Taxonomy (NCBI): domain Eukaryota; kingdom Metazoa; phylum Chordata; class Mammalia; order Diprotodontia; family Phalangeridae; genus Trichosurus; species Trichosurus vulpecula. The sequence continues at coordinate 84,758,128 of NC_050581.1, forward strand.
CATTCATAATCTTCCATATCATGATATATGTGTGTGTGTGTATATATATATGTAGATATATATATATACATATATATATATAGATATATATATACATTTCAAACTAGTTTGTACTCTAAACTGGTGTTGCTCACCTGCCATATCTCTCTACTTGCCAAGGAAATCAAGTGTTTGCTGACTATGGTGGTTTCCAGGGCCTTTTTGTACATGCTGCTCTATATCCGTTAAATTTCCAGAGGAAATAATAACAACATTTAGGGGGAGGGGAATAGGAGGGAGGGTGTCCAAGCCTATGATTTCATTGGTATAGGGAACTTCTGGTGAGGAAGTGCCCTCTACCAAAGAAGATTAGTAATTGGTCTGCAATATACAGTCTCAGTGAGTTTCCCGAAGTAGTGAGAAGTTAAGTTACTTGCCCAAGGTCACACAGCCAGTGTGTGACGGAAGCTAAATTTGAACTCAAACCTTCCTAACTCTTAGATAATGCTGCCTCAGCAGCAGCAGCAGCATAACTCACATTTATGTGAGACAACTCAACCATGGGACAGATCAATACTTCTACAAAATCCCTTGTATCCAACCCCTTATCACTATTCACATAACCTTAATTCAGCCTCTTACCTAGACTATTAGAGTAGCCTAACTGGTCTTCCAACTTCATGTCTCTTTTCCTCTTCAGTCTATTCTCCGCATGGTTGCCAAAATGATCTTCCTCAAATGAGGATCTGGCCATGTCATTCCCCTCCCTACTCAATAAACTCCAGGGGCTCCCTATTGCCTCTAGTACAAAAGAGCAACTCCTCTGTTTGGCATTTAAAGGTCTTTATATCCTAGCCCCAACTGATTTTTCCACAACATTATACATTGCTACCCCTCCTGCACTCGATGGACAGTCCAACTGGCCTTCCTGCTGTTCTTCACACAAAGTTCTCCATCATCTATCTCTGTGTCGTTGCTCTGGTCATTTCCCATGCTGCAAATGGACCCCCTCTTCACCTGTACCTCTATGAGTCCCTAACTGAATCTTGCACAACCTTCTACTTGAAGTCTTTCATGATCCAAGTCTCCCCTCTCTTCCAGCTGCTGGCATCCTCCCCAAACTACGTGTGTGTGTGTGTGTGTGAGAGAGAGAGAGAGAGAGAGAGAGAGAGAGAGAAAGAGAGAGAGAGAGAAAGAGAGAAAGAGAGAGAGAGAGAGAGAGATAAAAGCTCCTTGATTGACATAGCATTTTAAAGTTTGCACAGTGATTTATACATATTACCTCATTTCATCCTCACAATAACTCAGGGATATAGGTATTATCACTATCCCCATTATACAAATGAGAAAACTGAGAGCAAAGAATTACCATTTGCTGTCAGCCTAATCATATAAGGTTCTCCATACTTAGCCAACTTCTGCAGCTATACTCAAAACCTTTCAAGAAAAATATGATAGGCCCAAGTTTGATTTCCTCTTGTTTACCCTTCAGAAATAGGTAAAAATCTGTATGGCATTTTAAGGTTTGCAAAGTATCTTATGTATGAACTTGTGATCCTCACAACAGCCCTGGGAGGTAGGTGCTATTACTATCCTGATTTTACAGATGAAGAAACTGAAGCAAATAGAGATTGAGTGATTTGCATGAGGTCACTTAGATCAGGAAGTATCTGAGGCTGGATTTGAATTCAGGTCTTCCTGACTCCAGGCCAGACAGGACCTACTCTGCCACCTAGCTGTCTTTAAGATTGTTTTCATGCCAGAGGAGACATTGGAGCATCACAAGATCACATAGGGCCACAGATCTAGTGGCCTGTATACCTCTAAGTCCAACCCCCTCATTTTAAAGAGGAACAAAATGGGAGGTTAAACATCCAAGATTACATGGGTAGTGTCAGAGATGGATCCGAGAACTGAAATTGGAGTTGGAGGCCTGGATGTCCACTTTAATTGCAGCTCTAATGCCATAAATTTCTTGTATGATCTTCACATGACTCTCCATTCTTCTGGGCCTTTGACTCTGCATGTGTTATATATCTAAACCAAAAAGATCTTTAGAGATAAATTATCCTACCAACGCTGTTTGAGAATTCTTCTCCATGTGCCCATCCCTGGAAATAACCTCACAAACTAAGATTTCCCAGTAACAGAGAGCACTGAGTAACTTTTAGAGGTAAGCCTAGTGAAATTCAATTCAGAGTAGTTCAATTAAATATCCAAGATTATTAATGACTTTCTGTTCAAATCTCTTTGGATATATCTTGGTTGGCAGTTCTCAGTCATTGGAATCCAAAAAAACACTGGCAATTTGTTACCAAAGGAAGCTGTAGCTTGCTTTTATCTGGGAAGAATGGTAATTGGAGACAAGTGATTGTCAGTTGTGGGATGTCAGTGATTGTTTGTTTTCAAGGGAAAAAATGGACCTGTAAAAAAGGGACAACTGTGGCTTAATGGGAAGGACATTGAGTATGTAGGGCAAAAGACCTGAATTCAAGACCTGAATGTGCCATTAATTAGCTATGGAACTTTGAGCAAATCACCTCCTCTCTAGTCTGATTCCTTGTCTATAAGATGAGTGTGGATTAGATGGCTCCTTACACATGCAACATTTTATACATTCCCTTTTCAAATTAAGATTGTTTAGTTCAATGAAATAAATCTTGTGGTTTAAATCACAAGGAAAACATTACCAGCCAAATGACCTTAATATAACTTTAATACTAAAGTTGACCTTCCCTTTCTGCTCATACAGAGTTGGGGGAGAAGCAGACTAGGTTTCCTTCTCCCCACCAGTCACCACATTAAGAAGCTTGTCATCTACTGATTTTTTAGATTTAAAAAGCCAGTGCTTTATCAAAGACTTCACATCAGTGCAAAAACTTATATTTTTATTCTTTAGTACAGATAGAATATAAATGTAATTACAAATCCACAGAATTCCTTTGTCTATCTTCCTTTCCTAGCTGGGAAAGCTATCAAAAAGGTCATGTCTCAGTTGATTTTTTTTTTTTTTTTTTGCTTTTCAAATAGGTTTTTATTTATATGCTGCTATTTATACAGGTTGACAAAGCACTTTACAAATATTATCTCATTTGATCCTTATAACAATCCTGGGAGGAAGGTGCTTTTCTTGTCATCTCCACGTTACATTTGAGGAAACTGAGACAGGCGGTAGTTGAGTGAAATCTCTACAGCTAGATTTGAACTCAGGTCTTCCTGACTCCAGGCTCAGCGCTCTGTGCACTATGGTGCCACCTAGCTGCAAGCTGAAGATCTCTCTTAAGATATACACATTTTGATATATATGAAGTCCTCTTTCTTCTTCTCCTTTGTATATAGAATGTTCTAAGGTAGCTTTACACGAACCATTCTATGATCCCATGAATTAAAAGTCTTTATCAGAGGGACCAATTCCAGGAGGAAGAATTGGGAAGGCATGTGAGGCTTCCTGACTTCATAGTCATGCCAGCTGCTACCATCTGCAGCTTGGAGGCTCTTTGGAAGATAGAAAACTTCCCACATCCTCCTTCCAAAGCAAGGAGTCAACATCAACCCACTCTTTGGCAGGTTGTCTTTTGTTTTTTTTTTTTAAGTCATTATTTATTTATTTAATATTTTTAGTTTTCAGCATTAATTTTCAGAAGAATTTGAATTACAAATTTTCTCCCCATTTCTACCCTCCCCCCACTCCAAGATGGCATATATTCTGATTGCCCCATTCCCCAGTCAGCCCTCCCTTCAGTCACCCCACTCCCCACCATCCCCTTTTCCCTTACTTTCTCATAGGGCAAGACAGATTTCTATGCCCCATTGCCTGTATATCTTATTTCCTAGTTGCACAGGAAAACTTTTTTTAAACATCTTCTTTTAAAACTTTGAGTTCCAAATTCTCTCCCCTCTTCCCTCCCCACCCACCCTTCCTAAGAAGGCAAACAATTCAACATAGGCAAAATGTGTATCATTACGCAAAACCCTTCCATAATACTCATGTTGTAAAAGATTAACTATATTTTGCTCCTTTCTAACCTATCCCCCTTTATCTAATTTTCTCCCTTGACCCTGTCCCTTTCCAAGTGTTTGCTTTTGATTACCTCCTCCCCCTATCTGCCCTCCCTTCTATCATCCCCCCTTTTTATCTTCTTCCCCCTTCTTTCCTGTGGGGTAAGATACCCAATTGAGTGTGTATGTTATTCCCTCCTCAGGTCAAATTCGATGAGAGCAAGATTCACTCATTCCCCCTCACCTGCCTCCTCTTCCCTCCCAACAGAACTTTTTCTTGCCACTTTTATGTGAGATAATTTACCCCATTCTATCTCTCCCTTTGTCCCTCTCTCAATATATTCCTCTCTCATCCCTTAATTTGATTTTATTTTTTTAGATATCATCCCTTCATATTCAACTCACTCTGGGCCCTCTGTCTATACATACATACATACATACATACATACATATATATATATATATATATATATATATATATATATATATATATATATTCCCCTCAGCTACCCTAATATTGAGGTCTCATGAATTATACACATCATCTTTCCATGTAGGAATGTAAACAAAACAGTTCAACTTTAGTAAGTCCCTTGTGATTTCTCTTTCTTGTTTACCTTTTCATGCTTCTCTTGATTCTTGTGTTTCAAAGTCAAATTTTCTATTCAGCTCTGATCTTTGCACTGAGAAAGCTTGAAAGTCCTCTATTTTGTTGAAAATCCATTATTTTGCCTTGGAGCATGATACTCACTTTTGCTGGGTAGGTGATTCTTGGTTTTAATCCTAGCTCCATTGACCTCCAGAATATTATATTCCAAGCCCTTCAATCCCTTAACATAGAAGCTGCTAGATCTTGTGTTATTTTAATTGTTTTTCCATAATACTCAAACTGTTTCTTTCTGGCTGCTTGCAGAATTTTCTCCTTGATCTGGGAGCTCTGGAATTTGGCAACAATGTTCCTAGAGTTTTCTTTTTGGGATTTTTTGAGGAGGCGATTGGTGGATTCTTTCAATTTCTATTTTACCCTCTGGCTCTAGAATATCAGGGCAGTTCTCCTTGATCATTTCTTGAAAGATGGTATCTAGGCTCTTTTTTGATCATGGCTTTCAGGTAGTCCAATAATTTTTAAATTATCTCTCTTGGATCTATTTTCCAGGTCAGTGGTTTTTCCAATGAGATATTTCACATTGTCTTCCATTTTTTCATTCCTTTGGTTCTGTTTTATAATATCCTGATTTCTCATAAAGTCACTAGCTTCCACTTGCTCCAATCTAATTTTTAAAGTAGTATTTTCTTCAGTGGTCTTTTGGACCTCCTTTTCCATTTGGCTAATTCTGCCTTTCAAGGCATTCTCCTCCTCATTGGCTTTTTGGAGCTCTTTTGCTATTTGAGTTAGTCTATTTTTTAAGGTGTTATTTTCTTCAGTATTTTTTTTGGGTCTCCTTTAGCAAGTCATTGACTTGTTTTTCATGGTTTTCTCGCATCCTTCTCATTTCTCTTCCCAATTTTTCCTCTACTTCTCTAACTTGCTTTTCCAAATACTCCTTTCACTCTGTCCCCACAGCTTTACCCACTAACCTTCTCTGTTGTATTTAGTGTTTAGTGTTTGTGGGTTTAGTCTGGTAACTGCCACAGCTCACTGATTCAGGGTGCTAGGGCCTGTTTCACCCGGCTCCGGGTCTGGTTGGTGCGGGCACAGTCCATGGTGGGCTCTGCTCTGCTCCGCTCCCAGCTCCGTGCGTGATAGAACTTACCCAGCGACCATCCAGGCTGTTCTGGGCTGGAGCCCTGCTTCCCTCTGCTATTTCATAAGTTCTGCAGTTCTAGAATTTGTTCTGAGCCATTTTTTATGGGTGTTTGGAGGGTCCTGGGGGAGAGCCCTAGGCAAGTCCCTGCTTTCCAGCCACCATCTTGGCTCCACACCTCAGTTGATTTCACTAAAGCTCTAGTCTTGGAGTCAGAAAAGAGGAGATCAAATCTTGCCTGTAAAATGTATTGTGTGAGTGTAGGAGAGTCCCTAAATCTCCCTGTACCATATTTCTTTATTTCTAAATTGGGAAGAACAATATTACACCTTATGAAGCTATTCAATTATTAGATCATAAATTTAGAGCAATAAGGGACATCAGAGATCACCTAATAAAACCCCAACATTTTATAGATGAGGAAACTGAGGCTTGAAAAGGGAAAGTGAATTACACAGGCAGTAAGTAGCATACTTTGTATAATTTAAAGTGCTAAAGGAACATGGCCTGACTCCCAACCTGGATGAGGGAGGGGCATCCCAAGTAGGGAGCATGCAGGCTGCAGACAGTGACTATAGATCAGTGGAATGGAGAGGATGCTGACACAATGCAGTGTGTCTGTAGGAGGGGCAGAATTGGTGCCAGGTTATTAGAAAAGGGAGACATTCATTCCTTCTCTGAAAAGAAACATGGATGATTGCAGACTTTCTTGGGGACCAACTCCAGACATGTACAGAGAAAGAGACAGACTTTGCAATCTGTAGACATGTTGAGAAAGCTGGTTACTCTAAATATCCCTGATTTCCAGGCTGTCTCCATGAAATTTCTGGGACTTTCCCCTTGAGTGAGATTAGGGCCTTTCCCTTGGGTGAACTGAGATCTCATCTTGCTCTCATTTTAAAAGCTCATATATTCTGCATATTTTCTGGCATATATGCATAATTTCTCCCATTTCTGTTTGCTGTTTGGATAAATAATTGTACTTGCTATTCACTGTTTGTGATGGGTTTTTGTTTAACTAGAGTTTGGTGAGGAGCTAAGCCTGCAGATGCAAGCTTGAGCTAACCCTTTCCCACTGAGAGCAACCTGGAAAGTGGCTTTTTATATTGAATCTCTTGTACTTTACTCTTAGACAAACAGTATTCAGGGAGCAGACTGATGTAATTCTAGTCTGGTAGGCTGGATAAAAGAACACCCAGACTGCTGGTACCCTGGGGCTTGCCTGTCTCCTTCCTCCTCCTTTCCTTGTCCCCAGCTGTCCATTTTCCTCCTCTCCTCAGGGGAAGTCCAGACCTCAGATCAAATCTATCAATGCCTTCTACAAGCCCTATTTAGACCACTCGTGTAGTACTTATGTTATATGAATATATACATACACATTTTAGAAATAGGAATTATTGTTTGTCATTCATCTAGGGGAATCCTTTGCCCACGAACTCCACGAAGCTCCCCTGAGTAATAGTTGAGCCTGTAATTTATAAGGTAACTTAGGCTTCCACAGTATGAAAGGCTACATAGCAGTATGAAGTATGAATCCCATTAGACACATTACAGGAGGAAAAGAGAAGAAACCAAAGTACCTCTTTTCAGCGGAAAATCAAAGCATGTAAAGTCACCTTTTTTCCTGGACTTTCGAGCGTGTGGTTTTAAAGGAATTTGTTCACCAAATGGCTTTGAACTGTCTACCTAAAAGTAAAGCAATGATATGAAACAAAATTTAGTATTCCATGAAAATTTGACATGATGCCAGTAGCAGAGAATGTGCTAGGAAATCTTGTTCTTCCAAGATAAGCCTGACACACACTTGTCATTTACCCAACTTGAAAACTAAGGCTTCTGCTTTTTCCCTTGTTCATTCGTATAAAAATTCACAGCAGAAAAGAAACAAGTCAAGTAAAAGAGACATTCTGGAGACTGCAATTTCCCAGGCAACTCTTCCTTGTACTTGTAAATGTCATTTTCACAATAACAACTGGTTAAACTCCTAGGAGAGATCTGCAGCATCCTTCAGGGAATAGTGGAAAGGCTATAAAAGGGGTTGGAGGGGATACAGGTAGGTGAGTTTCAATGCCTATATGCTAGTGATGATTGGTTTTTCTGCCAAAGGATGAAGAATCCTAATCTTCATCTAGGGAGTCAAATGTGGTCCTTTTTAGGCCCATATTCTCTTCACATAGAACCCTTTTTTTCCTTCTACATGAAGCTAAGACTCTCAGCCCAGACATGGAGAAGTATTACCACAGTATGTGTACAGCTGGATAGCCCCAACCTCTTCTAGCACCAGAACTTTTTTAACCTTTTTGCCTGTTTTCTTTATTGTCTTTCTCTCCACCCAAAGTCCTGTAGGCTAAAGAGGAGAAGGTTGCAAAGCAACTGAGGCATTTTTACTACATTAAAGGACATATAGTCCTACTGTGATGACTTGTCATAGAGTGGAGATAACCCTTGATTAACAAAAGCTATGCCAGAGGAGTATAAACTATGAAAGGTTAATCCATGCTAGAAAAGCTCCAAGCATATTCCCAGTGAAAGGTTGAGTCTGTTGTCCAAGGATCAACCTAGCCAAGTATGAAAGGCTCACAACCAGTAGGTTGGACATCAGGCGATGGCCACAGCAGCCACAAACAAATCAAAATACAATACAGTCCCTGGTCCTGTACCTTCTATTTTTGCAATCTTGGTGATGATGTGGCAGAAAGGGCATCAAGGGGTACAAAGAATCACATAGTTTTTAGACATCTATAAATAATAACTATAGTTATTCTGATGAATGAGAGCTTTGTACAATGAATAACAAATCTGACATAGTATTAGAAGAACTAAACCACAGTATTATCAATATTATGATAACAGGAAAAAGACAAAAAGAAGTTGCAGCTAAATAGAAGGATGACTCAAGTTCTCCTTAGAGAAGCAAACAAAAGAGTTCATCTTTTTCATGTACCCAAAGGCAATTTAAAAAAAACCTAGTTTAATGAGATGCTTCAATCGGTCAATCAGGCAGTCAATAAACATTTATCAAGTATCTATTATGTGTCAGACTCTGAGCAATGAGGCTACAAAAAGAGGCAAAAGACGGTCCCTGCCTTCCAGGAGTTCACAATCTAACAGGGGAGACAAGCAGCAAATAAATATGTACAAACAAGCAATATACAGGTTAAGTAGGAAATAACTAAGAGCGCAAAGGCACTAGAATTAAGAGAAGTTGGGAAAGGCTTCCTTCACAAGATAAAGGAAGACAGGGAAGGCATTAGGCAGAAATGAGGAAGAAGGGCATCTCAGGTATCGGGGACAATCAGAGAAAATGCCTGGACCCAAGAGATGAAGTGTCTTGTTTGTGAAACAGCAAAGAGACCAGTATCACTGTATTGAAGAGCACATAGTGAGAAGGAAGGTGTAAGAAGACTAGCAAAGTAGGACAGGACAAAGTTATGAAGGGCTTTGTACTTGAAACTAGCGTCAATAGGGTGCCACTGGAGTTTATTGAATTATCTTACTTGGTCATCTTCTCTTACAGTGTTCATGATAAACATAAACAAAAAGATCATCATGAAGAAAATTGCAATTCCAGTGCCCAGCACAGTGCCTAGCACAGAGCAAGCATTTAATGTTTATGAATTGACTAATTGATCTACATCAACATATGTCACCAAGAATGAAGAGGAAGGGAAATTTAATCAATCAACCTATATATAATCATAAGCACCCTCTATGTGCCAAGCATTGGGATACAAGTTCAAAGATTGAAACAATCCCTACTTCCAATGAGCTTACATTCTAATGAAGATAAAGAACAGTACGTATACCAAAAATAGATAGCATAAATATAAAGTGAATAAATACAGAACTTGACAAGATCCTCCAAAACAAGTCAACACACACCTAGTAACTTCAAAATGGAAGGTACAGGGAAGAATGTATAAATATATTTTGGAAAATTGGTCTCAGTTTTAGAGGAAATAAAAGTAGCAAAAGCTTGTGTAGACTACACTAAATACTGCTAAATATCATGAATACTCTCTTCCAGACTCAAGTTGGAAGGTGCTGGACACGATGCAGAACAGTATATCCAGAAATGAAATTGACTATCAGCAGATTAGAAAATGACTGGGTACTAGTACAGAAATCAGCTGGAGTTGATCCAACTTTGAAAGCACTGAGAGAATATTTTTACAAGATAATCTAGGAGAATGTATCCAAAAAAAACTGGAAGGAAATCATACATGGCATTATCACCCTAAAAAAGGAATCAAGGGGACATTAATTACTACTGACTCCTATGGGTACTTTCTCAACTGTATACATTTTTGTAGGAATCATCTACACATGTATGGAAGTATATAACTTTGGAGAAAATATGAGAGGTAAACAGATAGACTTTTGTAAAATAATTTTTATCAGGCCATACAATTCAATCATACAATTGATTGAAAGGCATAAAAAATATATAATTCCATTGTGTTTACTATTTGTTGGGTGCAATAAGAGAAAGAAAAGAAAAGAATTTGATTCAATAGAACAAAATGTGATTTTAAAGGCTCTCCTTCAAGGAATCACTCATATGTATGTCAAAATCAAAAAAGATTTCTTCTTAAAAGCAATTATAGAGATAACTTTATTCAACAACGCACCTATTATTAATGTCAAGCAAGCCATAAAACAGAGAGATGTATGCCTGTCAAAGGTTTTTTGACATTTTCTGGGAAGATGTCCTCCTCCAGGGTCCAAATAGAAAATACATTTTCTACATATTTTGAAGCAGCCATTTCTTTCTCCACCTCATTTTACAGATGAGGAAACTGAGGCAAACAGGGCTAACTTGCCCAGGGTCACACAGCTGATAAATTTCTGAAGCCAGATTTGAACTCAGGAAGAGTCTTCCTAACTCCAGGCCCAGCACTCTATCCACTAAGCCACCTAACTGTGTATATGTATGCATATAGCAATTCACACACATACATTTTAAATATATACATACATATATATACATACATATATACATACATATATAAATACATTATCATCTGCATTATATTGGCTTGGTCTGACCATAAGCGATTATTTCTTTATTCATTTCTGTCTTTATTACCATAAAGATTATTTTGTACTTGTATTCATATAGTTCCTGTGTATGCCTTTGTAGATATACTCCCAAGTATAATATATGTTCTGTAGTTAGGGATCTCATGTGTCCCTTTCAGACCTAGACAAATATAACAAAAATATATAGAAGAAAGAAGTTAGGGACTTGAATAGAATTTAGAAAGGTCAGATATAAAGGATCTCTGGTGATTAAATATATAGGAATAAAAAGGAATATATATACATACATATATAAATGCTACATATAATATTATAAATGTAGATATATACATATATTTCTCAAGAGATGCAAAGCATTTTTACAAAATTGATTATATGTTAAGGTATAAAAACTTCATAAACAGAATATACATACATACATATATAAATGCTACATATAATATTATAAATGTAGATATAGACATATATTTCTCAGAGATGCAAAGCATTTTTACAAAATTGATTATATGTTAAGGTATAAAAACTTCATAAACAGAATATACATACATACATATATAAATGCTACATATAATATTATAAATGTAGATATATACATATATTTCTCAGAGATGCAAAGCATTTTTACAAAATTGATTATATGTTAAGGTATAAAAACTTCATAAACAGAATTTTAAAAGCAAAAATATTAAACACATCTTTTACTGATCAGAAGGCTATAATCAATAAAGGACATTTGAAGAAAGAATCCAAATTTAAATGTAAATTAAATAATTGAATCCTAAAGAAGTGGTGGGTCAATGAACATAGAAACAACAGAGAAGATCATTTTCAAAAAAATGAAAACAATGAGACAACATACCAAAATTTTTGGGATACAGTCAAAGCAGTATTGTGGTACATGAATGTAATGAGATATTACTATGCTGTAAGAAATGATAAATGTGATAACTACAGAGAAGCATGGAAAGATCTACATGAAATGGTGTAAATGAAATAAGCAGAAACAAGCATTACAATACTACAGCAAATGGAAAGAAACACACACATAAACACATAATCAAAAGTGAATGTTGCAAAATTTCAAAGAATGAGAATAACTTCAAAAATAAAAATATAAGAAGACACCCCTATGCCTCCTTCTACAAAAATAGGAGGTTCACAAGTGTGGCACATTGTACATAATTTCAGACATTTTCAATGTATTGCTGATTTTTTTTCCTCTTCCTTTTTTTATTTTTTTTTGGGGGCTTTTAAAAAATATTGTTATTTGGGGTAGCTTTCTGGGAGGGATAGAGGAAGAAATCTGATGGAGAATCGATGATATTTTTTTTTAAATTAAATACCAGGTCCTTTTTAAACATTTTTTTAAAAAAAAAACTATAAAATTAGCTGAAAGAATTTGAGTGACTAAATTAACCCAGTACTTTTTGACAAACTGAATTCATTCTGTAGCTAAGTAGAAATGGATTCAAGATGTTATGATTATGCCCAATCCATTATTTCCTTGCTTTCAGGGCTTAGCTCAGCAATTGCTACTGAGCAACCACTTGAAGGGAGCTCCCTTCGAAACTGGCAGTTTCCATTTAAAATTAAACATTCCCTCTAGCCCATGAATAATCTATTTCTGTCTACTTGTCACGGTCTCCTGTCAACCTTCTGAATATTCTGGAAAACAAAGAGTTACCACTTAGAAACTCAATACCCAGATAACTGATTCTCAAAGAATCAGAACAAAATAAGATACATATAATAATAACAATTCACATTAACATGACATTTACGTTTTAGAAAATGTTTTTCTTAGGCAGCACATGGCATAGTAGATAGAGTATGAGTCAGAAGACCTCATGTTTTTCCTCTGCTCCTTGGTAGCTGTTTCATCATGGGCAAGATGTTAACCTAAGACTCAGTTTCCTAATCTATAAGATGGCATAAGAATACTTGTTAAATTTGTTTCAAATGAAGAGTCAGACATAACTGAAAAGGACCAAACAACAAAAAACAACAAAACTTCAAATGAGGTCATATATGTAACATGCCATGAAAATGTGAAAAGTTCCACAGATTATTAGTAGTCTTATTATGCAGTATATTATCATCCATTTTACAGACAAGAAAACTGAGGTTCACAGAGATCACAAAACTTAGCTGTTGTTGTTTGAGGAAATAACAGCTATACTTAATGCTGAAATTATATTTATCGTAATGTAATATTACATTGATTGATCACAAGGTACTTCAGGATTTTGCAGGGCTTCAGGGTCATTGTCACTGTAAGGTAGTTTGCTATCACTGAGATTTTTCTTTTTTGTTGTTGTTTTTCATTCACAGACCACAGCATGAGAACTCCCAACTATTTACCGTATTTCCCCATGTATAAGATGCACTCTTTTCTGAAAAATTTGGGGTCTAAAAACTGGGTGCATCTTATACAGTGGTTGTAGATTTTTTTTTAACCTGCATTTCCCGCTTTTTGGCGCTTGTCTTTGCACTCACTGTTTCGCATTTGTTACTGGTATATTAGGTTACGTTTTGCCACGTTCTGCCCAGAGATGGCTCAGAAAAGATTTTCGTACAATGCTGAATTCAAGTTAAAAGTGATCCAGTTTGCAAAAGTGAATGGAAATCGTGCTGCTGAAAGTATGTTTGGTCCTCCTCCAACTGAGAAAACAATCTGAGACTGGCCACAGGAAGAAGAAACCCTACTGAAAACGCCACAGCAGAAGAAGGCCATGAGAGGCAAGTCAGCAAAATGGCCTGATTTAGAGAGGGAATTGAAGATGTGGATTGAAAAGCAAAGGGCAATTGGAATTCCTGTGTCCACAAAGATGGCTCAGCATGAGGCACGAAGAATTGCTGATGAAAAAGAAGTTACTGATTTCAAAGGACAACACAATTGATGCTTCAGGTTCATGAAAAAGAATGGACTAAAGCACTCGTACATGCACCAGACTTGCCCAAAAGATGCCTGAAAGCTATGAGCAGATGAACAAAATTTGAGTTCAATAACTTTACGTAATACTTTTTTTTCAAATTTCAGGCCCCCAAAATTAAGATGTATCTTATACATGAGGAAACATGGTATATATACTAGTCTGGTGTATTTAGGATCCTAAAAATAACTTGTAGAATGTAAGTTTTGTGACTTGATAATTAAAGAGATGTCCCTCCTCTAGAAAGGCTGGGGAAGGGGGAGGGGAGGAAGGGAGAAAAGTCAGGTGTAAGAATTATGTGTCGCTTGGTTTCACTTATTTTTATTTGTTACAAGGAAGTAAGTGTTCTGTGAAGGGTGATAATGTGAAATTACTATGTTTAAAAACAAGAGGCAACAATAAAATTCCTCCACTGATACAAACCAGCAACCCATTTAAAACTTGCAATTTCAGAGTGTTGAGGTTGAGGGACTTGCCTGGGGTCCCACAACCAGGAAATACTAGAGCTCTAACTTGAACCTAGGTCTTCCTGACTTCAAGCCTATCTCTCCATCCACAAGCTCATGTGGCCTCTTGCCTTGCACGTAGTTTGGGCTTAATAAATGTTTATTTAACCAAATTGAAAACTATGGGTGAAGATCACTGAATGCTCTACAGAACTGGCCTCATTGTTTTCTGGAAAGGGTGTCAAGAATAGATCATAAAGGCTCTGCTATTTATAACCTGAGTGACCTCTGACAGATCACTTTGCCCATCTCAGTTTCCTGATCTATAAAAACAAATGCTCAGGTCCCTCTCAGCATTAAAGGTTATGCCTGCTCCTGAGCAGCACAGGGGACACAGAAATAACCCCATTCAGCTTACAATGCATGACTTTGTCAATGTGGGGACTCCCTCCACCATGGCCGACTGTAACCACTTTTATGACTTTCGACTGAAAAAAGTCAAGGGCCTCATGAAGAGCCTTTCTAATGGGCAAATTACAATGCCACACCTTTACTATCCCCATGCTACAAGTAGGAATAAAACTTCAATGGAAATCAAGTGTGCCTGCTATGTGATACCTTAGGACAGGGGTGGGGAACCTGCAGCTTCCAGGCCACCTGTGGCCTTCTAGGTCCTGAAATGTGGCCCTTTGACTGAATCCAAACTAACCTGTGAAGTTTGAATTCAGTCAAAGGGCTGCACTTGGGGACCAAGAGGGCCACATGTGGCTTCAAGGCCACAGGTTTCCCACTTTTGCCCTAGGAGAAAAGTGAAAAACTCAATGATACATCTAAAAATTTCGCTCCTATGATAACAAATATCCAAATGTTTGCATAAAGACATGGATGGATATACTATACAATTTCAGGCCTCTCTTTAATTCCCCCTGTTTATATATGTATTCATTTATTTATTTTTGCAATAAGATTCCCTCTCCAACCCACCTCCTCACTGTTCCCACTTTATTCCAAAGGTCTGTGAAGAGTGGTATTAAGGCTTACATGTCTAACTACAAATGGAGGTTTGGCTTCTTGAGAGGGTTTGAAACCACGAGATCCAGAGTTCACCCGTGTTGGCCGCTCCTCCTGGCAAAGGCGCCGGATCATGTGTGGTGATGGAGAACGAGACCTTAAGCTTTTGCTAAGATTCTCACAAGTACTCTCCTTCGTCGTGGTTCTTAAGTCATGTAGATGAGGACTGAGCACTGGTTTAAAACATGAAGCAGAACCAGGCGTCGATTGTCGCAATCTTTTTTCCTGTAAAAAAAAAAATTACTGTAAAAGAAGGATAAAGAGAAGATAGGATTGAAACCCACAATCTTATTAGTTTAGGAGCTGAGAGGAGGCTCACCTTTTCTACTTAGCACATTCATCTGAAGTCAGATTTGAATCCTGATTATTTCCTGTTACTACCTATGTGACTTCTCTCTAATCTTTAGTTTACTCATCTATACATGACTTCATATTTGTGATGGGTTTTGTATTTCTTGCCTTCTCAATGCACAGGGGAGGGGTTAGAAGAGAGGAAAGAATCTGGAACTGAAAATAACATAAAATTGAATTTTTTTAAATAATAAAAATAAAATGGGTGGAAGGAAAAGGTCAGGTTAGATAACCCCTAAAATTTCTTAACCCACTAAATCCTATTATTCTATGAACATCTAAGGGAGTATTTTTTAACCCAATTCTTGTTTTCTAAGGACAATTTTGTTCAAATTCTAATATCACCAGTATTTGTAATATAACAATTATAACTCACATTTACAAAGTGTCCCAAAAGTCTTCTTGCAATTTTAACTTATTAAACCTTAAAACTGCGAGAAGACTTTTGGGACACCTTGTACATACAGCTTCCTCACAACAAGCTGAGCCCTCCTGCAACTCAAAATTCCCAAGCTCAAGATCCATCATCTTCAGCCTCCCCCATAGCAGGGGTTGCAGTCATATACCACAAGGTCAGCCTCAGAGAAACAGATAAAATATGACAAATATAAGAACAGGACCTGTGATTTTGCTGGTATTGTAACTCTTGGGTAAGGAAACCCTTACTACCAATGTATGTTAGCCCCTTCTTGGCAATGTATAGTCTTAATGAATTGTAGAGCATTAGAAGGTTAAATGGCTTGCCCTGGGTCACAGAATCAGCATGTATGTGTCAAATTTCAACTCAGCTCTTCCTGGCCAATTCTCTAGCCACCACACCACACTGGCCTCTAAGGAAGGTGACAATATCATAGTATATTACATGTAGCCCCATAAAAGCTAATGAAGTAGTTCCAAGAATATAAGAATATTTCAGATGAATAATAAAAAAATTAGACATCAATAAAAGGGACAGAAATTAGAACTTTCAAGGAAGAAATCCGTAAGTCTAACAAAACAGTAGAAAATTCGGAACAACTGAGACACTCTCCAAAACAGGGCTGTAATACAAAAATGCAGGTACAGAAGGAAAATTAAATAAGATTTTGAAATGTAGTATCATTGTTGTCAGGCTTTTAAACATTCTGGTATCATTTTTCTTATTTCATCTTTAGGCCAAACATGGCTTAATAGATTGTTTTTCAGTTTTCATTTGATTTTAAAACTTTTGTGATTTTAATTCTATTTCATTATGGTCTGACAAGATAGCCTGTATACTTTTTGTTTTTAAAAAATTCATGTAGGACTTCTCTGCAGCTGATTATAATTTTTTGTGTTTATTAACCAATTCTTCCATTTAATTCTGTCCAAATATTTTAATTCTATTTTACTAAATTAGCAAATTAGACCTGTGATTCCTTTATTGTTAATCTTTTTATTTGATTTATTTGATTTTATTTGATTTTTATTTTATTTGATTTATTTATTTATTATTTATAATCTGATAATGAAGCATTGAAGTCTCCTATTACAATTACACTTTTGTCAATTCCTTCTTTTATTTATCTTTTATTAATTTAATTGTCAAATTGTTTGGTACATACGAAATGTAATTTGTTACATATCTGCACATTACATATTTTCTTTTCACTATTATGTGATGCCCTTGCCTGTCTTTTAATGTTTGCTGGTTTGGATTCTACCTTATCAAATATCCTTTCTGCCACTCATCCATTTCTTAATTGTAGGTAAATAATATGGTTTAGAACCACCTATTCACTTAAATTTAGCTCTATATTTTTGCATTAAATGTGTTTTCTTTGAGCAAGATATAGATGAGTTTTGCTTCTCGATCTACTCTGTGACACTTTATTTTAGTGGGAAGAATTATTATTGTTTTGTTATAAATTGAATTTGTCTTCAGATATTTTATTTTTATTTTTTTTAGCATTGCCTGGATGAAGTAAAATCTATCTTGGTTTTCTATATTTTTCAATCACTAAACCTAGTTAATGAAATAAGTCATTTATATTTTCAAATTACATATAATTATATATATATGCATATAAATGTATATATATATATATTCCCCAAGGCTTATAATTAATTCTATAATTATAATTTCCTGAGGTTTAATTAATACCTTAAAATTATTCTTTGGTTGCCTTGTGCATGCATGGATGACTAGTTACTACAACTATCAGCTGACGTAAACTACTTTGCTTGGCCAAGAATGATGATAAATTTGTGTTCCTCCACCCACTCTTCACACGGTTTGCCTCATAACCACTGGTGAAGATTTACAAGCTAGCTCATCAGCACTTGTGGGCAGGAATAAAGCACAAGTAGCTATATATTCGAGGATCAAATAATTTTGACCTCATTGACGTCTTGTTCTAGCCAAGTGAGCTAAACTAAAAATACAGAATGCTTCTGAAGGAGGCCTCACTATTGTTTTGATATTCAAGTTGGAAAAACAGTTTCAATAAAGATTTAAACTTCACAGGAGCACTTTGTTAATCTAAAACTGAAACTTGAATAAAATACTTTAAATTTCATTCTAAGTCAAACAAAGAGGTATAGCATTTTTGTTGTGCTGATTTTCTTAATTATACTTACAAAAAATCTTTTTAATGGACAAGTGAGTTCTTTGATGGCTGTCCTTGTAGAAAACTCTATTTTTGGAGAGATACCCTTAAAATAGATAAAAGGAACAAATGAAACCACTGGAAATACATGCTCTATACCCACTATCACTAAAATGGTAAAATAACAGAAGTTCTATTTTGTCACATTGTCATAATCTATGAATTCCATTATCATTATCTAAAATCCCACATTCAGTCTCAAAATGTGTTTTCTACACTCTAACCTAACTGGAGCTCCAATCTAACTCTATTCCCTGAACACTGGCTTGTATTCTCCTACATCTGCCTTTGCTCATGTTATCCCTGCGCCTAGAATTTCCACCCTCCCTTACTGAACTCCTACTCATTTTTTAAAGTCTAGCTCAAATGTCACTACCCCCACGAAGCCTTCCCTTATTCCCCCTCTTCCCAGCTAATAACAGCCTTTGTCTTCAGACCTCAAAAAGAACCTTGTGTTGGGGTTTTTTTTTTTAACTCTAATGCCTTATCCTGTAATATTGTGTACTATAGCTATCTGCTGTGTGAGTGTCTTCCTCTTACTAGATTACAAACCCTTTGAAGCTAGAAAATGTGACTTATCTCAGCTTTGTATGTCCTCCTGAACCTTTTACAGTGTTGTACACATATGAGATGCTTAACAAATGTATCTTGTATCATATTTTTATCATACTTCAACTATTCTTTACTGACCAGAGCAATGTAAATGAAATAACTTTCCTGCTCTAATACTTGGGCTTTATACTTTAATACAAGTTCTTTTGCTTCCACACAGAACACCCAACAACTTGACAATTATTACAGTGACTCAAAGATTATGTCTGGGAGAAGAGGCTTGATTTGTACGCCAGTACTAAGAGCAGCTCTTCCACCAAATGGAAATATCTATGAAATCAGGCAAGAAGATTCATTCTCTCTCTCTCTCTCTCTCTCTCTCTCTCTCTCTCTCTCTCTCTCTCTCTCTCTCTTTTTCCCTCTCCCTCCCCCCCTCTTGTTTCTCAAAAATATAGGGCTGGAAGAGACAATGACAAGTTATTTAATGGAGTGGCCAACATTCTTGCCAAAAAAAACTGTTGCAGTGTAACTAAAAGAGTTCCATCTCCTTAAAAAAAAGAAAAAGAAAGAAAGAAAAGAAAAAACTCAGTATAATTAAAAAACATATCTTCTGAATACTGAATTATATCTTATAGATATATGTTGATTTATACAGACGTATTACTATTTATGTAGTTACAGTCAGTACATGTCTGTGTTCCTTCCAGGCACACCTTGCCATCATTCCCCTATATCTGAAGGCCTCTCCATTACTTTCGTGGGGTTACAGTTCCAGCTAATCTTCCCTTTTTTCATCTTCCAAAGCTAGGTCCAATTATTGTCTTTAGCCCCTCTTTATGGCATTTACCTCAGGGATTCAAATTCATTGCCACCACCAGCAAGGAAATGCCCTGGAACCCTGGAGGAGGAAGTAAACAAAAACATACACACTTTGCTGTAGCCATGCCTTCCAGGAAAACTATAGTCAATAGAGCCAGTCACCACAGTGAAGAACTACAAAGGGATCAAGAGCATAAGCATGCACCAGGAGGAAAGTAGTCATTCAAGTGATGTAGCTAGAGCCATGTTCTCCTCAACCATGGCTTCCTGCTATAGGCATACAAAGGCTTATATAAGCGAGCACCATGGACTCCTCTGATGCTGGCATCTCATTTACCACCTTTCTTGGGTTTCGAAGATAATTTATTGCAAAGCAGGAATTTGAAGCTACTCCTTAACCACTACATTATCAAAAAAGACCTTCTAGCAAAAGAAATTCTGCACCTCCAGTGTCTAGGATCCTTTCCTCAAATGACCCTTGCTTGCTTCCCTTTAGGTTGGCTCTTGGGGGACTGTCCCAAGGAGGATTCTTATTCTTGGATCTCAAGTGATCAAAAGAATTATGTCTACCTACACGGAGGAAGAAGAAAATCAGTTCCTAATTATTGTCAATTGTACCTCCACAACTACTCTCCTATCCATCCCCTTGTCTCTATTCACATAGCTACTGCTGTAGTTTAGATCCTCATCTCCTCTTGCCTGAACTACTGCAATAGCCCCCTTAGTGATCTACCTGCCTCAAGTCTCTTCTGGTTTCAATCCATTCTCCTCAGCGCTACCAAATGATATTCCTAAAGCACAGACTGACCATGTTACTTCCCTGCTCAATAACCTCCAGTGGCTCCCTATTACTAGTGGGATCAAATATAAACTCCTCTGCTTGGTATTTAAAGCACTTCACAACCTGATTCCATCCTACCTTTTTAGCATTATTCTATATCCCCTCCTCACCCCCACACTCTTCTTCTTACTATTTCTCATACACAAAAACATCCATATCCTGTCTCTATACCTTTGCATAGGTTGCCCCTCCCTGCCTAAAATGCCCTCCCCTTCTCATCTCTGGCACTTAGAATCCTAAGTTCATTTCAAAGCTCAGCTCAAATACTACCTTCTACATGGGACCTTTCCCAATACCTCCAACTGCTAGTGCCTCCCCCTGGAAAAATAAAGCAACTTGTACACATTTTGTAAATAAACAACTAACATTTACATTGTGCTTTACCTATGTATATTTATTTATATAGTACTTTAAAGTTTGCAAAGAGCTTTGCAAATGTTCTTTCATTTTATCCTCACAACAATACTGGGAGGGAAGTGCTATTATTATCTTCACTTGATAGATGAGGAATATGAGGAAGACAGAAGTAAAGTGATTTGTCCAGGGTCACACAATGAACAAATGTCTGAGGATAGATGTGAACTCGAGTCTTCCCGACTTGAGGTCCAGCATTCTCTCCCTTGGACCACTTATTGAATGTAAGCTCCTTAAGGGCAGGAAGTACTTCATTTTTGGTCTTTGTATCTGCAGTGCCTTGCACAGGGCCTGGAGTACAGTAGTTGCTTTAATAAATGCTTGTTGATTGATTGATAGATAGCTCATCAGTGGCTAAACACAGTCTGAAAGCCAGGCTCCCTAACTAAATCTAGTACTCCTTTTAACACGTTAATGGAAAACCCCACTGATTGCTGTTAAGTATTTAAATAGAAGAACTTTAACACCACATATTTACATTTTATAATATCTAAACCATATCTAGATTTACAACTTTAGCATCTCTAGACACAAACACTTTTGGATAAAGAGTACATTTGTCATACTTCCTTAGACTTCTTAATATTTTACACCGTGAGACTTCTCCTTGAATGGAAAACACTGTTCACCACTAGCCTTAACATAGTTACCTCCCTTCAGGAGAACAAGGTTAGCTGGCATTCCCTATAGTAGCTGCCCACAAGGAAGGTGAGGTATGAAGAGGTTAGCCCCACACATTTCAGGCTAAATGCCCTCAGACATTCTCAGTTACCTGAGCATGGCTCATGAGTAGGGTTCTTAATGTAGCACAGCCATCAAGCTGAGCTGAAGTGAGATGCAGTACTATGGGTCTGAGGCCAAGCAAATGATGGAAGGTTAGGAGAGGGACAGGAGCTAGGGTATGTCTATAACAAAGAAATCAGCAAGAAATCAGTTAAAACATTTCTCAAAAGAACCAGAGGCAAAGGGTAATGTCCACTGATAGCATAAAGCAATCCAGAAGCAAAGGTGGCAGTGGGATCTAAGGGCAAAGACATAAACAAAGCCACAGGCCAAAGTGGTATAGACTAAACTGGGAAAAAAGAAAGCAGAAAAGTAGAGAAAGGTCCAAGCAGGGCAAACGACCTCATCGAATGGGTAGGGTAAGTAATATTACCCCTGTCTTACATATGCATTGTAGCAATTCACATCAATATGGCTCTTCAAGCCTAACCAAGCCCTTTCCTCACAAAATAGGTAGTACAAGCGGCAGTGGACACAATGCCATGTCTGGAGTCAGGAAGACTCATCTTCCTGAGTTCAAATCTGGCCTCAGACACTTCCTAGCTGTGTGACCTGGGCAAGTCACTTAACCCTGTTTGCCTCAGTTTCTTCATTTGCAAAATGAGCTAGAGAAGGAAATGGCAAATCACTCCAGTATCTTTGCCAAGAAAACTCCAAATGAGGTCACAGAGAGTCAGACAAGATTGAAACAACTGAACAACAATAGGTAGTACAAATATTTTAATCTCCATTTACAGAGGCGCAAACAGGTTCAGAGAGATTGTTAGTAAATTGCAGGATCAGGTGCTCTAAGCCACATAGACTCCAGCTACAAAGATTATACTCTGGAATAAATTCATAGTACCTAAGTTTCTTAGAGCAATCTAAAAATGAAAGAACATGTGTCTAGATAGAAATTATTTGATCTGGCTAAACGTAGTTCACAAAGCATGGCATTATAATTATAAAAAGTCATGAGAAAAGTCCACTGAAGCTAAGTGATGGACACTATATCTTCAGAATAACACTGAAAGTCAAGACCAGGGTACTAAATATCATCATAATTAGAATGTAATATGTTGCACAATAAATTTTCAGAAAAGGAAAGAACTCTGGAGAGATGAATAAAGTGGGAAATTTCTACATAATGAAATTGACAAGTAGTACCAATGAGTTAGCCAAAACAATTAGATAAGCTAAGGTATTCTAAGATGATCGCTGAGGTCCCTTCTAGTTCTACATCCTACAATCATAGTAGCTGAGTCCGACTGTAACGACAAATCACTGAAATGATAGAATCTTTCTCATAGCAGGGTTCTAATATATATTTGTTTAATTAAATAGAATAATAAATAAATCACACTTACATGTGCTTTAAGATTTACAAGGGCTTTCCTAACATCAACACTGAGGAGGTAGATGTGTATATTATCACGAGTCTCTTTATCTTCATTATAAGTAATGCAGGCAATATTGAAGAACCTCAAGCTTGGAGAGTTCTGACTTAATCAAGGTTACACAGCTGGGAAGTGTCAGAGTCTCTAACCCACATCATTATGCCATTTTGAGGTTTACAATGCATTTTCTTTACAACTTCCCTGTCAGATAAGTAGTAAAGATATTATTATACTCCTTTTACAGATGAGTAAACTGATACTTGGAAAGATT
The DNA here is from genome assembly GCF_011100635.1 of Trichosurus vulpecula. Lineage (NCBI taxonomy): Eukaryota > Metazoa > Chordata > Mammalia > Diprotodontia > Phalangeridae > Trichosurus > Trichosurus vulpecula. Next base: position 84,781,378 of record NC_050581.1, read on the forward strand.
AAGTGGTGACCTAGGTCATATAGCTAGCAAGTATGTATGAGAGCCAGGATTAAGATTCAGGTTTCTTTTAACTTCTCATCCAGCATTCTTTTCCACTCCACTATGCAGACTGCTCAATGTAATAGGCAAAACGTACAATGAAAAAACTGAAGAATGAAATCAGTAATTAAAATTTTTAAAAATAAAACAAAGCAGTCCTTAGAACTCATTCTGAGAATTAAATATACAAAGAGCCAAAGAATTTTTGCTGATTGAGCAAAGCCTGACTTAGAAAACATGAATCATGATGTAGAAGCTAAAGCTATTTTTAAAAATCCATTATGTCTATATCTGCAGTGCCCCTGACAAACTCAATGGGCTCCCTATTCAATGGTATGTTACAACTTGGGCAATACACATTCTTCATCTATTAGGTTTTTCTTATGTGAATTGTTAGACTGGTTTCTTTTGCGTGGATATAGGTGGTCTCGCGGAAGAGGCCCTGTAGTACTCTAGATTCAATCAGCACAATATCATTGGAAATGGGACCATCTGGAGGACACCATTATCTATAAGAGGCCCCTCTTCTATTTGAACTTTCTACAGGATATCCTTTAAGACAGTGGTGATTTCTGGGAGCCAATATGGTGGAGTAAGCAGTAAATTACTGTCCCTATCCCACATAAACCGCTGAACAACCAAACAACCATAAAACAGCACCCTAGAACAAATCCTGGAACAGCAGAGCCAGCAAAAAGACAGGGTGGAGCAGTCTTTTAGTCTGGGAGACTTGGAGAATTGGCAAAATGGTCCATATCACTTGGGTATAGGGGAAACAGTCCAAGACAGGAAGATCCAAGCAAGCCAGCAGCAAGCCCCATCTCAGCAAACCAGTGGGAGATCCTGAACCCCAGGGTGGTGGAGCAGGCAAATGCCAACACCGAGACCCCACACATACCTTAGCACAGCCAGGGGAACTGGTAGCCTCCAGCTCAGAGAACCACCATGTGCTTCAGCACAGACCCCGGCGTGAGCAGGCATCCTCCAGCAGTCAGACCTCCACTGGTTTCAGCATAGCCCAGGGCCATCAGGCATCTTCCATCTACTGGACCTCCAGGAGTCAGACTTCCATGTGCTTCAGTGTAGCCCCCAGGAAATAAAAAAAAAACCACCTGGCCTCAGCACAAGCCAGACGCCATGACTAGGACCCCAGGTCAGCACCAGGTAAACTGCCAGATCCTTATAGCCTCCAGTTGCCAACACCTGAGGTCCCAGCACACAAAGCCAGTGGCCAGACACCTGGCCCTCCAAGAAGCTTGGGACAGTGCCACCGGTGCTCCAACAGGATAGCTCAACTTTAAAAGCCAGGAAAAAGGCAAAAAAAAAAAAAAAACAACCCATGAGCTAAAAGCAAAAATGAACCTTGACCATAGAGAGCTTCTATGGTGATATGGAAGATTAAAACACAAACTCAGAAGAGGACAACATTGAAACCTCACAAGGGAATATAAATTGGTCTCAAGCCCAAAAAGCCTTCTTGGAAGAACTCAAGAAGGACTTTAAAAGTCAAATAAGAGAGGTAGAAGAAAAACTGGGAAAAGAAATGAGAGGTATGCAAAAGAGAGTTAACAGCTTGGAAAAGGAAGGACAAAAATTGACTGAAGAAAACAAGTCCTTAAAAAGTAGACTTGGCCAAATGGAAAAGGAGGTACAAGAGCTAAGTGAAGAAATAATTTCTTAAAAATTAGAATTGGGCAAGTAGAAGCTAATGACTCTATGAGACATCAAGAATCGGTCAAGCAAAATCAAAAGAATGGAAAAAAAATAAAAGAAAATGTAAAATACTTCATTGGAAAAACAACTAATCTGGAAAACAGATCTAGGAGAGATAATGTAAGAATTACTGAATTACCTGAAAGCAATCATTAGAGAGAGAGAGAGAGAGAGAGAGAGAGAGAGAGAGAGAGAGAGAGAGAGAGCCCGGACAGCATTTTTCAAGAATTATCAAAGTAAACTGCCCTGATATCCTAGAAACAGAAGGCAAAATAGTCACTGAAAGAATCTACCAATCACCTTCTGAAAGAGATCCTAAAATGAAAACTCCAAGGAATGTTGTAGCCAAACTCCAGAATTGTCAGGTCAAGGAAAAAATACTACAAGTAGCCAGAAAGAAACAATCTAAATATTGTGGAACCATAGTCAGCCTTACGCAGGACTCAGCAGCTTCTACATTAAAGGATCAAGAGACTTGGTAAAAGCCCTTGCCAAAAGGCAAAGGAGCTTGGATTACAACCAATAATTAACTACCCAGCAAAATTAGGCATAATCTTTCAGGGGAAAAGACAGACATTCAATGAAATAGGGGACTTTCAATCATTCCTGATGGAAAAAAACAGAGCAGAACAGAACAGATCTTCAAATACAAGATTCAAGAGAAATATAAAAAAGTAAAAAGGAAAGAAAACAAAGCATGTTAGTCAATAAGGTCAAAATGTTTACATCCCTAAATGGAAAGATGATATTTATAACTCTTAAGAACTGTGTCTTTATTACAGCCTTTAAAATGGTTATATGTAGATAGAAGGTGTGGGAATAAGTTGACTTTGATGTGATAATTAAAATAACTAATTAATTAAGGGGTGAAACTGTACTAGGTGAAGAGGAAAGGAGAAGGCAGAAAAGGCTAAATTATATCATATAAGGAGGTGCAAAGACCTATTACAGGAGACGGAAAGAAAGGAGGAAGCTGAGCATTGTTTGAACCTTACTCTCATTGGATTTGGCTCAAATAAACATACACAATCAGTTGGTTATAGAAATCTATCTTACTCTATAGAGAAGTAAGAAAAGAAAGGGGAAAGAAAAAAGAGTGGATAAAAGGCAGGGAGGAAGGGAAGGAAGAATTAGTAGGGGAAAGGGGAAAGAAAAGGGAGGAGGCTGATAGAAGAGAGGGAAGATTAAGGGAGGCAGTAGTCAGAAGAAAACACTGGTGAGGCGGCAAGGAGTGAAAGGAGGGAGAAAAGTATAAATGGTGGGAAAGTAGGATAGAGAGAAAGACACAGTTAGTAATCATAACCATGAATGTGAATGGGATGAACTCTTCCACAAAACAGAAGTGGATAGCAGAGTGGATTAAAAAACATAATCCTACAATATGTTGTTTACAAGAAACATATGAAGCAGAGAGATACATACAGAGTAAAGGCAAAAGGTGGGAGCAGAATATATTATGCTTCAGCTAAAGTAAAAATAAAAAGCAGGCATAGCAATCCTGATCTCAGATAAGGCAAAAGCAAAAATACATCTAATTAAAAGAGATAAGGAAGGAATCTACATCCTGCTAAAAGGTACCATAGACAATGAAGTAGTATCAATACTAAACATAGGTGCCCCAAGTGGTATAGCATCCAAGTTTTTAGAGGAGAAGTTAAGTGAGTTACAGGAAGAAATAGAAAGCGTGTACTAGTGGGAGACCTCAACATCTCTCTCTCAGAACTAGATAAATCTAACCTCAAAACAAATAAGAAAGAAGTTAAGGAGGCGAATAGAATTTTGGAAAAGTTAGATATGGTAGACCTCTGGAGAAAAATGAGTGGAGATGAAATGGAATATACCTTTTCCTCAGTGGTACATGGCACCTACACAAAAACTGACCATGTACTAGGGCATTAAAAACCTCACAATCCAATACAGAAAGGAAAAAGTATTAAATGCATCCTTTTCAGATAATGATGCAATAAAAATTACATGCAATAAAGAACCATGGAAAGATAGAGGAAAAATTAATTGGAAACTAAATAATCTAATCCTAAAGAGTGAGTGAGTCAAACAACAAATCACTGAAACAATAAATAACTTCATCCAAGAGAATGACAATAATGAGACAACATACCAAAACTTATAGGATACAGTCAAAGCAGTACTTCAGGGAAATTTTATATCTCTAAATGCTTACAGGAATAAAATAGAGAAATAAAAGATCAACGAATTGGGCATGCAACTTCAAAAGCTAGAAAAAGAACAAATTAAAAATTCCCAATTAAATACCAAAGTAAAAATTCTGAAAATCAAAGGAGAGATTTTAATAAAATTGAAACTAAGAAAGTGATTGAACTAACAAATAAAACTAAGAGCTGGTTTCATGGGGAAAAAACAATAAAATAGATAAACCTTTGGTTAATTTGATTAAAAATAGGAAGACCAAATTACCAGTATCAAAAATGAAAAGGGTGAATTCACCACCAATGAATAGGAAATTAAAACAATAATTAGGAGAGCTATTTTGCCCAACTATATGCCAATAAATCTGACAATCTAAGTGAAATGGATGAATATTTACAACAATATAAATTGCCCAGATTAATAGGAGAGGAAATAAAATATTTAAATAACCCCATTTCAGAAAAAGAAATTGAACAAGTCATCAATGAACTCCCTAAGAAAAAATTTCCAGGGCTACATGGATTTACAAGTGAATTTTGCCAATTTTACCAATTAATTCCAATACTATATAAATTATTCGGAAAAATAGGTGAAGGAGTCCAGCCAAATTATTTTTATGATACACATATGGTGCTGATACCTAGACCAGGAAGAGCCAAAACAGAGAAAGAAAATTATAGACCAATTTTTGATGTAAAAATTTTAAATAAAATATGAGCAAAAAGATTACAGCAACTTATCATGAGAATAATACACTATGACCAGGTGGGATTTATACCAGGAATGCAAGGCTGATTCAATATTAGAAAAATGATCAGCATAATTAATTAAATTAAAAGTAAAATAATAAAATAAATTGATTAAATTAAATTTAAAAATTAGCAGAAATCATATGACTATCTTAATAGATGCATAAAAAACTTTTGACAAAATTTAGCACCCATTCCTGTTAAAAAAAAACACTAGAGACATAGAAATAAATGGAGTTTTCCTTAAAATAATAAGTAGGATCTATCTAAAACCATCAGCAAACATTATAGCTAAGGAAGGTAAGCTAGAAGCATTCCTAATAAGATCAGGGGTGAAGCAAGGATGTCCATTATCACCTCTGTTATTCAATATTGTACTAGAAATGTTAACTTTAGCAATAAGAGAAGAAAAAGAAATTGAAGGAATTCAAATAAGCAATGAAGAAACAAAGGTATCACTCTTTGCAGATAATATGATGGTATATTTAGAGAATTCTAGAGAATCAACTAAAAAATAATTAACAACTTTAGCAAAGCTGCAGGATATAAAAGCCCACATAAATCATCAGCATTTCTATATATTACTAACAAAGCCCAGCAGCAAGAGATAGGAAGAAAGATTCCATTTAAAATAACTGTAGACGATATAAAATATTTGGGAATCTACCTGCCAAGATAAACCAGGAAGCACATGAACACAATTACAAAACACTTTTCACACAATTAAAGTCAGACCTAAATAACTGGAAAAATATCAGTTGGTCATGGGTAGGCCGAGCTAACATAACAAAAATGACAATTCTACCTAAATTAATTTACTTATTCGGTACCATACTAATCAAACTACCAAAAATTATTTTATGGAGCTAGAAAAAATAATAACAAAATTCATCTGGAAGAACTAAAGGTCAAGAATATCAAGGGAATTAATGAAAACAAATGCTAAGGAAGGTGGCCTAGCCATACCAGATCTAAAATTGTATTATAAAGCAGCAACCATCAAAACTACTTGGTACTGGCTAAGAAATAGAATGGTAGATCAGTGGAATAGGTTAGGTACACAAGACATAGTAGTCAATGACTATAATAACCTATTGTTTGATAAGCCCAAAGACTCCAATTGCTGGGATAAGAACTCACTATTTGACAAAAACTGCTAGGAAAACTGAAAAGTAGTATGGCAGAAACTAGGTATAGACCAACATCTTACACTAGATATCAAAATAAGGTCAAAATGGATACAGATTTAGACATAAAGGGTGATACCATAAACAAATTAGGAGAGCAAGGATTAATTTACCTGTCAAATCTATGGAGAAGAGAAGAATTTATGGCCAAACAAAAGATAGAGAACATTATGAAATGCAAAATGGATAATTTGATTACATTATATTAAAAAGGTTTTGCACAAACAAAGCCAATGCAACCAAGATTAGAAGGAAATAGAAAGCTGGAAAACAATTTTTACAGCCAGTGTCTCTGAGAAAGGCCTCATTTCTAAAACATATAGAGAACTGAGTCAAATTTATAAGAATATAAGTCATTCCCCAATTGATAAATGGTCAAATGATATGAACAGGCAGTTGTCAGATGATGAAATTAAAGTTATCTATAGTCACATGCAAAAATGCTCTAAATCACTATTGATTAGAGAAATGCAAATTAAAACAACTCTGAGGTACCACATCACACCTATCAGATTGGTTAATATGACAAAACAGGAAAATGATAAATGTTGGAGAAGATGTGGGAAAATTGGGACACTAACGCATTGTTGGTAGAGTCATAAACTGATCCAACCATTCTGGAGAGCAATTTAGAACTATGCCCAAAGGGCTTTGATCCAGCAATACTACTACTAGGTCTGTATCCCAAAGAATTCATAAAAAATGAAAAGGATCCACAAGTACAAAAACATTTCTAGCAGTTCTTTTTGTGGTGACAAAGAATTAGAAATTGAGGGGATGCCCATCAATTGGGGAATGGCTGAACAAGTTATCATACATGAATGTAATGGAATACTATTGTGCTATGAGATATGATAAGCAGGTGGCTTTCAGAAAAACCTGAAAAGACTTATGGGAACTTATGCTGAGTGAAGTGACTAGAACCAAAAGAACACTATACATAGTAACAGCAACACTGTGTGATGACTAACTTTGATTAGACTTAGCTCCTCTCAACAATAGTGATCTAATATGATTCTGAAAGACTCCTGATGGAAAATGTTATCCACATCCAGAGAAAGTACTGGAGTGATTTGCCATTTCCTTCTCCGACTCATTTTACAGTTGAGGAAACTGTGGCAAACAGGGTTAAGTGACTTGCCCAAGTCACACAGCTAGTAAGTGTATGAGGCCATTTTTGAACTCAGGAAGATGAATCTTCCTGACTCCAGGCCCAGCACTCTATGTACTGTGCCACCATAAATGCTTATTGACTTACTGCCTGACCTTCATCCCTTTTCCTACTTTTCAATATCAGTAGCTTGCTTAAATAGGTCAAGTTGGAGCTGCTATAATTGGACACTTTTTTCTGATACTTATTTCATCTTTTAATTTGGTTTTGACTTTGAAGTTTGTCTTAATTAACTGGTCCAACTGCACCCAGATAGTTGATTTGGAAATGATTCCCATCATATAAGCAACCAATCATTTTCTATTAAGATAGTGAATTTCATTTCTTATTACAATGTTTGGTGCTCATATAGTCTAGTGCTTTTCAATTCCCCTGAAAGTATTTATGATATGCTGACAGTTTCTAAGTATTCTACAAGCTTTTTTCTCTTGATTTTTTAAAAATTCTAAACTGTGTTTCCCAACAGGGTTTTTGTTATTCTTCCCTTTGTCTGCCTTTACACTAAAGTTGTCAAGTAACATGGTATATGCCCACTTGTTTGGGAAGATCTTGCCAAGTTCTTTGTAGAATTTCTCTTCTTTATCCTTTGTCACAGATATTAGAATGAAAAACTGCAATCAGCTTCACGGTGATCCTTTCATTTATGCTTATCAGGACTATTGCAAGAAGAAATAGCTGCTGTTTTTGTCCATGCAATGAAACATAAACTCTGCCAACTCCTTTACCAGTCTTTTGAGGACTAACTATAACACATCCATTTTATTTTCCTGTGCCTTTTTTATGTCATCTGGTTTAATTTATAGTGAGAAGGTCAAAACTGATGTAGTTCTGTTTCCCCAGTGGGACACCAACTTACTCGCTAGTCATTGAACACAGATCTCATATTTAAAGCACCAATGCTTAAACTGACATGTATTGGACAGCCCCATTTTCCCACTATTTAGCAATCATTACTGTGGAAGTGGAAGGGAACCACACAAGATTGCAGAACATTTCATATTTTTCTTTGTTTTCATGGTTGCTATGGTCAAAGAAGTTGTCACCTAAACTAGGTCAACCTATTGGTAATGAGCCTCTCTATATTTAGTTGGTATGGTCCTTGGACAGGAGGGAATAATCTATTGCTGGGATGATAGTCGAGGCCTTTCCAGTTTGGTAGAACTTGCCAAAACGTGTTTTCCACTGGTTCTCCATGGCTCAGGGTCCCCACCATACTACAGTAAGGCAATGGAGAAGTCCTTTAATGGAGCTAACTGTAGTAAAAATTCATTAATCATAAGAAATTGATGAAGACATTACAATGATTATAAAACCACAACAACAGTTGATAAAAATCAGACTCTAGATGCAGTTTATATAATACCCAAACCTTTATATTCTTGTCTCAACCTAAGGTGCTAAAATATCACTTCATTAATTTTCAATTCCATTCCATTCAACAAATATGTATTAATCACTTTCCACATGGAAGGTCCTGTGCAAAGTATCAGTCACACAGAGATGAAAAATTATATGGTTCCTGCCCTCAAGGAGCTTATAGGGGCTGATATGCCATGTACACAGTGTAATACAGAAAAGTATAATACAAGTACAGTGGAAGGGACAGTAAGGTAAAGGCAAAGGGAAGATCTAGCCAAAAATTTTTAAGAAATCCTAATCTGTTTTTAGCCGGGTAAATCAGTGAACGCTTCTTGGAGGAGGAAATTCTCCTTAGTTTTCCCTACCTATAAAATGGGATAATAAATACCTCCCCTTCCTACCTCAGAAAGTTCCTATGAGGTTGAAATGAGATCATAGACATGAAAGCACTTTGAAAAGCTAAAAATACAACAAAATGTGAATGGCATTTGTTCATGCTAAATCAATTGCCTTCTACTGATGGCTTCAGGCTTTTCCTATGCGCTTTTTAAAATCTACTGAGGGAAATGAAAAAACAAAATTTTATACCATTCCAAGAGAAATGTGGTTATGGGTATGGCTTAAAATAGGTAGAGAAGTTTCAGATCTCAGTTCAGCTGTGGGTATGGGTGCTGTTTGATATCTTAAGTGCCTAAAATTCACTGAGTTAACCAGGCCTGCTTAGTTACAAAAAGAAATGCATTCTGCACCTCAATATGAAGTGGCCTTCCAAAGGTCCCACAGCAAAGCATTATCAGAACAGAGATGAAAATGGATAGATCCCAAGTTTTACTTACAAAGCACGAGGTGGCTGGGCACTGATAACTTACTGGGAAGCCTACAGGTGTCTTCATTAGCACTTCTCGGTCTACCCCAGGATATAGAGGGGTCAGCCGGGGTTCAGGGAACAGAAAATCCCGTGTGTTTTCTTCATAGTAGGCCAGCAATGTCCCCTCTAAAAATAAAGGAATAAAGAAGACCAAAAAATGCACAACATAATGGATCCATGGCTGGAAAATTATATAAATCAGTGCTTAACCCTGGAATCATGAAGGTTCAGTGAGGCATAGACAGTGATGGCTCTCAGAACAGGTAGAAATCATACCCAATTCAGATCAAGGCACCAGTGACTCAATCAAAGAATGATTCAAGTGTCCCATTTTATAAATTCCAAGTGTTGGATTTAGAGTCCAGCACCTTCTACAATGCCATATTTAATATAAAGGAAATTCCAAATCTGATTGTTATGAGCCTATTAGTTAGTTAATATAACTCCTTCTCTCTACCATTAAAAAATGCCTCCCTGATCCCCCTACTCCATGGAATTACTTAGACATACATGTGTATGTATATGTGTATATGTATATGTGTATATCTATATATACGGATATATGTGTATATGCCTAAATAATATATATTATATATAATGACACATATATGCACTATATATATATATAATTTAATATATTATTATATACATGCTTAGGCACAATGGTGTGGTTTAGAAAAAACAGTAGTCAGGAGATTTTGTTTCAAATTCCCAACTGGGTTAGCGCAGGCAAGTCATTTAACCACTCTGACCATAGCTTTTGCATCTGTAAATTGAGGATAGTAATACTTGCGTGCTATTTCTCCAAACTAGTCCAATCCAACAAGCATTACTATGCAGATTACTATGTGCAAGGACTGTACTAGGCACTGGGCATATACTAAGACAAAACCAAAAATAGTCCCTCCTTCCAAAGAATTAACATTTCATATGGGAACTAATAAGTACACATATAATGATTTGCAGAGGGAAAGAACATTGATGAGAGGGATTGGGACAGGCTTCTTGCAGGAAGTGGTATGTGAGGTATGCCTTGGATCAAGCTAAGGATTCTAAGAGGAAAGATGTTTTGAGAAACAACAGACTGTAGACAGACAAGGAGGCAAGAGGAGATGGAATGTGGAGTTCAGGGAACAGCAAGTAGGCCAACTGAGCTGGAATTCAGAGTTCATAAAGTAGAATTACAGGTTTTGCTGTGATGAAAAGTGCTTTGTAAACCTTCAAACATTAAATACGAGTTAATATTATAAACTCTCTTGAACAAGGAATCAATCTGCACTGGGAAGCCAGTCAAAAGATATTCCAGGCCAGAGAAGAGAAAAAGAACCACAAAAGCACGGGATTTTCAAAATGGAAAATACCTGAGCTCATCTTTTCAAACTTTCTCATTCTATAGAAAAGAAAGGTACATCATAGCCAGAAAAACAAATTTGTCCACAGTCACACAGATAATTCATGGCATATCTGTGAACCAAATATAGAACCAGAGTCTCTTGACTACCAGATTTTTTGGTTTGGGATACAGAGGTGTTATCTTTCTGAAACATCAATGTGAAACCAAGTGAATGAAGACATTGACATTGAGTCACTGGACAAGTCATGCTCATGCGTATGTACTGCAGTTGTTGAAGATGGAGGGAGAAAGGAATTCAGGCTTATAGCAGCCTTTGTAAAAAAAAAAAAAAGAAAGAAAAAAACAAATGAATAAAACAAACAAAAAACTCTACTAGCCAATGAAATGGGGGGGGGGGTTGGTTGAGTTTTTATTTATTTATGAGAACTCTAGAAAGGGTATATTTTCAGCACAGTAAGCTAAGAGCCATAAAGAGCCAAAACTGGGATTGGCACAAAAGAAAGTTCAAGAGGGGAGGGATGGCACAGTGGCAAAGAGAGTCATATACCTATATAATCTCTAGGAGGAGAAGGCCCATCTGCCATCAAGTGCCACAAGGGCATCTGCATCCCTGATTTAAAAAAAGGGAGGGTATATGTGGTTGGCTCTGGGTAACAGGGTCTAGACAAAGGACTGCAAAAGTTGGCCCCCTTGAGAAGGAAGTGTTCAGTATTAGTATCCTTCAGCCAAGCTCCATTCATCCCATGCTATTTACAGCCTAAATCAAGAGTTGAATGACGAGTCCCTCAGTCACTTAACTGCCTAGAAACCTTGAGCAACTAAGTTACCACATCTCTCTGGGTCTCAGTTTCCTCTTCAGTAACATGAGCCTAGATTATATGATTTCTAAGGTCCCCTTCCTGCTCTAAGTCCAATGATCTTAGATAGAATTGAACATATTAAACCATGTTTCTCATAGGGGGGAATCATTTTAAAAATATTGCCAACTGAATGTTACACACATTGTCAGACATGGCCACAGTATTGGGTGTTATCATTCAGTTGCTTTTCCTTATTACAAAAGAGTTTGATTTGAGGAATGACAGGGAAGGGGTACCTCCAAAAAATGAACGTGACATAAAAATAAAAGTCATCAACGAAATCAATAAAGTTCACATACATACAGATATACATAAAATAAATATGTACATGCACATCTTTGAATAAATAAGATGTCAAACCTCTTAGCTGTAGCCATTTTACAAAGTGCTGTGTTATCCTGATTATATTTTAATTCAATTAAAGCTATCTCATCTAGCACTCTATTAGCTACAATACTCAAGCTGAGGTTGCATACTTCAACGTACAATGATAATGAATGTTCTTAACAACTTCTCTATATATTTAATCTTCAGTGCCTTCTGAATCAACAAAAAAAAATTAAATGGTGTTCAATAAGAGGTTTAATGCTTTAAGAATTAGTCATAAATACACACTAAATCTATTAAAAGATCACAGGATTTTTTTTAGCTCTTTAAGGTTCAAAAAGAGTTTTCCTCACAACAACCCTGTAAGGTAGGTGATATAGATATCATTATACCCATTCTACAGATGAGGGACCTGAGACTCAAAGGTGTTAGCTGACTCACAAAGTCACACAACTATATTATGGTACCGTTTCCAACTTACCATTCAACCTCTGTTAACTGAAATACTGCTTTTCCTCATTAACTCCTTCACTCCTGAACAATCCCAGGTAACAGACTTAGAGGCTAGATAAAAGAATTTGCTATGTTTGGAGGTAACACATTGTCATAGAAAGAACACTGAAGTCAGTAGACCTCAGTTTGAATCTTGACTCTTACACTTACTAGCTATGTAATTGTGGGCAAATCACTTCACTTGTTCCAAAGGGAGAGCTTTTTTCATCCTTAAGAGAACTATGTGAATAGGAGTCATCAATATTTTAGGCCCCCCCAAATCACACTTGGTGATTAAAATATCTTTGTCCTAAAAAAAACTCTAGTTACTTCCTTTTAATAAAGGCACATTATTTTCTGTTTATTTTGAACCTTAGAAAACCTACAGCCAAAACCCCAAAAATATAAAAATATAAATACAAAGTAATTTTAATATGTAAAGTATATATCATCTCATTGGCATTCTACTTATACAGATCATGCTTAGCCATATATTCTTATCCTGTGCATTTCTTTGCTATAATGTTTTCCAAAAGTCCCTTACAGACGATCCACCAAATGCACCAAGGGCCTTGCTCAGGGTTTCTGAGTATTTTGTGGACGTAGTCCTCTGTCCTTGCTCTCACTGTGGCTAGCATGCTGTCAAAAGTGCCCTTAGAAGTATCCAGTTCTCACATATAAGTCCTGGGTTCATAAGCACTAGAACTGGAAGGTCTGCTATTTCCGTCTTACATTTATTCTATCTTCTAATGTATAACTTCAGGCCCTATCTTTCTCTTAAATTCTTAAGTTTCAAATCCATACTATTCTCTTTCAAAAATGATATTTAACCCTAGCCAATTCTGTTTTTTTAAATCCTGTCTTGGATGTTTCCATTCCATTTTTCTAACTAGTATATATCACATATAATTCAAACTGCCTCTGTTGAAAATTAATATTAATTTAGTAAGTCACTCTCTTGTTGGGTCCACTTCTCATAATTTCTCAACCTTGTTTTCATCCTCCAAATCATAATCTATAATTTCTAATTGTGTTGTTAGACATAGCCTCTTCACCTTTATTGGAATAACCTCTCAACAGTTTTTAACCTAATAATTGCGCTACTGTTTCCCTTCCTTTTTTTCATTTTCCCACTGTTTCTGCTTCCAATACACAAGGATGTACATTCTTCCTCAAAATGAGTTAATAATCTTTTCCTACCAATACATACTTTTCATAAAGCCCAAGGTGCATAGGCTTTCTATTTAACTCCACATTGCATAATGGTCTTTACAAAATTTTTTTATTCTTTCCACATTATTTAGCTCCTAGGTCATCAGAAACAAAATTGTCAGACAGGCAACCACAGTTGACCTTATTCTTAGCCCACTTCCCCATTCTTTTTTCCAGTTTGGTCTCCTGCCTGAGGATGGCTTATCTTTTTCTCTGCTTGAGATACCAAAGTGATTGCTCACTGTCCTAATTTGTTTCTCACTTGGATTGCCTGTTTAAGTGCCTTTCCTGTACAGCTCTATTTCAAACCTATACCTGCGTACATGTATTCCACTCAGCTTCATATATACTGGGTAGCTCAACATCTTCTTATATGCTATGACTTCAAGATTATGCTATCACACAGCTGTGCTTTAAATCAGTATCACCTTTGGTTGCCATGTCTCTTCCAAGGAGATCAAGTATTTTCTGGTTAAGAGTTTCTGGGGAATTTTGTCTTTCCTGTTGTTAGTGGTTAAAACTATCTAGGAATTAGTTGATGTCTTCTTATATCAAGCTAAAATCTGCCTCTCTACAACCTCCAGCCACACTGCCTAGTTTTTCCTCGCAGAACCATCTAGAGTTAAGATTAGTTCCTCTTTTGCATGACAGTCCTTCAAATACTTGAATATAGCCACCCTGTCCTCCTACCCCATCTAAGTCTTCTCTTCTTCAGACTCACCATGACTAGTTCTTTTAACTGATTCTTTAAATGGCATAGCTTTGAATTCCCTCACTATTTTGGCTACTCTCAATACACTTGGTCAGTGTCCTCCTTAAAATATGATACCCAGAACTAGACACAGTAATCTATATGGGGTCTGACCAGAATAGAGGACAACAGGGTAAATATCTGCCTCATTCTCCCTTTAGTAATGCAACACAAGATTCCAATAGCTTTTAGGGCTGTCCTGTCATACTGTTGGCCACTACATTTTAATATTCCCTGACACAATGACAGAAATAATTTTGAAAGACTTTGGACAAAGCACCAAGTCAGAATCTAGTTTGAATCATGACCCAGATAAACTCAAAAGCATTATCGTCAAATGTTGAGCATTTAAGGAAGAACCCTGGATTTCAACAAGTCTAATATCTAACCCAGTCTTAAAGGTATGTATTCAGAGAAGGCCAGACCTCTAAAATTCTCCTAAAACTAGGGGAAGTTGGAATTAAAACCAGGCTATCTCAGCTTCAAAGATACATCATCAAGAGGTAGAGTGAAAGGGCACCTTAGCAATCATCTAATTTAAACCCCTCACTTTGGAGAGGAAGAATATGAAGCTCAGAGAAAGGAAGTGATTGGCCTTTCTTAGGTCACATAACTAGTAAGTGTCAGGGCCAAGAAATGACCCAGGTCTTCTGACACCAAGCCTGTTTTATTTTACCTTCAGAATGTTGGGGTACTACCAGGATCAGTCCAGAATTTAAGACTGGTCTCCTAAAAAGTAAAACCTCCAGAGCTAGGTGTCAACCTTCCTGGCTATCTTGTCAATCAGAAGTGACCAAGGGACAAATCTGATCTCTTTTGTCCTCTTTACTCTTCATATTGGATTCCACATCAGAGCTATATCAGGCCCCAAGACTGGAATAATAAGGCAATACATACAAGGGGATTTAACTTTAATGTCAGACTTCAGATTTCATGAGAGGCAGTATGGTATTGAGGGCTAGTTTGAGGGCAGCTAGGTGGCACAGTGGATAGAGAACTAGCCCTGGAGTCCGGAGGACTTCAGTTCAAATCCAGCCTCAGACATTTACTAATTGTGGGACCCTGGGTAAATCACTTAACCCCAATTGCCTCCCCTCACCCCAGGAAAAAAGGAGTAGTTTGAGACTCTAGTAACCCAAGTTCAAATCCTGCTTCTGACATGGCACCCTGAGCAAATCATTTAATTAATCTTTGCCTCAACAATCACATCTGTAAAATGGGGATAATGATATTTGCATTCCCTAACCCCCACAGAGTTGCTGTGAGGAGAGCATTTTAAATCCTAAGATACAACTATTATGTCCTTTGCTGTGGGCCCATTAATTGCTCTCCAAAGGGAAATAAAGTAGATTTTAATGGAGTGATGTCATTTGTTCTTCCCTGTGGTTCCTTCTTTCTGTGATAAGGCCAACACTAAGCCAAGATCAATTTGATAATGAGTATAGCAGCTACTTCCTAGAAAGATGTTTGAGATCTTCTAGTTCAACCCCTTCATTTTCTAGATAAGGAAAATGAGGCTGATAAAGGAGAAATAAGCTCCCTCTAAAGTAACAGTGAAATGGAACTAATAGCTGAGTTTAGAGTCAGGAGGCCTGAGTTCAAAACTCTGCTCCAACATTTGGTAGCTTTGTTTTTTTAGTTTTTTATTTTTTATCACAGATAAGTTACTTCACCACTCTATCTCAGTTTCCACATCTGTAAAACTGGGGTAATAACATTTGTGTTACCTACTTCATAAGGTTGTTGTGAGAAAAGTTATAGTAGTTATTGTTTAAATCTTAAAACAGTCGATAAATGTCAGCTATTAATATTAGTGGCAGAGCCAGGACAAGACCCCAGGTCTCTTCATGCCATCAAGTGGAGCTTTTCCTACAATGATACAACATTTTTAAAGGATGCCATGATGACACTCAAGTGAGAGTTAAATTATACAGTCCCTAGTTTATAAGAATAATTATTCTAATTTGTAATTGCAAATATTTTCATTGGAATTTTATTAAACCTCCATATTAACTGAAGTGGTATTATCATCATTACTATATTTGAGCTAATGGGAAGCAGTGTAGTACAGTGAAAAGAGCTAGCTATGGGGTCAAAGCCAGGTCAGCCACTTACTTACTTACTCTTTGTAGCCATGAGCAAATACCTCAACTTCTCTGAGTTTTAATTTCCTCATCTTTAAAATAAATGGGATTGGACTAGATGACTTCTAATGTCCTTCTCAGCTCCAAAGCAATGATCCAATGAATAACCACAATTTGGATTTATATGCTACCTTTTTGGAGGGTAAAGTCAAAATCATGCTTGAAGTTAATTGCTGATACACAGAATTTTCTGATTCAAGTGCTGCATTCATATTATTTCCAAACTTTAAAGGGTGACTGTACTGTCTGTACCTTAAGAGCATCTGGTGATTGTGAGAAAGTAATTGTCCAAACAGGGACTTTACCAAAGGTACCAAACATCTTTTAAAAGGGGAACGTGTGAGCTGGGAATAGGACATAGAATTTCAAGACAAATAACAAATACTCCATGTCAATGTGTAATAACAGGCTCCCAATTAATATATTTAACTCATAGCATAGCTGGACAGTCTCACTAGTTATTACTCCCACCCTCATACCCTTCTATCTAGGCAAAAACTGGCCTTCTCAAACTTACCTTTGTGCCTTTGCTCTGGCTGCAATGAATTCCCTACTTACTCCAGTCATAGAGAACCCTTCTTTTCCTTCAAGATATAGTTCACCCAGCAACTTTCGCAAAATCCTGTCCTGTTCCCCACAACTCCTTTTCCCAAACTACCTTGTATTTAACTACTTTGTGTATTTATGTATGTATATATATATATATATATAATATTAACTTTACCTTTATGCTGTCTAGATTTTTATATGTACTTGCTACCTCCCCTATTAGAATCCAAGCCCACCATAGCACAAATTATCATTGCATTGTGAGCTTTTCAAGAGCAGGGACTGTCTTTTGCCTTTCTTTATATCCCCACTGCTTAACACAGTGCCTGGCACATAGTAACCACTTAATAAATGGATACTGTAGTACAAGTAGTGAATGTTTCATTTGTACATGTACATGATACCTTGTACATACTTACCACAATGCCTACTACGCATGCACTTAAAAAAATATTTGTTGATTAGATACTTAAGTGTATTTAACAAAGACTATGATGAAAACTAACATCCAGAGAACCAGGATGGGGCTTTTTTCAGTATCTTTAAAATCACAGGAAGCAACATTGGCTGAAAGAGTATTAAAATGTTCATAAGATCTAAAGATCAGGAAAAAACCTGAGACCATTTAATCCAAGCCTTTCATTTTACAAATGAGAAAACTGAGACCCCCAAGGTCTGAAGTGACTTTCCCAAGGCCACAGAGCCAACCAGTGGCAGAGCCAGCATATAAACCCAGGTCTTCTACCTCCAAATCCATTGTGTTCTTCCTATTGGAGCCCCCATCTTCACCACGTCAGGGTTCAACTATTGTATTCACATTATTTCCAATCTTTAAAGGGTGAATGAATTGTCTGTACCTTGGGAGCTTCTGGTGATTGTGAGAAATTAATTGTCCAAGCAGGGATTTTATCAAGGGTACTGAATGTCTTTAAAAGGGGGTGGGGGAGGGGGGAGAGCATGAGATAGGAAAGGGAGATAGAATTTCAAGAAAAATAACAAATGCTCATGTCAATATGTAATAAAAAGGGCTTACTAATTTATAGGTGCCTTCTAAAACATACATTTTACAGACAGAATTTTTCGCATATTTTTCTCCAAGGTAGAAGAAATCCATCCTAGGATTCTCGCATATGAATGAACTGAAACCTCATGATTACTGACTTCAATAATAGGCTTATTCTGCCACCCAGTGTCCATTTATTTTTCTACTCCCTTTGAAGACAGGAAAATTCTGTATATCAACTATGAACTTCAAGCACAATTTTGACTTTACCCTCCAAAAAGATAGCACATAAATCCAAATTGTGGTTATTCATTGGACCATCAATCTGAGCTGAAAAGGACATTAGTCATCTACTCTGATCCCCTTCATTTTAATGGTGAGGAAATTAAGGCTCAGAGATGTTAAGGGATTTTGCTCATGGCTATGAAGTAAGTGGCTGAGCTGGCTTTGATACCATAGCCTGCTCTTTCCACTGCACTACACTGCCTCTCATTAGCCCAGATATAGTAATGATGATAATACTACCTCAGTTAATATGGAGGTTTAATAAAATTCCAACGAAAATATCTGCAAGATATTTTGTAATATCTATACGATATTGAAAAGTCACTTGGGAGAATGAATGATCAAAGAATACCATATCTATGTATCTATGCATGTATCTAAGTACTTGAGTGTGTGTTTTTCAAAGTAATGATAATGAGCTCCTCGTGATCGTGTGGTAAGAACATGAGGCAATAGATGGACACTCGAGGAACTGCACTGGAAACTACAAAATGGAAAAAGACCTAGAGGAGGGCCTCCCTCATAATGCACTCATTTTCAAGGAAGGATCTATAGGAGCACATGGGTAAGAATTGCACAGGACAGAAAGGCATGGATGCCTTTAACTACACTGACACTAAGAATTAAATATATTGATGAGATCAAAGATGCACTGAAGTACTAAACTATTGTGAATGTGTCCACTTATATTTAAAAACATTATTGTAAGGGGACAATTGTGCAAAAAAGTGGTTCAAAGAAACAAAAAAA
Source organism: Trichosurus vulpecula (assembly GCF_011100635.1). Taxonomy (NCBI): domain Eukaryota; kingdom Metazoa; phylum Chordata; class Mammalia; order Diprotodontia; family Phalangeridae; genus Trichosurus; species Trichosurus vulpecula. The sequence continues at coordinate 84,800,360 of NC_050581.1, forward strand.
TCAACAGAATATTTAATAAATAGATTCAAACTATTATAAGGACTTCAAATTTAACAAACTTAGTGAAACACCACAATGGAGGAAGTATCTGCTATTTAATAAAAGCTTTAGAAACAACTGGAAAATGATACATGTAATATATAGCAAATCAAAAAGAAACAGAAAAATGCCAGACAAGTCAAAAGGTTAAATATTTTTAATTAATCTTTTAAAACTGGAAGAAAATTAAATAGGTACCTCATCACAAGTGGGAAGAGGGATAAAAAATTAAATCACAGTTTTTCCAAACCATGGAGGGGTTTTAAGTAGACTTTGACCTCACTATGCACTGACGGGATAGCGCAGCAAAAAAAGCTAAAACGCCTTTCAATCACTTGAGGTAAAATGCCCAGAACTAGGGAGTGACAATTCCAATATACTAAACCCAGAGACCACATTTATTGTACTGTGTCCCGTGCTGGATGCCACATTTTAAAGACACTGAATAGATGAAGAGTCTTAAGAGGAAGGGAAACAGGGTGGAAAGGGAGCTTGAGATTGTGCCATACACAGATTGATTGAAGATACTAGGGCTATTTAACCGGGAAGAGAGAAATTGGGGGGGGTGGGAGTGGTAGAGTAGAAGATAGATAGCTGTCATCAATATCTGAAGGGCTATTCTGTGGAAGTCGAATGGAGGTAGGGGGTTGTTCTGCTTGGCTCCAGAAGGCAGAACTAGGAATAATGTGTGGAAGCTTCAGAGAGGCACAGATTAATGTTCAATTTATAGAAAAGCTTCCTAATGGAACCGTCCAAAGGTACAATGGGCTGCCTTTGGAGGTAGTGTTTCCTCCTACTAGAGGTCCTTGAATAAAGGCATAAGTTAAACTAGTTGTCCCCTTAGAACCCTTCTAATTCTGAGATTCAGCGACTCTATTAAGATTTTATTAAAGACATAAATGATATTTCATCATTTCCTAAGAGATGAGATGAATGTGTTTGAATATGCAAAAATAAAAACTTTTGCAAAGTGAAATATGATACATTAAATAGTAAGAGGAATGCAACAGAACAGTGTTCAGGTGTGTGTGTGTGTTTGTGTGTTGTGTGTGTTGTGTGTGTATGGGGGGGGTAGAGAGAGAGACAGAGAGAGATATGGGGAAGAGGTGGGAGGCATGACAACCATCTTTTTTTTTAAAAAAACTGACTGTCCAAAATATATTTAAAATGATACACATGTGTCAAAAGCCAGATTCCACGTTCATATCCAGCTATTCTTCCATTAAGTTTACACAGTAACGAGGTTTTTGACAAGAAGAAAAACCTATCTATACAAAAATATTCATAGCAACACCATTTGTAATAATCAAGAGTTGGAAACAAGCTATATGCTCAAGAAATAAGAAATGGTTAAATAAACTGTGATGTGTAAATATAGTGAAATAAGTAATACTGCATCCTGAGGAATTAAAAAATGTGGAAGCTAAGTGGTACAGTGGATAGACTGCTGAACCTGAAGTCCAGAAGATCCAAGTTCAAATCTTGCCTCAGAAATTTGCTGTATGATCCTGGGCAAGTCACTGAACTTCTATATGCCTCGGTTTTCTCATCTACAAAATGAGGGTAATGGCACTTACCTCTCAGTGTCATTGTGAAAATGAGATAACATTCATAAAGTGCTTGCAAGCCTTAAAGTTCTATATAAATTCTAGAAAAAAATTCAAAGCAACATGGAAAAACCATATGAAATGATGCAAAGTAAAGAAAGCAGATCTAAAAGAGCAATGCATGCACTAACCCAATGACGCACTATAAATGAAGACAATAATAAAGAGCAAAAAATACTCAGGGTAAATAAAATAGACTGCATAGATAATATCATGTTAAAGTTAAAGCACATAGCATGCCTCTTTTATAACAAGGCAAGGAAGAGAAGTACACCATAGTTTGTGCATTCATTTGTAAACACTTGTTTCCCATTGTTTTGCTTTACTGTTTTCAAGTCTTATAGGGAAGTGGAGCAGTGTTTATCTGCATAAGAGAACCAGGGACTTTTACTTTAGTAACAGAAATAGAGAACAAAGTTCATTAGCTCTTCCAGGCCCCCATCGACTCATACTAAGCATGTCAGAGAGGCTTATGAAAGCTTCAAGGTAATTTGTATGGACCTTGTATGAATCTTTGTAGCAGGATCTAGCTCCCAGGGGCAAGACAAGAGTAGAAAAGAATGTATTCCTCTTAAACCAGCTAGAAGTAAGGAGAGGAATACCTAGCAAAATTTTTAAAAAGAAAAAAAGGACTTAGTAGTTGCTTCATTGGTTCTTCTGTGTGTTGCCCAGTGGTGACTTAACAAGAGAAAATATATTGTTTGACCCTTGACCATGTTGGCAAGAGAAATCTCTCAAAAGAGCACTAATACTCCCTTCAAAAATAGCACTTTTTTGATGCTAGCTCCAGCAGATGGCAGCAACTCAAAGGAGGAGGAAAGGAGGAAAAGGAGAAGCAGGAAGAGGGAAAGGAAGAGAAAGAAAAGGAGGAGGAGGAAGAGGAAAAGGAGGAGGAGGAGAAGCCATAACAACAACTATGAAATACCTAATAATTCTGTTTAATAGAATGACCATTATCAACTCAAGAAAGAAACTGTGGTTGTGATTGTCACAGGACAGCCTATTGCCTTTTCCTTTATAGAGCTGTACAATGGAGGCATCCCTGAATTCCTGGGGGATAGCCTCCTCTTGCCATGTAAGCCAGAAGATTTCAGTCAGCTTTTGTATGAATAGCAGACTCCCTGCTTTGAAAATCTCAACCACAATAGAATCAACACCAGGCACTTTGCCACAAGACAGGAGCTTAAGGGTATTCAAAACCTCTTCCTCAGTTGGTAGTTTGGCTAGAAAGGGATTGACTTCCACCTGAGGTATATGGTCAGTGGCTTCAGCATTGGTTGATGGTGGTCTGTTGAGAATGCTATGGAAGTGTTCAGCCCACCTCTCCAGGATCATGTCCTTATCACTAATCAACATGACTCCATCTGCACTGAGGAGCAGAGATACAACATAGGTCTTTGGCCCATAAACAGCCTTCATGGCATGATAAAAGCACTTTGGATTGTTACTATCAGTGTAAAACTGAATTTCATTCGCCTTCTCACTGAGCCAAGAATTCTGCATCTCTCTAAGCCTCACTTGGCACTTTATTTTTGATGGAGTTAAAATGCTGCCTTCTTAGAGACAAATAAACTATCCTGCTGGTAAAACCTGTGGAGTTCCCATTTTTCACTTCGCAGTTCTGAATTTCTCCATCATTTTCATCAAGCCAGTCTTGATGTTTGCAAGCGTTTTGGCCCAGCTGAGTAAATGCAGTGCTGCACATCAAATCTCTGAAAGCTGCCCACTCCTTTTCTGCTCCATTGTTGCTATATGTTGGCTCAGCTTTCCCTCCAAGTTAGCAACAAACTGTTTATAAACAGAGAAATGTTCTAACCTGTTGACATTAAGTCTTCTGGTAGTTGTCTTGTCTTGGGGCCACTGATTTTGTTCAATGAGAATGTTTAGCTTGGAGAGGATAAGTCTGATCAGTCAAGCACTTTGCACCACACATCATGTTTATCACTCTCACGTTCTGTCTTTTCTCCTTACATTGACATAGTCTATTAAATGCCAATGTTGCTGCAAAGTTTTATTAAATTTAGGTAAATGGAAGATAGGGTTGGTGATGGGAAGGTCACAAAACACACAACTCATCAGTAGTAAGTGACCACCACCATTGTTGTTTCTAACTCTATCCCTACCAAGGCTTCCCTGTCAAATCTGATAGTCTGTGCCTACTCTCGTATTAAAGTCACCCACAGTTACATGCTTGTCCTCTTTCAGCACACTGATGAGAGGGGTCTTCAGGTCTTCATAAAATTCTTCTTTGACCTCATCAGGGTTCGTCATAGTGGGAGCATAAACACGGATGATAGTGACATGGCACTTTCCTGGAAGTGGCAATTACATCCCCATGAGTCTGTCTTCACTCCTTTTGGGAAGCATACAAGTTTCTTGACTAGATTAAGTTCTGATTAAGAAATCTATGCCAGCTTCATGGCCTTCCCCATCACAACAGCCACCCCAGAAAAACATATATACAGCTCTGCCTTCAGTAAGCTGGCCTTCATTTTCCATTCCTGTTTTACTCAGGGCTGCTATTTGGATGAGATACCTGCAAAGTTATCTCACAACAAAAGCCATTCGTCTTTCAGGTCCACTGAATTTCATGCTATCCATAAGCATGTGCACGTTCCATGTACAGGGTAAATGTAATCATCTTTGCGAAAGTTTTTGGACATTTTTTGTGTTTCAACCACAGCGTAGGATCCCACCTGCCATAAATAAGCTGGCCAGGGTTAGCTTAGGTGAAGCAGACAATTTTTAGAGCATCTTTTCTAGCCCCTTCCTCATGTCAGGAAGTGAGCAATACAGTCCTTTAAAAAGACTGCTCAGATACCCAGAGGGCTGATTCCACTGCTGCTTCAGTCTAATAAGAAGATGACCCAATGACCAGGGTTGCCTGTGGGAGGGTTGTGACTACAGCTCCCAGTGTATCTGTACCTGTAGCTTTATCACTTTTTCCTCTGAAAAAATCTTTCTCCATCTTTAAGACTCACCTCATTTATATAGTGCTTACGATGTGCCAAACATTGTGCTAAGTGCTTTACAATTATTATTTCACTTTATTCCCACAACCCTGGGAGGTTGATACTATTATTATCCCTATTTTATAGATGAGGAAACTGAGGAAAATAGAGGTTAAGTGACTTGTCCAGGGTCACACAGCTACTAAGTATCTGAAGCAGGATTTTAACTCAGATCTTCCTGACTCCAGGCCTGAAGCTCTATCTACTTTGTCATTTATCTGCCAGATACATACATATAAACATACATTTATATATACTTATATGAATTACATATAGGAACTTAGAGAAGTTCATAAGATTACATGAAGCCTTTCCTGATTCCTCTAGGTGATAGTACCTCCACTTCTGCTAAAAAGAAAAGAAAATGTTCTTGAATTTACTTTGTATATATTGTGTATGTATATAAATGTTAATATTTTGTCTCCCCAACCCAATAAAATGTAAATTCCTTAAAGGGCAGAGATTAGCAGTAGGGGAAATTTTATATATCTAAATGCTTACAGCAATAAAAAAAAAAGAAACAATAGATCAATGAACTGGGCAAACAACTAAAAGAACAACTAGAAAAAGAACAAAGTAAAATTCCCCAATTAAATGCCAAAATTGAAATCCTGAAAATCAAAGGAGAGATTAATAAAACTGAAAGTTTAAAAAAACCATTGAAATAACAAATAAAACTGGGAGCTGGTTTTATGAAAACAACAATAAAAGAGATAAACCTTTGGTTAATTTAAAAAAAAGAAGAAGAAGAAAGAAGAAAACCAAATTGCCAGTATCAAAAAATAAAAAAGGTGAATGTACCACCAATGAAGATGAAATTAAAGCAATTAGTAGGAGTGATTTTGCCCAACTACATGGCAAGCTAAGTGCAATGGATGAATATTTACAAAAATATAAATTGCCTACATTAACAAAAGAAATAAAATACTTAAAAACTCTGTCTTAGAAAAAAAAATCAAACAAGCCATCAATGAACTCCCTAAGAAAAAATCTCCAGGACCAGATGGGTTGACAGATAAATTCTACCAAACATTTAAAGAACAATTAATTATGATACTATATAAACTATCTGAAAAAATAGATAAAGAAGTCCTTTGAAATTCCTTCTATGACACAAATATGGTCTTGATACCTAAACTAGGGAGATCAAACACGGGGAAAGAAAACTATAGACCAATTTTCCTAATGAATATTGATACAAAAAATTAAATAAAATACTAACAAGAAGATTACAGCAATATATCACAAATATCTAACTACTATGACCAGGTGGGATTTGTCCCAGGAATGCAGGGATGGCTCAATATTAGGAAAAAATAAACATAACTGAGCATATCAATAACAAAAATAACAAAAATTATTTGATTATATCAATAGATTCAGAAAAGGTTTTTGATGAAATACAATGCCAATTCCTATTAAATATACTGGAAGTATAGGAATAAATGGAGACTTTCTTTTTTTCCTCTCTCTTAAACTTTTCTTTTTTTAAGTTTATTTATTTATTTTTAGTTTTCAACATTCACTTCCACAACATGACTAAAGTGAAAATATGTTTAAGAGGAATGTATATGTTGAGCCTATATCAGATTGCATGCCATCTTGGGGAGGGGGATGGGAGGGAGAGGGAGAAAATTTAAAACTTATGGAAGCGAATGTTGAAAACCAAATGGAGCCTTTCTTAAAATGATAAGTAGTACCTATCTAAAACCAAGAGCAAGCATCATCCGTAGTGGGGATAAACTAAAAGCCTACCTGATAAGATCAGAGGTGATGCAAGAATGTTCATTATCACCACTACTATTCAATATTGGACTAGAAATGCTAGCTATTGGCAATAAGACAGGCAGGTTTCAGAAGAAGAAATCAAAGCTATCTGTAGTCATAAAAAAAAGATGCTCTAAATCACTATTGATTAAAGAAATGCAAATTAAAACAGCTCTGAGGTATCACCTCATTCCTATCAAATTGGCTAATAGGACAGAAAAGGAAAATGACAAAAGTTGGAGGAGAAGTGAAAAAGTCGGGACACTAATGCACTGCTGGTCAAAGAGTTATGCACTGGCCCAATCATTATGGAGGGCAATCTGGAACTATGCCCAAAGGGCTATAAAACCATGCATACTATTTGACCCAGCAACCCCATTACTGGGTCTGTATCCCAATGAAATCAAAGAAAAGGGAAAAGAACCAATATATGTACAAAAATATTTACAGCAGCTCTTTTTGTTGTAACAAAGAATTGGAAGTTGAGGGGATGCCCATCAACTGGGGAATGGCTGAACAAGGTGTGGTATATGATTGTGATGGAAAACTACTGTGCTATAAGAAATGATGAACAAGATGGTTTCATAAAAACCTAGGAAGACATATATGATCTGATGCAGAGTGAGGTGAGCAGAACCAGAAGTACACGGTGATAGCAATTTTGCATGATGATTAACCATGAATGACTTGACTGTTCTGATTAGCGTAATGACCCATGACAATTGAAGCCTATTTTTTCCACTTTATTTTTCTAGCTTTTTCTCAACATGGCTAATATGGAAATATGTTTTGTGAGATTTCACATGTACAACTGATATGACATTTTTTACCTTCTCAATGATGAGAGAATTTGAACTCAAGATTTTTTAAGTAGATGCTAAAAATAAAGAAATAATAAATTTTTTTTAAAATAAAATAAAGTAGCTGCATACAATATAAACTACTTAGGAGTCTACCTGCCAAAACAAACCCAGTAACTATATGGAGCTCACTCTAGTCCCTGCTTACCAGCCGCCATCTTGGCTCCGCCTCCCCCCAGTAACTATATGAACACAATTTAAAAACACTTTACACAAATAGTAACAGATCTAAATAATTGCAGAAATATTAATTCCTCACATATAAAGTGAGCCAATATAATAAAAATGACAATTCTATATAAAGCAATTTGTTTATTCATTACTATGCCAATCAAACTACCAAAGAATTATTTTGTGGAGCCTGAAAAAATAATAACAAAATTCATCTGGAAGAACAAAATGTCAAGAATATCAAGTGAATCAAAGAAAAAAATTCAGCCTAGCAGTACAAGATTTCAAACTATATCTCAAAGTAGTAATTATCAAAACAATCTGGTACTGGCTAAGAAATAGAGTAGTGGATCAGTGGAATAGGTTAGGTACACAATATGCAGTAGTAAACAAATATAATAATATAGTATTTGATAAACTCAAAGAGCCAAGTTTTGGGGGCAAAAGCTCATTACTTGACAAAAATTGCTGGGAAGTCTAGAAAGCAGTTTGGCAGAAACTAGGTATAGACCAACATTTCACACTGTATACCAAGATAAGGTCAAAATGGGTACATGATTTGGACATTAAAGTGTGATACAATAAGCAAATTAGGGAAGCATAGAAAAATTTACCTGTCAGATCTATGGATCAGGGAAGAGTTTATGACCAAAGAAAAGACAGAGAGAATGACAGGAAGTAAAATTGATAATCTTGATTAAACGAAATTAAAAAGGTTTTGCACCAACAAAACCAATGCAGCCACAATTAGAAGGAAAATAGGAAACTGGGGACGGGGGTAATTTGCAGCAAGTTCCTCTGATAAAGGCCTCATTTCTCAAATATATAGAGAACTGAGCCAATAAAAATAAGAGCCATTCCCCCAACTGAAAAAGGGTCAGAAGAAGAAATCAAAGGTATCAATAATCATATGAAAAATGCTCTAAATAACTACAAGTTAGAGAAATGCAAGTTAAAATAACTCTAAAGTACCACCTTATACCTATTAGATTGGCTAACATGACAGAAAATAACAAATGCTGGAAAGAATTTGGAAAAAATATGTACACAAATGCACTACTGGTAGAGTTATGAACTGGTCCAACCATTCTAGAGAACAATTTGTAGTTATGTCCAAAGGGTTATAAAACTCCATATTTAACCCAACAATATCACTACTAGGTCTATATCCCAAAGAGATCAAAGTAAAAAGAAAAAGTCCCAGACATACAAAAATATTTACAGTAGCTCTTTTGTGGTGGCAAAGAATTAGAAACTGAGGTGATGCCCATCAAATGAAGAATGGCTGAACATGTCATAGTTTAGGATTATGACGGAATACTATTGTGCTATAAGAAATGACAAACAGAATGTTTTCAGAAAAACCTGAGAAGACTTATATGAACTAATGCAAAGCAAAGTAAGCAAAACCAGAACACTGTACACAGTAACAGAAACTTTGTACAATGATCAACTGTTTGACTTGGCTACTATGATCAATGCAGTGATCTAAGACAGTTTCAAAGAACTCATGATGAAAAATGCTATCCACCTCCAGAGAGAGAACTAATGAAATCTGAGTGCAGATTGAAGCATACTTTTTTCACTTTATTTTTCTTGCCTTTTTTGCAGCATGGCTAATATGGAAATATATTTTTACATGACTTCACATGTATAACTTATGTTGCTTGCCTTTTCAAAGGTTGGAAGGAGTGGGAGAGAGGGAGAGAATTTGGAACTCAAAATTTTTTAAATGAATATTAAAGTATAATTATTTTTAAGGGAAAAAATAAAGGGCAGAAGCTGCTTTGTTTTTATCTTTGTACAGTCATCACCTAGCTCAGTGCCTGGTACATCATAGTTGCTTAATAAGTGCTTTCTGGTTGACTGATTGACTAATCGAACTTCATCACTTCCCAATGAAAAGAAATCTAAGTGAACAGACATGGTGGTTGTGGACTCCAAATCTAGAGTACAGAAATCTGTTTTTTTGTCCTGGCTCTGCCACTTTATTTATTTTGTGATCTTGGACCAGTCACTTTGCCAATTTGGGGTTTAATTTTCTCATCTGTAAAATCAGAGAGTTGGAAAAGGTGACTTCTAAAGAGCCTCCTAACTAAAAAATTCTCCCATTCTGTGTCTGACTAAAGAGACAGGTTTGGTTACTGGATTCTTTCTTTCTTTTCGAGGTAAGCACATATAGGCAAACCCACGCATGGGATTACAAATAAGAGCATGACTACAGCTCAAGAATTCAATACAACAAGCATTAAAAACCTTCTGTGTATAAGGTATTCTGCTAGGCATCAGAAATACAAAAATCAAACAATCCTCAAGCTTACAATCTGACAAGGACCTGAAAGAAAGTAAACCAGACTAAAAATAATAATAATAACTGGAAAGTGGGTAGATAAAATTTGATTAAAAATACAAATAACCAAAAATTAAAACTAAACATTAAACTAGTGTGCTCATGCAATCAATCCCATAATTATAAGATTGGGATAATTTGGCAGGGTTGTAAAAAAATTATGTATATATATGTATATATATGCATATATATATAAACACAGATACACATATATATGTATGGATACTCACAATTTTAAAATAATGATTCAAAACTCAGGTCAACAAAATCTTTTTAAAGATAAAATAAGCATATTTAGAAAAATATTTGTTATCATGTTACCTGGAGGTATTAGCTGTATTAGTTCAAACCTGATTGTATAAGCTGTAAGAAAAAAAATAACATCACAATACTTCAGAAAGTTAGACAGAACCGGAATACTTCAGTAACTGATAAGTTCAAATCTGACATAATTTATCATACTTTAAATATTTAAAATTATAACCATAACAAAAAAGTTCCTTCTCCCCCTCCACCAACAGCACCAAAAAAATACCCCACATCATTGGACCAGACATTATTTTGAAATACTGGCACCCTTTTTAAACTCAGGGACTTGCAGAACCCAATAAATCAAGGGACAAGAATTGACAAAATATTAGAGTGGTGGTCTAGATATTCAAGGATAAAACTACTAAATTATATAAGGAAAGAAAATTTTACCTCTCAAAACCATCATTATATGATATTCAAGCATCATCCTTTTCCTTCACATCTCTCTCATTTGCATCTCAACGCTGTACCGCCTTCTCTCACCCTCCATTTCCACCAGCAAACTTCATCTCCCTTTGGATTGCTAAAATATCCTCCTAACCAGTCTGCTTGCCTGTAATCTCTCTTCTCCCCAATCCATCTTTTATAAAGGTACCAAAATAATCATTCTAAGACAGAGATATCTCACCCCACTGCTTGAAAACTCCTTTGCCTTTCGAGTTAACTGCAAACTTCTCAACCTGGTATTTAAGGCCCTTTTTTATTTTTATTACTTACAGGAGTTCATAGGATTTAGTTCCAGCACCTCATTTTACAAATGAGGAAATTGAGCCTCAAGAGAGGAAAAGTTAATCAATCTATCAAAAGTTCATAGATCCAGAGCTAGAAGGGACTTCAGTGGCCATCCAGTCTAACCCTCGTTTTACTGATAAGGAAACTGAGGTTCAGGGAATTAAGTGACTTGCTCAAGGTCACAGAGATAAGAAATAACTTATCCAAGGTCACAGACTTTATAAGGGACAGGGCCTATATTTAAAATTGTGGTTTAGTTTGTGTGGGGAAGTCCCCGTGTGGAAACATCCTCTACTGATGCTGGTAATCTTCTGTAACTTTTAGTTTTAGGGAATTGCCTGGGCTACTGAAAGTTTAAGTGACCTGACCAGGTCATATAGCCAGTATATGTCAGAAGCAGCCTTAAATCTGACAGATTCTCCTGACTTCCAGCCCTCTGTTACCTAGGTTGGCCTTGCATAGAGCAGATACTTAATGAATGTGTGTTGAACTGAATTTCTCTTAAAATTTTAATGCAAAACCTTTTTTCCCCATTGCCACAGGATGATTCTGGCTTTCTAAAAGTATTGCTATTTGTCTAAATACACAAACTAGATATAAAATTAGAATTGTATTTGCAGAAAGTGGGTTTTTGACAAAGACTATTAGAAAAGTACTTTTAAAAATGGACAGGATGAAGAGAAATTGTCCCATTATAAGCCAATAAAAGCATCTTATATAAGTGCATATTTTTAAATCATTTGATCATGTATTTAGAGCTAGGAGGGAATACAGAGATCATCTAAACTAGAGATTTTTAGATGCTTTTGTGTCCTGGACCCTTTTGACAGTCTAGTGAAACCCATGTACCCCTTCTCAGAATAAAGTTTGTAAATGTTATAGGATTACAAGGAAACCAACTACAATGAGATGCAGTTTTCAAAATATTTTTAAAAAGAAAGTTCGCAGACACCAGGTTAAGGGCCCACGGTTTAGTCCGACATTCTTGTTTTACAGATGAAGAAACTGACGCCCACAGAGGTTAAATAACTTGTCTAAGAGCTCAAAAGTAATTAGTAGTAGAGTCACGGTTCAACTCTGAAGCCAAGCTCTGGAGCTCTGGACTTTTTCTACCATACTACTCTCCTGTAGTAATGTTCTGCTATATTGACAAAAGATAAGGGAGATATTTGAGGGACAAGATTAAGCTACCTATCCTTCAAGGTTCAATTTAATACCACCTTTTCCATGAAGACCTCTCTCTATGCAATGGAAGTGATCTCTTCCTTATCAGAATGCAGTCCTTCCTGTCTAGATGCCCATTGGTACTTATCCCATTTGTAGCCACAAGACCTTGGTTTGAATCTAGGCCTTGTTCCTGATACTTGAACCAGTTGGCGGCCTTGGACAAGTTCTTCACTTCTCTGGACCTGTTTCTTTATATGTAAGATAATGGGATTGGAGGTGGCTAAGTGGCGCAGTGGACAGTGTTGGCCTTAGACTCAGGAGGATTTGAATTCAACTCTTGCCTCAGACACTTATTAGCTGTGTGACCCTGAGCAAGTCACTCAACCCCTCTGTGCCTCCATTTCTGCATCTGTAAGATGAAGATAATAATAGTACTTGCCTCACAGGGTTATTGTGAGGATCAAGTAAGATACCACATGTAAAGTGATAGCTAGTAGTAGTAGTAGTAGTAGTAGTAGTAGTAGTAGTAGTAGCAGCAGCAGCAGTATGAAGAATTCTTTATCTTTTTGTGTGTCATGGGCCCCTTTAGAAGTCCAGTGAAGGCTATGGATCCCTTTCTCAAAATAATTTAAAAAAACACATATGACCTACAGGAAACCATTTATATTAAAATGTAGGGGGTTTGGGGGGGGCAGGGCAATTGGGGTTAAGTGATTTGCCCAAGGTCACACAGCTAGTAAGTGTGTCAAGTGTCTGAGGCCGGATTTGAATTCAGGTCCTCCTGACTCCACAGCCAGTGCTCTACTCACTGCACCACTAGCTGCCCCCAAAATACAGGTTGGTTTTTTTTTAAAGTTCATGGAATCTAGGTTAAAAATCTCTGGTTCTCTAGGTGATCCCCAAGGTCTCTTCTACTGTAAATCCTATGAGCTTAAGAGCATAGCTCTTATCTCCCCTAACAAAATAGTGAACTCCTCAAGGGAAGATTCCTGTCTTCTCTTCTCTGTATCTTCCAGGGTACCTAGCCCAGAGCAAAGGAATCAACAAGTTTTTGTTGATTTGCCACCTAAATGGCTTTCAACAGATCCTTTGCTGACTGTACTTTTAAAGAAAGGGACTTGTCCAGCTCAAGCTGTTCATGTAACAAATAAGTACAGAATTAAGGTTCAGAATCCAGACAGCTCAGAATTTTAGCCCTACCTTTGCCATTAACTAGCTACATGACTTTTGGCAAGTCAACTAACATCCTAATTCAATTGAAAAAAGATTTATTAGATGACTATTTTGTGCAATGCATTTTTCAAGGCCTTAGGGATATACTGAAGAAGAAACAACTGGAACTATCCCTGTTCATCATCACCACCACCACCACCTCCTTTCGCTGCCTTCAAGAAGCTTACAATCTAAAAGGAGAAACATCAAATCTATAAAACTAAGTATGCCAGCTGATAGAATAAGGAAAAGCTTTATGGGGGAGGTGGCCTGAGGCATACCTTGAAAAATAAAAGATTACAACATCTAAGAGATGAGAAGGACCTAAGTTCCAGAAATGTGGGATAGTCTCTGAAAATGTATGGAGGCTTGATTATAGGTCCAGAGCTAGAAGGAATCTCATAGGCCATCTAGTCCAAACTATTTTACAAATGAAGAAACTGAGGCCCAGAATTTTTAAGTTGACTTGTCCAGGGTCACACAGGTAATAAGTAGCAGAGCTAGAATTCAATCAGATCCAGTGACTCCAAGTTCAGCTCTCCAAACTTAGTATGCCATGCTGATTCCCTGGGAGAGGACAGCATAAGGTCAAGGAATAAATAGTCACCTAATTTAAGTGGAACTTAGAATATACAAAGAGAAGTGGTACAAAATAAAACTGGTATGGTAGGTTGGAGGAGGTAGGCTGCAGGTAGGCTTCCTCAACTTCAAAATGAGGGAATTGGGTTGTTGTGGTGGTGGTGATTTGTCCTTCATTTTTGAAGAGGACCAATGACATCACAGGATGATGTCTTGATGGGTGCATGAACTGGATTTAAGTGAGGCAGAGTTCCACAAAGTCGTCAGCCTCACTCTTCCTTCCAGAGTCATCAAAGTCCAGTAGCAAGACAAAAATCAAGATGACTGCTGACGGCCCAGGATGCAGTGGATGACCTTGGCATCTTCAATGTCTGACCAAGCTCTAAGTGCCCCACCACACCTGCTTCAGTCACCTTCATGGCCATTGGAACAAATTGTTCTCTTCCACCCATTCCGCCAGAGGAAGTTCACATGCTTAGGGGAGACATCCCCCTAACTCATCAACTGGCTTGAGGCCTGTCTGTTAATCCTCAACCTGAATTGGCCCATCTGCTGAGACAGTTTTACTGGGGTATAACTGCTGCACATGCTACAGGTTCTTGGAGCCACAGGTGAGAGTTGGGTGAATTAGGTGGACACCAAAGGTAGATGAACAGCCCTGAAAAAGGCTTGGCAAGCCCTCCCACCAGAGGTGCTAGTCCTCCTTGAACACCTATACATCCTGGGAGTTGGGTAAAGAGATCTTTAAAAACTTTTCCAACCCTGAACATCCTATAGGGTCCCCATTACTGGAGGTCTTCATGCGTAGCTGAATAAAAACCTGTCAGGTGCATAATAAGGCATGAATTGGACTAGGCGGCCTTTAAGATCCCTTCTAACTCTCAGGTTTTATGATTCTAAAATTCCTAAGTGTGCTGGGGTCATTTGGTCTCTTTAATTCAACTCAACAAAAAATTATCAAGCACTTACTGAATTGTCTTTGACCTTATACTTCAGAACTGGGCCCAACATAAATCCAGGCAGAATCTAAGTTCCATATGTCTGATCAGCCTCTCTTTCTTTTGGGAAATGGAGGAAGGAGGAAGAACTCCATTACAGTACTGACAATTTTTCCCAATCCTCCTTAACTACTGCTTCCAGGAACCAACTTAATCTCCTTCTTTCTCACCTTAATTCAGAGAGGCTCCAGAGCCATGGCTTTTGGTGGCCTGACTTTGTGGATAAGGGAAGACAATAATATTTTCAAAAACATACAGTCTATTTTTTTCAAAACACATTGTTGAAAAAGACTTAATGAATTCTTGTCCCAAGTTTAAAGACTTCCAGAAAGCCACAAAAGAGGACAATAATTAATTGGGGGAAGGGGAGGGGACTGAGGCAGAGTAGACACTTGATTTTTAGGCAATGTTTAAAAGACAAACTCGATACATTAACATTGGCCCATTATTTCCAGTTGTCTTTACAATATCTATCAGAATCAGCCCTTATTTTTCAGTCCCACATTTCCCTCCAGTCAAATGCAACTTTTTTCACAGTAGATCTTATCTTGGCTAAGCCCTAGGAATGGTTTCCGAGCCATCAGGAAATTCATATGAAACTTCTAACCGGGAAAGAGTTTGCCTCAGAATTAGTCTCCTTGCTCTTACTGTTCTTTGCTTGTCATCTGGATTCCGGTACTATTACTTGGACTATGTATCTGGGCATCTGAACATGATTTGCCTTCTCCTCTGACTTTTCTGGATTTTCTGATTCTTGCTTGCCTGCCTGATTGGCTGGCCTTTGGTGTAAAGTCTTGCCTTACCCTTCATCACCTGAACTTGTTTCCTAACTTCTTCCGTGGTTCCATTCTATAGCTTCTTTCTAACCTATATCATCTGTATATGCCCCTCCTCCATACTTCTCATCTGACTCTGGACCCCCAACTCCATCTCACTCACAAATTTCTCAGTATTTCCAAGGGCCTACACTATTCCCATACCTACTCTTTTACCTTGCTTCTTTCCTGCCTGGTTTTAGCCTTCCTTGTCCTGTTTCCCACCCTATGTCTATATTCTCCTGCCACCTTCTGTCCTAAAGCAGAAAACATCTATTAAATGGGTCACCTGCAAATTCCAGATTGCATCCCTAGATAGAGGAGGAAAGGGACCAATTAGTAACTCTGCCTCCAAAAAATTAAGGCAAAAATAGCCTAAGAATGTGATGGAGAATCTTCTCATTCCAGTGAATTAATATTTCCTCTTTTACAAAGAGTTCTGTAAAAGAAACCCAAAAATGAGAGCCAGATTTTATACCCACAGCTTTGAATAGAAATATAAGATAAAGCTCCTTTTAGACAGTAGTTATTCATACATTAGAAAAACTTCACATTCATAAATTTACACACACTTTCTTGATAATTTTTAATAGTACGTACTTTCTAGAAGCTCCGCTACAGCAGCTGGATCGAGTGCATTTAAAAATATCTACAGAGAAAAACAGAACGTGTTCATGGTCAAGTACTCATAGAAATTAGATTGCAATCTTCCAAATAAGTAAAATCTGTATTAGAGAACTATAGATCTTATTATTCAAAAAGCAATAATAGACCACTGTGAGTACAGCTAGGTTTTGAAGTTGTGTCTACTTTTGAAATCTTCACTTTATTATAGGGATCATTGCGTTGGTTCCAGTCAAGAAAGCCTGAACTAGATAATTGAGTCTAACATACACTTTTAAAAATTCAACTTGGTCTAATCTTACTTTTTAAGGGACAAAACTATCCAGCTCAGGACCAGATACAAAAATATAGTTGCATCCAATCAACAGCCTCATTAGAGTATCTAAAAAAGTGTTCTGCTTACAGTAGGTATTCGATAAATAGTATTGATTCCTCTGATTGTTTTTTTCCATGCAACTCAGTAAGCTTAAAAACAAAGGAAAAGGCTTTTTTTAAAAGTCTTACCTATGTCCATTACTAGTAACCCTACAGCCAGAAAATCAGGTTAGCAATGATAATAACAAAAACTGCTGACATTTAAAGTTCACAAAGCACTATGTAGATATTATTTCATTTGATTATCACAGTAACCCTCTTAAGTTGTTCCCATATAGTACAATGTCTACCTCCAGGGGAAAAAAATTTACATTTGTGCTATGAAGCATTTGGAAACTTATTTAAGAATAATCTGAATACATCGCCCAATTTACCCAATGGGAAGGTTTTGGTGTTTGGCTGGTATATATCTAATCCTTTAACTTTATCATCTATTTAAGAAAGAGAATCTAGTCAAATAATGTTATTTAATGCTACCATTGTGACGTTGCTATAAGTGCAGAGTGAGGTATAGACTAAAGTAATAACTAATTATTCAAAACCCCAAATTCACCTCTGTCTTAGTGATGTGAATAGTTTAAGAAAATGTGGGTGATGGATTTCTTAATCTGTATAGTCTGGGAAATTGCATTCTGTGTCTTTGCAAATATATATACAGCCCAAATGTTATATACGAATGTTCGCAAGATCATTTTATTATCATGTCTCGCCAAACACAGAGGTTCACCTCCGCATAAAGTAGAAAACATGAAGAATTTTTTATAAAAGATCCAAAGGTACAGAAGAGTTCCTTCTGTCTTATTTAGAAAAAAATTGAGGAAAAACAATTTTATGAGACAGTTGATCAAAAAGACCTGAACTGTGAAAGGAAAACCAAATTGAAAGCCTTGAAAGAAAGCTGAGACACAACTGTCTCCTAAAATAGTCTTGTATTTCAAAGAGAACTTATTCAGAATTTTGAAAAAAAAATCATCACATTTTTTATTAAAATTTTAAAGGTATTTTTCATTCATTATACATTGAGTTCAACTGCTGACTATTCATGTCTTTAGAACTCTTATAAAAGGACTACAAAGTTTTCTGTTAAAAATATAAAATTGGTTTTGGGGGGGGAACCTTGAAAATAACTACATGCATATATCATCTACATTTCACACCTCCTAGTTGAATGATGTTTGAGAAAATTCCTTTTACTACTGGGCCAGCAATTACTATTATTTAACAAATGAATCCAAAACCAAGAATTTCAAAATCTGCTACTTGGCTTTGAGTACTATTATGCAACAAATTAATCCAAAACTGGGAAGAATTTCAAATCTGTTACCTGGAATTGAGGTGTGGTACTATGTACTCTGCTTAAATGAAAAATCATTACCCACTATGATCATCACAGCTTCAACTCTTCCCACCACTCCTTATTCTTTATTCGATTTAATCAGGTACATTTTGTTCTTTAAATCCATCTCTCAGAAGCTTGACAACACAAGTAACAGGATTAACATCCAAATAAACAGAAATAAATGTATCCAAGGGCCCAAGATAGCATCTTGTAAGCCTACTGTTAGCTGTTGTATAAGAGAATTTGTTTATTTTCACAATAAGGATTATTTTGCATAAGTGTGTTGAGAACAGATGAATTATTTAGTTATTATTTTCCCACTCAAATTAGATAAGTTCTTCCATCATACTTAGGAAAAACTTAACTTATTAAGTGGCAACTGAATATTCTAAAAGTATCTACCTACAGATCTACTTCAATGCCTTTATCTCAGAAAATTATTGGTATGAATATAGCTTATCACTAAATATTGGCTAAAACTCTTAAAATCTTTCAGAAATGTAAAAATGCTGACATATCCTGAAAAATAACAACAATTGTAGGTTACATTCAAATTTTACACAAGCCAGTTTTAGTGAGGGAAATTAACATGTAGAAAATACTAATATGGCATTTCACTCCCCATACCTTAACAAACAGGCCCAAATATAAACCAATTCAAAATAAGAAACATCATAACGGGTCAGAGCATCTACCTAGCATTCGATCTCTGATAATGCTACCAATGATAATTCTATATTTTGGAGAAAAGTCTGAAAGACTCAAAGATGTATCCTAAAT
Source organism: Trichosurus vulpecula (assembly GCF_011100635.1). Classification (NCBI taxonomy): domain Eukaryota; kingdom Metazoa; phylum Chordata; class Mammalia; order Diprotodontia; family Phalangeridae; genus Trichosurus; species Trichosurus vulpecula. The sequence continues at coordinate 84,819,098 of NC_050581.1, forward strand.
GTTCCTGACTCTTCCTTTTAAAAATACATTAAGGAGTTTTTTCTTCTATTATAAACATAACTAATTTTTTAGCTTTTAGCTTAAAAACAAACACTGAAGCTATAGTCATAGAATCTCTGGGCTGAGATTCTTTTAGTCCAAGAATGTCATGAATACTTTTTGCAAGTGTCTACACATTTGTAGGGCCCTGGTCTAATCCTCTTTCAGAAATTGGAGTTTACTTCTGATTAATTATTTCAACATAAAAGCAATCATCTACCCAACAGAGAGAGGAAAATACATAGAAGCATATCTTTTGATTGTGGGGTAGGTAAACAAAAAAATTATTATGGGAAATAAGAATAATAACTAATATTTATATAGTGCTTAAAGTTTTATAAATTACTTTAAATACATTATTATTTTCTAAATCTCACAACAATTCTGCGTGATGTCTTTCCCATTTTGCAGATGAGGAAACTGAGGCTCTGAGAATAAAGTAACTTGCCCAAGGTCGCATGGCCAGTAAAAAGTAGAGACAGAACTTGAACCCTGTTCCCTGTTCTATCTCTCTCTCTCTCTCTCTCTCTCTCTCTCTCTCTCTCTCTCTCTCTCTCTCGTAAAGCAATCATTCTTTTTTAGGGGGCTAGGAGGTAATTGGGGTCAAGTGACTCACCCACGGTCACACAGTAAGTGTGTGAGACTGGATTTGAACTCAGGTCCTCTGACTCCAGGACCAGTGCTCTAACCACTGTGCCACCTAGCTGCCCCCCTTTTTTAATGTAATCATTCTTTTCCCCCCTCCAAATCCAGAGCTCAAACAGATGGAGAAAGAATGATCAAAATAAGAGATGGAATATAAACATATTAAAACCTACATACAAATAAGAAAAGAGACAGGAAACACGAAGCAACAAGAAGACTAAGAGGAATACAACGATCTTTAAAAATTTTTTAAAAGAAACAAAAGACAAAAAGCAATAAACAAAATGAAATATATACAAATACAGAGTCTAAGCCAAGGGAGAAAATTCAGCAGCCCACAAACCCAAGAGAATGGAGTTCGATCTAACAGAGAAGCCCCAGAATTCTGTCCCCACAGTAGGTCCTTGGTCATAGAGCTGCTTTGACAACGTATTAACTTGAACTTCAATACTTTCCAAAGACAGTTATAATTTCCAGTCCATTTAAATTTGATTTTCCTAACCGAGTCTATCATTCCCTACTGTGCTTGCACAAAAGAAATCCTTCACCTTGGGATTTTGAGTCTCACACAGACTACACTTGCATTGTTTCTGGCCATTTCTTCAATTTACCAAAGTCGCTGTGAAAATATCAAATATGATGGCCAGTTCTCCTGCAGAAAATCATATTTTTGCCTCACAGCAAAAAAGGCTTCATTGATTATCCCTTTCTGGGATATTTAAGTGGGTACCCATTTAAGAAGTATAGCTCCTTTCCCCCAAAAAAAGCATATTGTATGAAACAAAATTAAAGATTTTGCCAAAGCCACAGCGGAGTATATTTTCAAATCCATTAAAACTAATTGCAGAAGACTATGCATTCTTTTGCTATTGTACCAGAAGATTTATTCTGTGAAATAATGTTTCAATACCTCAGGGGTTGGTGATATCAGTATTCTTTCTATGGCAGTAGAGCACAACCTTTTAGCAACTACTATGGCCACAAAGCTATCACATGATGACCAGCTAACCTTTCAAGTGGAGCCTCTCTGGGCTGGTACAGGGGGAGGCCCAAAGTTTAAACTATTCAAACCAGAGCTTGCACTTAAGACTGGCATAGTCTTTGAGAATGAAGGGTCACCTCCACACCATGATGAACCACTGGAGTAGAACTTTATTAGTTTAAGGTCAGTCTGCCAACTGCTGTTAGAAATCAGTAGGTTATTAGTTGGAGTTCAGAAATATTTTACATAGAGGTTTAACATTGAAATAGAATCAGATTTACTTGCTTTAGTTTTACATAAATGAGAACCTGAATTCTCTAAATGAGAAATCCTGTCTTTCACAGTTCAGGCTCTCAATTTTCAGCAAGATGTTTGATAACTTACTTGTCGATATCCTTACCCCACCACCCTGTAAAAATTTTTCTAGGTTTAAAAAAGGTCATTTAAGGATAATTGCTTTTATAAATTCATTTAATTACTTGTAACACTTCAATGTGCATTCAGAAAAACAAAGCATGTTCTAGTCGGAAAATGTAATAGAAGTTCCAGAAACAGAAAATAGTAACTTGTGGCAATAACTGAATAAGATTACTTGAAATGCAAAACCAGCCCCTCTACCCCCACCCCCAACCATGTGATAGTAACTATTTTTAATTTTTTTTGTAATATTTTCCTCAATTATATGTTTAAAATATTTTAACATTTTTAAAAAGTTTTGAGTTCCAAATTCTATCCTTTCCTCCCCCCTCCCTGAAATGGTAAGCAAATCAATATAGGTTTTTCATGTACAATCAAAAGAATTAATTTATGTGAACTGTGACCCATTATAATATCTCAAAGAGATGCCAAGCTGAGAAAATAGTTTTACCTTGTCAAATCTCATAACCTCGTGAATCAGAAGGGGGAACAAAGCAGGAAAGCATTTTGTCTCCCTATATTGATCAAGGATGCAGACACTGAGTAAAAGTCCTTTCTTCTCTGGAAGAAACACACCTGGGCAGGTGATCTTAAAAGGAAAGAAAACAATCATAAAGACCAAAGAACCTCCTCTTTCTCTGCTAAGATTCATTTGCCAGAGAGACAATTCATTTTTCTTAATATCTTACTCAAAAAGATTCACTTGCCAGAGAGATAATTTGTTTTTCTTAATATCCTACTTACTTACTTAATATTTTACTATCAAATGGTCAAAGACTATAAATAGAAATTTTCCGCAAGAGGAAAACCAAATTGTTATAGCACTGAGAATTAGAAGGAACTTTAGAAATTATTTATCAGGTGAGGGGGTTGGTCTAGGGGGCTTCAGCTCTAAATCTATAATCTCATGGTCTAGCTTGACCCAGTCCTTTTACAGATGAAGAAACTGATGCTAAAATAAGGTAAAACTTTCTTAGTGCGCTAAGGTGAAAATATCATATCAAAGTAAGGATTCAAATCAAAATCTTTTGACTTCAAATTCAGTGATCTTCCCTCCATACCTGTTGACACATAAATATTCACTTGAAAAAGTTGTCAACTTCAATAATAGTCAACACATTCTATTCAACCAATATACTATCTATAAGGCTCAGTCCTGGGTGCTAGACAGAAATCAGAATAGTTCCTGCCCTCCAAAGGATATTAACTTTTTTGTATACTCAAAGAAATGCAAATAAAATCTCTATCAGATCCATTAAAATGGAAAAAAACAAAACTTAAAATGACAAAACATGGAAAATTGGAAATATACAATGCTGATGGAATTGCAAAATTTTTTTGGACAGAATCTATCAGCACAAGGAAAATATCATTTTTAAAAAAATTACCCTATGCTGGTTACTCAATAATCCCATTACTTAGAAATATATCCTGAGAAGATGTCAAAAAGGGAGAGGAGGAGGAAGGAGAAGAGTAATTAGTTTAAGGCCATCTATGGCAGCATTGTTTACTGGGGGGGGGGGGGGGGAGGGTAGAGTAAAAACCATATAAAACTCCAATAGTTGAGGAATGGCTCCCTAAATTATAATATAATGATGCTATGGTATACTATAATATGATTAAGATTGTTGAGTATGTAGAAAATAAAAATAGATAAAGACATATATAAGAATAATTCTAAGGAAAGAAAGTCTAACCAGAAGAACAGAGTACACATTAACAATGCCTATCATGTCAGGACCTATAATTTCATGGTAAAGGAAAATCCCCATGAAGGAACTTCCATCACCAAAAGCAGGTAGATCACCAACTGCTCTAACCTTGTATAGTTGTCTAGGACACTGACACAGTTTAAGTGACTTGCCCATCCATGCTCACACAGCCAGTTTGGCTCAGAAGTGAGACTTGAACACAAGTCATCACGCCTGACTATGATGGATTTGCCTCTCCACTAAAACTACAGAAAAGGAAAAAGAGAGACAAAAGTAATAAAAGATGAACAAATAAAAGGAAAGTTAAAGGGACACTCAAGGGAAGTAACTGATAAGTTGGTATAGGCATTTGGGGTTTTCTTAGAAAAGAAACTGCAATGGTTTGCCATTTCCCTTCTCGGGATCATTTTACAGATGAGGAAACTGAGGTAAACAGGGTTAAGTGACTTGCCCACGATCATAGAGTGTCTGGGGCCAGATTTGAATTCAAGAAGATGGGTCTTCTTGACTCCAGGTGGGGAATTCTATCCACAGTGCCACCTACCTGTCCTTATAAGTGTAAATACATATATTCAAATGTAAATAGTTGAATTCATTCTTTGTTTAACCAACTGTAGTCTTCCCAAGTACTGACTGCTATGAAAGAAGAAACAAGATATTAAAGAAGACGTTTGGATAGCTTTTCTATAATAATTACTTGCTTTTGTTGGTATTTAAACCTGGTGTGTGTGTGTGTGTGTGTGTGTGTGTGTGTGTGTGCGCGCGCGGGCGCGTGCAATATATACACACATATATACGTGTTCACACTTTTTTTTTTTCATAACTAGCCTATCTTCCTAACAGGGGCTGCTAGGTGGCGCAGTGAATAGAGAGCCGGGCATGAAGTCACCAAGACCGGAGTTCATATTCGTTCTCAGACCCTTACTAGATGTGTGACACTTACTAGATGTGTGACACTGGGCAGGGCACTTAATCCTGTTTGCCTCAGTTTCCTCATCCGTAAAAAGAGCTCGAGAAGGAAATAGCAAATCATGTGGTCTCTTTGCCAAGAGAACCCCGAATGGAACCACGAAGAGTTGGACACGACTGAAACGATTGCATTTCCCTAACTGCTCCCTCCCCTCCTCTCTGCCTCGGAGCATCTTCAGCTCCATCACCACCACTTCGGGCTCCTTCTGTCTCCTCGCTCGCTTCGCTCCGCCCCGCCCCGCCCCGCCCGCCCCACGGCTCCTCCTACGCGGAAACGGAAGAGATCTAAGGCTCCCGCACGCCGCCGCCCCCGCGTCACTGTCAGGGGTCTGCCGCTGAGGTCGCAGACGCTGGCCGCAGACATGTCCAGCCCCCGGAGAAGCGTCGACAGCCGTCCAGCGGGCCCGGGGACGGGCGCGGGGGGCAGCTCCGGCAGCCCGGCTCACGGGAGCCACGGCGGCGGCAGCGGCAGCGGAGGCAGGTTCGAGTTCCAGTCCTTGCTGAGCAGCCGCAGTCCCGGCACCGAGCCGAGCGCGGCGCGGCTCCGGACCTCCGAGAGCCCGGTGCACCGCCGCGGCTCCTTCCCCTTGCCCCCGGCAGCCGCGTCGCAGCCGCCCCCGCCCCTTCTGCCCGAGGAGGACTGCATGAAGCTGAACCCTTCCTTCCTGGGCATTGCTCTCCGCTCCTTGTTGGCCATTGACTTGTGGATGTCCAAGAGGCTGGGCGTGTGCGCCGGGGAGAAGTCGTCCTGGGGCAGCGCCAGGCCCCTCATGAAGCTGCTGGAGATCTCGGGCCACGGCATCCTGTGGCTGGCCTGCACCGCGTACTGTCTGTACCAGAGTGACAGCTGGGCCGGCCGAGAGGTCCTAGTCAACCTGCTCTTCGCTCTGCTATTGGACTTGGTCTTGGTGGCGCTGCTCAAAGGGCTCGTTAGGCGGCGAAGACCCTCGCACAACCAAATGGACATGTTTTTCACGTTCTCGGTAGACAAGTATTCCTTCCCCTCTGGCCATGCCACTAGGGCCGCCCTGGTGTCTCGGTTCATCTTGCACCACCTGGTGTTGGCCATTCCGCTGAGGGTGTTGATAGTGCTGTGGGCCTTCATCTTGGGCCTGTCCAGGGTCATGCTGGGAAGGCACAATGTCACAGACGTAGCTTTTGGATTTTTCTTAGGTTACATACAGTACAGTATAGTGGACTATTTTTGGCTGTCTCCCTTCAATGTCCCTGCTGTTTTTGCTTTGTGGAGTCACCAGTAAATAATTTGACTGTATATGGGACCAGAAGATATGGAGGCTTCCAGAATAAAAAGGACCAAAGATACACCAGCACCCATCTTGCTTAGTTAGCTCTTGTAGACATTTTGGACTTCCTTTGGAATTTTGAGTCTAAATGAAAAGGTGTAATCCCTGCCATCTTGATAGTTGCTAGACTGAAGCATGTGCCAGCCATAAGGTGAACACAGCCATATTAGGTAAATAAAATATTTATATAGGGAGAAGTAGACATACATAGACCTTCATTAACAACTGTCAGCAAGCCAATAACAAAGCAACCAAACAGTTTCTCTTGCTGTTGAAGAATATTTTTTTTTGAAAGTTTATATCAGGTGGATAATACAATTCCACATATCACCACTACATGACACTTCTTTGTAAAAGGGAAAGGGGGGAAAAGAAGTGTTAACTAGAATCATATTTTACATTAACATACGTGAACAACTCAGTAGTTTGCTGTGTTGTCCCATAGATTTCAAACAATTTTAAAAATTTAAAACATAAATTCCACTACTTTTATCTCTGAAAGTCTGGTGCTACAGATGTGTAGATTTCTAATTTATTTACTTTTAAGAACCCACACATTTTTGTCGGGATTTTTTTTGGTAGATTGGGGGGAGGGCACATTTTGGTCTTTGTTAATACAGCAAATTGGGACACAGAGAAGAGATAAAGAACTATTTTTCCTCATCCCATTAAAAAAAAGATGAAAACTAATCTTTTCCATTCCTATCTAATACTACCTGTTACCATATGAAAGAGAACCCAATGGCTGAGAGAAACTCCAAAAATAGAATACATTAATACTTCAAGAACCTACTATTTCATCAGAATGAGTGCACCTTCCACCAATGCAGATTATAAGCCCTCCATGCCTTACTAGATGGTTTCATGACTTGTGGATGAAAAAAAAAAGATTCATCACCTGGTGGCAAGTCCATCTATGGTTATAAACTTCTCCAACTTAGCCAGAATGGTCCTTGGAACAGAGATATCACCAGGCCTGTATGGGAAGCCTTTCCAGCATGGTGGGATCTATCTTGCAGAGCTTGCATTTCTTTGACATAGTCTTCAAGAACTCAAAGCTCCATCCACACTATGGTGAGATGCCAAAAGACTTAAGTGGAGGAGCACACAGTATAAATAGAAAAGGAAAAGAAAAGGCTAAGAGGTATCAATTAGAAAAGTGTGGGAGTGGGGCTGTCTTTCAGTTAGTTCTACGGCAGTTTTGCTGGACATTCATGGTGACTTGAGTAGGTCAGATATCCTAAAACTGTGATAGAAGGCAGTAAAAATAAATCTCTTTCAAAAGAGTTCATTAAAAAGCCACTTGTTGGGAAAGATCAATTAGAAAGTTGCCTATGAGGAAACATTTTCTCTAGTAGAGGGAAACTGTGAGTTAGGCCATATATTATATGAACTACTCTGTTAAGAGATGTGCTTTGTTGCCCATCATTTCTACTCAGTAAAGGATAAACTACTGAAAAGTGGGGAATGGGAACAATCTTTTCAAATTGACGATGCAATTTTTCCCAAGTACAACAAAAAGGGCCTGTGTATTTTGTAATTTTTATGTTGTATTTGGGTGATGTTTTTTTCCTGTAATGATTTTGAGGGTGATGAAAATTAAAACAATCAGATTATCAAAACATCATCACTATGAGCTTGCTGTTGTACCATGCACGATATATAATTACTGAACTTCCTTCATGCTGACTTGTTTTCTTCAGAGAATTTCATCCAGTGTGCTTCCACAAATCATATTATCAAAGACAGCCTAATCCAAAATGCTTATCATTCCTCAACTAGGTTGGGGCGGCAGGGGAGTTGGGGAAAGGGGGGGAAGACTGGTTAAATTATTTAAATGGCGCTGTAGCCACAAAGAACCCTTAAGTTGGACAAGGAGTCAATCATTATAAAATTCAGTATAAGAATGTTATCAGCATTCATAAATACAAAAGACTGTGATTGACGGTACCCTTTTGCAGATGTATCATGTATCTGAAATCAGCTATGGCAAATATAGCTGATTCTAGCTGTGTAAAAGAGTAAAATTCTTAATGGTAGATGGCACTCAGAAATTGGAGCTACTCCTTGGGGAATGGAATCATTTTCATTTCACTTTAACCCAACACTGACTACTTCTCCATTTCCAGAAGTCAACACAGTGAACTGCCCTCAATCGGTGAAGTTCTAAATTATTTTGTTCCCTTTTACTTTTAAAGATTTCCTTTACAGCAATGTTGTGCCAGATGTTTAAAGTTGTGAGACTCCTATTCATAGCCCCCAAATTAACTCCTAGGGGCTTTTAAGATGGGAATTTTGTTGAATGTTTATACCACTGAGATTCACTTAATTAAGTGGCACCTAAGTTTACTGATTCTCAGACCACAGGCCTATTTTCTTCTTGATTGAGATTTGGTGGAGAACAATGCAAATGGAATAAGTAGTACTTTAGAATGGACCATAAATGTCTTTGTATTTTGTAAAAGAAGGAATTCAATTTCAGAATCACAATAAAATCCAACCAGTACTGTTAAACTTTGGTGCAATGTACTTCTAATTTAGTTGAGAGACTGATTTATCTTTTAGCTCCTTATAAAATGAATGTCTTCATTCTTTGATTATTCTGAGACCTCAGTTGATGCAGTGTGTGTATATGTATATGTGTGTATATTATATGTGTGTGTATATATGCATATATATGTGTGTGTGTGTGTGTGTGTGTGTGTGTGTATATATATATATATATATATATATATATATATATATACATTTTTTTTTCCCTCTGAACCTATAGGCTAACAGCAAACTGGGCCAGATCTCCTTCCTACCACTGCCTCTGACATGTAAAGAATGCTAGATCTGGAATCAAAGGACCTGGGTTCATATCCTGGCTCTTTCACATACTCCCTGAGTGACCTTTAACAAATCATTTAAGTTTTCTGTGAAGTGAGAGGGTTGGGGGAAATCTTTAAAGCCCCTTCAGACCCTACATCTATGAACCCTAGGCCCACAATCGCCAATTGTGCGGTGTGTGGCCAACCTCTATGGGGACTACATTTTCCAGTCCTGCATTCTTCTAAGTCTCTGCCCTTAGGGTTGACAATATTAGCTCAAAACTAGAATTCTTCATTGGCCTGCTACTAAAAGAGTGGACATGCCAGCTCTAAAAGTCGTTTAGCTCTAACATTCTGAGAATTTGAATCCAAAACTGGAGAGAGGAGTCAATGGGTGACCAGAAAGAAAAGCACAGCAACTCTGTTTGGAGCATCCAGTGCAAGGCCTTGTAAATACTTGTTGATTGATTTTCATGGACCAGAGCGAGCCAGAGCTGGCCCTAGAGGGAACTAGGTCAGAAGAAAATCAGCTGGTCTATACTGCAATGGCAATTTTTCACTTGGTGATTGTGCTAATTATACATGCTTTCTAGTGGTTATATTAGGACTAAAAGAATACAAACACTACCCAAACTGAGTCTAGGATTATTTCAAATGGACGAGCAGAAGGGGTGGGGAGGTGGGGGGCAGGCACAGAGGATGAAACAAGTGGTCCTTGAAGAATGGGACAGAGGAAGAGCAGGAGCCAAGCAGAAGGTAGGGTGCTAGAGAAGAGGGTGAAAAGGTTCCATTATCAATGAAGAACTAACTGTATGAGGAATAAGCTTGGAGAGAGGCATTTGTTAAGTCGTGAGAGAACTCTGGTGACGGTGAGGAATATGGCAGGAAGCTAAATGAAGATCAACTGGGGTTAAGAAGAGTGGGAGCAGAGAGTACGACATGAAATTAAGAGTTGTGAGCAAAATGGGACAAAGGTGAGTTGGTCTTCCTTACCGCTCGAATGTGCAGCTCCACTATCACTTCCAGGGGCATCTTTCCCAGCTGAGGAGGGAAGGGTTGGAAAGGGACCCTGCTGCGCTGGGCAGAGGAGCGGGGTTTCTTCCCCGGCCCTCCCGCCCCGACCCCTGTCCCGCGGTGAGAGCTGGAGCTTCTAATGCCGCTGTTTTCCCACAAGGGAAAAGCGACTCGTTGCCACGGAGACCGAAGCTTCCAAACTTCCACGGCTGGAATGCGGGAGGCCGGAGACGCCACGTGCGTGCGCATGCCCTTTGGCCTGCGCTACTCACGGAAAGAAGTGGTCTGGATTCGGTTCGGGTTCGGGTTCGAGTTCGAGTTCGGAGTACGTGCTCCTAGCTTGCATAGGGATGCTCGAGGCACGCTTAGAGCCCTGGGTTCCTCTCCCGCTGCTTTGTCTTTATGTTCCTTCTGTCCCACTTCTTCGCTATTGTCCTCTTTTCAGGACCTGTATGATGATCCTGGGTCTGATATAACGGAAGGGTGAGGATCACAGGATTTAGAGCGGAATAGAGTTTTGGAGGACATATAATGCGGTTTTATATAGGAAACGGAGGCCCAGGATAGGGAAGTGATCTGTTCAAACTGACACAGGTAGTAGTAGGGGTTAATAGTCGTACATGTAGTTCTAACAACTAACATTGTTTCTTTCTTTTTTAAGATTCACAATGCCCTGAGGTAGGCATCGCACTTTTTACCATCTCCACTTTATCGATATAAAATCTGAGACTCAGAGAAGTTAAATTCCTATAGTCTTAGAGCTAGTGTTAGAAGTAGTGTTCGCCTGAATTTCAGAGGACTGAGAGAGAGAGAGGTGGTGGACTACAGTTGTAGAATCAGGCAAACATTTGCAGACATGGCCAAGGTGCTGGTTGGTTTTGCTTAATTTATTTATTACCAGGAAGGGTTGGAGGCAGAGTCATTGGGAAGTGACAGAGCTGGGGGGGAAGCATCAATTAAAAAAAAACTTTAAAATGTTTATAACAGTTTTTTGTGGAAATGGAGGTGAAACCCATCATTTGGGGAATGGCTGAACAAGTGGTATATGAATATGCTGGAATACTATTGTGTGGTAAGAAATCATGAAGGAGATGGCTTCAGTATAACCTGGGAAGACCTTATGAACTGGCACAAAGTGAAGTGACTGTAATCAGAAAAATCGACACGATAACATCAATATTGTAAAGATAATCCACTTTGAAAGAACTAGTAACTCTAATCAGCATGACACCCACCACAGTCCCACCAAGGACTCATGATGAAACATAGAGAAATGATGGACTTAGAGTACAAACTGAATCAGAAGTTTTTTTCTCTTTACAAAAAAGTGTTTGGAACATACCTAATACAGAAATTTGTTTTGTATGACTACATATATTTGTTATAGGTTTTATTTTTCTTGCTTTCTCATTAGATGGGGGAGGAAGGAGAGAATTTGGAACTGAAGAAAAAAATAAAAAGTCTCTGCTTTAAAAAATAAAAAATTAATTTTAAAATCTTTTAAAAAGAAGGCTCAGATCATCATGATTCCAGGTCCTTTCTGTGCTCTGTCCACCCTGTCTGAGACCTTGATTGAAGCCTAGGTCTTCTGTGAATTCCTTAAGAGCAAGGACTGTTTTTTGTCTTTCTTTATTGCCCCAGACTTAACAAATGCTTGTTGACTTAACTGACTGGCTGCAAATCCAGTGTTCTTTTGCTGCTGTTCCAAGGGACCAAGAAAGATTGCTTATATGAATAATACAAATAATGCTGGGGTGATTTCAAAAGTAGTTAAGTATTAGGCATATAAGTTATATGCAAAAGCATTAAAAGTACTTCCTAATCTTTTTCTCCAAGGCACTTCAGGGAGAACTTGTTAGATTAGCTTTCACAGTTCAAAGCAAACAAAATTAGCTTGTAAGATTTCTCTTTATCTCACAGTAGTTAATATATTCTCCAGTGTCATGGTTACACTTTTAAAACAGGCAGTGCTGAGATTCCAGCCCTAAGAAGAATAAGCCAGGGACTAGTTTTTTAAAGGGTAGGTAAATAGCATTTTTCCACTCACTGCAGTTGATGAGTATAGTAAAAGAGAGCTGGGAAAGTCTGGCAGAACAGCAAGTAATAGCGCCTGGAAAGGGTCACAGACACCAAAATAAATCCCAAAATATTATGAGGATTTGGACTGGAAACATGAATAATCATAAATGCTGTTATTAATCATCCATTTGGAGGATCATTGGGAATGTGAGAAAGAACTTGGAACCGATGAAGTTTACAGAAAGAAAGGACATCGTAGATCATCTAACTCAGCCATTTCATTTTACAGAAAAGGAAACTGAGGCCTAAAAAAGGTAAAATGATTTAGTCATGGTCACCCCACTATCTACCAACAGAGCCAGAATTAGAAACCAGACCTCCTGACTCTCAGATCATTGCTCTTGACCCTACATAGCTATCTTCCTGATAGTGACTGTTTGCCAGATAACAGAGTAAGAGGAAGGGTCCCTAGATTCATGAAAGTGACATAGGGGTAGTTCCACAAAGGGAGAAGCAAATAGAAGTAAGATTAGTGAGGAGGATCTTCTGTCCCAAAGATGTCATAGTATTCTTTCCATCTGCTTATCTAGATCTTGTATTATAGATCTTAAGAAGGACAGCTATAGAATGAAACCCCCTACAGGGTGTCCCAGAAGTCTTAGTGCAGTTTTAAGCTAATAAAAGCTTAAAAAGAAACCTTCTACCAATATAGATCAGCTACTAAAAAGCTTAAAACTACACTGAGATCATTGGGATACCCTGTCTATTACTTGTTGAAAATGTAGGCTGCAGGCATTCATTAGCTCTGAAGGGCTCTAAGATTACTATTAACCAATGGTTAACAATGAGCACTGATTCTAAAGGTAGCACAAAACCTTTGCAAAACAGAGGAAATCCTATGTCCAGAGCAGGAGATGAAATACATGACTAACGTCTAAAGGGAGAGAGAGCTAGAAGTAGCTCAAAACAACTAAGACATTTTGGGCAAAAAAGAAGAGGCACAGATGCAGAATCTTGACTGCAGCACTGCTTACAATGCAGACATGATGAAATCTATAGCTGCACCAGGGCCTGTTTGGAGATAGGCCCTGCATACTGCAGAAGCCAATTCAGCCTTGGGAAAAGGCAACCCAGCATTCTCAAGCTAATTTCACAGGATTTGGAGAAGACAAATAGTTGAGGTTCTCCTATTAACCCAGATGATAGCCTATTAAAGAGCTTCCATGCCCTGACTTCTCAGCAGTCAGCAATGCAAACTAACTACAAAACCACTATGGTCATAACGAAGTTTGGGGATGATGGTACAATCCAGTTCAGCTGTATATGGCAACTTCATATACGTTATCTCATTTGATCCTTATACCACCCCTTTGAGACAGATGGTGTTATTATCATAACCATTTAACAGTTGAGAAAACAGGGCCCAAGTGACTTGCCCAGGATTACACCAGTAAGTGTCTGAGGTAGGATTTGCTACAAGTACAGTTCCCTATCCATTATAATATGGGAGAAAAGTAGTGTTGGAGAGTGGTAAAGGGCTGGACTTGGAGACAAGAAGATTCAAATTTTACCTCAGACACTTAACTAGCTCTGTGACTCTGGACAAGTCACCAACCCTCCTGGGCCACAGTTGCTTTGTTTTATAGATATATATGTGTGTGTGTGTGCGTGTGTGTGTATGTACATATATATATATATGTGTGTATATATCTTTGCTTTTCAGTTTCTGTCAAGGCAACATAGTACCTTGGAAAGTCCATAGGACCTGAATTCAAATTCTGACTCAGTTACTACCTTTGTGACCTCCAACAAATCACTTAAGCTCTCTAGGCTTTATTTAATGAAGTAGCCTAGGGTAGTGGATGGAGAAAGAGAGCTAATCTTGGAATAAAGAAGATCTAGGCTCAAATCCTGCCTCTGACACATACTGGCTATTCCTAGGCATGTCTCACAAGGCAATTCTTTTAAGGCTATAATTCATAGAACCAGTTGTGATCTGGTAGAGGGTTTTTTTCATTGGGAATTCCATATATCAATGAAATCAAAGATCTGGACAAAGACAAACTACCAACATAAGAGGGTAGAGCCACTCTTCTTTCTGTTTAGTTTACAAAGCAGTCAAAGCACCATGGTAGCTGCCACCATCATGTGAATGAATGCAGAAGCAGCCCAAGTGTTTGGGTTCTTACCACCTCTGGGATGGCTTAACCCTCAATACTCTGTTCCTTTTGCAGCACTGAACAACCTCCCTCATTGTAGACAATAACAATAAACAATACATGTTTCCTGCTCTTTTATCCTGACTCTCCATCTAAAAAAGTAAGACTTACCTATGAATTTTAGTTTTAGGAAATTAATAAAAGAGTCAACTTTAAAAGAGGGAAATTTCTCAGACAGTTATTCAGTGAAGTGTGAAGACTATAGGGATAGGAACCAGACCTCTAATTTCATTAGGTTAGAGTACTCCCAGGTGAGGAAACACCTTCCACCAGTGCAGGTCTGTACCTTCTCTGCAAGTTATAGTCTCAGAAAGTCACTTAGAATATTGACAAATTAAGTGACTTGCCCATGGTCACACAGCCAGTATGTATTAAAAAGACAGGATTAAACCTTAGCCTTCATGGGAATCATCATTTTAAGTTATTATATAGCACCTTTCCCTGAAGAATTCATATAACTTTTTTCAAACAATATTAGAAGGAAATATAGAGATGAAAACAGAAACAACAACCACCAAAAAAGGAGAGATAAGTCAAATACAAAAAATAAACAAAGACAAATTCATCCCAGCTTCACTGTCAAATGTTTGGTGCTTTGGGTGTATGGAGTGTGTGTGTGTGTGTGTGTGTGTGTGTGTGCGCGCGCGCGCGCATGCATTTCCTAATATGGCTTTGTGGATAAAGAGTTGTATGATCCTGGTCAAATCATTTAACCTTTAGGGTTCTAGTTGCAGAAAAAGTAACAACCTGCATTGGTATAGGGAATTTCCTCATGTCAAGCTCCTATCTCCCTATCTTCTATCACCCTATCGGCTATGTCCTAATAAATTCATAAAAATATACTGGCTACCTCTAGCGAATACCAGTAATACTACATGAATTATGGGAAATAAAAAGACCCTCTGTGTTATTTTGTGGGCAATGTAAAGGATCCTCTCTTTTTCATTGTCATTTCCACTGGTTTCACTTCTCAGATCTTGGTTTCTATACTTATGTCTTGCCACTGGACTTCGAAGCCTCTGGAGGAGGGAATGAGGCTCATGATTTTTTTACAGCTGTGACTCACTTAAATCCAATTCACTCAAAAGTCAAGACATCCCTCTTGTGATGTCATTGGTCCTCCTCTAGAATGAAGGATGAACAACAATAACAACAATGATTTGCCTCTTTGCAATTTCTACCAGCAGTTATGTCTGGATTCCTGAAATTCTTGTTTAAGGGCTCATTTTTTTTCATTTCATTCCATTTTAATATGAATAATACTACATGATCTTGTCTCCAATATTCATTAGCATTAGCATAACTGGAACCTCCTCACTACTACCACCACCATTATTTCAGATAAGTTAATTCACTTTTGTGTGACTTGAATTGATTTTCTTTAGCTTAGTCCTTGATTCAAAGCTTCAATGGTAATTACAAAGTATGTCTAGTGTTCCTGAAATATTTTCCATGACAATTAATTGTAGCATCAAGAGAAAGAATGGAACAAAGCTGGACACTGAAGTTTAGCAAATGATTGAATATGTCAAAGAGCTCATTGGGTTGTGCCCAGTTGCTTTTCTCGATCTAACCTCAATGTATCTGTTTCCTCATCTGTAAATTAAATACTAGATTATACTAGATTATCTCCAAGGTCCCTGCCATATCTAAATCCTATGATTCCAGAAACCAGATTACATCAAAGTCTGTGTGAAACTCCTATGTTAAAATGGCTATGTAAAACCATATCCAAAATACATATACTTAGAGCAACCCAGTTTCTACCCATTGTGAAATAATAAATCTAAAAAGAGGATTCTTGGCAGATTCCCTAAATGTGAAAACTCCAAAGAAAAGCCTTGAATATGCAAAAGTAGTTACAGAATATCTGCTAAGCCCAAGAAGAGGTGAAAAGACAAACTGCTGTGTTACATAGTACCTTACCCGTCATTCAAAGATAGAAGGGAAAAAGAAGCCTACTGTTACCAAAAAAAAAAAAAGCAGTCTTCTACTGTTCTTCCTAGAGTATTGCTGTTGTTGTGTTTGTCCTTCGTTTTCAAATACGACCATGACATCAGGGAAATGATGACATGATTTGCAGTTGACTTAGATTTGAGGGAGGGAAGGCTGTGCAAGGTCACCAGCCTCACTTTCTTCTCCAGAACCATCTGGATCCAGTGCCTGATATTCATCAGGATGACTAGAGATGACCCAGGATGCAATGGGAGACCTTGGCCCTTTTAGGCTCAGGCCTTTTCATGTACTCCCTTAGAGTGAGGTATCACCCATTCAGTGAATAGGCCTCTTTAAGAAGTCAGTAAAGGTATGGGCTCTTTAATTAGAAAAAAAAGGGTTGTTTGTCCTTCATTTCATGACTTGCAGTTGACTTTGATTTGAGTGAGAGAGGGCTGTGCAAGGTCAACAGCTTCTCTTCCTCCAGAGCCATCTGGATCCAGTGACCTGATCATCTGGATCCAGTGACCTGGTATTCATCAGGATGACTGGAGATGACCTAGGATGCAAAATATTGAAAGGGAGAAGAAGTAATCTGAATATTTATTTAGCAAGACCAACTTCTCAAGTGTCCTTAATAAGTATTAGGACTTGTTTCCAAGACAGGAATTAAGTTTCAGGTGAAGACGGAAAGACCCAGTCCAAAATAAATCAATGAATAAATAAATTAAAACCAAAAAATAGACAATTTGTCTACTAGAAAAAAAAAGAATTCCTTTGGTCTTCCAATTATGGA
The DNA here is from genome assembly GCF_011100635.1 of Trichosurus vulpecula. Classification (NCBI taxonomy): domain Eukaryota; kingdom Metazoa; phylum Chordata; class Mammalia; order Diprotodontia; family Phalangeridae; genus Trichosurus; species Trichosurus vulpecula. The sequence continues at coordinate 84,835,962 of NC_050581.1, forward strand.
ACTATTTACATATATGTAGCATGTATAAACCCCATATACATATGGCAAGTTAATTATATACTACCTTACTGGGTTATTATGAAAATGCTTTGTAAACTATAAAGTGCTATATAAATGTCAGATATTATTACTCTTACATGTAATATAGTGACTGAAGTCCCTATCTTCATAAAGACATGAAGGTCACCCTGAAGACCAGCTCAGGAAGACTTAGCTGGTCAGTCAATAGGCATTTATTGAGTGCCTACTATATGTCAGGCACTGAGGGAAACCCTGGTGATACATAGAGAGGCAAAAGACAGTCTCTACTCTCAAACAGATCACAATTCAGTGGGGGAGACAAGAAGCAAACAAATATATACAAACCAGTCATAAGCAGAATAAATAGGAAATAAACAGAGGGAAAGCACTAGAATTAAGAGGGATTAGGAAATGCTTTCTATAGAAGGTGAACTTTTAGTTGGAAACTTTGAAGGACAACATTAGGAAGGAGAGCGCTCCAAAAATGAAGTACTTCAAGAAAAAAAATACAGGTGGAAAGCAGGGACTAGCATGACCTCCATGCCAAGTCCCTCCAAAAACCTATAAAAAATGGCTCTGAACCAATTCTAGAACTGCAGAACCCACAAAACAGCAGAGGGAAGCAGGGATCCAGCCCAGGACAGCCTGGATGGTCTCTGAGTGAGGTCTACCCCACATGGAGCTGGGAGCTGGGAGCTGGGAACGAAGTGGAGCAGAACCCAGCCTGAGCGGCGTGGACCATCCAGACCAGAAGCCGGGCGGAGGGGGCCCTAGTGCCCTGAATCAGTGAGCTGCGGCAGTTACCAGACTCCTCAACCCACAAACACCAAAGACTGCAGAGGTTAGTGGGAAAAGCTGCGGGAGTAGAAGGAGTTCACCGTTTGGCTTCCAGCCCTGGGGGCAGCAGAGGTGGGGCAGCTACAGCTGCTGCCGCTTCTGGCCCCAGGCCCACCTGGTGGGAGGAATTAAGTGGCAGATCAGAGCAGGAGTGCACAGCCTGCTGAAGATCTAAGCCCGGTCTGGGTTGGGGGTTCCTGGGGAAGGAGGAGTGCTGGTATGACAGAGCTGGCACCTCCCCCCCAAACGTGGAACATAGAACTCTGTAGTCTACAAGCAGTCATACCCCACTGAAAAACTCAAGGATCAAGTTAGTTGGTTGGGAATATGGCCAGGCAGTGAAAACACACCCAGATTCAGTCTCAGATTTTGGATTCTTTCTTTGGTGACAAAGAAGACCAAAACATACAACCTAAAGAAGACAACAAAGTCATAGAGCCTACAACAAAAGCCTCCAAGAAAAACATGAACTGGTCCCAGGCCATGGAAGAGCTCAAAAAGGATTTGGAAAAGCAAGTTAGAGAAGTAGAGGAAAAATTGGGAAGAGAAATGAGAAGGATGAGAGAAAACCATGAAAAACAAGTCAATGACTTGCTAAAGGAGACCCAAAAAAATACTGAAAAATACACTGAAGAAAACAACACCTTAAAAAATAGATTAACTCAAATGGCAAAAGAGCTCCAAAAAGCCAATGAGGAGAAGAATGCCTTGAAAGGCAGATTTAGCCAAATGGAAAAGGAGGTCCAAAAGACCACTGAAGAAAATACTACCTTAAAAATGAGATTGGAGCAAGTGAAAGCTAGTGACTTTATGAGAAATCAAGATATTATAAAACAGAACCAAAGGAATGAAAAAATGGAAGACAATGTGAAATATCTCATTGGAAAAACCATTGACCTGGAAAATAGATCCAGGAGAGATAATGTAAAAACTATTGGACTACCTGAAAGCTACGATCAAAAAAAGAGCCTAGATATCATCTTTCAAGAAATAATCAAAGAGAACTGCCCTGATATTCAAGAGCCACAGGGCAAAATAGAACTTGAAAGAATCCATCGTTCGTCTCCTCAAATAGATCCCAAAAAGAAATCTCCTAGGAATATTGTTGCCAAATTCCAGAGCTCCCAGATCAAGGAGAAAATACTGCAAGCAGCCAGAAAGAAACAATTTGAGTATTGTGGAAACCTAATCAGAATAACCCAAGATCTGGCAGCTTCTACATTAAGAGATCAAAGGGCTTGGAATGCGATATTCCGGAGGTCAATGGAGCTAGGATTAAAACCTAGAATCACCTACCCAGCAAAACTGAGTATCATGCTCCAAGGCAAAATATGGATTTTCAATAAAATAGAGGACTTTCAAGCTTTCTCAGTGAAAAGACCAGAACTGAATAGAAAATCTGACTTTCCAACACAAGATTCAAGAGAAGCATGAAAAGGTAATCAAGAAACAGAAATTGCAAGGGACTTACTAAAGTTGAACTGTTTTGTTTACATTCCTACATGGAAAGATGACATGTATGATTCATGAGACCTCAGTATTAGGGTAGCTGAAGGGAATATGCATATATATATATACATATATATATACATGTTTATGTATATATATATGTAAGTGAATGTGTATGTATGTATATATCTGTGTGTGTATGTGTGTATATATATATACATATATATATACATATATATGTATATATATATATATATATAAAAGAGAGAGAGCAGATACAGGGTGAGTTGAAGATGAAGGGAAGATATCTAAAAGAAATAAAATCAAATTAAGGGATGAGAGAGCAACATACTGAGAGAGGGAGATAGGGAGAGATAGAATGGGGTGGATTATCTCCAGTAAAGGTGGCAAGAGGAAGCAGTTCTGTGGGAGGAGGGGAGAGGGCAGGTGAGGGGGGAATGAGTGAACCTTGCTCTCATCAGATTTGGCCTGAGGAGGGAATACCATACATACTCAATTGGGTATCTTACCCCACAGGAAAGAAGAGGGAGGAAGATAAAAAAATAAAAGGGGGGGGATGATGGAGGGGAGGGCAGATGGGGGTGGAGGTAATCAAAAACAAACACTTTGGAAAGGGGACAGGATCAAGGGAGAAAATTCAATAAAGCGGGATGGGTTGGGAAGGAGCAAAATATAGTTAGTCTTTCACAACATGAGTATTGTGGAAGGGTTATACATAATGATACACATGTGGCCTATGTCGAATTGCTTGACTTCTTAGGGAGGGTGGGTGAGAAGGGAAGAGGGGAGAGAATTTGGAACTCAAAGTTTTAAAAACATATGTTCAAAAACAAAAAAAAAAGTTTTTGCATGCAACTAGAAAATAAGATACACAGGCAATGGGGCGTAGAAATTTATCTTGCCCTACAAGAAAGGAAGGGAAAAGGGGATGGGGGGGGGTGATGGAGGGAAGGCTGACTGGGGAACAGGGCAACCAGAATATATGCCATCTTGGAGTGGGGGGGAGGGTAGAAATGGGGAGAAAATTTGTAATTCAAACTCTTGTGAAAATCAATGCTGAAAACTAAATATGTTAAATAAATAAATTTAAATTTAAAAAAATACAGGGAGCTGAGAGATTGTCTTTTTCATGGAACAAGGAAGCTAGTGACATTAAATTGAAGAATATGTAGTGTAAGAAAACTGGAAAAGGGAGAGGACCTATCAAGGGGTAGGGAACCTGAGGCCTCAAGGCCACATGTGGCCCTCTAGGTCCTCAAGTGAGGCCCTCCCCAACCCTGTCTAGGTTATGAATAGTCTTGAACACTAGAGGATTTTGTATTTGATCCTAGACTAACGAGGAATCGCTGGAGTTTATTGAATATAGGGATGACTTGTGCTTGTCATGACTTGTGCTAGGATGTGCTTGTGCTTTAGGACAATCACCTTAGTGGCTGAATGGAGGATGAGCTAGAGTGGGAAGAGACTTGAGACCTGAAGACCAACCAACAGGTTATTGTAATAGTGCAAGGCTTGAGGAGATGAGGGCTTACACCAGGGTGGTAATGTTATCAGAGGTGAGGGGGTGGGGGAGATATAGTCAAAAAATGTTGCAAAGGTGAACTTGACAAGCCTTGATAACAGAATGGATATGAACAAGCTGGCTACAATGTGATTTTTTTTTTTAAATACAGCTCTTGAAGGCCATCTACAAAGTTATAGAGAATTGCAGTCAGTGTCAGTGGAATGAGTACTTGTACTGATAAAATCACAGGATCTGGAAATATTGAAGAATATAGCTAGATAGATGATAGATAGATAGATAGATAGATAGATAATGTTCAGTGGTGCAGGCAACATAGCTAAAGTATGCCTCAGAGATCTATGGAACTTGCTTTTGACAAACTGTTTTTGCCCCCAAAACTGTTTATAAGAAATTAATTGAACACAGGAAAGCAGAAGAAATCTCCAACAACCATATTTTTTCATAACTCATAATTAAATACCATGGCTTCTGAAAAAATGTCAGTGGAAATTGGGAACATGACTATTAGATTTCAATTTTGGGCAGAATTAGATAATTATGGTGCCACTAAGAAAATTATTCATGAATTCTTGCCTTCTCCTCCCTGCTTTCCCCACCAAATGTACTTTTTATTTCTTACCATCTCCTTTCTTCTTCTACCATTCTCATTTTCTTACTCTTCCATTCACTTTCTTTTAAATAATTTTATTGGTATCTTTTGTTTTTATATCACCTTTATTTCTGAATTTCCCTTCACCCCTATTCAGCAATCGATCTGTTCCCTTGTAATAGATTGAAAAAGTAGGGGTGGGGAGCAGTTCAGCCAAACTAACCAACATATATATTCATCTGATAATATATATGACATTCCACATCCACATTGCTTCACCTCTGCAAAGTGAGGGAAGTGCATTTTCTCAAATTTTCTCCAGAGCCAGTCTTGGTTATTATAATTTACAACATTGTTTAGGTTTTTTAATCTTTCTGGTTTTATTTTTGAAGTCATTGTATACCATCTTCCTAGTTCTGCTTACTTTTCTCTGAATCATTTCATATCTTCACCTGTATCTCTGAATTCACTAGACTCATTATTTCTTACAGCATAGTGAAAGTTAATAAATTTACTTAACAAAATTTGTCTAGCCATCCTCCAGTTGATGAGTATGTACATTGTTTTCAGTTCTTTGCTACCACAAAAAGTGTTTAGAATATTTTGGTGTACATGACTTTTCTTTTTGCCTTTGACTTCCATGGGGTACGTGCCTATCAATGAGACCTATGGGTCAAAGGTATAAACGTTCCAATCATTGTCTTAGCATAACTACAAATTGCTTTCCAAAATCATGAAACCAATTCAGAGCTACTGTTATTGTGCCTCTCTTTTCAAAGCCCCTCCAATATTAAATATTTCCATCTTTTGTCATCTTTGATACCTGAGGAATTTTGATTTACATTTTTCTTATTATTAGTGATTTGGAGTCATCTTTCACACGGTTGTTAATAGTTTACAATTCTTTTGAGAACTATTTGTTCATAGTCTTTGAAACGTCTTTGGGGAATAGTTCTTTGTTTTATGTATTAATTTCTTATATATCTTGACTCAAGTTTCTTAAATTTGTTGTTCCATTAGATTGTAAGTCTCTTGACAGTCTTTTGCCTCTTTTTTGTATACCCAGCGCTTAGCAGTATCTTGCACATAGAAGGCGTTTAATAAATGTTTATTGAATTGAATTTCTGCAGACTTTTCCCTCTAAACCAACGACTTCGTTTATTATCTCATGCGCTCACTTTCTTCCTTTCGTTAACTCTCTTCTTAAGCCTGCCTCCCTGAAGCACTCTTGTTCCCCCAGTTGGTGGCACTCAAAGCCTAGGAAGCCGCTAAACCCTGCATCAGAAAAGTTGCCCCTTTTATGCAACTTTTAGAAAGAGTGATACAGCAGTTTCCTGAGCACCTTCTGTGTTCCGCTTTGCTACCTCTGCTTCACAAGGTTGCCTTGGGTCAAATGCCCAGCTCGTTGTAAACCTTAAAGCCCTACATACATCTATTTTCATTTTATTGCTGCATAAAATCATTATCGTTAACTTTTAGCTTCTGGGCATGTTTCATTTGTAAAATATGGACGTTACTTGCAAAGGGGAAGGGGAAATTACCCTACCTCACAGTATTGCTAAGAGAGAGCTTTGTAAACTTCAAAGGGCTAAAGAAACAAATTATTTTAAAATTATAATAGTTATTATAGACATCTGTTGGGTCCCTGCGATCTAAATAATTAGTAATAAAAATAATGATCATGAAGAGTCGCCCCTGTCTTAAGGTTGCAGTTGAAAAGGTCTGCAGAAAGCCAAGAAATGTAAACAAAACATAGTTATAAAGACTCTCAATGCCACGGCAGGCAGCTGGAGGAAAAGTCACCCTCTCTCCACACCCCCACTTCCTTCTCCTCGCCAGCCACGTGCCAAGCCGAGGTCCGCCTACACGCCCGCCCCTTCCCCTTGCCCTTCTCCCCTTTCCCCCAGCGTTCCCCACCATCCCAAGTATGCTTCCGGAAGTGACGCTATTAAAACTCTGGCCGTCTCCTTCCGCCGCGGGGCCGGGGCCAGGCAGGCGCTTGGCGTGTGCTGGCGTCTCCGCGCGCGCGGAGGGATTCTGGGTAACGGCCCCCCCCACCGGGGGCGGCGGCTGTGGGGCAGCCGGTTCCGGTCTGCCGGGAGGCAGTTGAAGGTGGCGGTTTGCCGGGCCGGGGGGAGCGGGGCTATGGAGCGGCCGTGGCCGCCGCCTGGACCCTGGAACCTCCCCCGGGACGGCGGTGAGGCTGACGAGGAGACGGAGCTGGATGTGTCTCCCGGCTCCTCCCGCTTCCCGCAGCCGCCTGGAGACAGCCCCCAGGTAAAGGGGCGAACTTGGGTGGGAGGGAGAGGGTCTGCCAGACTCCCGGCCCCCTGGAGGTCGCGGGGGACGGGAGGGTCATCAACCTCCGGGCCGGCCCTTGCTCCTGCCCCGCCCCCCGCGTTGTTCCCCTCGGTCACGGTCTCCGCCCGCTCGCTCTTCGCTGCATCAGGTTTCTGCTCCTTCTACCCCCCCACCCCCGTGGGAGTGGGGGAGGGTGTGGGTGCCTAATGGAGGAGCTAGATCATCTGAGAGGCGTCCTAATTGTGGGACTACGGGGTGGGTGGGTATAGGGGAGTTGTACGGGGCGACCCCTAAAGTCTCCTTTCCTTTAATCTCTTCCCTTCCGTTGAACTCAGTTTCCTCTTGTATGCAATGAAAGAATTACAGTAGATACCTTTTCAACTCCACATTCTACAACCCCTACCCTTCTCCTCTACTTCCATACCCACATAAGCACTTTTTCACTTTGGCTACTCTTCCCCCTCTGGAAGAGAAATGGGAATTGCAGAATTGCCTCTCAACCTGCGAGACCGAAAGTGAAATAGTAAAAGTAAAAATGCACCAGTGTTCCCTAACAACAAACATGCTCCCTCCTTCCTTCCTTCGTGCCCTGTAGTGAAAGGAACAGTCGATTGCCCCACCCCTCCTTGGGTTCGAATCTGGAGTATTATTTATTACCTCGGCTGAAAGTCACCTAACATTTGAATCTTAGTTTGCTGAACTCTAAAATGTGGAGGGTTTAGACTACTTCAGAGGTTCTTAATCTTGTGTCGTGGACCCTGGAAGTTAGGTTTAGTTTGTGGACCTCTTCTAAGGATAATGTTTTGAAATGAATAAAAATAAAATATATAGAATTTCAAAGGAAACCTATTATATCAAATGTAGTTTTTCCCCCCAACCAATTCACAAACCTAACGAAATTCATGGACATCTTAGAAGTCCTTGGACTACTAAATGATCTCTAATGCCCCTGGCAGTTCCATGGTTTGCTTATGCCAGTTTCCCCACCTCCGGCAAAGGTACACATGCTTTTTCACTTTAGCTGTCCTTTCCCTGAAGACCAGGAGGTAAGAATTTGGTAGCTTTGCTTTCAGAAATAAAGATGGGCGTTCTCCAACGAGATGTACCAGCCAATTCAGGTTCCATATGCTAGTTTGATACAAATCTTAATGGAAACAGCTCCGAATTTGAAGTCAGAAAACTTGGATTTGAATATATGATTTGGGGTAAATAATCAAAATTGCAAAGAAATCTGTAAAAAGGGAGATTGGATTGGGTAATTGCCGACATCCCTTCCAGTTCTAAATTCTGTGAGCCACATTCAGAAAGAAGCTGAGGCAGGCCTTCCTCATAATGCTATATAAACTTTTAGCAGATTGCTATCTTCATTTTCTTCTTAGCCCTTTGTAAACTTTAAATAAACTTGCCTTTTCCTTTTTGTGTAGTTCTCTGAAACTTTGTTTGGTGAAACTAATACTGATGGAGGAAGAAGTAACAGTTTGCTTGTTCCCTGAGCAAAATTCTAATGAAATTTCAGGAATCTTTGACATTTAACTTAGTTTTGTGATCTTGGCTTTGATTTTCGTATTAGACTGCATCCCACCCTTATTCAAATAGCCACTGCCCTTTTGTTTTCACAGCATTTTTGATTATACTTTCCATGATATTCTTTGAAAACTTCTTTGGCCAAAGCTTCCTTTTCCCTTCTAAGACTCAACTTTCTCACATGTTAAAGAGAGTGCTGAATCCTTTCTAGTACCAACCACATTGAATTGTTAAAAGGATCAAATAAGACAAAAGTATATAAAGTCATCTATTTTACATGTGTGTGTAAAACATAAAATAATTTATGGTGCTTACAAAGAAGCCAATCACTGATCCATTCCCCAACTAATAGACCAGAATTCAGTTTTACAACCACAGACACCACCAGCCATCTGAGAAATGAAGAAAGTATGAAAGAATTGATGAGTCCATGGCACCCTACTAATTATGAATCAGTAATGTCATCTTCATATGTGAAACATATCTTGCAGAAAGATTGTACAGCAATTTCTGTAGTCAGTTTTGCAGGCACAGGAAAGAGTAGGTCTTTTAAGTTTCTCTAAGGAATTTCAGTTCAAAGAGATTGCTTCCCAAAGTGCTCCCAAAAGAAAATCTATTTTGAGTGAGTGAGGTATTATTTTCTTTTGGGAGTAGGGTGGGGAGGGGAGTTGTGTGCTTTGATTGAAGTGGTGAGACACAACTGAACCATATTTGGATGAAATGCTCTATCAATGATACTTCAGTTTGTAAGGTCGTAGTTTGATTAATGCTAGTTTTGGTCATTTGTTTGCTCTAAGCACACTTAAGATGCTTGTTTTTCTTTCTGGCTTTAAAACTTTTAAGTTTCTGTATTAGAACCAGCAAGAAGAAAATGTTTATCACAGTTTGTAAACATTTTAAATTCTTAAATTTCTGGTTCAGTTTTTGCCAGTGAGGAAGGTCTCTAAGTTATCTAAGGGGGTATGAGTCCTCAGATTCCTGTTATGTGAAGAAATAGAAATTTAGTCCAGCTGAAAACAGTTGACTTAAATAAGACAGATGCTAGTAGCTATCTTCTTTAGATTTTACAAATAATTAGTAATTCTGTATAAAGTATGAAAACTGAATAAGAACAAAGATTTTTTTTCCCTCAGTGTAAAATGTTTAGAAACTTAAATTATAGGTCTGGCCCTGACATTTATTAAGTATATGGCCATGGGCAAGTCATTAACCTCTTTTTAAAATGTTAGTGTTTGTACTACCTATACATAGGAAGCAAAGTGCTTTAGTTTGTAAAATGTATATATGTAAAGTATTATGGATTAGAATATAAGCATGGAGTGAACATTTACAAAATCCTAAAGTGGTGAGTGCGTGCTGCATCTGGATTTAAGAGTATGCCCATTTGTCCTGTCTTCCAGGTTTGCCAGAGGCTGGGCTTTGCTTGAGGATTCCCTTGCCTTTTAAAGGCACATAGTATTTAAGATGTAGTTAATCCGCAGTTGAGGGAGCCTATTTGGCTAGGTAATTTACAATTAATGAACAACTTCTTAACTGGCCGAACAATTGTAATAAGTTCTTCAGCACTCCTTTAAAAAGGGAGCATTTTGACATTTTGCATTCTTTTAATAGGGCTAAGCAACACCTGAACCTTTTTCAAATTGAGAAATAAAAATACAAACGTACTGTTGTGTTTTAGCGTAAGAGACTTCTGTCACTAAGGACTAGGATTCCAAGTATGCATAAAGATAAAAAGAAGGAATCGTTTCTTGATATTCCTTGGTATAAGGAAATTCTTTACAGAAGAGAACTCCAAAGATTTTGTTTTCATTGTATAAAGGAGGAGAGAACTTATAGGCTTCTGTTTCTGTTACTTTAATTATTACAAGATAATAAACAAATATTTGAGACCAAAGTGCATGAGGCACTGTATTGTGTAGGTTACCAAAAATCCCTACTTTAAAAGCTTTATATTGTAGCTGGGAGTACAAGAGAACACTACAAGGTTACATATATTAAATGATGAGGGAGTTGTACATATAATAAAGATGCAGTAGTTGGAGGTTTTTTCCCTAGTTATTCTCTGGCAAACTTCAAAAAAGTTTAACTGACTTGGAAAATTTGGGTAATCTCTATTAATGAAAATTGGAAATGTTTGACCACTGTGAAATACAATCTAAAGTGAAATTATGGTTGTACTGCACAAATATGCTTTGTTTCCTTCAATTGTTACAAATAATGTTTTGTTCTCCATCCAGATGTATAGCCAAGGGATTGAACTGGCTTGCCAAAAGCAGAAAGAGTTTGTGAAAAGCTCTGTAGCGTGCAAATGGAATCTAGCTGAAGCTCAGCAGAAACTTGGTAGTTTAGCACTGCATAACTCTGAATCCCTGGATCAGGAACATGCCAAAGCACAAACAGCAGTGTCAGAACTGAGGCAAAGGGAAGAAGAGTGGAGACAAAAAGAAGAGGCCCTGGTACAGCGAGAGAGAATGTGTTTGTGGAACATGGATGCCATTAGCAAGGATGTTTTTAATAAGGTACAAGCTTTTATTGGGAAATATAAAGCAAAAATTATCAATATACTTATGTATGTTGTGGACATTTAATATCCTAGCATTAGAATATCTGCATTAACAAAACAGCAGTCATTATCTACCAATTTTTCCCCCAAAATTTCAGAAAGGATTCATAGAAACTGTTACCAGTAACAAATACCCCCAATGCTGCATTTGATGTGGCCAGTTCTTGATAATAGCCATAAGCTACAGTGTTGATTGTATAATGAATTTGTAGCTACTGAATTTGTTTAATAACAAATAGCCTTTTCCATTTAGTTTACCAGCATACATTCAGTAAACCCTTAGTTAAAGAACTTTTACTTACTGGTAGAATCTCTAGTATTAGAAGGGATATTTCAAGTAATCCAATCCTTTATTCTTTCTCTAAAAAAATACTGTACCTATTTATAAATTATATATAGATTATATAAAAATCAAAGCTAGAGTATAAGCTAGAAGGTCAACAGTTATTTCAAGCAGCAGTTCTTTTCCTGACTGTGCCATTGACTGGCTCACTGTATCAACCAAGGCACATGATCAAACCTTTACGACTATGTTCTTCATTCAAGAAGAAAAGAGTTTAAATTCTAATCCTAGAGACTTAGAACTTTTAGGTGAGAGAGTGACCTTGGAGGTCTAGGCCCAGCCCCCTTATCTTACTGAGAAAGAAAAGGTAAATAAAATGCTAAAGTTCACAGCACTTGTTAGTTAGAAATAAGGGAAAATTTCCTGACACCGGAAGCTGAAAGAAATTACATTTAGTCTAGGAAAAGTTGAATATCCTTTCCTAAATATCATTGATAATGGAATAGATATCAGTTTCTATGGAAAATAACAATTTATCACCACATAGAGAGGTGATAAGCATTATGAAAGAGCTGGTTTTAAAGTCAGATTATCTGGATTCAGATCCAGACCTGCTACTTACTTTACTATCTGTGTGACCTTGGGCAAGTAATTTATAACATCTTCAGGCCTACTTATTCTTGTTAAAAGAGAGAGTTTAACTGGATTAAGTTTTCTTTGAACTCTAAATCGTACAACTAGGTGACCTTGAAAATCTGTTTTCCCTATGATTTGAGGATTTCCAAAATTGGACGTTTCTTATCACATAAATCTATTGAAATAGTTGTTGGATTTCATCTAAGATCATTGTTGAACACACTCTCGTGATATGTGAGTCCATAATTTCAGTCCTTCCCAAATAAGATTTTAAGAAACATCAGTACAACAGGTATCAGCATTATGTTGAAACTCTCAGAGTAGCAGTTAAGGAACTGGGGAGCCAAATTCCCTTACTATGAAAAGAAGCAGAGGTATTTAGCTACATAGGAAGCCTTTTATTAATTCTACTGGCTGCTAAATAATATCTGTTAACAAAAAAAACTAAAATAATAAGGCCAGACTATTGTTGAGGTTACCATTCTCTATGTAGTAGTGATGTAGCATAATTATCTGATAGCAAATGAATACTTCTGTTAGCAGATTGAGCTACAGCAGTAACGTTTATTTTGCAGAAACACAGTAATTAAATACAAAGCATAGAAGATATATCTGATTACTATACCAGCTACTTATGGAGAATGGATTTTTGGAAAATAAAAAAACCTTAGCTTTAAAGCAAATATTACTGTTCTCACTATTAACAAATACCTTAAGAACTTCCTTATTAGATTACAGTCCTGGAGAGACTGGAATTGACACCACAGTATAAGATGAATGTGATAAAATGTATAATAATGAATTGTCCTACAGAAAGACATAATTGTTCTCAGTTGATGTAAAAGTAACGGCACACCCTAATATCCTCGTTTTCTTTAGTGGCCCACTATGAACTATATGACCCATCTGGCATGCTGCTTTATCCTTAGGAATTAGCAGTCTTTTTATCCTTTCTTCCTTCAACTGAGCTCTTTAAGTATTGTCTCCCGGAGTTGGAGTGGGATCAAGGACTGTCAATATTCCTGTTTGTATCCCCAGTGCTTAGCACAGCATTTGACACGTAGAAAGTGCTTAATAAATGTTTATTCATTCAAGAGTGAATCTTAAACCTTTTTTGAATTTCTCTTTTTGGCCCGGATCATCAGTTTGGGGAAGAGGGTATGTTTCAGAAATTTGCTTATCATGCTGCCCCACCTCCTGACATAGAGGTGATCAGATTCGAGGTGCAGAAGGAGACACATTTTTCGGATATGGCCAATGCAGGGAATTTGTTTTGTTTGACTATGCATATATCTTACAAAGGTTTTGTTTTTGTTTTCCCAGTGGTGAGGGTGGGTGGAAAGAAGAGAAAATGGATTTAATTTTTTTTAAAAGAACTCTACATATACGGGATGTAAAGATAATACTTTTACCCTGTTATCCTCTCCTAAGCTTGATAAAGCTAAAAATTGGGTCTCCTTTGTTCATATATAATTATCTTTACTTTTTATCTTTGATCGTTTTAAACTTTTTTTTAGACTTCTATATCCATTCACTTTAGTTACCCATCTCTTCCTTCTTCATTTCCATTATATCTCTGACTCACAGTGACCAGAAAAATAGAAAATTCTAGATTGGACACCTATCTCAGGATAAAGGGCAAGGGTATATGTCTAACAAAATGTCAAATAATGATAGAATGCATGTTCTAGAATGGGTGAATAGCTGTTTTTTCTTATTATTGCTAATTATCTATTAAGTGCTCCTTAAAAATAGGTTTCTTTAACTTTAGAAAATCCTAAGTATTTTGTCTAGGATCATAGGATCATCGATTTAGAGCTGGAAGGGGCCTTAAGAGACCATCTACCAACTCCCTCACTTTACGGATAAGAAACTGTGGTCCACAAGAGGGGAAGTGCCTTGCCCAAGGTCACACACCTAGGAAGTGGTAGACCCAACATAATATAATATTCAACTCTATCAACTGTTTCTTTTTAAACCTAGCTTCTTACCTGACCTGAATTTGTCAGAAATTAATTGGGAATGTTTTATAATGAACAGTGCTTTTTTATATATACTTATTCCAGTTTAAATTTATACTTGTTATAAGATAATTTAAGTCATGGAGATGGGATCTTGATGACAGAATTTACTGAAAAAAAGAATTAGCAGGAAGTACTCGTGTTTTGTGTGTTTTTGAATACTTATTCTAAGAGCTGGCAGAAAACTAGAATGCAATTTTTATTTAGGGCAGTGATGATCTCAGCGTATCAATGTGGTCACAGAATGTTCTGAAAAATTGTTCTTCAACGGTTTTCCTAGCTAAATAAGAACCTGATTTAGTGTCCTTTTTTGTTTATTTAACTCAAAGAAATGTCCTTTAATAGAGCTTTCAAACTGTTTTAAGAACAAAATGTTTTTTTAACTGCCCTATAAAGTTTATTAGAAATTTCAGCTAAATTTCACCATCTTGTTCAGGAATCATCAGAGATTTTGAAAAATACTTAATACATCTTACCTTAGTTTGATCAGGATTTCTGGCATTTTCAGTTGGAACTAATTAGGGCTATAGTCAGAAATCTTTATAGGCAATTAATCCGGTTATAAGTGTATGCCCACTTTATCTCTGGATATGTGTCCACTCTAGAATACTCTGCATTTCTAGTCACCACACCTTAAGAAAGAAAAAATGGAAATGGAGAACAATTAAGAACAACAAAGAACAACTAAAGTGATGATGAGGCTGGGAGTGAGAGTTGGTATTATAAAGATAGATTAAAAAGCAAGCTGAAAATTCCCACTGGAGCTCGGACCATGTCTTAGAGAAACTTTGTATTGTCTCACACAGTGCTTACAGTATTCATGTTTAGTAAATGTTTATTGAATTCACTGGTTTATTTCAAGTGTATCTACTTCTGAAATTCAGCAGTTTAAAATTCAAGTTTAGTTGTTTTCTCTACTTGACTTTAGACAATAATAGGTTGGTGGGTTGTTTTTTTAAAACTAAAATGCTGTGGGGAGGTGGGGGGAGTTGGTTTTAAGGGCAAGCTATTAAGACTTGGATTGATATAGTGATAGAGTTTCCTCTGTCCAAAAGAAGGATGTCTAGACATGTATGATGACTGAACTTTGAAAGATTATCAAAAAAGGCCTACTTAGACATTCTAGTTCAAATGAGGGAGAGAAATATTCTGATCGCTTTATATAAATTATTTTTCTCAGAGTTTTATTAATCAAGATAAAAGTAAAGAAATAGAAGATGAAGATAAATCCAAATCATTTATGCAGAAATATGAGCAAAAGATTAGACATTTTGGTAAGTACCTTACTCGAATTTCCTTCTTTTGTAGTTCTTGGTACCATCTGTGCTAAAAATGAGAATATAAAAGATGGAACACAAAAGAAGGTAAATGCCAACCAGATACTAGTTCTCTGGCTATTTCTGACATAACTATATGGCTATGGTTGCAGAGTATTTGTTTGTTTTTTGTTTTTTGTCTTTTTTTGGTCAAAGATAGAGCAGAGTGATAGGCAAAACCACCCAGTTAATAGAAGCAAAAATAAAAATTTTTATAGTACTAACCTTTAAGATAAAACCATTTCTTTATTATATGCAGTTTTAAACATTTGTTACTAATCTCCACTCACTTTTCTCTGCCTTTCCTTACGCTTCTTAGTCACTAATATCTTATGATTTCTGGCTAGGCATTAATTTTTTTTTCAAATTCTTGATAACCAGGCAGAACACTGAAATATATACTAAGTCATTTTGGTGTGAAGGAAGACACTGACCACTTGAGGGGACCAGGAAGACTTCATGTAAGATGGTGCTTAAGCTCAACTCTGAAGGAGGCAGACAGCAGTGAGGTGGAGTGCTTTCCAGGCCCAGGGAATATCCTGCAAAAGCACCAAAGTAGAAGATGAAATGTTGTGTATAGGAGGAACAGTAGTCTATTTTGGCTAAAATGTGAGGGTCTGCAGTGAAGTAATATGGAATTGTCTGAATTGACACATTGGAAGCTCTTATTTTGTGTTAGGGCTTTAAATGCCAAGTAGAAGAGCTTATATTGTTTTTATCCTAGAATCAGGAGGGAGCCGCTGGAGTCTACTGATTAAAGCAGTGACATGTTTATACCTGAGATTTAGGAAGATTAATTCAGTAGTTGTGTACAGGAATTTACTACAGTAGACTCTGAATTTGTGTCCCTGCTACCAGTCTCTCTTTTCCACAAAACTGGCAAAGTGATTTTCCTAAGGCATAGGTCTGGCCATATTCCCTGATCAATAGATTCTGGTGGCTCCCTATTATGGATAAAAAACAACAACAAATTCCTGTGTTTGGCTTTTAAAGCCCTTCACAGTCTGGCTCTAGTCTTATTATCCATTACTGTCCTCACATTCATTATGACTGGACCATAATGAACGTGAAATTCTACATTGATTGCTCTGAGTTTGACATCCCTGTCCAATATCTAGATATATCTAGATAGAATGTCCAGTAGTCAACGGTATGAGACTTGAGCTCAGGAAAGATATACATAGCCAGATACATAGATCTGGAAGTCATCTTCATAGAAATAATTGAATCCACTAGGACTGGTGAGCTGACCAAGAAAATGTAGAAAAAGAAAAGAGAGCCTAAGACCAAAACCTTTAGGTGTACCTATAATTAGAGGGCAGGAGGTAGATGGTCCAGTAAAGGAGTCTGAGAAAGGATGGCCATACAGACCTAGGAGAACAAGGAGTGAACAATTTCCCAAAAATGCTGAGAGGAAAGTATCTAGGAAGAAGGGTGGTCAAGAGTGTCGTGATGCAGAGATTAGGAAGAAACAAGAAAAGGCCTTTTGATTTCGTAATTGAGATCTTTGGCATCCTTGGAGAGAACTGTTTCAACTGAGTAGCAAAGTCATAATCCACATCGGAACAAGTTGGAAAGTGTATGAGATTGACCATGTTGGTCTTTTTTCCATATTTTTTCAATGTTGGCAGAACTCTGGGGAGCCAGGCACACTGATGTATTGGTCCAACAGTTCTGAAAGACAATTGGGAGTCATACCCAGAAAGTCACTGAACTGTACATACCCTTTGAATCAATGATGGTACAATTTGGTATTTAACTTCATGAAGGTTAAAAGAAAGTTCCCATATAGATAAATGTGTAGCTACATTTTTTGTAGTAGCAAAAGAACTGGAAAGCAAGTAAGTACTAACCAGCTGTAGACTGTCTGGACAATTTGTGGTATGTGGATGTAATGTAATATTACTATACTGTTTAAGATATAACTAATGTGAAAAATTCAAAGAAACTTGAGAAAGCCTCATGAACTGATGAAAAGCCAAGTGAACAGAACCAGGAGAACAGTTATGTGATGTCTATAATAGTTTAAAGGAAAACAACATTTAACAGAACTCTCATCTGTACAGTGATCAATTGTAATTTCAGAGGGTTGGTGAAGAATTCCACTTGGCCATGGAAGTAAACTATAGGTGTGAAATGAAAATCACTTTTTTTTGTGTTTGACTCTACTTATTAGAAAAGACAGGTCTTGGAATGGGGATGGAATTGAGAAGGGTGCATTAAAGTATTGCACTTTTTAAGTGCAATAAATAAGTGGAAAGGAAATAGAGACACTGAGTGTATTTTTCTAGGAGTTCTGCTACTAAAGGTTGGAGAGATATAAGATAGTAGCTTTAGGAAATGATAGGGTGAAGTGAAGGTATTTTTTTCCTTGAAGATGGTTAAAGATCTAGGCCTCTTCACAAGCAGCAGGGAAGAAGGTAGTAAATTGGGAGAGACTGAAGATTGTGTACAGAGAAAGAGAAGAGTTGATTAAGTAAGGACTACTCCTTCAGCAGTTAGAACGAGAACTTTCTGAATTTGAGGAATTTTAAAATAAGATTTAATTAGTTTTTCCTCTCCATTTCAGTTCTTTCATTTTATTATAAATTCTTCTGTAAATGAGTGCTGTTGGGTTATTATATAGTAACTTATCATCTATACTGGAAAGGGGGAAAAGGAATCCATGCATAAGATTGGCATATCTAAAAAAAGATTTATTGAAGAATATTCTTTACAACTGGCTGGAGATGGGAGTGGGACACTCAGGACTCCATGTCCAAGTACTATGGCAGGTCCTTAAAAAATGGCTTTTCAATTTTCCCTAGATTATTCCAACTATCTACCTCTTTTGCTTCTCACATGGTGCTGAAGGGAGGTAAAGGAAGTCACCCAGTTTTGCTGCCTGGGCACACTCTGAATTTATTATCTAAGCTCAACTGGGCCCATACTACCTCCAGGCAATCTTTTTATTTCTCTAATTGTTTCCCTAATCTCACTCCCCAGTGAAACTAGCTCAGATTTTCTCTTCTTTCTTCAAGACTCCCAACTCCTCCCTCTCCCCAACTCTTTTCACTAAAGACCTTTGCTTCTAATTTGCCTGAGAAAATTTGAGCCCGTTGACCATTCTTTCTCTTCCCTTCATCTCAAATCCCTTTGCCATCATTCTTCTCTTCCCCTTTCTCCTAGTCTTTGATAATAATACTCTCCCTCTCTAGACCAATCCTTCTGTGTGTACTCTTGATCCTTTCCTCTTACATTTTTGCCATACCTTACCCTTTTCATTCCTACTCCTTGATCTCTCCATGTATACTGGTTCTTTCTCTGCTTTCTTCATGCCCAATCTCAGTCTTAAAAAACCTTAATTATACATTACCATCCCTTCTAGTTGTTGTGCTAGATCCTCCTCCCTTTCATATCCAGATTCTTCAAAAAACAACAATAACAGCTTTCTGCACTCATTTCTTCAAGTTCCTCTCTACTCCACAATTCTTTGTAATCTGGCTTCTAACTCATTCAACTGAAGCTACTGTCTACAAAGTTACCACCAGTCTCGTAATTGCCAAATCTGATAATCTTTTTCAGTCTTTAGCCTTCTCGGACCTCTCTGCTGCATCTGATGTTGTTGACTGCCCTCTCTTCCTGGATCCACTTTTCACTGTAGGGTTTGACAGTACTGCTATCTCCTGGTTTGTCTATCTGACTAACCAAACTTTTTCAGTTTCTTTTGCTGGCTCATCATGTATGTCAGGGCTGTCCAACCTTAGGTTTTTATTGAAACAATAGACAATATATTTTGATTTGCCATTTTGGTGAGAGCTCTGCTGTAGCTCGGCTTTGTTTCCTAAAGCATTTATGTAAATTTCTATGCTTGTAGACAGCCGCATTTTGGGCACCCCTGGTCTATATCAAAGTCTTTAGTTGTGGATGTTCCCTAAGACTTTTTCAAGGCCATCTTTTCTGCTTTCTTTGCACTCTTTCTTTTTGGTAACCTCATCAGCTACTATGAGTTAAATAATTATATTTATGCAGATGACTCCTACATCTAGATCTCATCCAGCCCTATCCTGCATCACCAGCTGCTTATTGGCTGTTTAAAATTAGGTGTCCTGGAGACCTCTTAAATTCAACGTTACCTTTCTCCAATCTCACCCCTCTACTGAATTTCATTATTTCTGTCAAAGAAACACACCATTCTTCCAGTCTCTCTGGTTCTTAACCTCAGCTTTGTCCTTGATTTCTCAATTTCCTTCATCCCAAGTACTCATTCATTTGCTAAATATTGTGATTTCTACCTCCACAGTATTTCTTCCATGTAACCCCATTCCCACAGCCTTCATCCCTTATTGCTTAGACTGTTTCAGTAGCCCCTTAATTAGTCTT
Organism: Trichosurus vulpecula; assembly: GCF_011100635.1. Taxonomy (NCBI): domain Eukaryota; kingdom Metazoa; phylum Chordata; class Mammalia; order Diprotodontia; family Phalangeridae; genus Trichosurus; species Trichosurus vulpecula. Next base: position 84,855,410 of record NC_050581.1, read on the forward strand.
CCTGACTCAAGACTCACTATGTCAGTCCTGCACTGAGTTGCCAATGATTTTCCTTAATCAGTGATTTGACCCAGCCGCTTTCCTACTCAGTAGCTCCCTATTGCTCCTAGGATCAAACACAAACTCTTCTGTTTGGCATGTTAAGCCCTTCAAAGCCTACTTTCATCTTTGTTTTCTATTACTCTACTCCTTCTACTTAGTGTTCTAGCCTCATACCCAGCCAGCATGCCATCTCTTGTCTCCTGGACTTCGAAGTGGCTGACTCTCACGTTTGGAATGTATTTCCTCCACCTGTCTTTCAAGACCCAACTTAAGCATAGTGTTGTACACAAAGCCTTTGCTGATCCTTCCCTAACTGGTATTTATTTTGAATTCTCTATATACTTATATAGGTATGTGATATCTCCCCGATAGAATGGAATTCCTTTGAGAATAGGATTGTTTCTTTTTTCTTTGTCTTTATATCCCCATACCTTGTACATAGTTACTTAATAGCACGTTAGTTGATTATGCCAAAGATGACTTGGGTACAAGTAGTGGTATAGGAAACAAGGAAAGAAAGAAAACAAACATTTATGAGGTGCCACTATATGGTAGCCACTGAGCCAAGTGCTTTAAAAATATCTTATTTGATCTTCACAACAGCTCAGGGAGGTAGATACTATTGTTGTCCCCATTTTTACAGTTGAGGAGACTGAGGCAAACAGGTTAATTGATAGGGTCACTTAGCTAGTAAACATCTGAGACCTTATTTGAACTCAGATCTTTCTGACTCCAGGCCCGTCGTTCTAGCTCCTATGCTACCTCCCTCCCGTAATGTATACATTTCTGACTGAAAGGGGAAGTAGTCTATACATAACCATGGAAAGCCCAAGTGCTTCATTGGTATCCACCAAATACAAAAAACCAACGGATTTCTTGTGTATTTGGGTAGTTCTCCTAATAGAGGATTTATTGAAAGATTCGGTTAAAAAAAAATCACATAGAATGAAAAGACATGGGTGTGTAATGTATACTAGTGAAAGAACACCTGCTCTGAGATCATGAACCCGTTTAATTCTGTTGTCCATATGATACTGTCCTTGTCTAAGAATGTAGGTTATATTTTTGTTTTTGTTGTTTAAAAGAGAATTTATACCCAAAGAATTTTCATTATTAATTAAGAGGTGCCAGTGATCTTTCCCCCAAGATTTTGATTTAATAATGAGTATGGATTCAGTCATTGATGTTAGAGGGGCACCTTGGCTTGCTTGCTCCTTCAATGCAATGCTACTATTTACTGTAGAATTTAGAGGTAAGAAAAGAACCTGGGAAAAGCCCCTGCTGCTTTCATCATAAAAGAGTTAAAGATGTAAATTTGGCTCCACATATTCTTATGAACCTTGGATGTGTGTTTATGAAGAATTATTTTTGTTTTTGCTGTGTTGATGACCTTTTTGATTGATTAGAGATTTGAAAAGTTTTCACTGAGCATTCATTCTGAAAAGTACTTGTATTGAGTGATTAGAACTTCAGCCATGCTTCCCTTATGTTAGCAGATGAGACTTGAGCTCTATTGATTTCCTCCAAGTTCATTAACTCCATAAAAGATTAAATTTGCTTTTGTCTAATTTTTTTTTTTAAATCAAGAACAAAATAGATGAGAAGTGTGTGCTATTTAATTCAGTAACTGAATTTTAGGGCCCAAATAAGACAGTAATAGAAATGGCAGATAATAAATAGGAGGATACCTTAATAGTATTGTTAAAACTTTACAGGTAACTAGATGACTTTTTATTTAAGTAACCATAGTATGAGACTGTACTAAAAGAAGAAAATTAACTTATGGAATATCTGAAAGCAGGTAGGCTTTGATTTCTGAACTACTGACCTCAGTGTTCTCTGATATTGTTTCAGCAGTCTGTGGTTTCTTGTGTTGGAGTTAGAAATCATGCTCTAGAATAGAAGTAGTTGGATCCCTTTAAGGTACTTCCGTGTGTCTTCCCTTTCCTCCCTGTGTCTGAGTACGGTTCATCCCAGATACGTAGGGAATCAGTCTACATAGTCAAACTCTATTAGACTTCTAGTCATTGATTTTAACATATTACTAGTTAGAACATGTTTTTGATGTGTGTTGTTCATCCCAAGTTTTTCCATCATCGTTGGCTTACTCAACATGTGATAACTTGGTCTCTGTCAAGGAGTAGGAGGAATGGAAAAACCTGAACATTGAGGCTTTGAAAGATATCTAATAGCCAGTCAAAAGTAACTAAGTAAAGGTTCACTCAGGAGACATTGTCCTTGTGGAATTTGATCTAATGAAAAATGAGATAACAGTATTAAAATGACAGCTGCATTAGAGAAGTGCAAAACAGATCATTAGGTGGGGTAACTGAGCCTCTATTCATCATTCATTTAGCCACAAGAGCAGCTGAGAACTAAGGGGCTTTCAACAAGTTATATAGGGAAAGGACAATTTTGCAGCTCCATGCAGAGAATGTACTACATTTGTTTTTGCCATTGCTGAAACACAGCTAGGACTAACAAAATACAAATTGATCTCCTGGCTAGAGAAAAAGGAGAAAGCATCGTCTATTCTCCAGCTTCTCGGGGAAAATGAAGCTTTCCCAGAAAGAAGGAAAGGCAAAGAAGAATAAGAAAACAGCTGAAAGATAGATAAATATGACACAGAGAATGGAGTAAAGGAGCACTGAGCAAGCTGTACAGCAGGCATGACATTCTTCTTAGAGGTGGCTAAACTCTGTGAGGAGGAAGCAGCTCCAACTCAAGGAAGGCAGACTTGGTAGATCCACAAGTGCCAGTAGAAAAGATGTCCTCTACTAATACTTAGAAGGAAAGAGACTTGAGTACTAGTGGTTAATAACTTCCTGCTGAAGCAGCTGCTTGTAACCTGACAGGACCAGTAGAGATGTTTGCTGCCTACTTGGGGTGGGTATCTCGGATGCAATAGAGAGTCTCTGGAAACTTGACCCGGGGAGTGGGCAAAAGTGAAGTAGGAGACAAATGACCATGCCAGAAAGCATTGCTATAGGCTTTTAAAGTCTGGAGGAAATGATACTGTATTTTCATCACTATTGTCAGTTGTATGGATATAAGATAGAACTAGATTTGGAAAGTAAACTGCTGGTTTAGAAGCTAGAATGACAGTTATATAATAGTATTTGTATAGTCCTTTAAGGTTTGCAAAGCACTTTACAAACATTATTTCATATAAAACCCAAGAACCATTCCCCAGAACTTAAGTAGTCAAAGGAACCAACAGTTCTCAGAAGAAGAAGTGCAAATTGTTCACAACTCTATTTAAAATTGTTTAAATTACTAATAAAAGAAATGCAAATCATGCCCAGCAAACCCCAGAGATTACCAGAGTCAAAAACAACCATGTTGAAAGGGCTATGAAAGGAAAGACAGGTACACTCATCCATAATGGGTAAGAACTCTACATTGGCCTTTCTGGATAACATTCTGAGTTATGGAATTAGAAACTCTGAATTATGCTTAGAAAAGGGCTAAAATATGCATACTCTTTGACCCAGAGATCCCACTATAATCCATACCATGCAGAGAGACCGAAGACAGAGCAGATATACATCAAACTGTTCATAGCAGTATTTTTTGTGGCTTAAAAGAACTAGAAATAATTGGTGCCCATTGATTGAGTAATGGCTAAACTTTTTTGGACTAGAATATTAAAATGAAAGAAATGACAAACATGAATTCTGAAAGAATATGAAAAGACTTAAATGAATTAATACAAAGTGAAATGAGCAGAACCTAGAAAATATATATTCTCTCACATAGACATAGACATATATACACACACACATATATTGACTAGAGCAACATAAAGGGAAAGGACCAAAAAAAAAAACCAAAACTGAACTCCATATAATTATAGTGACCAAATAGGTCCTAGGGAAGTGTTCAGAAAAAGTACCTTTCTTCATTGCAGAGCTATAGAACCATGGGCAGGGAACATCTCGTGTGCTTTCGTATACTGTCAGCCTCAGTGGATGTGTTGGTTGAATTTGCTGAGCTGCTTTATTCCTCTCTTTTTTTTATTCTTTGTTACAAGTGATAGAGAGATGGAGATATATTCCAAAATGAAGGTGATGTAAAAACAAAAGATAGTAATATATATAGGAACTGGACCTGTGATTTCATTGGTATAGGGAACTCACAGAAGAGGACATTCCCTCTACCAACTTAAGTAAGCTCCTTCTCTTCTCACAATTTGTAATCTTAGAGAGTTGCCTAGAGCACAGAGAGGTTAAGTGATTTGCTTAAGGTCACAAAGCCAGTGTGTGTCAGAAGGAATGCTTACTCTCAGGTCAGTTGGCTTGTGGACTAGCTATCCATTCCTCCCACAATCAATAACTATCCACTATCACTAATATTTTTAAAGTAAAAAATAATTTTATTAAATTCTTGCGAGAAAATGTGATTAACCCTAAAATAAAGGGACATTTGGCCTTTGACCAGAGATGTAGTATACCTAATAAGCTAATAGAAATAGATTTTTCTGGATTCACATAAGTCTGATGAGGGCACTTTAAACTAGAAATAGAGAGGGAAGGAGGAAACCACACACAGAGAGAGGTTTTTTGGACTGGACCGTTGATTTCATTGGTATAGGGAACTCCCAAAGAGGAAAGTCCCTTTCCCAATGTAGATTGGCACCTACTCTCTAACTTTTAGTCTTAGCTGCCTAAGGCACTGAGAGGTCAAGTCTACAAGCATTTTATCTTACTATGTGCTAGCTAAGCACAAAGGATTTTATATTCGTTCCTGGAGATAATAGGGAGACACAGGAGTTTATTGAATAGAAAAGTTGACAAGGTCAGACCTGTACTTTTAAAAAGATCGACTTGATGGCTGAGTATAGGCTAGGCTATAGTGGGAGAGACTTTAGGCAGGGAGGCCAACCAGCAGGCTATTGATTTAATTTTAATTCCAAAACTGGAAAAGGTACAGAGACATGGAATAGAGGGTAGCAAGGTAGCTGACAAGAAGATGGCTAGGGAATAGAATAAAGAGTTTTTACTTTACTTAGTAGGCATTGGTGAATCACTGAACATCTTTTTTAATGTTTTGGGTTTTTTTTTGAGGGGGAAGGCAGGGCAATTAGAGTTAAATGACTTGCCGAAGGTCACACAGTTAGTAAGTGTGTCAAGTGTCTGAGGTCAGATTCGAATTCAGGTCCTCCTGGCTCCAGGGCCGTTGTTTTATTCACTGCCCCACTGAACACTTTTAAATAGAGAACTGCCTGGGTCCTTAGGAAATGCTGCCAGTGAGACATAGGTCTCCAGAGTTGGAGTTCAGGAGATAAAAGGATTAAAGTCTTTGTTCATAGTTTCTGGTAGCGGCAAAGATAGCTGCTAAGAATATGGCCGGTCGAGTAGAATAAAGAGTTTTTACCTTACTCAAAAAGTGGTGAGCCTCTGAAAATTTTTAAGCAAAGGGGTGACATCAGAATGATATATTGGGTGATTTATTTAGACATTCAGTAATATGGAGAATGGGTAGGGAAAAGTATAGACCAAAGGCAAGAAGATCAGTTAGAAGGGTGTCAAAATAATCTTGTAAGTAACATGTATCAGTGGGGAAAATACAGGAATTAGAGGACCTGAGTTTAATCTTGTCTCTGCCACTCCTATATTTGTAATCTTAGATGTATCACTTAAATCCTCTAGGCTTCCATTTCTTTAGCTATAAAATAAGGAGAATGGACTATATGATCTCTAGAGGTCCTTCCAGCTCTAAACCTTATTATTCTCAGAGGTAAAGGCCTAAGCTGAGGTGTTTATAATGATAGTATGAAGGAGAGAGTATGAGATAATTAAGAGTTAAAATTAATAAGAGTTGGCAGCCAATCATATGTGGGAGGGGAGGAAGGAGTCAAGGGTGATTCCAATAAAAGCCTAGATAACAGGCTTTCTATGATGGTGTCAGCAAAAGAAAAAGAACAATTGGTGAGAAAGTTAGGTTTTAAGGGGAAGGTAGTTCATATTGGGACATGTCAAGTTTGAAGTGTTAACAAGGGAATTCCAGGGGAGATAAACAGTTGGCAGTTGGAAATACAGGGCTAGAGCTCTGGGGAGAGATTATGGGTGGAGAAAGATTTGGGGCTTGTGCAAAAAGTGACTACAGAAGTCATGAAATTAGATAAGATCACCAAAGGAGAGAGTATGAATGGGGGGGGGTGGATTATCAATGCTTAATGGGAGGAAGTAGGATGAGGAAGCAGCAAAGGAGACAGAAGAAGTCAGAAAAATATGAGTCCTATCAAAGTACAGTGTTACACAAACTGAAGGAGCAGAGAAAATATCAAGAAAGAGGGAATGGGCAAAGGGGTCATATGATACAGAGAGGTATAGAAGGGAGAAGACAGAAGAAGAGTGCTGGTTTTAGTTAGGAGGTCATTAGTGTAGTTGGGATAATGGTGGGAATAAAAGCCAGGTTTCAAGTGATGAAAATGTGGGGGATACCAAATATCAGACTATATTTTCTAGAAATTTGGAGGTACCCAAATGTTGTTCCTGCTCAGGAAATGTTGCTACACCTTCCTTGTATTCTTCCTTTTTGTGTCATGGACCAGCCTGGCAGAATCTATGGATCCCTCTAGAATAGTATTTTTGAATGCATAAATTGACAAGATTACAAAGGAAATAAATTATGTTGAAATATATTTTTCAAAAAAATTTTGAGGTTCATAGATCTCAGATTAAGTAGAATTTTTTTCTTCGTAGTTTGGTTTATATCCTTTAGTAGGCATTTAACATTTAACAAAAAAAAGTTAACCAAGAAAAAAAATTTGTCATCAGTACTGTTAAGATAAAAATAATTTTTAAAAAAAGATAATAATTTATCAAATTTATTTCATCTTGTTTTCTATATTTAGTTCCAATAAGTATTTATTAAATGCCTGTGATAAGAAAGGCACTGTGCTAGGAACTAAGGACGAAAAGACAAAACAAAAGAATTCCTACCCTGAAGGTGTTTACACTCTATAGGGGACTATAACATTTAAGGTAAATATAATATAAATTGAGGCTTTTCATAGGAAGTGCCAAATGAGATGAGCCTTGAAGGAATCTAAGGATTCTAAGAGGCAATTTGAGGATGGAGGATGGATCCCTTGCTTGCTTATACAGAGACAAGAGATAGAATGCAGGGAACAGCAGCTCTTTGGCTCTTGACCAGTGATTGGAATGTCAATACCAAAAATTTTAACCCCCTGACATTATTTATAATCCACTCCATTCCATATTTGGTCATTGAAATAATTTAAAGTTGCTAGGAGGTAAGATTTAGCACCATTATTTTCCCACAACTTATAAACTGAGCATACTTCTCTTGCCTGGCTTCCAAACACTGATATAAACTTGATAATGAGAGTAGTCATTATGGTAAGGATCAAAGGTAGGACTTGAATACACTTGGTCAAGTCAGTAAGCATTTGTTAAGTGCCTACTGTGTGCTAAGGGGCCTATGATGGGGCCTAAATGAACAGGTGATAGGAAACTGAACAAGGAAGCTAAGTGCCAAGGATACAAAGAAAAACAAAAATAGTCCCTGTCTTCAAGGAGCTCACAATCCAATATTAGGAAGGGGTGCAGGGGAGAACAACACACAAATGTGTTTAGATACACAATAAATGGGAGATAGTCTCAGGGAAGGCACAGAGATTAAAGATGCCTGAGAAAGCCTTCTTGCTGAAGGTGGGACTTCAGCTGAGCCTTGAAGGAGGTCAGGAGGCTGAGATGAGGGCCACATGTGCTTCAAGGCCACAGTTTCCCCACCCCTGGGCTACGTTATTAAGGGCTTTAAAAGGCAAACTGGATTTTAAATTTGATCCAGGAAGTGATAGGAAGCCACTGGCGTTTATTGAATAGGGGAGTAATATGGTAAGATCTGCACTCTAAAGAAGATCACTTTGATAGCTGAGTAGAGTATGGACTGGAATGGGGAGTGACTTGAGGCAAGGACATCATCCAGCATGTTGAAGTATTCTGTGTATGGGGTGATAAGGGCGTCTGCCAGGGTGGTGGCAGTCTCAGAAGAGAGGAGAGATGTTGTGAAGGAAGAATCTACAGGACTTGGCAGGGAGAGTGATGGTGCCCATGACAATGGGGAAGTTAGGAAGAGGGAAAATTTGGGGGAGGGGGAGCAAGAAGATACCAAGTGCGGTTTTGGACATACTGAAATGTCTGTGTTTGAACGTGTTGAGATGTTAAGATTTCTATGGTCCAGTTCAAAAAGTCAGTGGACAGCTGGAAACAAGAGACTGGAGGTCAAGAGAAAGATTAGGGTTGAATAGAAAAATCTGAGGATCTTCTGCATAGAGATGATAATTAACTCCATGATAGATAATGAAATCACTAAGCAAATTATTTGGTTTAGGTCAGCTATCATAGATGCCTTTTCCTTTAGAGAAACTATAAGAGGGGTGGGCAACAAATAGTGGAGAGGCTGCCTTGATCCTGACCTTTGGTTCAATAAATATGCTGTTCTTGCTGCAAAAACCAGAGTCAAGCATCTGGACCCCAGGTCTTAACTATGTGATTGATGGGGCTTAAATTTACTCACTTGGTTTTCTCTCTTATACATTCAGTGAGTTGTTTTTTGTGGTGAGTTTGCTAAATGTGTCTTTTCCCTGAACTTTGAAAGAACCTGAGGTTATTGACCTATTTTATAGGTGAAGAGAATGAGTTTCCCAGAGGGTAGGTGACTTATTCAAAGTTACAGAGCTGATTAATGGCAGGGCAAGACTGCATCACTAAGATTTAGTTGAATCCTTAATCCTGAGCTATCAGATCTTTGAAGGGGTTTTATATGCAAGAGGTCTCAGCTTTGACCCTGAACCAGTCACTTAATCTCTAAGCCTCAGGTTTTCCATTTATAAAATGGAGGTAATGATGCTTGTACCACAAGTGTCAAATCTAGATCCATGAGACTTTAATTTCTTCTTTGCTTATGTGCACAGTTTTATTACTTAGACGTTGAGGAAAACCTAATCTCTTCAAATGGTTGAAACAACTTAGGATCATACATAGCTTTAGGTCTGAAAAGGACTTTAAAGTCCGTAGAATCCAACCCCCTCATTTTACTGAGGAAACTGAGGCATGGAAAAGTTAAGTGACTTCCCTCGGGTCACACGACTAATAAGAGTATGAGATGGGATCTGAACTCAGGGTCTTCCTGATTTGTAGTCTAGAGTTCAATCTCCTACTCCACAGTGTTTCTTAATTCCATCATACTTAATTTGACCTCATTAATGATCTGAGATGTAAGACATTGTACCAGTTAAATGGTTTCTGTAGCAATATGCATCTGTTTGAAGAGAGTTTTTATGTATATTAAAATGTTAGCTTGACCTGCACAAACAAAAATAAGCAATGAGAAACAGCTAGGTTATTTTTACCCACTGAATTATTTTCTGTTTTCTCTAGTAATGTTTTGCATCCATTTAAAATGAAATAATTTTTAAATGTCATTATATCCCATAGAGACGCAAAGTATTTGTCATTTATACTATAATTTTGTTTTACAGGTATGCTAAGTCGATGGGATGATAGTCAGAGATTCTTGTCTGACCAGCCTTACCTTGTGTGTGAAGAAACTGCGAAGTATCTCATCTTGTGGTGTTTTCATCTAGAAGCTGAAAAGGTATTGTGTAAATCTTCTGGAAACTTGGAAATACTTTGGTTCAACCTTTGGTTTTGTATTTTTGCACCTGTCATGGTCAATAAATTGGAAGTCCTACATGTGTTTCTGGAATTCATTTAAACATAATTATAAAGGAGAGTTGATTCATTCATATTCCAGTTGATAAATAGAAACATTCTTTAGAAAGGTATGGCTTTTCAAAATCACTTTTATTGTAATTTATATAATAAACAATTTTTTACATCCAAACAGTAGTTAAATATTGATTTAAATCAATATCACTGACTAGATTTAGTTAACCTAATAAACAGGTCGGTTGGTCAAAAACTTTTAAAAATCATATGGTATTGGATATATATACAAAGGGCATAGGCTGAAATGCCTCTAAATGCAAAACATTATGCCATTTTTGTAGACACTTAACTATATTTTTGTTAGAGTTGCTTACAAGTTAAATCAATTTCTTTTCAGAAAGGAGCTCTAATGGAACAAGTAGCACATCAAGCTGTCGTAATGCAGTTTATTATGGAAATGGCCAAAAACTGTAATGTGGATCCACGAGGGTGTTTTCGTTTATTTTTCCAGAAAGCCAAAGTAAGTAGCTGACGGAGATTGTTAAACGGAAACTTTAGGTAGGTTGTAGCATCTGGGATAACCCTGTCAAAGGCTTTAGTGCCACTAGAATCGTCTGTGACAGTGGCATTGAAAGGATTCTTCTTGTTGGAAACAGGAGAGGGGGACAGCAGGGGAAAGGTAAAGAGAAATGTACCACCAGAATCTTGTACTTGTTATTCTGCAGATATAAGGGAAGCCCACTAAATTTCTGCTGTGAAACATAAACCAAGTTTTGAGACATACGGATGATTCAAATCTTGGACTGGTCTTGATCTTCATGATATTCTGGATTTAGACACTGACCAAAATGACTAGTAACTGGTGGTGGGAAATTCATAGCATATCTACAATATCACCCAAATGAAAATTCCTACATAAAAGTAAGAACAAATTTAACGAGATCTCTTTCTTTTGTTATTGTGAAGATTGTAGTCTCCAGAGGTGAGGATGAAGACATGTCTCAGGGACTAAGAATTTACTGAGGAGTAGGGATAGCCAAGGATAATTGTCCATTATCAGTTAGACCCAGATCACATTTTTTATTTCTAGATACCTAATTAACTAGGACCTGAAAGAATGGAAACAGGGTTAGATACAAGAGAGGTCTCAGGTTCATCTGTAGGAAGGGAAGGTCACCCTGTCAGATAGGGCATTCTGTGCTGCAGCAGAATGGTGGGGCTAGACCCAGGGAGGGGCAAAATGGAAATATAAACCCTTTGACCTCAAAGGAAGTGGGGGACTTATTGTGAGCATAGGGAAGAATCTGTCACTCTAGAGCAGGAATTCTTTGCTTGGGGCCCATGGACTCATAAGGGGATAGATTTCAGGGGACTTGTGAACTGGGTTGGGAAAAAGATTACATTTTTATTTTCACTAACTTTCAACTGAAATTTAGTATTTCTTTTGTGAAGGTAAGCAACGAACTACATTAGTATTAAATTTCCCCAGACTGCCAAAGGAGTTAACCCTTGTTCTTGAGTTTTAAGGCAGAGAACTAATTTCAAAACAAGGGCATTAGTAGCCATGGATGTGACTGGAGGGGATGGCTTTTGTTCAACTAGTTTAGATGAAGTCATTGATCAAGGAAGTGAAAACCATGTCATTTGAAGCAGGTAGTATGAACTCCAATATAGAATTCTTAAGAAGGGCATAAAGTGAGAAGTCTTGGTCTTCCAAGAAGCCAGGATGGAGAGAGACAGAGAAAATAATGTTGGATTTTTCATTACTGTTCTGGAAGAAAGGCAGGCCCTTGCAGTGTGACAGTGACCCTCAGATCTGGTGCCATAATTATATCATTCCTTAATGTGTTGTGCACTGGAGGAAATTTTCATGCAAAACAGAGATGGTTTGTAAAGAATAACCCATATTTATATATCACCTTAAGGTTTACAAAATACTTTCTTCACAAAAACGCCGTAAGGTTTGTGTTGTGTGAGGAAAAGAAAGTCCAGAGAGGTTAAATAACTTACCCATTGGAAGTGCCAGGGCTGTGACAGAGCAGGCATTTCCCATTGTGGGGAGAGGGTAGGGCGTTAAGTTTAGAATTTACCTTTCAATCTTATGGTAATGCCGGAGTACTCTTTCTAACTAAATGTGCATGTTATATTTCAGTCCCTTCTTAACTAGTTAAAAATAAGTTAATCTTGATTCCCAAACAATAACTTGTGATAGTAAGGAAGCCAAATTTTGAGGTATTCGCTTCATTATTTTTCATGTACCAGGAGTTTCCCCAAAAGGGTGTGGGGCTTAAGCTAGTAGAATAACTAGGAATCGATAATAAGTGAATAAAAACTAATGAAGAATGACCCTAACAAGTTCTGAAGATGATTTCTCCAATAGAACATAGAAGGATTGAGGGTTTAAATTCAGGTATACCTGGCTTTTGCTGGGTTTGCTTTTAGTTTTGTTTTACAATTTGTTTAAATTTATAAAGAACATTGGACTGACCCTAATACATTGAAATTTAAGTTTTACCCCTGGGTTCGAAAAAATTGACCTAAATAAAGGATCCAGGAAGGTAATTGGACTACAGTTTTCTGAAAAAGATCTGAGGGTTTCAGTGCACTTCAAGTTCAGTGTGAGTCAGCAGTTGTGTTGGTAAGCAAAATGGGCTCCTTAGCACTTAGTTCAACAAGTGCCCTTGAAGAGTTTGGCATTTGTTTGCTTTGAGTAATTCAGTGTATTTCATTGAGTCTTACTAAGTGCTAAGCCCCAGGCTCTAACCCCATTAGGTGTTAACCTAACGTATGTGGATGTGAACCTCCCAGGGTCCCTTAAGGGGAGGGGCTAACTCAAGAGCCAATCATAGCAGCCTAAGTTCTGGTCATTCAGATGACATTCGATGCTGTTTGAATCCATATAAAAAGAGAGGACAGAGCCATTTGCGCAAGGGCTCTCACTTGAGATGGTGTTGATGCCGGGCAGCTGTAGCTAAGGGCCCTCCAGGTTGTTACCTGGATGCTGAGACTTTGTTAAACTCTGGTAACTATGTATTGGGATTTGAATCAGACAAGGTCTGTCTGTCGATGTTTGTACTTTGTATTTGTTCTGAAGTTCAGTGTGCTGGCTTTTTTCCCTGAACTAAGTGAATGATATTTGTATGCTTAATTAAAGTAAGCTTGTCAAACCCTTCACGTAGCTTTCCTTAGTTAAGCAGATCAAAAGAACCTGTGCTTTTGTGGAGTGCTTATTGTTGGGGTTGTGTTGGTCTTACATCCCCACAACAGCTGCTAGCCAAATTGTTGAAACAGCAGCGTGAGATCAATCAGACAGTCAAAAACATTTTTATTGCCTGACATGCCAGGCACTGTGCTGAGCACCAGCAACAACAACAAGCTGGGTTCATCTTGCCATCATCTAAGAGAGGCCACAGCTTCCAAGAATAAGGAAGTGAGAGTTGTATTGTCGTCTGCCCTGGTCAGACTGCGTCTGGAGTGTTATGATTCGTTCCGGACACTACAATTTAGGAAGGACACTGACGATCTGGAGAGCCTCTAGAAAAAGGCTTCCAGGACAAGAAAGGGCCTTGAGTACACACCATGTGAGGATCACAAAGGAATGGTAGTTACTTTGTCTATAGAAGACAGGAGGTCGTTCAGGCATGTCTGACCCTGTGACCCTGTAGACCATACTGTCCATTGGGTGTTCTGGGCATTTCCTTGTCTAGTGGATTAAAGCAAACAGAGGTTAAGTGCTTTGCCCAGAGTCACATAGCTAGTAAGTGTCTGACGCTCTATTGGAACTGGGGTCTTCTGACTCCAAGCCCAGCACTCTATCCACTGACCCATCTAGCTGCGTCTCCTTTGGGGGTTCAAGATAGCTATTTCCAAGTAGTTGATCTAGAATTCTGTGACTTTGTATGTACCCTTATCTGTTTTGTAAGTAACTTTGAAGGATTGAAAAAAATATGTACACCAACCCTGGGACAGATGGAAGATATTGGGATCTCAAAGACAATGAGGAGGATTCATAAAAGATACCTATTTTCTTCCAGGGTGTGGTTGTAAAGTAAATAAAACACCCATTCAGAAGTGTATAAAAAATATGAAGAAGGTTAACAATGTGTCTTTGATGCAAGGAAGGTTCTTTTGGGTGGAGATGAAGAGGGGTGTCACTGTGAAGCGTTAGCTATGTAAGGAAGGGAAGAAAATGTTTATGTTCAATTTTTAAAGAAAAAAATTTATAAAGGACACGAAAGAAAATACGGGAAAGAGGTTTTTATATAAGAAAATCCCTAAGAGAATAAAGGTGTGTTTGTGGTTGAGATTTTGGATGTGAAGGGTGAATTGTAAGGTCCAAAAAGGATATGCATGCCAAGGTAGGCTGGTTTGGGGAAAATATAGCAAGTTTTGTATTTATCTGTAGTCTGTTGAATGTAGTTGTATTTTATGCTTGAAAAGAAATAAGACTTTCTGAGTAAACCATGGTATTGCCATAGCAAGAACAGAAGGCTTAATTCAAAAACCAGTAAACATCTACTCCTGTATTAGGAGTGTCAGCACCGAGAAGGGCTGCTCACAGTGGCTTATGATACAGGACAGTGTTGAAGTGGGCTTGAGGAAAAGCCGGTGAGTATTAACTTTGGAGATCTACTCAGCTGTCATGCATTGAGGAAGAGCAAGAAGGAACTTTCTAAGGTCTTGTGGTCTCTTGAAGCCTGCTAGGAAGTCTGAGCACCATTTAGGAAAGTCATTGTGGTAATAAGTGCTCCTAGTCATCCTCAAGCTGCTGATTGAGGGGGAGGAATTGTCTCCTTGAATCTTCAGGTCTTCTCTGCAGGAGGCCAGGTTTCAGTCTCTCTAGCCTTCAGTTTCTCAGGCAAGCTTAATACAATGGAGAGTGTTCATGACTTAGGAGACATGGTTTCGGATTCTTTGAAACTTACTAGCTGTGTGACTCTGGCCAGGTATTCCCATCCCTAAGATGGGAATAGTGCTTGAACTGCCTCCCTACCAGGGTTGTTGGGAAGAAAGGTATTTGTAAACCTGAAAACACAATTTAAATGTGAATTTGTTATTACTTTATACCGGGAGCTGGGGATACATAAATGAAACCGTATCCCTGCCCTTTGAGAGCTCTGTAATCTAACAGCAGTAATAGGGTGTGCACAGATAACTATGCTACAAAGCAGAACATGAAGGAGAAGGTAATCAAATCCCAAGACTGAATGACACCTAAGCTTTCTATCCTAAAGGATTGCTGAGGTGTATTATATAACAGGAGTACCCTTCCTCCCTTGCGATCTCAGTTTCCATTCCACTTGACATTAAGAAATCTTGAAATTTTTCAGTAGACTTTGGTGGTCATTTTTTTTTTAATTTTCCAGGCTGAAGAAGAGGGTTATTTTGAAGCCTTCAAAAATGAACTTGAAGCATTCAAGTCAAGAGTAAGACTCTATTCTCAATCACAGAGTTTTCAACCTATGTCAGTTCAGAATCATGTTCCCCACATTGGTGTTGGATCTATAGGTGTATTAGAATCCTTACCACAGGTAGGTGTGGAGAAGTGATCATTTACGCTATTCTTGTCATTCCCTTACTGAACGATTTCTGAGTACTCATGACCATTAAAATGTTCCCACCTTAATAAGTATACTAATTTGGTTAATCTCTGATCGTATTGTATATTTGTCCAAAGTCAGTGAACTTCTGTGATTTGTATTGTCTTTTTGTGCCACTTCTCTGCAGTCCCATACCCCTTTTCTTACCATTCCTTTCCCTCTCCCTGATATCTTTGTCACCCTACTCTAGCTGCACTATAACTGAATCCTTACCATTTAGCACACATCTTGCACAGAATAGGCATTTTATAAATAATCAATGAAATGAAACCTGTTGTATTTCTTGACCGGTGTGTTATGTTCTCCATTCTGAAATGTTGATGTAGATAAGTGAAATGTTTCATATTTCTCTTTCTGTAAAAATAATGTTTAGGAGCCGAAAATGAGTTTTACTTGCCCTTGAATTGATGTTTTTGGTTTTGTGTTTAATGTGGGTCACTAGCCTTCAATAGGAAGAAATAATATCACCTTTAAGGTTTGAACAGACAAAATTCTGATGCTAAAGAGGGCTCTTTTTTCCCTCACCTAGTCAGTCAATGTTTTTCTACAATTCAAATTGTTTTCAGTACTTACTAATGTGATATTTGTTATTTAAGCTAAAATATGATGAGGTAATAAGGTAAGTATTCAAGATTGATTTCTGAAATTGTCACATTCTTTTCAGTTTCTGTTTTGGAAAGTTGTGGAATTAAGATCACATGCATCAGCTGATACCACATTGTTGAATAGTTGAATCCTTATCTTTCTTGGAAGATGACAAAGTGAAACTGGAATGCCTTATTGCATCAACTTTCACAAAACTGATTTCTTGTATTTTTCATCCATTTCTCTGTTCCAGAATCCAGATTATCTTCAGTATTGTACAAATACAGCGCTCTGCAGCTTAAATTCCATGGTTCATAAAGAGGATGATGAACCGAAAATGATGGACACTGTATAGTTCAGTTAAGACTGCTGAGGCCAAGTGCTATTTTGTTACAAGAAAGGAAGAACTTGGCTATTTTCTTGACACTTTTATGGGTGCTGCACTTTATTTTTGTTTGGTTTTTGATGGGAGGGGAAGAGAGTACTGAAACATTTTGTAATTTTCTTTCTCTTTATTTTTTTTTTGGAAAATATGCTGCTAGGTTTTTTGTTTTGTTTTTGTCTTTTGGGGGGGAGGGTTTTTTTTTTTCCCTTGGAGGGAGGAGAGGTACACCATATGTTGCAGGATGTGAAACTGGACTCTTTTTTGGCTACTAAATTTGCCTTTAATCTTACTGTTCTCAATTTTGGAATCAAAGTATGAAAATCTGCACAAATACAATGTTTACAAGAACTGGTTGATTCTAGGAGGCATCTGCTACAGTCTCTTTTTATATAGACATTCGTGTCCTACTCTACAAAGACAATTAAAGATAAAATGTACTTGTATCATATTGCTAACTTAGATGTCAAATCTGGTGTTTCATCATATTAAAAGCAATAAATCAATAACTGATATCCACTTAACGGAACTGAGTGGTAAGCGATTAAAACAAATATCTTACCTTATTAGGATTAAATTTTTATTTTATTTTTTATCTCCAAGATATCTGTCAGTTCTAGCCTTTAAATGGATGTAGTAACAACAACTCATGTTTTCTATGGTGTTAAGGTTTACAAATCACTTTCCTCATGATAATAACCCTGTGAGGGTAGGTGGTGCAAGTGTTTTTATCTTACTCATTAGGAAACCATGGCTGTCCAAGGTCATGTGGTCACACAGCTAGGAAGTATTGATCAGAGGTGGGATTCAAACCCAAGTCTTCTCTTTCTGCTACACCAGGATGTAATTTGATATTTTAAAAGATTCACCCCAGTGTCTATTCAAAGCTGCATTGAATAAATGGTATTCTTTACTAGGTGATTTTACTTGATTATCACACTAACCCTTCATTAAAAACAAAAGACAAACCTCAAACTCTAGAGCACTCTTCAAAATTGGTAAAGTGCCGTCCTCACAACAGTCCCGTGTGAGGCAAGTAGTGCAGGTGTTACTTTCTCCCCGTTTGCACACGAGGAAACTGTAATTAAAGAGAGTTAAAACAATTTCCCAAAGGTCACAAGGCTAGTAAAAGGGCCAAACCTGGACTTAAGGCCAGGTCTTCCAACCTGAAATCCAGTGCTCTCTCCACCAAACCACAATACACATTGCTCATCATAGTTATTGCAGAATTTTTAAAAATTTCACCTAAGCCCTTCTTTAGAATAAGAACAACTTAACTCTTCATGTTTAACTTCATTCCACTAGATGACCTGAAAATATTGGGCAGAAGTGGGGGTGGGGGGTGGGGAGGGGAGGATCCATAAATGGCCTGTAGACTACATGTACAGTACCTTCAAGTTATAGGATAATTCGATTTTTTTAAAATGGCATTGCTTATTTTATTCTGTTATGAGAATTTAATCCCTTGAGCATATTGTTATTAAGGATAACTCACATTTACATAGTGCTTTAAGGGGTAAGTGGCATCATACAAAGTTGAGGGACTAAAACTGCTCAATAAAAGCTAGCTTTTTCCTTACAAATGTGGTTACTTTGTCACAGTGGTAAATTTCATTAAACTCTAACCCAATCATGGGAAATTTATAAGTTTTATTTTTTACAATGTTTGCTTCCAAATATGCTGTAATATTTATTTTCATTGCTGTTGTCTTTTGGTAAAGATAAAACGCCAATCCTACCATTAGTAGAACATGAGCTCAGTTATTTTGAGAAAGATGGTCTTTGACTCGCACTTCTCTGGAACTAGCAATATACACTTACTTGCTCTTAAAAGTTGCAGTCTGTATTTAAGAACTAATAAAGCCAACAGACCCGTTATTGCTACCGTATTCTTACCAGCTGAACTAATAATCATAGACTGAAATTGTGAATCAAATATATTTCATGAGCCTCAGCTCTCCCAATTTCAGAGTAAAATGTGAAAGAAAAAGAACCCTGCTTTATGTAAATATAGATTGTTTGCCTACATAATCTATTTGTTGGCATTCAGTGCTGGCCACAGGAACACACTGAGAATGAAGGCATGGAGGGATTTGGGTCTTTGCAGGCAGGGCAGAAGGTAGAAGAATGGCAGAATTCTGGGCTTTTGAAGTTCTGATGACTCCTGAGCCTGTAATTGTTTCATTTAGGTCCCCATTTCAATGAGGTTTGCAGAAATGCCTCTCAAGTTTTTGTTCCCTTTCTATCCTTCAGCTTCCTAATGAATAAAGAGATGTTTTATCTCCTTCTAGAAGCCAACTCTTGGCTATCAATTACAAACAGAAATAAAACATGGGGTTAAAATCCACAGAGCTAGCTTAATCAGTTACTTTCATTTTAACTGTTTTCAACTTTCTTCTACCTTCACTGCCTTCCAAGAGTTGCTTTTGAGCAACCAGATCTTAATAATCAGAGTGGCATGAAGAAAGAAAAGAAAAAGTTAAGGTTGATGAATACCCTGAAAATTTCCTTCTGAATAAAGAACTTTAGTACAATTGGAAACCACAAAATCAAGTTCTAAAATTTGGCATAGTATTTTAGTTGTGAAGGGAATTTTTTTTCAAGCTTCAAGTTTATTACAAAAGTGATGACGCCCATTCATTTAGACAAATCTCTGGGCCTTGGAGTTACTTCATGTGGATGTTACCAAATCCAGTAATATTTAATGCATATTAGTAATACAAATACCCTCATAGGGGTGCGTGGAGGTTTTTTGTTTTGTTTTTTTTTTTAAACTTAAGTGTCCTTTTATTCAAAACTGAATGAGGGACCACTTAGGCCATAATTGGTGTTAAAAGTGCTGAAGTAGGTAGGCTGATAGCCTTTGTGCAAACTTAAAAACTTACTTCCTGAAATTACACTGGAATATCAGTAATACTTAGATAATGGCAGGGCTTCTCTTTTCTTGCTATATTTTTTTAAATGACAGAGCAATGAATTGGCACATCTACACAAGTGGGATGCCAGCAGAGAAATTGGGTTAACATCCATTTGAAATGTTCTCAACGAACTAAACCAAACAGTTGAAGTTACCAACAAGCCCCATGAAACACGTTGGCCACCTAGGCAGAACAATTATATCCCCTATTTTATATTTCCAACTAAAATATTTTAAAATGGTCAAAATAGCTATCATTCACAACTTTCTTTTGTTGCGAAAGGCACTTGAAATGATACTGCCTGTAAACTTTTACTCTTCAATGATGTTTTCGAAACTTTTTTCATGGATGGTAAGTATGAAAATGAATGTTCATCCTATTGCAAACTAGTAGTCATCTTTTTGTGGAGCTTTTCCTAGACTAGGAAATCTGACCAATAAACCATCTCCTAAATTATGCCTTGTGTTGATTCAAGTTAGTCACCATCCCTTTCCTGATCAGTATTTAAATTGACATGTAAAAGGTGAATTATTTGGTTGCCAAAAGAAAAGTCATATATCATTCTAATGCTTCATATTTAAATGCTGTTGAGTTCTTAATTCAGTATTTCAGATAATTTATCAATATGTACTTCCTAGAACAAGACAGATTGCAATCCCTCTGCATTTTAATAGATGGTCTCTGAGAACTGTCATAATAAAAATTAATTCATCACTTCATAGTTAACCTGGTGACAAGCCGCTTTGAATTTACCTAGGCTGGTCCTCCAACAGCAAACACTATCTCAAAGAGCCTATAATTAAATTCTTTCCATCTTAGTAGCACTTGCTAGAGCTAATGCTGTATTGGCATAACTTTCAAGAACCCAGGGTTACCCCTGCTAACCTCAATGAGACCTCAGAGTAAGAGATGAGTTCTTTGGAACATAAATTCAAAGTGTTATGAACAGGAACACTTAGGCCTTCTCAATCCAAGTAATATGATGAGATGTGCCAGATACTTTAGAGGTAAAGAAAAAGCACTGAAATCTACAAGGGGTGTGTGTGTACACACATACCCATACCCATAATGAGCCTAGAGTCAGGAAGACCTGTATTCAAATCTAACCTCAGACCCTTATTAGCTATATAACCCTGGGAAGGTCACTTGATCTCTATTTGATTGTAAAGTGCCTAGCACATAGTGCCATATAAAAAACTAATACTAAGTCTAGCTGGTCTAGCACTTAGATCTTTTTTTTTTTAATTTTAATGTTTAATTTGGTAGCCACAGGAGAATTGTAGATTAAACGTAAGTAATTCTGCCAGTTGTCAAAGTTTCTGGGCATATTTTCTTTGATGAGTCTGTAAAAATGACAGCTAACAATTATATAAAAACTTTGTTTCACAACTTATTTTATAGTGAGAAAACAGGCTGAGAGGAGGGAACTGACCCAGGGACAGAGATAGCATCTAAGGCAGGATTTGAACTCCTCACTCCAAGACCATCACTACATCCCCTCTGCTACCCTCAGTACATTTTAGAATAAAAGCAACAAATCTATTCTTGCAATCAGTTGCAAACACAAACAAGTCATTTTGACAGAGGACCATTTCATATCTTTTAAATTTTCAAATTGGTGCAGGCCAGTTTCTGTTACTGCAAACTTTAAAGAGATTGCCAAAATATTCAATAATAAAATTTCATTGGATGTTACCTGAAAATATAGATGAGGCTTGAAATGTTTTTGTTTCAACCTGTGTCATGAGACAGGGACACTACTTTCTAGTGTCTCATTGTCATGAGACAATATGCTCACATTGAAGAGTGTAAGTATTTGAAATCAGAGAACCTGGGTTCAGATTCCAGCTCTTCTACCTATTGTGTGGCCTTGGAAAAGTCATATAACATGACACATGACAATGATAATAGGAATAACTAATAAAATGTATGACAGGCCCAGAACCCAAAAAGTTCTTGGTAGGTATAAGGAAATGAACTAAATCTATTAAGATGAAATTTAATGAGGGTAAGTGTCAAATCCTGTATTCAAGCCCAAAAATAAGCTGAATGAATAAAGAACAGATATTGTTCTATTGGTCAGATATTAATACATATCAAGAGGATAAGGAAGAGGATTTCAATGGAGTTCAGATACAAATCAGTGTAACATGGCAGCCAAAATAGGTGAAATGATACTAGGTTAACTTACTAGAAAGTGTACTTCATTCTGGCCAGATCACATCTGGAATGTTGTATCCCCCTTTTCGAAGGATAACATTGACACATGAAAGCATCTCCAAAGGAGTTTGACTAAGATGATGAGGGGACTGGAGGCTATGCTTTATAAGAATTGATTAAATGAAATGAGGAGACAGTTTAACATGAATGAAAGACAGGAGTGGATATAACAGTTGTCTTCATGTATTTGAAGGGCTATCATAGGGAAAAGGGATTTAAATGTGTTCTTTGCACCAGAGATCAGTAGTAGGAAGGTACTTGCACAGAAGGAAAAACAATCACTGGAGTTATCCAAAAGTGGCACTAGGCTACTTTAGGATATAATGAGTTCTCTCTTAGAGCAATGGGGTGGATCAGTGAGTGGGTTGGATCAGATGACTGATATCCCCTGGACCTCTCCAACTGCAATTCTTATTAGATTCAGCCCATCATTCTAGAATCTATTTTTGGATCCTGAGTGTGTCATCCCACATCTTATCTCTTAACTACCAGTTTCCTAGCTATATAACCTTTGTCAACCTCTCTGAATTAAATTCGACAAACACCTACTATGTGCTAAGCACTACCAACAGCACAGGGGAATACTAAAACCAAAACAATTCCTTACTGGGGTTGGGATACAATAAGCACACATAAATATAAGTTACATACAAAACAATATAAAATCAGCTAATTGGGAAATCAGCTTCATTTGTTAAATAGCAACAATGCCCTTCATTCTTCTTACAGTTGATTCTAAGGAATACAAGTAAAAGCATTTTGTAAAGTATAAAACACTATGAAATTAAGAATCTGGATTTCAATTCGCAGAGCTTTTTTAAGTAGCAGGAAAACAAAGCATCAACATAATTGATAGGGCAAGTGTGGATGGAGTACATACAGTCAAAGAGAAAGAAACATTGGTTTTGATTTCTGATTGATTTTATTATAAAGCATGCTTTATAATCTAGTATTGTTTTGT
Source organism: Trichosurus vulpecula (assembly GCF_011100635.1). Taxonomy (NCBI): domain Eukaryota; kingdom Metazoa; phylum Chordata; class Mammalia; order Diprotodontia; family Phalangeridae; genus Trichosurus; species Trichosurus vulpecula. Next base: position 84,877,819 of record NC_050581.1, read on the forward strand.
ATCAGTCTAATATTCCACAATTATTTTGTTAGAAATGGGTATACTATGATACTCACATAAGGCATTACAGAAAATCTTGTACAAAGTAAAAGAAAAATATACCAAAAAGGGAAGTAGTAGTGGTAATCCTTTCAAAATGCCTCATTCCATCCATCTTGAAAAAGACAGACAGTGAGTGAGTGAGAAATGCTAAATAGGAAAAAAAAACCTTTTTTTTTTTTTTTCTAAAATGGCCTTTACATTTTAACTGCCTAGAAGAAAATCTCAGAAAAAGGGGAGGTCAAGTTTTCAAAGACACTGGGAAACTTGACATAGCACTTAAATGATCACTTATAAAAAATGTAGTCTGCAGAGAAGGAAAGCCAGGTAAGTCAAACCATGACAATTTCCTGTTCCGCTCTGATGCCACAGCTCAGAAACATAGATTTCCAGCGGGAAGGGACTTTAGAAGTCATTAAGTCCAAAGTCTCTCCTTTTTTCAGATGAGGAAACTGAGGCTTGAGAGAAAGTGACTTGCCTAGAGTCACACAATTAAATGTTTAAGGCAGGCTTTAAATTCAGTTGTCCTTGACACTGAGCCCAGCATTTTATTTACAGTCCAGGGTTGGGGAACCTGTGGCCTTCTGGGTTCTACGATGTGACCTTTTGACCGAGTCCCAAGTTTTACAGAAAAAAAAATCCTTTTATTAAGGGGATTTGTTCTGTGAAGTTTGGATTCGCTATATGGTGTCACCATACCACTATTCTCAACCAGCCACAGAGTCAGGAAATCAGAGTTTGAATCCTATCTCTGATACTAGATGTATGACCCTGGGCAAGTCAATTTCATCTATCAGATGGGGTGGGGCTAAGAATAATATTCAAATCCTACCCACAGACTCTCATAGGGTTATTGTGAGGAAAATACAATTGAAATATAAGCTTTGTTTTACCTTGTTTGATCCTCACACCAACCCTTAGAGGTACCTGCTCTTGTTCCCATCTTAGTGATAAGAAAACTGAGGCCCAGAGACATTAAATGATTTAAGATCACCCACTTCTGGAAGTTTTCCTTTCCCAAAATTAAGATAGGGTGGGCAGCATCATGGTTTCTTTTTTTAGAAATTTAAAAAATAATAATAATAAACATTCTTCCCCAAACTATACTATCTTCTTGCTCCTACCAAGTCTGTTACCTCATATATGGAATGGCAACCCTTCCAGGACTTTACTCCACCTGCTACTTCTTCAAGGAAGCTATTGATACCAAGATGCCCAGGGATGCCCAAGAATTGGGAGGTAGAAAGCTAACAATCACCAATATCACTTATTATGAGCCTATTACATGTAAGGCCCCATGCTTACTTCAGGAAACATACTTGGTCTGCAGAGTACCATGTTTCTTTCTCAGTAGGTTAGCATGGAATCCATAAGGACAAATTACTGACAGCAAAATATAAGTGAGAACAAGGAAGAAAAAACAGAAATTATATACTAAAGTCCATATTTCTCAACCAGAATAAAGAATGAGATTAGAATCTCCTAATTAAGAACTTTCCATTTGGGATAAAAATTATACCTCTTCATTGCATTATGTTACTCTTGTGTGTCATATCCCCCAGTGCAAGAAAATATCTTCAAAAGAAAAAAGACCAATAATAAACATAATGACCAGTTATCTCTAGGCAGTGGCACTATGTGGTTTTGTAATCTGGGATGAGATAACTCCTGAGTCTCATTTTCCTGATCCTGTAAAACAGACAGACTATTCATTGTAAGGACAAATATGTAAGCTGAAGCTTAAATACTTTGGCCACATAAAATGACAAGACAGGACCCATTGGAAAGGACCCTAACATTGGGAAAGATGGAAGGCAAAAGAAGAAGGGGATGGTAGAGGACAAGATGGATAGATAGTGTCATGGAAACGACGTACATGAACTTGGACAGAATTCAAGAGATAGTGAAGGATAAGAAGGCTTGGTGTGCTATGGTCCACAGGGTCACAAAGAGTCAGACAGGACTGAACTACTGAAGACAAAATGAGGATGATCACTCCTTTAGTGCCTCTCTTACAGTTCTGTTGTCTCGATCAAATGAGATTATGTATGCTGTGGTACTTTCTAAATGCCAAAGCACTTTACAAATGAAAGAATGTTTTCCTAATGAGCATTGCAGTTTTCAATAGTTCGTGGCATCATAATGGATTTAGAAGGGGAGGAAACCTCACTGGGTCATCTAGTCCAACCCGGTCATTTTAACAAATGAAGCCTAGAGAGGTTAAGTGATCTTTCCCAAGATTCCACAGCTTATAAGTAGCAGGAGCCAGCATTTATACTCAAGTTGCCTGGCTCTGAATTCAGCATTCTGCTCTATAGTTACTCTTGAAGAAACAGGCAGAATTAAAAGAGAAGATAATTTTGTTGTTGTTGAGTGGTTTCAGTCATGACTGACTGTGGCCCCATTTTGGGGTTTTCTTGGCAAAGATACTAGAGTGGTTTGCCATTTCCTTCTCTAGCTCATTTTACAGCTGAGGAAACTGAGGTATACAAAGTTAAGTGACTTACCCAGGGTCACCCATCTAGTAGATGTCTGAGGCAGAATTTGAACTCAGAAAGATAAGTCTTCCTGATTGAAGCCCTGTGCCCTGTCCACTGTGCCACCTAGCTGCCCTCAAAGGAGAGGATCCTCACCAGAAAAATAAGCACATTCTAGTCATCAAATAAAGCTGATTCATATGTGCGTTATTTGAGGCATAGATAAATTGACATTCTGTATCAGTGATTCTCTAAGGCAGATCTTCCAGATATTTAAAAAAACAGTGCTGGAAATTTCTGAGTTAAAGTCAGAAGAAGGATATTTGTCATGGCTTTAATCTAAAAGGACAAGGAGGAAGAGAATGCCTCTTTGATAGTGTATTTGATCTCAGTTAGTGCTATGTAAACATCGATTCTTTTCCTAAAAAAGAGGGAAACACTAGAAGCTGTTGACTTACTAAAAAAGGGCATCGTATTGTTTTAAAATGACCAGTCATCCTTTTGGCTTTGCCATTTTACAAAATGAAATATGGTTAGATACATAAATAGGAATTTTTAAAAACTACACAAACCACCAGGAGATGAGAACCAGGTCACTGCAATAAAGATGTAAGAAATGAAAGTCTTCATGATTGACTCATCACTTAGTTTCCAGAAAAATCAGCAAAAATGAAAGTAGATCATGATCTTAGAATTCATATATGATGAGTCCCATAATTCAGAAGCTCCCTGACAAAGCAAACCAGTGTTCTGATCCTCTTATAGGGAATTGCTATTCTTCAGGGAGTCACTGCTCCTTTCTGACTTATATCTGGCAGTTTTGTTTGGAGAAAAGCATATACTTGGGGCCAGATCACGTTGGTTTCTGTTCCGGAGAAAGTTTCCAACACACCCTTATTCCTAAAAGGAAAAAAAGACAACAAATAAACACTTTTGATTTTCCCTACTTGACTATTCTAACTTGATTTTATTACATTTTATTTTTTAAATAAATGCTTTGTTGGGTTTTTTTTTAATATCCTCATCACTTCCAAATGATGCTTCCACCCAATAGAACTTTCCCTTAGAACAAACTAATATTGTTAAGCAAAGTAAATCAGCATATTAACTACGTCTTACAATGTATGCTTCCTTCCTCACCTATGGTAATATAATAATAGCAACTAGGACTCATATAGCTTTTCAGGTTTGCAAAACATGTTACAAACACTATCTCGTTTGATCCTCAAAATAGCCCTGTGAAGTAGGTGCTATTATCAACCTCACTTCATAGATAAGGAAATGAGGTCAAGCAGAGGTTAAGTGATTTGACCAGGGTCCCACAGAAAGGGTCTGAAGCTAGATTTGAACTCAGGTCTTACAGACTCCAAGTCTCACACTCTATCCAATGTGCCACTTTATGGCCGTTCTCTGCTGAGAGGTCAGAACATGCTTTACAACCAGTCTTCAGTAGTCACCATTGACCAGAGTTATTTCTTTCAGTGATTTCCGTTACATTGTTGTGGTCAATGTATAAATTGTTCTCCTGGCTCTACTCACTTTGCATCACTTCCTATTAGTTTTCCCATTTTCCCTGAATTCTTCATATTTATTGTTTCTTAGAGTGTAATAATACTGCATTAAATTCACATTCAGTTGTTTTTCAGTTGTGCCTGACTCTTCATATCAAGAAAAACCTGGTTTTCTTGGCAAAGATACTGGAGTGGTTTGCCACTTTCTTCTCCAGCTCATTTTACAGATGAAGAAACTGAGGCAAATAGGGTTAAGTGACTTGAATAGGGTCACACAGCTAGTAAATGTCTGAGGTCTGATTTGAACTCTCAGGAACATGAGTCTTCCTGACTCCAGTCCTGGTACTCTATCCATTGCACCACCTAGCTGCCCTAAATTCACATACCAGAAATTAATCAACTGGTCTCCAAGCAAAAAGCATCCATCTACTTTGCCTCCAGTTCTTTGCCACCACAAAAAGTATTTCTACAAATATTTTTGCACAAACTTTGGCTTCTGTCCTTGGGGTACATACCTAGTAACAGTAATGCTGGGTCAAAAGGTATGGACAGTCCTATGACTTTGCTAATATAATTCCAAATTGCTTTCCAGAATACCAACTTAGTTTTAAAAGTAGAAGTGGTTCCCTGTGCTCTGGTGAGGAGTGGTTTTTCATAAAGCATAGGCCTGACCATGTCACTTCCCTACTCAAACTCTACTGGTTCCTTGTTGGCTCTAACAACTCCTTTGTTTAGTATTTAAAGGCCCTCACAAGCAACCTACCTCTCCAGCCTTATTAAACTTTGCTCCCCTGTATGCACTCTATGGCAAAGGTGTGAAACTCAAAGCAGGTACATCACCCCTGAAAAACCCCTAAGTCCCCAGAACCAAATTCAAATGGAATTGGCAAATGTTTAACAAAATAAATAAAAATACAATACAACTTAGGTAATGTTAATTTGTGATTTTCTAAGTCAATCTGTGAGCTGTGGGGATCTGTTTCTATTAATACCATTACTCTTTAGTATAGTCAAATGGGCCTTCTTGTCACATAAGACACTGCATTTCCCATCTCCATGTCTATATACTGTTTGTCTCTATCCCTAAAATTCATTCCTTCTATACTTCTGCCTCATAGAATTTCTGTTTTTCTTCAAAGATCAGGGAGTAAAGGTCTCAGACCTCAAGGGCGTCAAAATCGAAAGGAAAGATTTATATATAGCTAAATATTCATAGCATCACTTTTGTAGTAGCAAAGAATGAGAGACAAAGTGGACATGAATCAATCGGGGAGTGACTGAATAAATTGTGATATATGAATATAAAGGTATTATTGCAGGATACCAAATGTCAAAGTCAGAGAAACACAGGAAAATTTGTATGAACTGATAAAGAGTGAAGAAAGCAGAACCAAGAGAACAATATACATAATGACCACAATCATGTAAACGAAGGTAACATCAAAAGAAATCAAAATCTAGAGTAACATGACAGTCTGACAGTCTTGATTCTGAGGACGGGAGAACAGACCATGTCACTCCCAGACTCAAACTCTACTGGCTCCTTACCACTTCTGATACATTTTCCTCCTTTCACTTAAGAGGAGCAATACTACCAAATCAAAATGTTGCATGTGTGGTCCGACATGGTTGATAAATCCATTTGTTTTGTTTAACTCTCTCTTTGTTACAAGGAAAGGAAAAATTCAAGGCAAAAGGAAGGGCAGGACAAGATTAGAATGTTAAAATGTTATTTGTACAATTTGTTACAGTGTTATTTTTAACAGAGAAAAGGCATCCATAAAACTTCTTAAAAATCAAAATGCCTAATTACCTCCCCTTCCAAAGGCCATGGAACCCAAAGACAAAAGAACCTGAGGAGAATCTAAAGGACACAGAAAGTCCCTGAGGTTGGTTCTCAGTATTATACTGAGAAGTGATGCTGTCTATGCCCTACAAAGAGAAGTAGACAGAAGCAGAACGAGGAAATTGAATGGAAAAGTTCTAGAACTTTCTAGCCTCCCAAATCAAATGTTAGCTGTGTTGTTTCATTTTATATTCATATGAAGTGTTGTAAATTCTCAGAACACCAAATGCACCTACATTCAAAAGTAAGTTAGTTTACTGGAGTTTTCTCTCTTTAAAAAAAAAAATAATTCTAGAGCCAAATGAGTGGGGTTTGAATGGTGCATTTTGCATTTTCTGTGCCAACCTTCTCATCTGTGAATATAAATGAAAACTGAATACATGTGCCCACTGTGAACATCCATGAATTAAAGAAAGGGACAGGTGGGTGAACAACTTACCGGTAATACTCCAGAACAAGTTTTGTTTGGGCCTCATAAGCCTTTAGTCTCTTGGTAACAGTTTCTGGTTTATCATCCTCACGCTGTATAAGAGGCTCTCCAGTAATATCATCAATGCCCTAAAAGGTGGGTCATGAAAGAAAATAATCAGTAGCCTTAAAAAAAAAAAACAACCATCATCCACCAGTCTGAAACATAAACCTCTTATCCATCAAATATGCCACAAGGTCCAAACCACATGCAAAACAAGTAAAAACTCACCACCACCCCATGTCTTTCAGGATGGAATTGACCAGCAACAGAGAACGAGGGTGCTTTGAAGCCCAATGTGATTTGTAACATAAAGCTGTCAGCATCACTTGAGACTATTACAGACTGTAGTTCTGGTTTCAATGTTCAGTTTCAGTGAAAGGTTGGGAACTTTGCCTTCTAGACTCTGAGCACGTCACCCCTCTCCTTTGCCACTAAAACTATACAATCTATTCATCCACCCACTTGGCCCCCAGAGGGAACTTCAGAAGTACAGACATGGCTAAACCAATTACGCTTTTTTGTATTCACCCAATGACCACCCCAGTTCATCCCTTCATCACCTCTCACCTGGATCATACGTAGCCATCTAACTGGATTCCTTTCCTCAAGTTCCCTTCCCACTCCAAGCCATCTCCACTCGCCGCCAATATGCTTTCTCTAAAGCATAGATATGATCATATCCATCCCTCCAACCCCACTCAAAGAGCTCTAGTGACTCCCTTTTACCTCTGGGATCAATTATAAAATGGTCTATTGGCATTTAAACCTCTTTATGATCTGGCCTCTTCACCCCTTTGCAGACTCCTCCCCTCTATACACTCTACGTTCCTGCTACCCTGATCTACTTGCTTCCTCACACATGGCAGGCCATATCTCACTCTGGGCCTTTGCATTGGCCTTCTCCCATGAGTCAAAGGCTCTGCCCCCTTCACCTCCAGGTTCTACTTTCCCTGGCTTCCTTCAAGACTTAACTCAAGGGGGCAGAGCCAAGATGGCGGCATGAAAATAAGGACTCACTTGAGCTCTCCCCTAAAGTCCTCCAAACACCTGTAAAAAATGACTCTAAACAAATTCTAGAGCTACAGAACCCATGAAATGACAGAGTGAGACAAGTCTCCAGACCAAGATGGTCTGGATGGTCACTGGGAAGGGTCTAATCACACCATGCTGACAGTGGAGTGCAGGCCAGCATGGGCCATGCCTGAAGAGACCAGGCTGCAGTTAGAACTGACGGAGTAGGTCTCAGGGCCCTGAATCACTGAGCTCAGTGACTTCTTAACCCACAAAGACAACTGAGCAGGTCAGTGAGAAAACTGTTCGACCTGGGTGAGAGAAGTGGAGAGAGAGAGAGAGAGAGAGAGAGAGAGAGAGGGAGTGAGAGAGACAGAAGGAGAGAGGAGGAGGGGGAGGGGGGAGAGAGAGAGAGCAAGCACAGGGTGAGTTGAATATGAAAGGATGATATCTAAACAATAAAATTAAGGGGTGTGAGAGGAATACATTGGAAGAAGGAGAAGGGAGAGATAGAATGGGGTAAATTATCTCACATAAAAGTGGCAAGAAAAAAGCTGTTGTAATGGAAGGGAAGAGGGGGTAGGTGAAAGGGAATGAGTGAATCTTGCTCTCATCAGATCTGGCTTAAGGAGGGAATAATATACACACTCAATTGGGTATCTTACCCTGTGGGAAAGAAGGGGGTAAGGGGATAAGAGGGGGGTGATGATAGAAGGGAGGGCAGTTTGGGGGAGGAGGTAGTCAAAAGCAAACACTTTTGAAAAGGGACAGGATCAAAGGGGAAAACTGAATAAAGGGGGACAGGATAGGATGGAAGGAAATATAGTTAGTCTTTCACAACATGACTATTTACGGAAGTGTTTTACATAACGATACATATATAACCTATATTGAATTGTTTGCCTTCTCAAGGAGGGTGGATGGGGAGGGAAGAAGGGGAAGAATTTAGAACTCAAAATTCTAAAAACAAATGTTAAAAAAATTTTTTTAAATTGTTTTTACATGCAACTGGGAAATAAGATATACAGGCGATGGGGTATAGAAATCTATCTTGCCCTAGTAGAAAGTAAGGGGAAAGAGGATGTGGGGGAGGGGGTGATGGAAGAGAGGACAGATTGGAGAAAAGGGGCAATCAGAATACATGCCACCTTGCGGTGGCAGGGAGGGTAGAGATGGGGAGAAAGTTTGTTGAATTTTGAAAACTAAAAATAAATTTAAAGAACTTGATTATTTAAAAGAAAAATAAAATAAACAAAAAATAAAATAAAAAAGACTTAGCTCAAATCCCACCCTCTGCAGGAAGCCTTTCTTGCTTCCTCTAGTTGCTGATGTCTTTCCCTTTCAGACTGACTTCCATCTTCTCTATAGATATACAGTACGTTCCTATTTATTTACAAGTTGTCTTCTCCCTTTAGAATATAAGTTCCTTGAGGGCAGGGAATCTTTTGAACTTTCTTTGTATCTCCAGCACTTAGCACAATACCTGGCACATAACAAGTATTAAATAAATGCTTGTTGATTGATGCCAAGTACTCTCAGAACAAACCCTCTGAGAAAGAGCTTTGGCCAAACTTATGGGTTTCTAAGACTCTGGGGACCATGAGATTTCAGTGCCTGCCATATATGGTACACACTGCCAAAAAAAAAAGGCTTACCTCCCACAGAACTGCTAAAAGACTATGAGGCAGCAAAGTAGGATGAAAAGAACATCGAACTAGGAGTCTAATGACCTAGAGTCTTGCCTCAGCTCCACCAGGAACTAGCTTTGTGACCTTGGATAAGTCAGAATCTCGAAGATCAGGTATTTTCTCATCTGTGAAGTTACTAAATGGTTCATACCCTCTAACCCAATATTACTCTTGGTCCTCAAGGAGGTCAGAGATAGAGGAAAAGTCCCACAGCCAGATGGCACAGTGGACAGAGCACTGGGCCCAGAGTCAGAAAGATCTGAATTCAAATATAGCTTCAAATACTTAAAAACTGTGTGACCCTGAGCAAGTCACTTAACATCCTTCTGCCTCAGTTATCTCATCTGTAAAATGGGGATAATAATAGCACCTCCCTCCCAGGGTTGTTGTGATGGGATAACACTTGTAAAGTTATGTGTAAATACTACCTAGGTAACAGCTTTTAACTATTCAAGCTTAGAATGGCACTAACACTTTTGGGAAACTCTGTATAAACAAAATACTGATTGTGGTATTTTTTGTGTTAGGAAAAAAAACAAGAAATTGTCCTTAGCGCAAGAAAAAACAAAAAATAAATAAATAAAAGTAATGAACCATAAGAAAAGATGAAAATGAGGGCTTCAGAGAAAAAGGAAAACTTGCATGAACTGATGGAGAGCAAAGAACTGAGAACCACAATAACAACAGTAATACTTACATAGTGCTTTTACAAATATCTCGTTTGTTCTGTATAACAGTCCTGGGTAGATGCTATTATTATCATCCCCATTTTCCAGATGAGGAAACTGAGGAAAACAGTGGCTAAGTCCCTTGCCCAGTGTCATAAGAACCTGAGATAGGATTTGAACTCAGGTTTTCCTGACTCCAGCCCTCTACCTGATGTGCCACCTAAAATGCATCGTGAGTGAAATTACGCGAATGAAAACAATTAAAGTAAACGAACTCCATTTAAAGGCCGATAGTGGTTACGAAGGACAGATAATGAAATACACTTGCCTCCTCTGGGTAAAAAGGTGGCATGCTGTAGGTCCTGAAAGCTATGTACACTGACAAACCATTCTCTGTATAGGTTGATTTTGATGAACTGTTTTTGTGACAAGGAAGGGTTCTATATTGGGGAGGAAGGGTAAGAAACAGTGGGAAATATTTTTGGCTTTAAAAATGATAGGCATCATATATATATATGTTTATGTATATATGTATGTATATATATATATAAAGAGAGAGAGAGAGCGCACGGGCACAGGGTGAGTTGAAGATGAAGGGAAGATATCTAAAAGAAATAAAATCAAATTAAGGAATGACAGAGGAATATACTGAGAGAGGGAGATAGGGAAAGATAGAATGGGGTGGATTATCTCACATAAAGGTGGCAAGAGGAAGCAGTTCTGTGGGAGGAGGGGAGAGGGCAGGTGAGGGGGGAATGAATGAATCTTGCTCTCATCAAATTTCGCCTGAGGAGGGAATACCATACACACTCAATTGGGTATCTTACCCCACAGGAAAGAAGAGGGAAGAAGATAAAAAAAAAAGGGGGGGGATGATGGAGGGGAGGGCAGATGGGGATGGAGGTAATCAAAAACAAACACTTTGGAAAGGGGACAGGGTCAAGGGAGAAAACTCAATAAAGGGGGATGGGTTGGGAAGGGGCAAAATATAGTTAGTCTTTCACAACATAAGTATTGTGGAAGGGCTATACATAATGATACACATGTGGCCTATGTTGAATTGCTTGACTTCACAGGGAGGGTGGGTAGGAAGGGAAGAGGGGAGAGAATTTGGGACTCAAAGTTTTAAAAACAGATGTTCAAAAACAAAAAGTTTTTGCATGCAACTAGAAAATAAGATACACAGGCAATGGGGCGTAGAAATTTATCTTGCCCTACAAGAAAAGAAGGGAAAAGGGGATGGGAGGGGAGTGGGGTGACAGAAGGAAGGGCTGAATGGGGAACAGGGCAACCAGAATATACGTCATCTTGGAGTGGGGGGGAGGGTAGAAATAGGGAGAAAATTTGTAATTCAAACTCTTGTGAAAATCAATGCTGAAAACTAAATATGTTAAATAAATAAATTTTTAAAAATGATAGGCATCATTAAAATGGAATTTAAAAAGAAGGTCTGTAACACCCAGTATTCCTAAGAAATAAATACTAACCAGGCCTAACACTGCTAAACCTGGATATCAGGTACATTCCTATTGGGGTAAAGAAAGACAGTAGAAGGTTAAATCTCTTTAAAACAGAAACATCAAATATCATATACACAGAGATGGTTTTACCACTGATAAGCACTCACAATTTTTTGAGGAGGGTTGAATTCAGTGTTGTAAACTCGGCCAGAACTCGGGTGAATCCAGCGAGAGGTGAGACGTTGCTTAATAATCTCAAAGGGTACATTCAGATCAATCACTGTATCTATCTGGTAGACTTTGTCCAAGGCTTCAGCTTGTGGGACAGTCCTGGGAAAACCTTTTTTTTTTTTTTGTAAATTTAAATAAAGAAGAGAAAAAAAATCATTCCTGAGTTTCTCACACCCAAAATTAACCTACCAACTGAAATCCAGTTAAGTTAGCCACAGGTACTTGGACAATTTTTCTAAGGCCCATAATTCTGCCTCACGTACTTTGTAGCTCTGTGATGTTAATCAAGTCACCTACCTCTAAGACTCGTTTCCTACATCTTTTTCTTTCCTTCTTTCTTTTTCTTTTCGAGGCAATCTGAGTTAAATGAATTGCCCAGGGTCACACAGCTAGTAAGTGTCTGAGGCCAAATTTGAACTTATATCCTCCTGACTCTATCCACTATCCACTTTGCCATCAAGCTGCCCTTCCCTCATCTTTAAAAATGGGGGGAGCTCCAGTAGACCTACAGATTGTCCCTAAGGTCACTTCCAGCTCTAGAACTATGATCTTATAAACCATAATAAATATTTATTATCATACTGATCAATGGCACTGAAAAATTATAATGCACTCATGGGAAAGGTTCTCAATATTCTCCCTCAACTCTTTCCTGCTTAAAATTAAAACAACTCTGAGGCACCATCTCACACCTATCAGATTGGCTAACAACCAGAAGAAGAAAATTATAAATGTTAGAGAAGATGTGAGAAAATTGAAACACTAATGCATTGTTGGTGGAGTCATGAACTGATCCAACCATTCTGGTGAGCAATTTGGAACTATGTCCAAACTGTGCATACCCTTTGATGTAGCAATACCACTACTAGGTCTATATCCCAAAGAGATCATTAAAAAGGGGAAAGGACCCACATGTACAAACATATTTATAGCAGCTCTTTTTGTGGTGACAAAGAAATTAGAAATTGAGGGGATGCCCATCGATTGGAGAATAGCTGAACAAGTTGTGGTATTTGAATGTGATAGAATACTATTGTGCTATAAGAAACGATGAGCAGGCAGAGGTCAGAAAAACCTGGAAAAACTTACGTGAGCTGATGCTGAGTGAAGTGAGCAGAACCAGGAGTACCTTGTACACACCAATAACAACACTGTGTGATGATTAACTATGATAGACTTAGCTCTTCTCAGCAACACAGTGATCCAAGACAATTCCAAAAGATTTGAGATGGAAAATGCTAACCACATCCAGAGAAAGAATTATTGAAGCTGAATGCATGTCAAAGCATATTATTTTCATTTTTTTCTTTCTCATGGTTTTTCCCTTTTGTTCTGATTCTTCTTTCACAACATGACTAATGTGAAAATATGCTTAACATTAATGTACACGTATAAACTAAAAAAAAAATGCTTTCCTACTTAATTATCAACTATAAAGGCAATCTGGCTTTGTACCCCATTGATCACTGAGGTGATTCAGTATAGGAACAGAGTATATCAGAAAGAATATGAGATTAAATTGCAGAGGGTCACATGGTTAGTAAGTATTGAAGCTTATCAGATGCAGGGTTTGGAGTTCTCCCATAACTATAAGCGTAGCCCTGCTTGCATAATATCATCTCCTTATTATCCTTCTATCTCCTTTTCTTCTCCCTTGAACTTTCCCCATGAGTCTGAATGAAATGAGACCTACCCATTCTTTTTTTTTTTGAGGGGGGAAGGCAGGGCAATTGAGGTTAACTGACTTGCCCAAGGTCACACAGCTAGTAAGTGTGTCAAGTGGCTAGGGCCAGATTTGAACTCAGGTCCTCCTGACTCCAGGGCTGGGGCTCTACTCAATGCACCACCTAGCTGCCCCCCTACCCATTCTGTTTAAGGAAATTATAATACTGTAGACAATCCTCAATTTTCCAATGGATTATTGTCCCCAAATTCATGAGTTTCAATGAGAAAATATATTCCAAATTCTAGATAACAAACTCAGACTGCTAGAGTGGGCCCCAGGCCAACCCATTAAAACCCATTTTATATAAAATATAAAAAATAATAGTAACCAGGACTAACATAATCCTTCAAGGTTTGCATAGCACTTTCCATACTTTCATCCCATTTGATCTTCACAACAACCCCATGACACAAGTACTGAAGATACTGTGGCCATTTTACAGATGAAGAAACTGAAACTTAACCCATCCTTTTACACAGTATGTACAATTTTTTTTACCTGTCTATACCACTAGAGTATGCACCCCTTGAAGGCAAAGACTGTGCTTTTGGGCTTAAGACTTAATCAATCCTTGTTCACTGACTAACTGCCTTGCCCAGGATCCCACAGCTAGTAAGTATCAAGGAAGGTTTTGAACCTAAGTTTGACTCTGAATTCAGCCCTCTTTCCACTACACTAGCACAATCCTGTACTAAAAACTCACATTTCTGCAGGTTGAGCATTTACAAAGCACTTTCCTCACAGCTACTGTGTGACACAAGAAGAATGTGGATTAGTGCTACGGAACCTAACCACTATGTGCAATGTCCAGAGGAAATTCATTCAGGGTTCCACCTGAAATGCTTGAATGCTCGACATACCCTATTCCTTTCCACAGCCTCCTTCCCCTAAATGCTCGCTTGATAGACAGAGAGACAAAGGTTCCTTCACTTCCAAAGTAGGAACTTTCATAGCCCAGGACAAGAGTTGGGGATTAAATGGGGTCAGGTGCAACAATGAAGAGTTATAGGGGTTCACGGATAAGAATTAAGCTAAAAGTTCTAGAGTGAGGAATAAGAGCAGATGAGTACTAGAGGCTTGGGGTGCAGACCACTCTCTTACAATCATCCTCAGCCCGTTTCTATTTTTCTATGTCTTTTTTTTCCTAGATCAAAGTTGGATAAGGAGTCTTATGTGCCCACACAGGCCTCTTTACCCAACTCCTTTTTTTCCTCATTAGAAGTTATTTATGTCTTCCAGGATTAGACTGCTGTGGCCATTTAATAATTTATGACAATCTTCTGACTTTTGAAGAATGAAATTATTTTCTTCAGGTACTTGATTAATCAATTGCTCTGCTTCTGGCACAAAATGATCCCTAGCAGACTCCCTGTGTGGGTTTGAATCCAGGCTCTGTCTGTGTGTGTCGAGAGACAGACAGACAGAGTCAGTCAGAGAGAGAGAGAGTCAGTCAGAGACAGAGACAGACACATAGACAGACCTTAGGCAAACTTTCTAAATTTTCTTGGCCGCGGTTTTCTTATAAAATGGGGAAGGGGCGTTGACTAAGTGTGTTCTGAAGTCATCTTTCACTGCAAAATCCTATGATTCATCAATATTGTATATTTCTAATACAAAGTTTGTGGCTGGATTTCATAATACCTTGTCTTTTTCCTCCTTCTGGCCAAGAGGTCTGTAGTACACTTTTATAGTTATAATGTTTCTTTTTTCTTTCTTAAATGATCCTCATCATAGATTCTGTCACATAAGTTTATCTTCTTCAGATAAATATATATATATATATATATTTTAATACAGTATAACATAAATATAGTATTATACCATTACATACTATACTCTAATACTATATTTCTTTTATTCCTTTTGAATGAGGTATGACTGGAATATGACTACAGCGCATTTCAACAAATCTCAGTGATGTCAGTGAAGTTGAATTTATCTCCTTGTGATAAGATCTTCAATTTACTTTGCTTATTACCTATCCTTTGTACATCTGCATATAGGCATCTGAAGACTTGAATTTTATTGCTGGATCTCTTCTTGGATATTTTCTTTTATGAGTTACTGCTCTCCTCTTAATACTACTTTGTGGTATCTAGCTTGGTGGATATATACAGACAATTTTCTTTCTCTTCTTCCATTTTCATTTTAAGCCCTTTTGACCCAAGGTTCCAGACAAACATTCTTACTAGCTCTTCATACCAATTAATGAGTCGACAAGAATGTATTAAGAACCAGTATAAAGGACTGAGGATACAAGGACAAAAGTAAAACAATTCCTACCCTCAAGGGACTTATATTCTATTCTAATGGGAAAGATAATATGCACAAATAAGTATATATATAGAACATATACAAGCCACATGCAAGTCAGAAATTTAAATCCTATTTTCAGTCGCCATGTTCTGAACCAGATGTTTGTTTTCTAAACCCTCCTCTCTCCCAAGTTCCTACTTTTAACTGACAACAGTGATAAAGACATTATTTATATCCCTCAAGTCTGCAGTTTCTTGCCCAAGATTTAATTAATAATGTCTAGGTTCCTTTTATCAATATAATCAGTGCCTGACATGAAACATCAGGAATGAGTAATGGTGATAAGATTTAACACGTCTAAGGAAGGTCACTGTCACATTCTAGGTACATGTTAACCTCACCTTAGTATGCCTTAACAGATAACCATCAACCACCACAACTTTCTTGCCTTCTTCCTTTGAATAACGCCTTACTGGATAATCTTTCACATGACAGCATCTATGGATCCATCCAGTAATTGCTTGGAGCACAAGAAAGAAGCCACCTCTTTTTAAGATGGTCCAACTTTGCCATCTATGAAAAGTGCCTCAAATTTGTTACAGATTCTAACATTTGCCAGTTTTTCTTCTTGTGTCCCATTCTTCTATTCGCTGATCTTCTGGTACAAGGTAAACTACCCCTTGGCCTCTTCCATGTCTTTGTTTCTTCTTTATTTTCCTTTTGAAGCATGTCCACAGTGCTTTCCTAGAATACTTCATTTTCCCTTACAAGCTAGAGTACAGAAGCATGTCTCCAATCATTTCACCTTCTATACTGTAGAGATTAACTTGCATTTTGTGCATGCATAGGTATTACTTGGCTTTGACAGAAACAGAAACATAGCACCCTCCCCGTTGGTCACTTCATAATATTCCCTTCCCTTCAAACTTCCTGGAAATAAGTTCCATGCTACTCTTGCAACAGCTTATTGCTCTGAAAAACTGCTTGTCTATCTAGCCTGGTATTCATATTACCCAATACTTTGTTTTACACCTCTAATGCACTTATCATGCAATATATGTTATAGCCATCTGTATTTGTGCCTTAACCCACATTACATGAAGGCATGTGCTGTGTCTTGCCTAAACTCTGTATCCCTCAGGGGCTAACACAGCATTCTTCCTGCTCCAAGTACCTAAATATTGAATGAATCAGTGGCTAGAGGAGCAGCGAACCAAGGACTAATTCATTCTATAATCTTGGGCAAGTCCCTTTATTTCTCCAGGCCTTGATCTTCTCATCTCTAAAATAAACGTGTTGGACTAGAACATCTCCTAATATTCCTTCCAGCTCCAGCTCCAACATTCTATGATCCTATGAAAATGCCTGACTCCAACAGGGACCCATCTAGATGGTCAAATTTGATTTTTCTTGGCCTTCCTTCTTTCCTCCCAACTCATTTATATCTCTCCATTGAAAAGGGAGAAATGAAAAAAGAATGAGGTTGAAATAGCTGGCTCAAAAATGTTCATTCTTTTAAGTTCTGATTTTGACCAGCACCTGTGAAATTTAGTCAATGGGTTTACTTACCATCCAATAACCAGCTACAGTGAGCTAGATTTTTCAGTTCATGCAGGGCCAGCCGGGTCATGACATCATCTGGTATGAGCTTCCCCTGATCAATGAAGGTCTTGGCAAGCACACCAATTTCTACAGGAGAAAGAAAACAGAGAATCAGTTACAATCAGTCAAAGCTTGCTTTGATGCGCTCCAAAGTCACAAGTGCCTTGATTTGGTAGAAAAGGGCTCTGAGAAAGTCTAATATTATCAGTCTCCACAAAAGATTCAGTTTGCTGGAATAAATTCAATCCTAATCTTGTTTCTAAGTGGCCAATACTACTACTTATTATATGTATAGAGATAATCTAGCCCACTAATTCAAAGTATTCATGGAAAAGTAGAAAGAGCACTTGATTTGGAATCAGAAAACTGGAGTTCACATCCTGCTAGTAGGGTTCCTTGAGCAAGGTATCTAATCTTTCTAAGTCTCAGTTTCTTCATCTGTAAAAATAACAATGATACCTGTACTACCTACCTCAAAGGGTTATTGCACAGATGAAATGAGATAATGCCTCTAAAGTACTTTGTAGCCATAAAGCACTAATGGGAAATCTGCATAGTGCACTTCAAATTGAGTAAGCAGCCATCACCCCATCCTCCATTAACATTTTCCTTCAAAGCTTCAGTGTGGTATGAAGATATCCTTATGGGTTATGTCAGTATACTGAAAGCTCAAGATGGTCCTACCAAGCCAGAAACAAAAGATGAACTGGGCAACAGACTGTGGGTCAGTCTTCTAGGTACCATGAGAGGTAAGTTTGAAAAGGAGTATAACCTGAAGGAAGCTTGGCCAGCAGACAAGGACTTCCTTTGTTGGTTGTAAAACTAAAATTGATTTTAATTCTATTTTGTTAAGACTTAATCAAGCTACATATAATATTCTCTTTAGTGGTTCCTTCCCCTTGTGTAAGCTCCACCCATTACCCACATCCTGGAGAAACTTGCCTATAGGTCAAGCTTTTGTCCTTTAATTACCTCCACCTATGTAGCCTCACCCTTCACTCATTTTCCAGAGAAAACTGGTTAACCTAAAAGGTCAAATTTCATCATTTTAAACTACTGCAGCAACTTCCATTGCCTGCAGACTAATCCCATAGCTTGGGAACCTTTGTCTTATGATCACATGTCTTGGCTGTGGTCAAGTAGGGTTTTAGAAAAAGAGGTCCAAGTGATATAATCTCAATTCTGACTATGTCATTGATAGCTAAGAAGAAGAAACACCTATGTTGCTTAAGATCTTGATCTCTTATCTTGCTAATTGTTTCTTTTAAAACCCTTGAGCCCTCACTCAAGATACTTGGTCATTGAGACATTCCATTGACTCCTTTTACAAGTAACTGCTAGTCTTTTTTTTTAACATGAAAATTTTTTTACTATGACAAAGACATCATACAATTTTTATGATCTTGGTCTTTCCTTCTTGCCTCTGTACAAGGCCAGAAGAGAAACATGTGCAACTTTTATAACCCTGAATCGGACTCCAGGAATATCACCAACAGCATGAGTTTTTCAACCAAATCCAGCAACCAAAACTTCATCGTTTTCCTCAATAATGTTCAAGCAGCCATCGTTGGGAACAAAGGCAGTGATTTTTTTGCCATTCTTAATCAGCTGGACTCTCACACACTTCCTGATGGTAGAATTGGGCTGCTTGGCTTCCACACCAACTTTTTCCAAGACAATCCCTTTGGCATGAGATGCTCCTCCAATTGGGTTGGCCTTCAAGGCAGTGCCCAAACAAGCTTTCTTGTATTGTTTGTCCTGCCACTTTTGGTCTCTCCTGTGGCTTCGGGGTTTCCTAGCAGTATGAACACCATGGCACTTACCCATGCTGCCACCGTCCAGGCTGAGAGAAAAGAGAGCAGAATTGCTAGTCTTACTAATAAGTGAATCATGCTTGGAATTTTGTCTGTCAGAATTTCTCTCATGACATGGTCATAGTAACTTGTAAAACCAGGGCACAGAACTGTGATTTGTGTCAGTGGGAAGAGGACAGATGAAAGTAAATATCTTGTGAAAAAGCATAAATGACCTCACATCCAAATATCGGTAAATTTTCAACCAGCCAAATACTCTGCTCTTTGATGAACTCCCAAAGTAAATGTAAAGAGACCCTCCTCCCAATCTTTTCAGCTACAGCTTCAAGAGGATAATTCAGACAGATTGTAGTACACAATTGAACAGAAAAATATACCCACAAAATTTCATGTCTGTCATTTTCCTTCACATTTACAAGTATGGAAAGCTTTGACTGCCTGAAACAATCTACCCCTCACTTTAACAGTGGTTTGTAAACTTTCCTCTCAGGAGTTAGAAGTTTTGGGCTAGCTTGCTTAAAACTCTTTAAAAATCTGTTTAAGAATATACATAACTTTAATTGAGGAGGGATCACGAGTTTCTATGAATAAATTAGTCAATGAATGGTAGTTCCTTAAAATTTTATTATATTCATTATATATACAGATATAGGTCAGGGCTGTCCAACCTTAGGTTTTTATTGAAATAATAAGACAATATATTTTGATTTGCCATTTTAGTGAGAGCTCTGACAGTAAGAGGCTTCCTTTACTAAAGCATTTATGTAAATTTCTATGCTTGTAGGCAGGCACATAAAGGGCTGCATGGGCCCTGGGCCACATTTTGGACAATCCTGATATAGATATTGATCTACATTTATTCAAATAATAGCTATATGGCTTTAAGGTTTGCAAAGTTCTTTTGAAATATTATCTCACTTTATCCTCAAGAGAATCATAGGAGGTAGGTGACATTATCAGCATTTTACAGATGAGGAAACTAAGGCAGACAGAGGTTAAGTGACTTGCCCAGGGTCAAACACCTAATAAGTATCTGAGGTCAGATCTGAATTTCAGTCTTCATGAATCCAGGTTCAGCAATCTCTCCACTGCTCCATCTAGCTGCTGTACAGATTTCTAGCATGACAGTGTAGATCTCTGACATGTTTTTGGTTGCCTTTCAGCTCTCTGACCATACCTCTTTTCTTTCCTCCTCTCTCTCATATAACTCACCTTGCCAATTCTCAACAATAGTTCTTGAAGGCCCGGAGCCTATAGGGTACAATTTAATTCAACATACATTTACAACATTTTTTTTCAGCTGTTTCAGTCATGTCTGACTCTTTGTAACCCCAACTAGGGTTTTCTTTGCAAAAATACTGGAGTGGTTTACCATTTCTTTCTCCAGTTCATTTTACAAACGAGGAAACTGAGGCAAACAGACTTGCCCAGGGTCACACAGCTACTAAGTGTCTGAAACCAGATTTTTACTCAGGAAAATGACTTCCTGACTCCAGGCCTAGCATTCTATCTACTGTACCACCTAGCTGCCATAAAGGAGGATACTAAAGCTAAAAGGATTAGAAAAGCCCATGCCACACACACTGGCTTACCAGAAGATCTGGACTTTTAAATTGTGCAGACAGCACAGGACAGAATTAAAAAAGAAATATCTTTTCAGCAGTTTCCTACAAAGTCATCTCCTAGGAGATCATAGTAAGTGTAATGGGTTATTGTTTCATGTTTTAAGTATTTGTTATTTATGCTTTTTTTAAGAATGTCTTTTGTGGTAGGAAATAAATAGCTGCTTCACACCCAATATCTACTTTGTACATTGAGTACATTTTCTAGAAGGGATCTTGTTAATCATTTTTAGGGGAGACCTTTAACATTAGCTATCCCTAAGTTTGGTTTAAAAAGTTTTCCCAAAGACTCCTGAGTAGAGTGTATATGTGGTCGGGGGAGGGGGGTGAATGAGGCAGAGCATGCAAAAAAACTGTGATCCCAATACTGGACAGAGGCCCTCCCAGGACTGGATCCAAGCCTTGCTTAAGTGTAGAGATGGTGCACCTCATGGAAGAGAACACAGCCCTTCCCTGGAGTCTCAGAGGCTGTGCCAGCACTGCACAAGCTCTGGCAGGACCAAACAAGCTAGGAAAGTTTTAAGCATGAGCCCAATGATAGATTTCACATCAACTGACTGAGGACAAGATTGATCTAACAGTCAACAAGCATTATTAAGTGCTAACTGTATGCCAGATACTGTCTTTAATGCCGGGGAAACTAGAAAGCGTCATCACCACGTTGGCTGAAGTTGGCCACAACAACTCTTGAAGACAATTTACCAAGACAGGGTGGGGTTGAAAATGGCTTTGGTGGAAGAAGTATCCACAATGATAAAATTATAGTTTCTTCAAGTATGGATTAAACATTTTATTTTTTAAAGTTTTCCATTTGAATTCCATTTGAAGTGTGAGGCCACCCATAGTGTACACAATAAATACTTGGTGACCTATAATCTGAAATGGTTTTAGAATAAATAGGTTGGGGCGGGGCGGGGGTGGGGGGGGAGAGACAGAAATACATACATGTTATTTTCCTTTTTTCTTCAATTTACGAGCACGTTGGGGTGAAGGGATAACCCATTGGTTAATAAATAATCCCTGATTGAATTTTTTAAAAATCATGAAGCTTGGCAGCACAGTGGTTAGAGTGTCATGTCAGGAGCTGGGAAGTCTTAAGTTTAAACACTGCTTTAGACACTAGTTGTGTGACCCTGAGCAAGTCACTTAACCTTGGTCTGCTTCAATTTCCTCATCTGCAAAATGAGGATGATAGCACCCACTTCCTACGCTTCTTCTCAGGATAAAATGAGATGATATTTGTAGAGGGCTTTGCAAACCTCTTGTTATTTTGGTTATTGAAATTTAACTCATCAAAAGAAGTTAATTTTTTACAGTCATAAGCACAAGCAAAACAGTAGGAGTGTCAAACAGTCATCAACAAGCTTCTTGTGGAGTTGGGGGAGGAAGAGAAGATAGATGCCTAATTTTGAGAATCATTATAAGAAATTTCAAATTTAGAACAGCTCATATTTTTATTCCCTTTTAAGGTAAAGGTAAAGGACCTTCCTCACAAAACCCTGGTAAGATAGAAAACTCAGGTATTAACATTCCGATTTTACAAATGAAGAAACTGAAACCCAGAGAGACAGAATCACAGATTGTGCTGCAAGCATGGCTCCAACTTTAGCCTTCTTATTCTAATTCCGGCTGCAATTGGAACCCATTTCTCCTGGATCCAAGACCAGCACCATTCATTCCACTATAACTTACTGACTGCATACTTAGTTTCATATCTCTTCCACAGTGACTAGTATCAACTTACCATATGCCTAATATTGGGTATGGAAAGACAAGAATTAAATAGTCCCTCCCTTCATCAAGGAGCTTATTATATTCTATTGGAAACACAACATATATACAGATAACTATATACCAAAATAAACCAAAGGAAAGAGAAGGCAGTAGAAGCTAGGGAGATCATGAAAGGCTTCATGAAGAAGAGAGCATGTAGGCTGAGCTTTGAAAGAAGTTAGGGATCCTAAGAGGCAGGGGTAAAGAAGGAGTACATTCCAGGCATGGGCGGGGCACATCCAAGTACAAAAGCACAGAGAGGGAGATGGAGTATTATGTGTGAGAAAAAGGAAGAAGGTCAGTTTGGCTTTAGCACAGAGTATGGAAAAGGAAGTAATGTCTTATAAGGTATTCTAGGTCTTTGGGACTAATTCCAAGGGTCCCAGAAGTGATCAGGTTCTAGATACCAGAAGCAGCTAGGTGGCTCAGTAGATAGAGCACTGGGCCTGGATTCAGGAAGATCTGAGTTAAAATCCAGCCTCAGACACTTACTAGCTATGTCACTTAACCTTGGTTTGCCTTAATCCCATGGAGAAGGAAACGGCAAACCACTCCAGCATTTTTGCCAAGAAAACCCCACAGCCAGTATTAGTGCGCTATGGCCCACAAGGCCACAAAGAGTTGGGCAAAACTTTGGCCAAGCAAAGTTAAAGGAGCAATGCTTCAAAGAACACTATTAACTCAATATACAAGTAAAAAAGTGATGACAAAAGTCATGTTTAATACAAAAGTTTCATCTACTTAGGAAAGGAATCTTCCTAAAAGGAGGTTTCTCCTCTCAATTGTAATAAAACATTAACAATAATGATGATGATAACAACAATAATACAGGGCTGGTCTATCATTTACCTCATTTCTACAAAGAGAAACTACATCTCAGTGGGCCATAGAAACCAAAAGAAGGTCCTGGCTATGGAAAGAAAGGCTACCCAGGACATACGGCTGGAAAGGTAGATTGGAGCCAGGGTGTGAAGGGTTTTATAAACCAGTGTTGTTTATACTGGGTCCAAGAGGCAACAGGGAGCCACTGGCATTTAACGAGTATTGGAGTGACATGATCAGACCTATGCTTACAAGACTTGAGAACCAGTTGGATATGGGGTATGAGGAAAATTGAGGAAGGCTCCAAGCCTGTGAACTTGGGTGACTAGAAGGATGATGGGGCCCTTGACAGAAAAAGGGAAGTTTGGAAGAGTGGTTGGTTGGCAGGGAAGAATAATGAGTTCTGTTTTGAATATGTTGTTTGAAATATGGACTTTATTATTGTAATGATAATAATCTATAATATATTATATTATTATTATTAAACACAAGCTAAGTCATTTTAGAAAATCCAGAGACTATAATTTGAAAGTCTAAGAAAGATGAAAGGACAGATTTCAGAACTGTACTGGCTAAGTTTGAAGTTGGAGTGATAGATACTAGAGTTGCTGTGAGGAGTATGTCTATCTGAGCAGAGGAACAGAAGATCAGAGCAGTCACTCAGGGGATCAACTAGTTTGGCTTAGGCTTCATATCCAGTCAAATGTTAATCAGCAAAACACTGTAAATCAACTCGTCTTGGGGGAAAAAGAGGCAGAAGAAGGTTCAACCCAGAAGAGGCATTAATCAAGGTATTTTTATGGACAATTCCTAAGATGAACAAGTACAGCAAGTAGGTAGAGTTGTGAGTTATTCTGAATACATGTGTTTTCCCACTCACATACTTCCCTGGCCAGTTTCTACAAGTTTGTGCCCACACATCCCCCACATATTGGCTGCGTTGGCAGGAGGTTTATCTGTAGATTGTGATGTGTATATTAGTAATACACTGCTTGAACATGTGAGTGTGTGATATTATCCATTTGTTTTACCTTATTTTTAAGCAAATAATTATGTTTAAATTCTAAAAGTGTCATTATTTTGAGTGGCTGGCTATATAAATAGAAATTTATTAGTAGGAGGTTACAGGTGGGAACAAATTTAAGTATTAACCGTTTGAGGGTGCCTCTTCTCCTAGAAACCAGACCTTCTGGTATGATCAAAGGCTGAAATAATTGAGTCAGTCCAGAAAGTAAACAAGTAGACATGTGACTAGGTCAAAGGTACAAGATGCTACCAGTAAGAGTAACCACCCCATATACCTATTATGTAAACATAAACCTATTATGCCAATAAATGTTTGTTAATCTCCCCCCACAAATATGCGTGTGTGCTCACACTCACAAGAGAAACAGAGTTAGACAGAGACAGAGTGCATGCTCGAGCCTAGGTTGCAAATATATGTTTACTCGTGAAGTAATAATCAAGGCTTTAAAAGTTTAAATGCCCTATTAGAATGTTGAAGCAAAGCAGGTACTAGAAGAAAGAAAGGTTGGGGCAGGGAGAGAGGCCAAAAATAAGGAAGAATAGAATAAATAAAAACACCTATCACTTCACATTTCTATAGCATTTTAGGACTTATAAAGGATTTAATCATATCATTCTTTTGAGGTTGATAGGACAAGTACTATTATCCTTGTTTTACAGATACAGAAATCAGGACTCAGAGAAGCTAAGATAGGTCTAGTTAGTATAAACCATAAGTTGGAGCGCAAAAGAGCAGAGTGTGAGGAGGAAAACAAGTGCAAGGAATTACTTGTCAGTTGCTTTGGCGCTACTTCAGATTTGGCTACAATCCATGCTATGGCTCGAGAATTTCCAAGACTGACTGCTTTCCCAGAGGCTAGTCAGTGTGAGTTCAGACTTTGATAACAAGGTAAACACAATGTTTTCATATCATATCATGGAACTATCCATCAAGTGTGTATTGAACTTCCCTGTCATTTATGACCTAGAGTAACATCTGAAATAACAACCACCACGAAATCTCCTTCAAACACTATCATCTATCTTCCATGGAAAGAACTGGTCATAGTTTTCTACTGGTTATTTTTTCAGGGGGAAGACATTATCTGGCATCCTTAAGCTGGTTAAAAATGTTCAGTCATTTTCAGTTGTGTCCAACTCTTTGCAACCCCACTTGGAGTTTTCTTAGCAAAAATACTGGAGTGATTTGCCAATTCCTTCTCCAGCTTGTTTTATAGATGAGGAAACTGAGGCAAACAGGGCTAAGTGACTTGCCCAAGACTGCACAATTTGTAAATGTCTGAGGCTAGATTTGAACTCAGGTCTTCCTGACTCCAGGCATGGTGTTCTATCTACTGTGCCACCTGTTCCCAACCCCCTTATTTCAGTTGGATTTCTAATTTTGTTACTTTTTTAAAAGAAAAAAAAGCACAATACCACAAAAGGTCCTAAATCAATCACCTCAGCTTTGCTGGTCTGCTTGAAGTTATATCCCCAATCATCCACAATCATGCGTCTGAGCTGGAAGCCTCTTAAAAATTTCTTTCTACTACCCTCTTTCCCTGCTCTTTATCACTTAACTATTTCAAATCATCACACACACACAAAATTTATTAAGCAATGGACATTATTAACCAATAACCAACCAGCCACTTTTCTGAATTGGATTCATTTGGAGGATTTAATGATTAAAAAAGTAACCAATCTCCACAATAGAAGTCTTTCTTTTTTTTTTTTTCAACAAAATACAGGGTATCCCAAAGTCTTAGTGCAGTTTCAACCCTTAGTGACTTAAAGCTGCACTAAGACTTTTGGGATTCTCTGTATATGGAAGAATAAAAAGGCAGTTGAGTCTGAGATAATTCGTTTTAGGGCCAAAGAACACTGGGCCCTGACTAGATATGTGAAAATACTTTGAAAACAAGTAGATGCTCATTGATGAATTGCTAAACAAATTATGGCACATGGAATATTACTGTGCCAGAGGAAATTATGAAAAGGATGACTACAGAGAAGCATGGAAAGATTTTACATAATCTGATGCAGATTCTGATGGCAGTGAAGGAAGCAGAGGCAAGAAAACAACATCCATGATGGCAACAATGTAAATATTTAGCAAAGAATAACCACAAAACAATGCAAAGAGAGTGTTGCAAAATTACAAAGAACAAGCATGGCATCAAAGAAAAGAAAGAGAAAATTCGCTGTCCCACTCCTTTACAGAAACCAGCGATCTACACGTAGTGTATATATTTTCCAACTTTTTGATTTATTAATTAGCTGTTTTACTGAGGTTTTTTTCTCTTCCTTTTGTTCTTTTCTTTAAAAATATTATTGTTACATAAGATAGCTCTCTGGGAGGGAGTAGGAAAGAGATGCTGGGAGAAATCTGGGGGGTGTAAAAAAATTTAAAATCTCAGTAAAAAAAATTAAAGGAAGTGCTTTGAAAACCTTGATGTGTTGAATATCAATATGTCATTAGTCAGAATAATATCATGAGCACACCAGTTAGAACAAGAAATCTTAACTCTACAGAGAAAAGGGCCAATTTTCTTGATCTAAGATCCTGCTTATGCCTTAAGAGGCAAGTCCTAGATGTAGACAAAGAGATTGAGTAACTTTCTTACTGAGGTCACACAGCTAGGATCTGAGGAAGGATTTAAATCCAGTTAGTTGGACTCCAAGTCTAACACTCCATCTGCTCTACCAAGAGAGTGAACTTATATGTCAAAAGTGAACTAGGAACCCAGGTTGGTCTGATTCTGCCTTTCAATTACAACCCAGCTGAAAAAGCCTGGACTGCAGTTCTGCGCTAAGGAAAAATTCATTTAGCGGAACTTTTGGTTGTTTGCAGAATTTGGCTACAGAGGCATAACGGTTTTTTGGAAGAACATCAAGGAAAACAGCTTCCCTTGATCAAAAAGCCTCCAGGAAATCCAGAGGCAAATTTTTAACTGCAAAGACCATGTTGAGGGGGAGGGGGAACCCAACAAGAACCAAGTGAACCAAAACAAAAGCACCCTGTCCTAAAATTGAGGGGGAATTCAGACTAGTTTGCTTTCAGGGCCATAAATGGAAAAAAAAAAAAAAGAGGGGGAGGGAAGGAGGGTGTGGTGGCTGGTAGACAAATCTACTAAAACATGTTTAGTGTGTTTTGTAAGTCAGATTTCTAGGAATGAGGGCACAAGAAAGATTAACCCTTTAGGAGTGGTAATGACGGCTGAACAACCTTCTCAAAGATAGCAAGGAAATGGTTTTTGAATGTACCGGACAGAGCAAAAAGCATCTTCTAAAACTCCAACTCTGGCCTCAGAGACTTACTAGCTGTGTGACCCTGAGCAAGCCACTTAACACTGTTTGTCTCAGTTTTCTCATATGTAAATAGAGGTGGAGAAGGAAATGGCAAACCACGACAGTATCTTTGACAGGAGAACCCCAAATGGGGTCCCGAAGAATCGGACCCGATTGAAAAATGGCTGAACAACAACAAAAAACTCCAAAGGTTTCTTCACACCACCTCTAACTCCCCTCTCTCTCCTAATATAGGGAATGGGAGTCTTCGTTGTGGTCGTTGAAGAGAGTAAAAAGAAGCTTCCCAGTACTGCCGTGGCCGCCAGAGGTTCAAATTATTGCAGACTACGGCGATACTCAGCCGGGTCCCCCACCCACCTTTACCCTGGCAGCAGGGAAGGCAGAAATGACCGGGGAAGTAATCGGCCTCTGGTTCAGTAAGCGAGGTAATTGTCCTAAACAAAGGGATTGTGTGCCCACGTGTAGGACCCGTAGATTTAGAGCTAGGAGGGAACTTAGAGATCTCCACATTCGTTTTACTGCGGAGGAAATGTAGTGAGGGCACGAGGTGTTAAGTGATCGGTCAAAGGTCACTCAGGCCTACTAGAGTGCTGAACCCCAGGCCAGGCGTTAGAGGGCGGGGTGTGGTAGGGCAAAATACAAAGTTCAGATCAGACCAGGTCTCGGTACTACTGGAATACACCGACTAATTGGAAGATAAGGTGTTAACAGAGATACCACGCGACGTG
Organism: Trichosurus vulpecula; assembly: GCF_011100635.1. Classification (NCBI taxonomy): domain Eukaryota; kingdom Metazoa; phylum Chordata; class Mammalia; order Diprotodontia; family Phalangeridae; genus Trichosurus; species Trichosurus vulpecula. The sequence goes on from NC_050581.1 coordinate 84,905,882, forward strand.
TATTACAGCCAAGCGACTTACGGGGATGGAAACAATACGGCCCCCCTCTCCAAGAGAGAAGAGAGAGCACCGTCCAGCGTTCTCTAAGTCAAAACCTTGCCCCAGCCCCAGCCTCAGACTCCAGGCTCGGGGTGTGGCTGCTGAAGGGCAGACTTTTGTACAGATCCTTTCCCTGGGAAGCAGGGGATGGGGGCCCGTGGAACGGAGGGTCTGGAAGTGGGGAGGGTAGTAGGAATGCTGAGGATCTGCTCCTCCTGGGTCTCCCACCTGTTCCCTTATTCATGTTGTCCCGGAGCAGGTCTCCGCTGGAGAGATGCTTCAAGGCGAAGTGTTTGATGATGCGAGAGGACACGGTTCCCTTGCCAGAGCCGGGGGGCCCCATGATCACGGCCCGCAGGAGAACGCGCCCTGCCGACCCCATCTCCGCCAGCCAGCCTCTGGGTTAAGTCTGGTGGGAACCGGGCACCAGCTTCTTTTGCCAGCCCGTGCACCTACTTCAGCAGCCGCTTGGGTGCATCTTAACAGCCGGGACGGGGTGGAGAAAGTGGATACAGTGCTGGGCCTGGTCAGGAAGTGCCAGGGAGCAAACAGAATCACCGACTGCAGCAAGGGCAGGCCGAGGTCTAGGTGACTCAATGCTAATAAGTTGGCCTCCCGGAAGTGAACTGCCCGCACCGCCCAGTGCCCGCCCCACTCATCTGCCCGCCTTCTCCGCTCCAGCTTCGCGGCACACAGCCGGCTGGCGTGACTCGTCGGGAAGGAAATGGCTTCCTTTCTTTCTAGTTGCCGACAGCCTCCCGGTAATTGCCTTCCCCTCCATTCCTTCCCTTCTGTCAGCCATAGGAATAAAGCATTCAAAGCTGAAAGGGACCTTAAAGCTCACCCCATCTAACACCCCTCCCTCTCGTTTTACACAGGAGAAAACGAAGGCCCAGAAAGGGGAAGTACATTCATCTAGTGTGAAACAGGTAGTAAGTAGCAAAAGCTGGATTCTAACTCAGATCCTGTCTCCAATTCCAGTTCTCTTTACACTCCAAACCATCAGGGTAAAAATGTGACCAAAGACTTTTCCCTTTATCAACTCAACATCGATCATAATTTAGGAAGGACATTTTTTTTTCTCCTCTCCCTCGGTGTTATTTTTTCTTCTTCTCTATTTGGCTGTTATTTAGAAGAGGGATTGGACTTCTCCGACCAGTAGGGCTGAATAAGGAGGAGCAAAGAGTGGAAGTTCCAACAAAGAAAATTAGGGGTAATGAAAAGAGGTTAGGAATGGACTCCCTGGGGAGGTAGTGCGTTCCCCTTTACTGGAGGTCTTCAAGCAAAGGCCAGACATCCAGTTGTGTAGGTTGTAGAGGGGATCGTTGTCCTAAGAGTACTCCTTGGGAGCAGCTAGGTGGTGGCGAGAATAGAGGGCTGGGCCTGAAATCAGGAAGATTTTTCTTCCTGAATTCAAATCCAGCCTCAGACACTACTAGTTGTGTGACCCGGGCAATCTACTTAAGCCTGTTTGCTTCAGTTCCTCACCTGTAAAATGAGCTGGAGAGGAAAATGGCAAGATACATCAGTATCTTTACTAAGAAAACCCAAAAGGAGCCACGAGTCAAACACAAGCAAAAAATCATGACTAAACAACAACAGTGTTTTTTAGACCAGCTGACTTCTGAAGATTAGGCAATTCTGCAATTCTTTTCCACTACCTTCAATGCATCCAGGGGAATCTGTAATCTAATCTGGATGTTTGCTCTAATTGTGCAGACTACAGCCTATCTATGCTGTTTTATCCTGTGGAACTATTGTGTATGACCTTCCATAGAAATAGCTCCATTCAACAGGTAAAAGGTCTTCTTCCAGGTCTTTTAAAATTACATGGTACTTGTGCAACACCTGGCCTCTTATTTCTTAACAAAAATACATCTCTTGGATGATATTTTTATGACATTTAATGTACTCTCTTCAGTCTACTTCCACCCACTATACATCTCTCCACTGTCTTTTATTGCATTAAAAATGTTCTTTTCTCTTTTTTTCATCTTAATCCATTCCCAAACACAGAACTCCAAAATGTCAGAGCTGAAAGGGCCCTTTGAGACCATCTAGTAACAGTATCACAGATTTGGAGTTGGAGAGATCTTGGAGGTCATCCTATCCAACTCCTTCATTTTTTGGATAAAACTAAGATTCACAGACCTTAAGAAATTTGCCCAGGGTCACATAGATGATAAGTGACAGGGCAGGATTTGAACAAAGGCCCTCTGATTCCAAATCTCCAACCCATTTCTGCTATGCTGTGACCCCCTCATTTTACAGAAGAGGAAACTGAACCCATAAAAGGGAAGGGACTAACTAGAGGTCTGCACCCTGGCCAAATATGGTGGAGAAGTTGAGAGTTAAGAACTGAGTCAGCACTATAGCAAGGTCCACTGATGATTCACTCACAGCTGCCCTGATTATGGGAACAGGTGTGAGTGCATAGTGGAGGACATAAGAAGGAGAAAGAGGACTTTTACTGCCACTCATACACACCATTGTGGAGCCTTATAAGAGTTTATTTGCATTCAGAAAGCTGCTCAGAGCTGGGTGAGCCCAGAAGGAAACTGGGAGAAGAAAAAGGAGAGAGAAGTATTCCCTAACCTTCAACCAACAAGGGAGAGTGGACAGGACTTATAAGAGAGGGGGATTCTTCTATCAGAGAAATTGTCATATTCAGGGCTGAGCCTGAAGATTTACATACACCTTTGATACTAGTAGCTGCTCACTCAAGAGTCTCTGCTTTGTTTTTCCTTCTCTTAATAAAAAAGAAGGCAGAGGCAGCTAGATAGTGCAAGAGATAGACCACTGGGCTTGGAGACAGTTCAAATTTGACCTGGTTGTAGGACTCTGGGCAAATCATTTAACTTCTGTTTGCCTCAGTTTGCCCAACTGTAAATGGGAATGATAATAGCACTATAATAATATAGTGTGTACCATGTATGTGTTTTCCCCAATTTCCTTGGTTACAAGCCAAGAAAAGCAAGAAAATCTTTACAAATTGTCTGGGGTGTAAACCCTCACCAATTATAAAAAAGAAATTAATTTTTAATAAAGAGCCATTTCAAGGTAGGAACAGAAATAAAATTTTATTCACTTCTCATGAGAAAAGGGCATCCTCTGCCAGAACAGGGCTAGCAGCAGGAGGCAAAGCACAAGGAACAAAGCACCAGTAAATATACTCCTAACACAAGGAAATCCCCCCCACACACCCTTCTGTCCCTCCTCACCATTGACTGGGAGGTGGGCTTACAATCTGAGCCCAAAAAGCTAGACAAGGAACCCAGAAACCAAGCACAGACAATCTAACCCTCACTTTCCCTGGTTAATGATTATTGCTGAGGTGGCATCTGTAAATCTAAAGAAAAAGAATAAGGTAAGGGGAGGGGAAGACCCTCTCCTTTTTCTTACAGTAAAAGAAAAGCAGATCACAGTGACCTTATTCTCATTGGGTAGATCTTTAAACCAGAACCAGAAGAAAGAACAGGGACTTCAGGGAAGAAAGGCCTTCCTCAGGGGCTGAGTAATCAAATTCTCATAGATTCAAACTTATCCCATTTCCCTTTTCTCTGTATATTGATTCTCAAACATTTCAGATATATATACATATATATATATATATAGATAGATAGATAGATATTCCCTGTGAAGTCTTCATACTTTGTTCTCTCACTGTCTCACTCAAAATGATTTTGGTACATTGGCCTTTTAAGTCATAAGTCTCTGACAAAAGGATTATACCTGAAACAGGGGCCAAGTCCCATATTCTATCTCTTACATTCATCCCTCTTTTCTGTTCCCACTGGCACTGGTCTATTACCACCTGCTGGGACTGCCACAACAGTCTAAATGTCTCCTCACTTCTGTACTATCCTTCACACCACTTCTGAATAATCTTCCCTAGGCATACATAAATCATTCCACTGCTTAAAGCCCCTACAAGGACTTGAGATGTCAAGTAAAAGCCTCCACAATATGTAACCAACCCAGCTTTCCAGATTTCTCACACTTCCCTTCTCCATGTGTTCCAGAAGGGAAAAGGACTATTCTGTCCTCCAAATATACAAGGGAGTCACAAAGTTCCATACTCCCTGACTTTGCCTATGTAACTCCCCAGCCCTGGAATTACCTTCCTCTACTATTCTGTATCCTCAAATCCTACCCAGTGTTTTCCAGGTCCTCCAGGAAATCTTCCCTGATTCTCCCTGCTGGTAGTGACTTCTCCCACCACAACCCAGAGTATTTTCTTTGTATTCCTTTCATCCATTAATCATCCAACAAATATTTTATTAAGCATTCTACTACATTCCAGGCATGGTGCTTAGTGCTGAGGACAAACATATAAAGAATAAAACAATTCCTTCTCTCAAGGCAGGAAACAATGAATAAATACATTAAAATATACAGAATAAATATAAAGAGCTTAAATACAAGGAAAGGCACTAGCAATTGAGGGGATTAAAAATACTTCATGTAGAAGGTAGTGCTAAAAAGGAAGAGAATCTATGAGTGGGTAGAGGTAAAACAAGAGCACATCCCAGGCATGTGTCTCAGTCATTGCAAACACTTGGTAGCTGGGGATTTTTTTTGTGTGTTGAATAGAGGGGCCTGTTTGACTAGATAGCACAGTGCAGGAGGAGAAGTCATGTATAGTTGTAGTGGTAATCAGGGCTGGTCTTTTTGCTGTTCTTCTCTTAAGTGCTTTTAATGATTCTGGTCTTTGTTTGAATGAGGCAGGTATGGTAGGATCTTTTGCCTTGGAATGTTTCTCAGCACTAAGACAATCCAGTCATTGAATTGTATATGATGTGGTACTAGTGGTTGGAACTTTCCCACACTTGGTGTTAGTGATTTCTCACACTCTAAATGGTGAGCCTCAAGTGCCTCAGGGTCCTGAGACCAGTATATAAGACATGAGGTTGGTGTTTGACTTTTAGGGATACACTCACTGAAAGAATGTGGGTGATGAGACTCTGGGCAAGCTGTTGAACCACCCTTCATAACCCAGACAGATAGATGTTGGTGCTTCTCTGGTAACTATGAATTGTGATTTGAATCAGACAAGGACTGTCTGTTGATGTTTGTAATTTCTGTTTGTATTTGCCTTGAAGTTCAGGGGGCTGATCCTTTCCGCCTGAACTAAGTGAATGATATATGTATGTTTAATTAAACTGAGATTGTTAACCCTTTAAAGTTGCTTTCCTTAGAAGAGCAGATCAAAGAACCTGTGCTAGCAGCTGTTGTTGCTGGTCTTGTGTTGGTCTTTCTTTTTTTTTTCCTTTAGAATTATTTTATTAAATCATAGATGTACAATAGCTTCTTAACTCTACACATGCACTTAAATTTTTTAAAGGAAAATGTTATGTCTTATTACACCATGATCCTGGCTAATAGCTTTTCAAAACTTTGAGAAAAATCTTAAAAAAGGTTTCACATGTGTGTGAGGTAAATAAATGAAATGTGAAGACTTCACAGGGGAGGATGTGTATAGTATCCGTATCTATTCATATTTATATACAGGAGTGTTTAAAAAATCAAGATATAGGGAAGGGGAAGATTCTGAGCCCGTGAGAGTCTGGTGGCTCAGCCTCTGGGAAAGTTTACCCTGAAACTTTTTGTTCTTTCTTCTGGTTCTGGTTTAAAGATTTGTTCAGTAAGAATAGAGTCATTATGAGCTGTTTTTCTCTACTGTAAAGAATGGAGAGGGTCTCCCCCTCCCCTTATCCTATTCTCCTTCTTTAGATTTATAGATGTCACCTCAGTTGTAATCATTAACTAAGGGAATGGGAATTGGAGTTTCTGTGCCTCAATTTCCTGGTTCTTTGTCTAGCTTTCATGCTCAGATTGTAAGCCCACCTCCCAGCCAATGGTGAGAAGGGTCAGAGGTGGGCAGGAATTCTCTTGTGTTAGGTATAATTATGTGTGCCTAGCCCCTTGTAAAGGGCCTCCCTTGCTGGATTCGTTCTAGCAGGGGATACCCAATTCTTGAGAACTGAATAAAATTTATTTCTGTTCCCACTCTGAGATGGCTGCTTATTAACTTTTAATTGGTGAGGGTCTTTCATCCCACACACATGTCACCTGAAACTTACAAACTAACATTATCAAAGAAGGAATGCTTCTACACTAAAATTAAAAGCTAAGAAACTGTCTCAAAGGCATTTTTTTGGTGTGTTTTTTGTGTTTTTTATAATCCTTCCTCCACAGTAAGGTAATGTTATTAAATAATCCAATCCATTCGCAAAATGGCTCTCTGCATCTGCTGTGGTGTCTTCTGCCATATCACTGCATATTTATGCATGACTGAGATAAGAGTTTCCTTAACATTGTTATTTTGATAATCTGCAGCTGTTCTGTTACCTCTGGGCTCTCATCCTCTCCTATTTATACAATGAAGCCCGTAGCCAAAGGCAGAAAAGCTCAATAGCAGCTCCTCCCTCCATAACCCCCAATTCCTCCACTGCCTCCCAGACCATAGTTCCCTCCACCATATGGTCCCCCCATGTTCCTGCTACCACCAAAGTTTCCACTCTTCATTGTACCATAGTTTGAAGGTTGCTGATTATAGTTTCCAAAATCATTGTAGTTCCCACTTCCATAATTGCCTCCTCCATAGTTGTCATAACCACCTTCGTAGCCCCCACCCTAGTTGCCATAGCCAGGTCCTCCACCACCATATCCTCCTCTTCCTCCTCTATAACCAGGACTACCTCCAAAATTGCCACCTCCTGGTCCTCCTCCGTATCCATTGTAGCCATCTCCAAATCCACCACCACTTCCATATCCATCAGATCCGCCTCTAAAATTGCTTCCTGGGCCTGGTCCAAAGTTTTCACCACCACCACAGGAATCCCCGAAACCAAAGTTTCCTCCTCTTGCACTCCTAGAACTGTGAACTTCCTGCATCTCTTGTCTAGATAGAGCTTCTCATACTTCTGCATTATGGCCATTGATGGTGTGGTATTTTTGCAATACAATTTTATCCACAGGATCATGGTCATCAAATGTAACAAAACCAAAGCCCCCCCTTTTTTTTAACCAGACTGTCTATCTGCAATTATTTCAATAGTATCCATTTTCCCATATTCCTCAAAGTAATCTCTAAGGTGATGTTCCTCAGTGTCTTCTTTAATTCCACCAACAAGCAGTTTCTTCACAGTAACATGAGCACTAGGTTTTCCAGATTCCTCTCTGGCTACTACTCTTTTTGGCTCAACCATTCTTCCATCAATTGAATGAGGTCTTGCAGACATGGCTGCATCCACTTCAGCCATAGATGAAAATGTTACAAAACCAAATCCCCTTTATCTTTTGCTTGCAGGATCCCTCATACCCACACAGTCTGTGAGCTTCCCCCATTGTTCATAGTAGTTTCTCAAACTTTCTTCTGTTGTTTCAAAGCTTAGGCCTCCAATAAAAAGTTTACAGAACTGTTCCTTTTCTCTCTCCATGGCAGCGCCGGTTGCCTCAGGCCATGCCCCGCCCCCCCCAGGGGAGCGAGATAAGGATCTTCACGTTGGCGTTGATGGGGGGCTGCCGTGCTGCTGCCCGGGAAACCACACTGCCACTGGCCACTGGGTGCAGGGTGCCAGGCGGGGAGCAAGGGTGGCTGGAGAGCAGGGCGACAAGCAGGAAGAGCAGGTGGAGGCAGCAACTCTGGCCCAGCAGCAGCTGCTATGACTGTTGCTGTTGCTTGCACAGCTGCCGCTTTTCTAGAGCCTTCACCTTGTGTTGGTCTTTCACCCCCACAGTAGCTGCTAGCCACATTGTTGTTACAAAATGGCGTAGTCCTGCAGGATCTTCAGATTAAAAGAAAAGTACGGAGTTCTGGAGTACTGAGATAGTGGTTGGATGTGTCCCAGTTATCGGGCTGCTCTTTATCCTTGTGGTGGCTATGGTTCTATGGAGCCCCACAGGCCTGAAAGAGAACAGGCAAGCAGCAGTGACAGGAGTGGTTTCCTGGGTACCCAGAGCAGGGACCTGGGAGATGACCTCTCCTTCCCTCTCCCTACCCCACAAGCACTCCCTAGGAGACAGGCAGAAACAGAGGCTTGGGGGAGGTGAGGATGGCCAGAGCAAGGGCTTGAGTGGATTAGCCCAGCTCAGGACTATGTAGGAAGGGTGAACGTCTTGAGATTGAATTATATATGGAGTTTTGAAACAGGAGTGGAGAATAGCCTTTGGGAAGGGAGCAGGAGTGGTTGGTGAGGTGAGACTACAAGCCAATGGCAGCTGCCAGGAAGACTGCCTGTGTGACAACTTTGGAAAGGTGAGATAGGAACCAGTGAGCTGCCTTCGAAATGACTTTGGAAAGGTGAGAGTGGTGAGCTGCCTGCAGAATAACTATTCTTTTTAAAAATTATTTATTTATTTTAAGTTTACAACATTCAGTTCCACAAGCTTTTGAGTTCCAAATTTCCCCCTCCTCCTTCCCCTTCCCTCTCCCCAAGACAGCATGCAATCTGATACAGGCTCTACATATACATTCACATTAAACATTAAATAACTATTGAGCAGGGAGGAGAGTAACCTGGTCAGATCTGTACTTAAGAAAAATCACCATGGTGATCTAGAAGATGAACTGGAGTGAAGGAGAAATGAGGCAGGGAGGCCAATTAGGAGGCCTAATAATCTAGATATGATATGAACTGCAACAGTGGCCATGAGAGTAGAGAGAAGGTATCACTTGCACAAGACGGTCTAGAGGTAGAAATAACAAGATCTAACAACTGATTGGGTGTGTGGAATGAGGGAAATTGAAAATTCAAGGATAATGTTAAGGTTACAAACCTGTGAGACCGTAAGAATGGTGTTGCCTTTGATAGGAGTAGGTAAGTTTGGACAAAGGGAGAGTTTGAGGAGAAAGATAATGAATTCTGATTTGGCCATGTTGAGTTTGACATGTCTCTAGATCACCCAGTTTGAATTGTTAGGCAATTGCTTATGCCTGACTGAAGCTTGGGCGAAAGATAGGCTGTTCATAGAGGACACAAGACAAGCAAGAAGGAATGAAACAAAAGATTCCAGGGATGCAAGGGAAACAACAAGGAATGACCCCAAAATGTGTGAGATGCAAGAAGAGCAAGAAGGCGTGCAGCACCAGATGCAATGGTGCTGACAAGATATGCAGAGGAGATTGAGCAAAATTTAGACCCACAAGTAGAAATACAAGAAGTACATGCAGACATGATCTGAGACATTTAAGAAATATAGCAAAAGACAAGCAAGAGGTACAGTGAGAGAAAACAAGATGAATGTGATTCTACAAAAGAACCAGGAAAAAGAAGATATAAAACCAATGTTTCAAAACATGCAACAGTGTATGCAAAAGATGAAAGAGCTGCGTCAAAAGGTGCAACAATATATACAAGAGATTAAAAAAAAAAGCAACCAATACAGAGAACTTTAAAAGAATAACAGTTGCCTCTGAGTTTTCCAATGAGAACTCCCTTTCTGGAGGCACTGACTGATGTAACTAGGGTTAGAATCAAGGTTACTATTTATTTTACTAAATGTTCATCATGTCTCAAAAGTCGCAGCTTAAAACTGCACTAGGACTTTTTGGACTCTTAGACCCTGTATAGGTCTGAGTCATCTGTTTTCATACAGATGATAATTAAATCCATAGAAGATGATGAGGTTACACAGAGAGACAGAGACAGAGAGGTGAGGACAGGAGAGGAGAGAAGGCCAGAACAAAGCACTGGGAAACACTCATACTTAAGGGGGATGATAGTGATGATGAGCTACAAAGAAGACGGAGCAGGAACAGTCAGATTATAGGAGGAGAATAAGGAAAGAGGAGGGCTTTTTAAAAAATTTGTTCTGAGCTTAAGTACATGCAAAAAAAAAAAAGAAGAATATTTCCATAAACACAACAGAATACAAAAATATATTGGTATAGGAAACCATGATTGGTCAATCAATCAATAAACATTTATTAAGCATTTGCTGTGTATCAGGCCCTGTGGGATACAAAGCACTGGGGATACAAAAAAATAGGCAAAAGACAGTCCCTGCCCTCAAGGAGCTTACAATCTAATGGGGGAAACATGTAAACAAATATATAGAAAAGAAGATACAGGATAAATAGGAAATTAACTGGGGGAAGGCACTAGCATTAAGAAGGGCTGGAGAAGGTTTCTGGTAGAAGGAAGGATTTTAGTTGACCTTTAAAGGAAGCCAGGGAGATTGGGGTCAAAGCAGAGGAGGGAAGAGTGCTCCAGGCATTGAAGGACAGCAAGAGAAAATGGCTAGAGCTGAGAGATGAAATGTCTTGTTCGTGGAATAGCCAAGAGGCCAGTATCACTAGAACTGAAGAGTATTTTTCAGGGGGTAAAGTGTAAGAAGACTGGAAAGGTAGGAGTAGGGTAGGTTTTAAATAACTTTGAAGAACAAACAGAGCATTTTCTATTTGAAGCTGGAAGCAAGAGGGAGTTGCTAGAGGTTGTTGAGTGGGGGGAGGTGACATAATCTGACCTCTATTTTAGGAAATCACTTTGGTGGCTAAAAGAAGGATGGATCAGAGTGAGGAGAGACTGGACGCAAGCAGACCCATTTCAGGCTATTGCAATAGTCTAGTTGTGAGGAGAAAGGCCTGTACCAGGGTGATAGTGGCATCAGAGGAGAGAAGAGGGCTCATTCAAGAGATATTACGAAGGTAAAATCCCAAGATCGTGGTAACAGATTGGATAAGAAGGCTGAGAGATAGTAAGGAATCCAGGATGACTCCTAAGTTGGGAGCCTGAGGGAACGAGAGGGTGGTGTTGCCTTCTACAGTAATAGAGAAGGTAAAAGGTGGGGAGGGTTTAGAGGGAAAGATAATTGAGTTCTGTTTTAGATAGCTTGATTCAAGACATTAAGATGTCTACTGGACATCCAGTTGGAGATGTCTAAAAGGCAGATCCATACTGCTTGCTTAATAAAAGGGGGTGGGGGAATATAAAAGTTTGTGATTCTACACATTACTTTCAGAACTCTCCTTTTTGTGCTTTCTTGTGTATTTCTTTCTGTTCCTTTTGGTATATATAGACACGCACATAATACATACGTACATATATACATACATGTATTTGTGTGTACACACACACACACACACACACACACACACATATAATGCCCCCTCCTTTTGGCATCATTATTGCTAGTCCCCTCCCTCCACCTCCAAGTTTAAAAATAAAAGTGAAAAAAAAAACCCTTGTAACAAATAAGCATAGTAAAGTAAAACAAATACATTCAGTGGTCATGTTCCCAAATTTGTCTTTCTGAATTTCAAGTCCATCCCTCTCTGTTAGGAGGTAGATAACATGCTTCATTACAGATATTTCTTTTTTTTTTGATGGGAAACTCCCACCACACTATTCAAGTAACATTTATTGAGTGCCTAGATATGCAGATTTATTAAACTGGAGTCAACAAAGCCACAAATAAATTTGTTTTGATATGAAATATATTGCTACCTCTGTGTGTTTTTTAACTTCCACTACAATATATATAAACATCTATGCAAAACTTTCTCTATACAAGTGAACTAAACTATGAGATTTCACTTTAAAATCTGTATGTATAGGTCTCTAATTCAACTAAATTCACAAGTAAGGTGTACATTTTAAAAATTATTTATTTTTAAAAAACTAAGTTAAAATTAAAAAAATTAATTCTACTACATTCCTAATTTCTCTTGCATATGATTTTCATCACAGTAGTAAACTGTAATAGATGTCATTATATAAAAATTAAGATAACCTGAAACCAGATTCTAGGTAATTAGGTTTTAGAATAAAGTTATTTCAAAATGTTATTCGGTAAGATACGTTCAAACAAAATAATTCACTGTGATTTTACTCAGCAGGTACAAAAAAATGAATCACATGTCATTTAACATACTTAACTTTTTAGCAACTTTTTCATTTCAGTAAATTTATCTTGATTTGATGGGTTACTTAAAAGGAAGAGTAGTATCCGTTTGTGTTTTTCCACTTGTTTCCTTAACTGTATGCAGCAACAATTAGTCTATCGTTTATTCAAAACACTTTGATTTTCAGTTGTGATGTGCTTTGCCAGACCTTCCATCACTAGCTTATCAGCTATGTTAATAGTACCATTTTCAGAATGCTTTTCAACAGACACTACATGGACATTCTTAATGATTCCTTTTACTGAAACCATGACATTCTGATTCAACATGAGTTTTTGTAATTGTTCTATTACTAATGGAGACCATCCCCCATCCAATTCCATTATTCCTTCAAATGAGCACCTAATTATTTGAAAAGGAAGTTCCACTATGCCCAAAGGGCTATAAAAATGTTCATACCCTTTGACCCAGCAATACCACTTCTAGGGTTGTATCCCAAAGAAATCACACAAGAGGGAAAAGGACCCATGTGTACAAGGATATTTATAGCGGCTCTTTTTGTGGTAGCCAAGAATTGGAAATCAAAGGGATGCCCATCAATTGGGGAATGGCTGAACAAGCTGTGGTATATGAAGGTAATGGAATATTATTGTGCCATAAGAAATGGGGATGATACGGACTTCATAACAACCTGGAAAAACCTACACGATGTAATGCTGAGTGAGCAGAGCAGAGCCAGGAGAACACTGTACACAACCACAGATGTATGGATTCCGTGAGGACCAACCCTGACAGACTCACTCGTCTCAGTAACACAAGGTGCAGGCACAACTCCAAAGGACTCACAATGGAGAATGCTATCTACATCCAGAGAAAGAACTATAAAGTTTGAATGCAGATTGAGGCACACTTCATGCTTGCCTTTTTCGCTTCTCTTTTGTTTTTGTTTTTGGGTTGGTTTTTTTTTGGGGGGGGGCGGTTCTGTTTCTTCTTTCTCATTATTCATTCCATTGGTTGTAATTCTTCTCCGCAACTTGACTAGTGTATAAATTAATTCAATGCGAAGTCATTCGTGGTAGTTATATGAGATTCCATGACGTCTTGGGGAGGGGAGAAAATCTGGAACTCAAAATTATGTAGAACCGTCTGTTGTAAACTAAAAATAAAAATAAATTAAAAAAAAAAAAAGAAGAGGAAGTTCCGGGTAGCTGGTGGTGATTGGCTGAACCCGAGAAACATTATAGATATTTCTAAAGCATTTTATTAAGTTCTCTGTTCATAACATTCCTATAAGTTTCCAACCATTAACAAATACTCTTGGAAGTGGCCAATGAGCCACTGAGCTACTTCCTGGTAATTTCCAAGCCATGCTTCTTCATCACCCCATCTTTCCAACTATAGGTCCCCCTTACATTTTGTCTTCTTTATTAGAATAGGGGCAGCTAGGTGACTCAGTGGATACAGTGCTGGGCCTGGAGTCAGGAAGACCTGAGTTCAGATCTGACCTCAGATACCTACTAGTTATGTAACCCTGTGTAAGTCACTTAACCCTGTTTGCCTTAGTTTCCTCATCTGTAAAATGAGGCAAAGAAAGAAATGGCAAACTACTTCAGAATCTTTACCAAGAAAACCCCAAATGGGGTCATGAAGAGTTGGACCATACTGAAAATGACTCAACAATAACAAATTTAGAATGGAAGCTCCTTGAGAACAGAAGCTGTCTTACTTTCTTATTTTTGTGTCCTTAGCATAATGCTTGCATTTAGTAAGCCCTTAAATTCTTTTTCATTCATTCATCCAGCCAGCCACTTATTCATTCAAATGAAGCTTCTATTTTTGATATAGGAAAAATTCAAACTAAAGGTACCTATGCATTTATTAATATTGCCCTCAGTTTGCTAATTTGTATGCAAGTTGAATCTGTCTAGTCTAGTAGAAAGTAAGTTCCTTAAGGGCAGAGAGTGTTCCATTGTTGTCTTTGTAGCCCCAACATCTAGCTTCTTACATTAAGGGGGAAAAAGACCTGTGATTTCATTGGTATAAGGAACAAGGAAGCTGCCTCTACCAATATATTCAGCCCCTGCTCTGCAATTTATAGTCTTAGAGTATCCTGTGGGCACTCAGATCTCAAGTCACAGCCAGGGGTCATACAATCAGTAGGTGTCAGAGTTGGGACTTAACTCTAAGTCTTCCTACCTCTGTAGACAACAATTTAGCCAATCTGCTACCTTTTGCCCTGCACATAGTAGACATTTAATAAGTACATGCTGAATTGAATTAAATTTAGATTAGTTTTGTTAAAATTTAGTTAATAACAATGAGAAAGTGTGATTGAAGATAAAAGAATAGTAAAACAAAATTAAATAGAATAACTCTTTAATAAATACATGGAAGGAAAAGGATTACAGTACTATATTTGTCTGAATTATGAGAAATAGAGGTGTTTTATCAACCAAACAGAAGAAATTATTAGACAAAATTGTTGAGTTTGATACTAATAGACAAAAAAATTATGCTCCCAAATACCTAAAAAAAAAAAGATAAATAATATATTTAAAACCTAAAAGACCTTAGAGTTTACCTGGTTTCGACTCACTCATTTGACAGATAAGGAAACTGAGAACCAGAAAGATGGCATGAAATATGCAAGGTCATATAGATGGTAATGGGAAAGCCTGGATTTGAACCAATGCTGGTTCCACTGTAGCATAACTACATAATCCTTTACAATTAAAGAATTGTTTGGAGCTCACAATGTTGGCAATGAATATACTAGATAGAAACTAAAGGAACTGATATGTATCTATAAGCCTGCCAAACACTCTCAGATGAGCAATGATCTAAGAACAGAGACAATTTCCATAAGAGAAAATACGACCTTTTCAAAATGATACATATTTTACTGATGCCTTTTGTTTTTATATCCCAGCCACTACTCCACTCCTCCCCCATATGGAACCCTCCCTTGTGACCAAGCAAAACAATTAAGCAAAAACATCCAATACAGTAATCACATGGGGCAGCCTGGTACAGTGGAAAGAATGCTGGCCCTGCATTCAGACTGCTTAAACACAGCCCCTTGTTCAAGGCAGATTCAGATTGCTTCCCTGGGAATAATCCTTCAATTATACACTGGTCAGACTGGTTCTAGTTTCCAAAACTCAAAAGGAATGTAGAGACTTCGGAGAGATTTCAAAAAAGAAACATAAGAGCAATTAAAGTGTTGGAAAGAAGAAAGGTTTATTCCTTAGGGAGAATATAAGACCCAGGGGGCAGGGGTAATTTAACAAGTCTCTAAATAAATGTGGGACTCTTACCAATATAATCATAGCCAGCTGCTTTGTATTTTCTCTTAAACAGAAAAAGAAGGAAGAATTCAGTTTGATTTAATTCAACAAAATATTGTGTCTACCATATGTGAGACACTTTGGCTCCAGGGATGGGGGGTGGGGTGGAAATCCCAAAACCCTACCACCCAGTCCCTGCTCTCTGGGAGTATACATTCTGTTGGAGGGATATAATATGTTTGCAAGTAAGTAAATCTAAAATATATACAAAGTCATTTCAAATGGGCAAGAGAATTAAAACTGGGAAGGTCAGCAAAATCTTCATTTTTATTTTTTTCACATTTATTTTCATTTTTGGAGGGGTGAAGACAGAGTAATTGAGATTAAGTGACTTGCCCAAGGTCACACAACTGGTAAGCGTGTCAAGTGTCTGAGGTCGGATTTGAACTCAGGTCCCCCTGACTTCAGGACCGGTGCTCTATTCACTGTGCCACCTAGCTGCCCCCCAAATCTTTATTTTAAAAACTATTTTCCCAAATTACATGTAAAAACAATTTTTACATTTGTTTTTTAAAATTATAAATTCCAAATTCTCTCCCTCCCCTGACCCTTGGTAAGCAATCTGATATAGGTTATTTATGTGCAGTTGTGTAAAACATATTTCCATATTAGTCTCATATTCTAAAAGAAAACAAACCAAAAAACAAAAAGCAAAAGAAGTCCATGAAAAAATACAGAAAATGAAAAATAGTATGTGTTGATCTGTATTCAGATTCCATGAGTTTTTTTTTTTTTGTTTGGGGTTTTTCTTGGAGCGGGGAAGGCAAGGCAATTGGGGTTAAGTGACTTGTCCAAAGTCACACAGCTAATAAGTGTGTCAAATGTGTGAGAGTAGATTTGAACTCAGGTCCTCTTGACTCCAGGGCCAGTGCTTTACTCACTGCACCACCTAGCTGCCTCCGCAAGTTCTTTCTCTGGAAGTAGAAAGTATTTTTTATCATAAGTCCTTTGGAATTGTCTTGGATCGTTGTATTGCTGAGGATACCTAGGTCATTCACAATTGATCATCGTTCAGTATTGCTGTTACTGTGTACAACGTTCTCCTGGTTCTGCTCACTTCACTTTTCAGCAGTCTTCATGTAGATGAAGGAGAAATAACATTAATCTGCAGCATGAAGAGAAACAATCTTAAAAACAATAATAAGGCATTAACAATAAACATAGTAATTGGCATTTACGCAGCACTTTAAAGTTCACAAGTTACTATGTATGTATGCATGTGTCTAGCTAGCTAGCTATCAAATTTCACTTGATCCTTACAACAAGCTTGTGTGATAAGTACTACAGGTATTATCATTATTCTCCATTTTACAGATGAGAAAACTGAGGTTCAGAGCCATTAGGGGATTTATCTGGGGTCATATAACTAAATGTCAGAGGAGAGAGTTGAATGTCTATTGACTCCAGATCCCTACATTTTTTATCATGGTGCTTAGTTTAAATTAGATAAAATAATGACTGCGCACGTATATCCTATATCAAATTACTTGCCTTATCAATGAGAGAAGGGAAGAAAAGAGGGAGAGAATTTAGAGCTCAAAAGTTTTTAAAAATAAAGGTACAGAATTGGGTTTTTTTTTACATGTAATTGTAAAAAATATCATAAGTGAGATAGCCTAGGAGGAAAATTTTCCTGATAATAAGAGTTGATCACAAATCTTTCCCATAAGGGTTGGCAAATATTGGAATAACTAATAGAGAGAGGTTGTAGGAATATGAAATTAAGGAGAGTTCCTGCCTAAAGAGGAAGGGAGAGGGTAAAGATTAACTAGGAGACTTCTCACATTCCCTCAAAAGAGGCTATTTCAAGTAAACTGTCCCAGAATGACAGAATTGGAGAAGTAGAAATGACCTCCTAGGCCTTGTCGTCCAACTCATTTTTGAAAGAAATCTCCACTATGATAACGAGGCAAGTGATTGTCCGGCCTGTGATTGAAGTACCCACCACCTACTCTGTACAAACTACTGAGGGAAATATAAAGTGTTTATTTCTTTACTTTTTAAAAATTATTTTAAAATTAGTATTTACTGATTTATTTTCCCTTCTTTCCAGCTGCCCCACCCCCAGAAAAAAAAGAAAAACAAAATCCTTACAACAAATAGGCATAATTAAGCAAAACAAATTCCCCATATTGACCATATCCAAAAATGCATGTCTCATTCTCCATATTTATTCGGATCATCACTTCTCTATCATGTCAGGAGGTAGGTAGCATTTTGCATCATTCGTTGTCTGACTCATGGTTTATCATCGTGTTGATTAGAGTTCTTAAGTTTTTCAAAGTTCTTCATTTTCAGTGTTGCTATAATCATAACATTTTTTCCACCTGGTTTTCCTCACTTAACTCCATATCAGTTGATACAAGTCTTTCCACATTTCTCTGGAACTATTCCCTTCAATGTTTGTTATGTCGCAATAGTATCCCATTACATTCATAACCGCAATTTGCTCATCTAGAATCCAATTGGTGGACATTTTCTCCCCTACAAGTTTCTGGAGAGCAGGGACCATGTCTTATCCTACATTTTGTAGTTCCCTCAGAGCTTACCATAGGGTTCTGCATGTAGCAGACTTAATCAGAATTTTATACACACACACACACACACACACACACACACATATATATATATACTCATGTGTGTGTGTGTATCTTATATGTAATATATCCATATATACTATATATTCATATAGTATATATAATATGTGTGCATACATACATATGTGTGTATACAATACATACATATGTATGTATACACACATGCGTGTGTATATCCCAATCCCCTTATTTTCCACATGAAGAGAATGAAGAATATTGAGATTTATTCACGGTCATACAGAGGAGTCAGTATTTGAATCCAGGCTTTCTGCTTCCAAATCCAGTGTTTTTACATGTATATAGTTATTTATTTGTAAATTTTATATAATTATATATATATTTATATATAATATAATAAATATATATTTACAAATTTATATAAAATACATATGCTGCTCATTTTGTAGATTACATAAATTTGCCAAAATAGAAATTAAAAAGCCAAAGGAAAAATATTTGATACTAGACTCAACAGGGAGTCCCTGGAATTTATTGGCGAGGACAGTGATATGGTTAGATTTGCCCTTTAGGAAAATCACTTTAGCGGCTATTGGGAGTATGGATTGGAAAGGGAGGGATTTGAGGCAGAGAGGCCTCAATTCCCAGGTAATAGCCCAAGTGCAGAGATAATGAGGGACTAAGAGAAGGGAACAGCTGTGCCAAATGTTGTGGGGGTAGAAGCAGCAAGATTTGACAACTGTTTGAATATATGGAGTAAGATTGTGAAGCTGGTGCCTGGAAAGGTGCTTGTCCCCTCTACAGTAACAGGGAAGTTTAGAAGAGTGGTGGGTTTGAGTGGAAAGATAAAGTGATGAGATCTGCAATGCAGATCACAAGCCATTCCTAATTGTGCAACCTTGGAAATTCACTCCATCTCTAAATGAAAAAGAGGGAGGGAGAGGGCTCTAATTCACTACCCAGGAACACAGAGCCCACTGTCTGAGGAGTTGTGCCCCAGACTTGAGGTGATCTGCGACAAAAGGGACAGGTAAATTTTGGAATGGGGGCAAGGAATTTTTCCCAATGGCCCTTGCAAAACTGCTATTCACGGATAGAGGTTAAATTATATTTTCTCAGGAGTCAGTACCCTTCTCAGAAGGAGGGCAGTTGAGACATTTCTCCCCTCCCCAACCCCTGCCAGGGAATGGCACTGAGTAGGGAAGTGTTAGGGGATAAGAAAAGATGTTGTTGTTTTTGGAGACAGATCCCACAACAGTTGATTGTTGCTAAGAGAATAGGATGCCACTCAACCTACCATGGGTTGATTACATACCTCTTGGTTCATGCCATGGCCCCGCTTTGGACCCCTGTGGTCTTATTCTTTCATATATATTTCACAGAATCTCAGAGTTGGAAGGGACCTTGAGGACCTCTAGTCCAACCCATGTCTGAATGAACGTCCTTCTTTATAAAATTCTTGACAAGTGTCAGACTGTTGGCAACAGACTATTGTTGAAGATTATTAAATGCTTCCCACTGCCTTTCCTCAAAAGGAATGGTGGTCAAAAAAGAAGAGAGAAACATGAACCAATAGCTTCACAGTAGAGAGGTATATGCTGAGTCATCTAGCCTATCTCTGAAGGGTCTACAGCTTTATATTTTGGTTTTTTTTCAGCCATTTTTAGCTGAATCTGATTCTTTGTGACTCTATTTGGGGTTTTCTTGGCAAAGATACTGATATGGTTTGTCATTTCCTTCTCCAGCTCATTTTACAGATGAGGAAACTGAGGCAAATAGGATTAAGTGACTTGCCCAGGGTCACACAGCTAGTAAGTGTCTGAGGCCATCTTTGAACTCAGGAAGATGAGTTTTCCTGATTCTAATTCCAGCACTCTATCCACTGTGCCACCTACCTGCCCCATATAGCTTTATAGTAGTCACTAAGAACTTGGTGATTGATTCCCAGAGCATTCAGTAGTTCCTGTAGCTTCCAGGTGGCAATGCAAATTCAAGGAAGAAAGCAAGACTACTTTGAATGGGTCACTGGGTCACTTAGAGGGTAGCTCTCTAGTTTTTAAGCATTAAGTTTCCTTCTTAATAGCTGTAATTCTCTGTTAGATTACATACTTTAGTTTAAAACAAGTGTAATGATGCTTGATATCAGAAGAGAGCAGTCAAGTGCTTTGAGATCCTGGTAAACAGTAAGTAGAAAGTCTGGAGAGGTTTTGCTGGTACATATATATATGAAAGAAGTAGATGGGCAGGAAATTTGGTGTATGTACTAAATGAGGAAACCAAAGCATCTACAACAGCGATCAGACCTTTTTGGTCAGTAGGTGTCACTAAGTATATGGTATATTTTTAAAAATGTATCTAAGTGGACTTATGCAGGACTTTGAAATAAACTGCGACATTTATTCAGAGTGAATAAGTTTTCATTAAAAATTTCATATCATATGGAGCTGTGAACTGGTGTAGGCATTCTGAAAAGCAGTTTGGAGCCGTGTCCCAAAAGCTATTAAACTGTACATGTCCTTTGACCCAGGAATAACACTATTAGGTCTATGTTCCAGAAGTCAAAGAAAGAAGAAAAAGGCCTACATGTACAAAAATATTTATAGCAGCTCTTTTCATGGTGGTAAGGAATTGGAACCTGAGGGGGTACCCATAAAGTGAGGAAATGGCTGACAGTTTATGGTATACGTATATATCCCATATATACATACATGCATACATATATACATATGTGTATATACATATATATATGTATATGTGTGTCTATATATACATATACATACATATATGTGTGTGTGTGTATATATATGTATATATATATATATACTATAATCATTAGGTTTGGGGTACGTGTATGTATGGGATTCATTCACCAACCCTTTATTAAATATTTATTATAGAGAGAGTATTTTGGGGGGTGGGGAGGAAGGAGGATACAAAGATAATTAAGAATGGTCTTTAGTCATTTCTAGTCCCACTGCTATTTCCCATTAACTTCTCTGGGATCCATGTTACTCTATGAAACCTCAACAAAAGCTAAATTGTTGTGTTGTTCAGTCATGTCTGACTTTTTATGACCCAATTTGGGGTTTTCTTGGCAAAGATACTGGAGTGGTTTGCCATTTCCTTCTCCAGCTCATTTTACAGATGAGGAAACTGAGGCAAATACAGTTAAGTGACTTGCCCAGGGTCACACAGCAACTGAGGTTGGCATTGAACTCAGGTCTTCCTGACTCCAGGCCCCACACTCTATCCACACTACCACCTAACTGCTCTGAGGCTAGATGAGATTTCTGTTCAGTTAGTTTTTCCTGTTTTTCTCTGTCAGTTAGTTCTTGCTTAGGAGAGTTTTTTCTCCTGCTCAGTCAGTCAGTCAATAAGCATTTATTAAGCACTTGCTATATTCTAGGAATTGTGCTAAGTGGCTGAGGATGCAAAGAAAGGAAAAAAAATCTCTATTCTCAAGGAGCTCCCATTCTAATGGAGGGGACAATATTCAAAGAACTATGTACAATATAAGATATATACAAGGTAGGTGAAAAGGAATCTTAGAGGGAAGGCATTAGCATTAAGGGGAACCGGGAAAGACTTCTCAAAGAAATTAGAGTTTTAGCTGAGACTCGAAGGAAGCTGGGAGGAAGAGGAGAAAAGGGGAAGCATTCCAAGCATGGGGACAGCCAGAAAAAATGAAGAGTTGAAAGATGGAATTTCATGTGTGAGGAAAAGCAAGGAGGCCAACATTACTATATCATAAAATACCTAGGGAGTAGTAAAGTATGAGAGGACTGAAAAGATAGGAAAGGGCAAGGTTATAAAGGGCTTTAAAAGCCAAATGGAGGATTTTAATTTGATCCTGGAGGCAATACAGAGCTACTGAAGTTTATTGCGTGGGAGAGGAGTATGACATGATCAGATTTGTCCTTTAGAAAGATCATATGTTAATAATAACTACCGAGGCAGCTAGGTGGTGCAGTGAGTAGAGCACTGGCCCTGGAGTTAGCATGACCTGAGTTCAAATCTGGCCTCAGACACTTGACACACTTACTAATTGTGTGACCTTGGGCAAGTCACTTAACCCCAATTTGCCCTGCCTTCCCCCCTTAAAAATATAATAATAATTAGCATTTATATAGTGTTTTAAGGCAGTGGTATCAAACTCAAATAGAAACATATCTTTGTAGGATACATCTTGACTTTAAAAATTACACATTAACATTATTTGTGTTGTATTGTATTTTCATTTATTTTGTCAAACACTTTCCCAATTATATTTTAATCTGATTCATGGCTGCACCTGGGAAGTTTATAAAGTGCTTTACATGTGTTATCTGATTTGATCCCCACAACAATCCTGTGAAGTAGGTGCTATTATTATCTCAATTTTAGATGAAGAAACTGAGGCAGAAAAAGGTTAAGTAACTTGCCCAGGATACCCCTGTACAGGGCCAGCTCTGAGAAAGTCCATTCTTGGATAAGATACAGGCCAGGTTTTCACTGAAGCCTGTTCTTGCCCTTGCGCTGATAACTCAGGATATGAGCTCTCCAAACGCCCTGGGCATACGCGTGCTAAATACCCTCTGTGGGCTATTAACACAATATTGTTGTGGCAAAAGGGAACAAAGTTCGAGGAAGT
This sequence comes from Trichosurus vulpecula, assembly GCF_011100635.1. Taxonomy (NCBI): domain Eukaryota; kingdom Metazoa; phylum Chordata; class Mammalia; order Diprotodontia; family Phalangeridae; genus Trichosurus; species Trichosurus vulpecula. The sequence continues at coordinate 84,928,301 of NC_050581.1, forward strand.
CACACAATGTAACAAATGTTTTGCACGAGAACTTGTTGATCTGCTTGCCTAAAAAGTATATAAGCCCTTTCCCTCAGTTCAATAAATGGAGCTGTGCTATACTCTTCCGCCTAGCCCGTGTCTTCTTTTCACTCTCCAGGGCATTCAGCCCTCTCCAGCCATTCTGTGCCACAGCTACTAGCGGCAGGTGGCCCTCAAACAAGGGAACCTGAAGCAGATGGGTTCGGAGGACAGAGGCTCTGAAAAAGTGAGTCTCCCGTGGAGAGGCCCTCACAAAAAACGGAGCTGCGGTGGGCAAACACAGTCAACTAATATAAAGGTGATAATCTTTTTTTCCTTCAATTTTCTTTTCTAAGTATCACAAGGCTTATATGGGGATTAAAGAGATGGGACAAGTACAGTCAGGCGAAAGAGACCGAGAATACTATATGAAAGTTCTGAAGAAGCTAGTAAGGGAAAGAGGTCTCTTAATAACAACTACCCAATTACAAGAATTTTTAGAGACAGCAGAGATGGGCACATTTCCCCTACAGCCAGGGATCTGCCCCAGGTCATCTTAAAAAGTGGGGTCTCCAAGACCCCAGTAAAGCATTGCACCTGGCCTCCATTACATTCCTGAGGGCCAAGCAATTGGTGTAAAGGATTCAAAAAATCCTCTCTGTGTTTCCTGTCCCTGTGTCTGTGTTCTGTATCTGTGTTTCTGTGTGGAGTATGTAATCTGACACCCTGTAATGTCCATTATCTCTGTCTTTCTCTCCCTCCCTGACTCCAGTCTCTTCAGAGGATTGGGAGTGTGGAGGAGAGAGAAAGAGAGAGAAAAATGTTTTCTTGTTTAGGTTTCGTTATGGAAAAGGTAAGTTGGAGAAGTATCAGGTCAAAATTAGAAAGAAAAAAGGTTTGGAAACTTTTGGGAAGTAGTTATAAAAAATGCTCTTTCTTCCTCCCTCCATTCCAATTCTAGCCAAATTTTGAATGTGAAAAGTGATAAGAAGGAAAGTGGGAAACTTTTCCCTTGAATTTAAGTGAAATGTGTGACTCCTAACTTGGAGTCAGAATTTGTTATACTATTTGGCACTAAGGCAAATTGGGAAAATGCATAGATCTCAAAAAGAGACACTTTGAGTCTCCCCAGTACAAGGAGAAGGGACAAGGCGCCACTGGATCCTTTCCAGAGTCACACTCACCTTGATGGGCAGATTCAAAGTTCTCACTCTCAAAAAGTTTTTAAGGAGTGAACACAAAAGTGAAATCTACTTGAGTAAAAATTAGAATTGTGTTATTTTACTGGGCAATCTAATATTATTTTTATCTAGAACTAATGTGCAGAAAAATTATACAACCTGCTTAAGACTCACCTTAAGATGTTCACTTTGTTTCAAAGGATTCTAAGAACAGCAGTATTTTTCCTGTGATCAGTCTCCTATTGTTACCAATGTGAGGTTCTATTACAACACCTTTTTGACTAGAAAACTTTGTGATATCTAGGAATTCTGCAAGACTTTTGTACCAACTTAGTAAAGCTTTATGAACAACAGTAGAAATGTATGTGAGCCACTTAGGGCTCTTCTAAATAGTCCTTAAGCAATGTGAGAATGTTATTTTGTTGTTTGATTGATATCATGCTTATCTGGAGTTTTGTTGCAATTGATGATGCTGGAGGGGGGGATGGTTTGTGGTTTATTTTGTGGATGCCATCAGGGAGGTGTGACATGACTGGAGGGTTGGGATTTTGTGTGCATTGTTCTGGGATTGCTCTTGTGGGGGAGTGGACAGAGGACTGGTTCCTGCAGGAGGAGAGGAAGAAGAAGATGCTGGGATGCAGTGCTGGAGATGGCTGGAGCAGATACTGGGGACCAGAGGATTTCACTGACAATGTTCCTTGCCCAACAGCTATATAAGAAAGGACTTTTTGAATCTTAAAGAGACAATTACATTTTTATTTCTTTTTGACTTTCTGTATCTATATTCATAAAGGGGACTGCCCCCCTTGATTTGTCAATGCGTTGATCAATCCTTCCCATATTTACGTAAAAGGGGATTACTATGTACAAGCCTGTCTCCCATATCCCTATTTCTTTGTATCTACACATTTATGGCACGAGATATAAGTGGTTTAGAATTTATCATCCACCTGATTGAACACAGCAAAGCCCCAGGAATTGATCCTGAAGGCATTACCAATGAGTTATTGCAACTCCTAAAACAAGTCAACCCATTAAGCAATATTGTTGCGCTTTTTATTCTACTTTTTTCCCTTGCTTGCCTTCCTAACATTGTTGTGTCTCATAGGGCCCTGTCTTCTACGAGTCATTATTTGACTCATCATTAGCTTAAGCTCCATCTTAAAAGAAGGGGGGAGATGTAGAGGGCCAGCTCTGAGAAAGTCCATTCTGGGATAAGATACAGGCCAGGTTTTCACTGAAGCCTGTTCTTGCCCTTGGGCTGATAACTCAGGATGTAAGCTCTCCAAACCCCTTCAGCACACATGTGCTAAATACCCTCTGTGGGCTATTAACACAATATTGTTGTGGCAAAAGGGAACAAAGCACAAGAAGTCACACAATGTAACAAGTGTTTTGCGCAAGAACTTGTTGATCTTCTTGCCTAAAAAGTATATAAGCCCTTTCCCTCAGTTTAATAAATGGAGCTGTGCTATACTCTTCTGCCTAGCCCGTGTCTTCTTTTCACTCTCTGCAGCATCCTTTTTCCCTCTGGTGGCCTGGCCCCATGGCCGCTGGTGGCATGCCCCTGTTAGTAAATGTCTGAGATAAGATTTAAACTCAGGTCTTCCTGACTCCAAATCCAATATGCTACATATTTATCCAACTCTACCACCTACAGCTGCCTGTTCTTTGGTGTTCTACTCAAGAAGAGTTTTAAGCAAGATAGTCTCTTGCCAGCCCTTAATAAAATTATGAAGTGGCCAAAGATTGTGGTTCAATGAAAAGAAGGCTGGATTTGGAATCATGGGTCATAGGTTCAAGTCCTAGTCTCTCTAAACCTCAGTTCCCTTATCTGTAAAATGAGGGAGTTGGACTAGATGACCTCTAAGGTCCCTTCCAACTAAGACTGCCTTAGGAACACCTCTGTACTCCCTTCTTCTTGTTCAGTACTTCCTCCCTACTTCCTTCTCAACACTGGGGTAGAATCAATATCCAGTGCAAGGTCCCAGCAAAGCACCTCCTACCAAGCTCATTGGCCAACACATTGAGTGGAACTGGGCCATTCCAACAGCTAAAATCAAGGAGGCAGCATACATGATTAATTTTAATGGAAAGAACCTAAGTTCTAGAGTCAGAGGACATGGGCCCAAATTCTTCCTCTGACACCACCTCCATGACTTGCAGTAACTCACTTAACCTTACTAGGTCCCAGTTTCCTCATTTGTAAACTGAACTAGATGGCCTCTGAGGTCTCTTCTAGATCTATGCTCTGCATGCATAATTTAATTTGGTCATAACTCCATTTCAGCCATATTGTCTGTCCCATGAAAATCCTTACTGAGAGATTTCTCTGTAGGCATATTTGTATGTTTTACACAGGGTTGGGTATGTTTTCCATGTCAGTGAGGACAAATGATCTAGTGGATAGACCATTTAATCCAAAGCAAAAGAAACACCAGTGGTCATGCAATAACTACTTAAAGTGAGGGGAATCCCACTGCATTCAATTTTTGAACAGCTCTAAATGTCAGGAAGGTTTTCAAGACATCAAACCTAAGTTCTGTCTCTTTACAACTTCAACCTATTATTCCTAGTCTGTGTTTTTTTTAAGTTAGCATTTATATAGCACTTTAAGATTGGCAAAGAATTTTGCAAATACCTCGTTTAATTCTCACAACAACCCTAGCAGGTAGGTACTATGATTATCTCCAGATGAGGAAACTGAGGCAGAGGATAAACGACTTGCCTAGGGTCATACAGTGAGGAAGTAGCTGAAGCTAAATTTGAACTCAGGTCTTCCAGCACTCTATCCACTGTGCCAACTAACTAGCAGCCTCTCTGGGGTCAAGCAGAACAGGTCTAATCACTTTTCCACATGATAGCTCTTCAAATACATAAAGACAGATGTCAGGGTCACAAAGGCCCTTCTGTTCTCCAGGTTTTTTGTTGTCATTCAGTCATATTGACCCTTTGTGATCCCATTTGGGGTTTCCTTGACAAGGATGGGGGGAGGGGTGCAATTTCCTTCTCCAGCTCATTTGACAGATGAGGAAACTGAGGCAAACAGGGTGAAGTGACTTGCCTAGAGTCACACAGCTAGTAAGTGTCTGAGGCCAGCTTTGAACTCTATCCACTGTGCCACTTAGCTGACCCTTCTCCAAGCTAAACATCCCTAGTTCTTCCCCTAAAATGGTAACTTTTTTCTTTCAGTATGAAAGATTTTCAGCTGGTTTAAATATCCAGGTGCTCTGATTGCAGAAAACAGTAGATGGTGCTATGATGTTTTCTTAAGCACAGGGAGGGAGGAGGGAGGGGAAAAAAAAGGTAGTTGTTTTTCCAAAAATCAAATCCCAACATTATGGAAAGGTTTTTCCATTTGAGATGTTTGAATTGTCTTACTTCTATTTATTTACTGATTTCAGGAAGCTGTTGTCTCTAATGGAGAACAAGTAGAAAGGCTGCTTTCAGAAAGGAGTTTGGGGCAGGCTCCCTGGTAGGTAGAGAAAAATCATGAAAGATTTTCCTGATTGTACCTAAAAGGCTTTGATCATGGAAAGCTGGGTTCTGGAAGCAATAAGTTGTGAAATCATTCCCCCAAATCAGCCAAAGAATACGCCGATTCAGCAAGTGTGGATGGGTGGAGTGGTCCCATAAATTCTGTTAGTCATCCTAAGGCTCCCTTTGTGGAAAGTTAGATGACTTTGTGACTAGCCTTCTAAAGTTATTTCATAATTTTGGAAGTTATCTTGGATTTCTTCTTCCTTCATGTCTCTTCTCTAATCAGTCACCACAGCCTGTCATTTCTATCTCTACAATATTCCTTTTCTATTCCTCCCTCCTCTCTCTTCCCACTGACCCCCACCCTTAGACAGGAGTTTTGAATTAGGACTTGTTGATTGATTGATTGGTCAGTTGATTGATTGACAAGCCCCAGATTCTCTCCCATACCCTCCCAGCTCTATTCTCTTCCCCCTCCAATCCATCCTTCATGCTGAGATCAGAACCATCTTTCTTGTTAATCAGTCTTAGTAGGTCACTCCTCAGTTCAATTCAATGATTCCAGAAATATTGATTAATTGCCTACTATGTGCAAAAAGCACTGTGCAAAGGTGCTAGGGATACATGAAAAACCATCCCTACCCTCAAGGAGCTTATGTTCTACTGCGGAAAAAAATGACTTGAATGAACCTTTACGGAATAAATATTGAATAGATACAAAGCAACTTGGGATGGGGAGGGCGGGGGAGAGAAGTCTAATAGTTGCAGAGATCTTTGCAGGACTTCTATGGTAGCAGTGCATGAGTTTTGCTTTGAAGGAAACTAGTTATTTTATTAGATGCAGGTGAAGAAAAAGAGCATTCCAGGGAGACTCCCTGGACAGTAAAGGCATGGAGGTGGGAAATGGAATATCATATGAGGCAACTAGTAAGTAGGCTAGCTTGGCTGGAATGCAGAGTATAAGATAGAAAGAAATGTGCTATCAGTCTAGAGTGATATGTTGTAAAGGGTTGTGAAGGCCAGAATGTGAAGGGTTTTACTTGTCAGATTGAGGAATGTGCATTTGATCCTAGCAGCAACAGGGATCCACTGAAGTTTTTTGAGCAAGGCAGTAACATAGTTAGATCTACATTTTAGAAATATCAGTCAATTCGGTGGTAGGTGGATTGAAGAAGGGAGAGAGGCTAAGAGACCATTTAGGAGGAAGCTGTAAAAGTTCATGAGGGAGCTCATGAGGGCTTGAACTTGTTGATAGCTATGTAGTGGGGGGTATGGGGTGTTCAGGGAGAACTAGCACCTCTGGTGTGAGGGCTTGCCAAGCCCTGTTCAGGGCAGCTCATCCACCCCTGGTTCCCACCTTCGCCCAACTGTCACCTGTGGCTCCAAGAAGCTGCAACATGCACAGCAGCCACACCTCAGTAAAACTGTCTTAGCAGATGGGCTAACGCAGGTTGAAGGTAACTGACAGGCCTCAGACCGGTTGGTGAGTTAGGAGGATGTCTACCCCAAGCATGTGAAGACTTCCCCTGGCAGAATGGGTAGACTAGAACAATTTGTTCCAACGGCCATGAAGATGGCTGAAGCAGGCGCTGTGGAGCACTTAGAGCTTGGTCAGACATTGAAAATGCTAAGGTCATCCGCTGCATCCTGGGCCATCACTAGTCATCTTGATTTTTGTTCTGCTACTGGATTTCAATGACTCTGGAAGACAGAGACTGATGACTTTGTGCAACTTTGCCTCACTTAAATCCAATTCCCGTGCAAGTCAAGCTATTACCTTGTGATTCCATTGGTCCTCTTTGAAATGAAGGACAAACAATAGCTATGTGAGTGGAGGGAGATCTCATAGAGGTAGAATCAATGTCTCGGCAACTAAGTGGATGTAAAGGCTGAGTGAGAGTGAAAGATGAAAGATGACTCCAAATTTTCAAACCTAAATGACTGAAAGGATGATCATACACTTGACAGGGGAAAGACAGGGAAAGGATTGGGTTTGGAGAGTAAGATAATGGACTCTGTTTTGGACACATAAAGTAGATACCAATGGGACAAAACTGTAGAGGTATCTAGAAGACTATTGAAATTGGTTTCCCTGCTTCAAACTTTTCTCCTTAACCATTATTCTTGTTGTCGTTCAGCTGTTTTCAGTCACGTCCAACTTTTGACCCCATTTGGGGCTTTCTTGGCAAAGATACTAGAATGGTTTGCCATTTCCTTCTCTAGCTCATTTTACAGATAAAGAAACTGAGGCAAACAGGGTTAAATGACTAGTAAGCATCTTGAACTCAGAAAGAGGAAAGTCACTCCTGACTCCAGGACCAGCCCTCTATCCCCTGAGCCACCTAGCTGTCATCATTCTTGATAGCCTCCAATCTCCAGTGCTGCTGGTTGAGCTTTAGGGTAATTTGAATGGCCCTGGCTCTAACTGTTAGAGACCTGATGGAAGAGAAAAGGCCTTTACTCAACCAAATTCAAACACTAAAGTTTTCAAACAGATTCTTGGCCTGAGGGACTCTTTTTGTTTCTGCCTGGGTGTTACTAAGGGCTTGACTCACAAAAGACCTAAACTACCTTGGGGGCATAGGCTATTTCCCAAAAGAGGGGTACTATTCCCTGCAAGGATGCAATAGTAGAGGAGTGGCAATTTAACAGAGAAGCAGCAGGTGGCAGCAGCTCTATGTAGAGTCAACAAATGGTAACCATGGCTCCCAGTGAAAGCAGCCCAACACATCCTTCCATTGTCCCTCAGTTAAGCTGTAATTTTAAGTTTCTGAGATCACGATGTTCCATAATGCACAGCCAAAAAGCACCAACATACGAATATTTGTTATAAGAATTTAGACTGTGTTGTCAGGAAGCAACTGTGCAATTGTCCAACTGGGGATGCAACACCATCTGTTCCTAATTATTTAGTTCTAGGCCCAGATCATGGTCCTTCTGTAGTTTCTTTAGAAGACTGATATATTATAGACTAATTCAATAGGTTGTGAATGACACAATCTAGGCAGCATACTTTCTTCATCCACTTTGTTTTTCTTCTATGGATGGCTAAGATGATCTCTTTTAAGTGACTGTGATCCCACTGAAAAAAATTTGTACTATTCCAGGACTTTGAATGAAAAATTGCTTTTTTTAACTTTTGTAATAATTGTACTTCATACAATAATTTTGTGTCATTATTTGTCTCTATAATGTTATTACATACTAGATTTGGTATCAGAAAACTTGGGCTTAGAATATGGTACCTGTGTGACAATGAATGAGTTGCTTTCCCTCTCAGGGTCTCAGTTCTTTCATGTATAAAATTGGGAGTCTCAGTTAAATTCATTCCAATAAACATTCATTATATGCTTACTATGTGCCAGGCATTTTGCTAAGTACTGGGATACAAATAAGAAAATGAAAAACAGTTCCTGCCTTCAAGGAACAGGAAGACAAACATAAAAAGAAACTGGAAAGCATGGGGTGAGAATACCAGGGAAGTGAGCTGAGTCCACTTTTTGCCCTCTATAAAGGAAGACTTTGGGAGGAATTTAATTCTCCATCCTCCAGCCCTCTAATTGGAGGCCACAGGAGGCTGGGGGAGGTGGGAAGGTGTTGGGCATCCAAGGCTTGAGTGAGCAGCATGGTGTTGAGGTTAGCAATGATCAGCTTATCCTGGTGGTGGGGGGTGGGCATCTTGTTCCATGGCATGGAAACCAAGCAGAGCAGCAGATGTGAAGTGGAGTGGGACCCTGCTAGATGAGCTTTAAAGTCCCTTCAAATTCTAAATCCTATTATCCCATGATCTTATAAATTATTATTATTATTGACAAACATCAATAATGATATTGGTAATCTTTTTTATTATTATTATTTTCTTTTTCTTTTTTATCTTTATCTATTATTGAGGAATTTTTGTCGTCATATCTGACATAGCGGCCCGGTGGATACAGAGTCATCCTGGGAGTCAGGAAGATCTGTTTTTAGGTCCTGACTTTGTCACATACTGTCTCGCATACTGACCTCTCAGGGCCTCAGGCGACTAATTTCCTAGGACTGTAACTTACAGGCAAATTGTTGACCGGAGTTTCCGCAACAGTAAGTTTGTTCTCTACCCATCCCAGCAGCCCCTCCCATCAAAAAAAAAACTGAGGTAGCTGGTTTGATTTATATTTTTCCTATGGCTTATATACACCAATAATAATAAGTAGCATTTATATCAAGTTTTAGGCAGCTAGGTATCACAGTGGATAGAGACCTGGGTCTAGAGTCAGAAAGACTCATCTCCCTGAGTTCGAATATGGCCTCAGACACTTATTAGCTGTGTGACCCTGGGCAAGTCACTTAAACCTGTTTGCCTCAGTTTCCTCCTCTGTGAGAAGGAAATGGCAAACCACTCCAGTAACTTTGCCAAGGAAACCCAAAGAATTGGACACAACTGAACAACAACAACAACATAGTGCTTTAAGCAGCAAAATGCTTTACATGTTAACTCATTTGATCCTCAAAACCCATCCTGTAGGTGCTATTATTATCCCCATTTTACAGAGGAAGAAACTTGGGCGCAGAGAGGTTAAGTAACTCACCCAGGGTCACACCAATAGGGATTGTCCAAAGTAGGATTTGAACTCCTGTCTCCCTGAATCTATCCACCGTACCACCTAGTTGCCTCATATTCAATTTTATTAAAATGTTTATTATTAACTGTTATTTATTATTATTGTTGTCGTTGCATTTTGTTATTTATTATCATTGTTATTGTTAAATATTATTCATTCAATAAATATTTATTAAGTGCTTACCATTCACCAGGCACTATGCTACATCCAGTTGTAATCCCCAGAGCTAGGGATACAAAAAGAGGCAAAAGACATTCCCTGTTCTCAAGGAGCTCATAATCTATGGGGGAGATGACGAGTAAACAAAAAATGTACACAAAAGCTATGTACAGGATAAATCAGTAAGAAAGGGAAAGCACTAAGATTAAAAGGGATTGAGGAAGGAGTCCTATAGAAAGATAGGATTTTAGTTGAGACTTTAACCAAGGAAGCCAGGAGAGTCAGTAGGTGGAGATGAGGAAGGCGAGGAAATGCCTGGAGCTTAGAGATGGAGTGTTTTGTTTTGTGGAGCAACCAGGAGGCCTGTGTTACTGGATTGAAGAGTATGTGTAGGGGAGTAAGGTGTAGGAAGACTGAAAAGGTAGTAGGGTACTAGGTTATGAAGGGATTTGAATACTAAACAGAGGATTTAGTACCTGATCCTGGAGGCAATAGATAGCCACTGGAGTTTACCGGATGTGGGGGGTGGGAATTGGGGGAGGCTTAAGTGGGAGTAGGTGGGAAGGAGAGGGTCGATATGATCATTCCTGTGCTTTTGGAAAGTCGTGTTAGTGTCTGAATAGAGGATGGATTGGAGAGAAGAGAAACTTGAGGCAGGCAAACCCACCAGTAAGTTATTTCAACAGTCCATGTATGAGGTGATAAGGGCTTGCACCAGAATGACAGCCATGTCAGAGGGAAGAGGACATATGGTAGAGATGTTGCAAAGATAAAATTGACAGGCCTTGGCAACAGCTCCGATATGAGGGATATGAGGAGTGAAGAATGATACCCAGGTTGCAAGCCAGAGGGACTAGGAGGATGGTGTTGCTATTTATAGTAATGGGGAAGGTAGGAGGTTGGAAGGGTTTAGGGGGAAAGATAATGAGTTTATTTTTGAACATGTTGCACTCCAGATGTTGTAATGGCAAACAAAGTGGGACTTTTTTTTTTTTTGCTCTTTTTTCTTTTGGAGTTCTAGTTCTTCTCAGCACTAAGGTAATCAAGTGCCTTTGATTGAGACTTGCCTTTGTTTGAATCAAGAGTCTTTGATGACCTGCTTAAGTCACAAGAAAGTCTAAATCACATGAGTTTGAGTCACACGGTTGAGACACCCTGTGTGGGCTAACGCTGAAGAAGTGTGTATATACCCTGAGGTTAGCATTTTGCTTTGGGGGCTCACTCATTGGAAGAGTACTCCTGTGACTTAGCCAGAGGAGACTCTGAATAGCCGTGAAGTACTGCCACCTCCACCCCCTCCAGCTTTGAAAACCCGGATGTTGGTGCTTCTCTCTCTGCTAACTATATATTATTGCTATGGACAGACAGTTAGAAGCCCTGCTGATTTGTGTTATTTGCTCTGTTTATATAATTTCTGCTTGTAATTTTTGTTCGTGTTTTCTTTAAAGTTCAGGGTGCTGACTTTTTCCCCTGAACTAAGTGAATGATATATTAATTAAAGTGAAATTGTAAACCCCTTGAAGTTGCTTTCCTTAGAAAAGCAGACCAAAGAACCTGTGCTAGCAGCCCTACTGTGTGTGGTGCTGTTGGCCTTATACCTCCACAGCAGCTGCTAGTAGCACTGTTGTTACAGATGTCTACTGGACACCCAGTTCAGGATGTCTGAAAGGCAGTTGGAGATGCAGGATTGGAGGTCAGCAGAGAGTTTAGGGCAGGATATGTAGATTTGAGAATCATCAGCATAGAGATGGTAATTAAATCCATGGGAGCTAATGAGATCACTAAGAGAAGTGTAGAGGGAGAAGAGAGGGCCCAGGATAGAACCCTGTGCAACACCTATGATTAATGGATATTTTCTGGATGAGGACCCAGCAAAGGAGACTGAAGAGCCCTCAGATGGGTGGAATGAGAACCAGGAGAGAGTGGTGTCCCCAAAACCAAAAGAGAAAAGAGCATTAAGGAAAAGAGAGTGATCAATGGATTTGATTTGATTTGATTCTTGGTTTTGTTTCATCTTTCTCATGGTTCATTTCATTGGTTATAATTCTTCTTTACAACTTGATTATTGGCAAAATAAGTTTAATGTGAAGGTATGTGTAGAACCTATATCAGATCACATGTCGTCTTGGAGGAGGAGGGGGAAGCAGAGGCGGGGGAGAAAGTTTGGAACTGAAAAACTTGTAGAACTGAGTGTTGTAAACTAAAAAAAGAAATAACTAACTTTAAAAAAAAAAGAAAAGAAAAAGGAGAAGGATAGAAGGAAAAGTTTCTTCTGTATCTGTTTCCCTACCACTGCTAGTATTTTGGAGACTTCAAAAATATGTGTACTTTGATGATACATATTTGTAATGTGTTTTGTTTTTCTTGTTTTATCACTGAGTGAGAGAAAGGGGGAAAGGAGAGAATTTGGCACTGAAAATAAAACTGAATTGAAAAAAGAGGAGAAAAAAGCATATTGCATTAGGGATAAGAGAACAGGGGGAAAGCTGTCAGATACCATTCTGCTCTACAGTGGGCCAAGGTGAGAAAAATCCTAGTTAGAAGCAATATGTAGTAAGAGTTGGTAGATGACTCAGCCCAAGGAGGGACAGTTAACACACTAAATAACAGGCAGGATCCAAAAAGTTATTGAAAAGCTAGAATGTTGGATCAAATCTCATAAGACTAAATTTAATAGAAATAAAGAAACATGTGTAGTATTTATATTTAGGTTCAAAAATTAATTCCATAAGATCAGGGAGACATAGGTAGATATCAGTTTGGGAAAAGATAGGAATCAATGGTATGTTATGGTATCCAAAAACGCTATTGCAATCTTCCGCTGCATTAAGAGAGACATTGGCAGAGTGAGGAGCTGATAGTTCTGCTGTCCTCTGTCTTGGTCAGACTATATTTGAGTCTGGGTTTCAGTTTTGGATGTCATATGTTAGGGAGGATATTGATAAAGTGGAATGTCCAGGGGGGACAGCCAGGATGGGGAAGGGCCTCTATGCCATATGAGGATCACTCAAAGGAATTGGGAATGGTTGGCCTGGAGAAGAAGTGACAGGAGGGACACGAAAACTGTCTTCAAGTATTTGAAGGATAATCTTGTGAAAGTGTTAGGTTGGTTCTGGCTTTGGCCCAGGGAGCAGAGCTAGTTGTAAGCTGCAAAGGGATAAATGTAAGCTTGATGTAAGGAAAAACTTCCTAGCAATTAGGGCTATCTTAAAACTCTGCTTTTAAAAAATGTTTAATTAATTTATTTAAAAATTTTGATTTTAATGGATGATCTCAAGAGAGAGTGGGCTCCTCCTCATTGGAGGTCTTCAACCTAAATCTGTATGACCACTCAGGGTTTTTGTTCAGAGGATTCAGGATCACTTTCAAACTAGCCTCTTCCAACCATCAATGGGCGATAAATGTTTAACAAATTGTATTTGTTTAACAAATTCAAAATACTAGTAATGGTAGGAAAACAGATGTAGAGGAAATTTATTAAATAAGTAAACAGGGGAAAGTATTCTGGTTTTAATTTAATGATTTAGATTTAATGAGCTTGTGTTTCAACAATCCGGCTAGCAGCTGTTGTGGGGGTGAAAGACCAACACAGGCCCAACGACTAGCATGCTGCCAAAGCCCAGGTTCTTTTGATCTGCTTTAGTAAGGAAAGCAATGTTAAGGGGTTAACAAGCTTACTTTATTCTGGCATACAAATACCATTCACTTAGTTCAGGGGAAAAAGTCAGCACCCTGAACTTCAGAGCAAAATACAAACAAATTACAACAAACAGCACGGGAGCTTGTAACAAGGGCTGGCTCAGAGTCACGTGGGCCACCATGGCTGTGGGTAAGAGCTCCAAAAAATAGAAAGCCAACCCCTGGTTTTATATCTTTTTCAGGGTCAAGGGTGAGTCACACATGCGACTCACCCATGTGACCTAAAATCATCACAAAGAGGCAAATTAAACCCATGTGGTCTAAAAGCCTCTGATGTCCCAAACATGTCACTCAAACCCATGTGTAAACTAGGCCCTCCCCTGAGGCAAGGAGGTCACCAAGGACTCCCAATCTAATCAAGGAAACAAAGGCCAAACTCTTCAAGGGCACTTGGTTGAACTGAGTGTAAGAGTCCATTTTGTTTGCCAACATAGCTTGTTGGTTTTAGAAAAACATGGATAGATTTGCACAAAATAGTGAAGAGCAAAATGAGCAGAACCAAGAAAATGTTAACAGTAACAGCAATATTGTTTTAAGAACAATGTTGGGTAACTAAGTCATTTTGACTATTATAAATGCCCGGATTAACAACAAAGGATCTATGAAGGAAGATGATATAGATATGTGTGTGTATGTATGTGTATGTATGTATGTATGTATGTATACATATTTTTGTCTAATGGTAGCCATCTCTAAGACAGGCTGGGGGGAAGGGAAGAAAAAAAAGAAATTTACATGATAACTTTATTATATATTTAAAAGGAATAGCAAGCAAGTTGTACATAATAGATTTGTTGTTTCATTTTCAGTTATCTTTTTTTATTCTACTATGTTATGGAAACACTTGTTTTATTTCATAAATTAAAAATAAATAAAATTTAAAAAATAAATTAACAGGGCAGAGGACAGCTCTCTGAAAATATAGCAACACACAGTTTTAAGTTTAATCTGCATATTGACATTTTCTCCACCACTTTCTTAAGTCTATACGATAAACAAAACAGCAAATTAAGCCCTGGTTTGTTTTTGTTGATTTTTGAGATATAAAAGCTTACACTAAAAATTTGACAGCTCTCCAGTTGGTCTCCAGCTACTCATGCTGATTCAGCTGACTCCAGCACACATCCCTGCTTCCAATGTTAAGATTGTGTGAATCTGTGATTTTTGTCTTGGCTTTTCAAATGAAACTTGAATGGATTTTTCCATAAAAATAGAGGTTATATTATACAATATTATAAACATAGTACTATATTATACTTTAGGCACTTTGTGGATCAAAGTAGACTTTCTGTATTGGCTTAGGAACCTAACCACCCTTGATCATGTTTCTTTGGGAAAATACAATGGGTTCTAAGCAAGTGACTTAGAAACCAACTTTTGTAAACACGGCAACTTGTGGCTGCTTATTAGAGAGAGTATTTGAGTGAATGGCCCAAATTGCCATTTAAAGGGATGCATCTTGTTATAAACCACAGTCACATACTTCCATTAGATTGTAAACTGCATGAAGACAAAGACCATGTCTCATCTAAACTTTGAATCTTTCTGAGGGTGTAGCAGAGTGCTCAGCACATATCAATACTTTTATCTTTTTTTTTTGCTTCCAGTATCTTTCTTTTTAAAATTTTATTTAAATAATATTTTATTTTTCCCCATTCACATGAAAAGACAATTCTTAACATTCACTTAAACAATTTTTTTGAGTTCCAAATTTTCTCCCTCCCTCCCTTATGTCCCCCTATCTGAAATAGTAAGCAATTTGATATGGGTAATACATGTTCAATCATGCAAAACATATTACCATATTGTTATGAAAGAAGAAACAGACCCAAAGGGAAAAAATGCAGAAAGAGAAAAATGGTATATTTCAGTCTGCATTCAGACTATCAGTTCCTTCTCCGGAGATGGATAGCATTTCTCATCATGAGTCCTTTGGAATTGTCTTGGATCACTGTATTGCTCAGAAGAGCTAATTACTTTTACATTCTTGAGTAGAGAAACTTCCTCCACTAACCTAAAGTATAGTAGCTAAGTCTGAAATAAAGTTCACAGAGGTTAAGTGACTTTTAAGTAGCACACACAGCTAGTAAGTATCAGAGAGGTAGTTTGAATCCTGGTCTTCTTCATTATAAATCTAGCATTCTGTTCACTAAGAAAGTGCCTTGTTTTTCACACAATAGGAGCTAAATAACTATTTCTTTAATAAATCAATTAGTCCTCTCTTCTGTGTTGTCATTCCCAGGGTTTCCTAGAACTGGGAAGGTCAGAATAGAGCTAAGTGGAACTAACAGAAAATGAATTTGTGTGTACATATGAAAGGGTTTTTGTTTTGTTTTTAGAAATTAGATTTGGCCGTACAATTCCTGATGAATATCCTGGGACAAGTGCTGGTGCTATTCACACCAGAGAAATGTGAAAATTTTAGCCCAGACATTGCTCAACATTCCAAGAAACCACTGGAAATTCCCCTCCCAGAAGTACATCCATGTGGATATTTCTTGGAATTTCCATGCAATGGGCTCCCCTTCTCCTGTTTCAGACCATGAACCAAAATGTCACACAGGGAAAATTATACAATACATTTATTGTCACAATAGTTGTCCCTCAAGGCAACACTATGGAATTGTTCTTTTTTTTATGGCGGTTTCTGTGTTATTGGCTTTACCTATTACTCACTCTTTTTATGGGTGGTTTTCATGGTGCAACAAAGATATCTTTTTACTGCTGTACAATTCACACTCCGCCAGAAACCCTGAGCCCTCATTTTGCAGCTATAGAATCAATGGTAAATCCCATGATTTGGCTAAAAACCAATATTGATTATAAAAGTTTCAAGGGTTTCTGGGTTTGGTTTTCTTGTTTACTGAATCTTAATCTAGATCTGGAAGGGACCTTGGAGGGCATCTAGTCTGACCCCTTCATATTACAGGGTAAGAAATTGAGGGTCAGAGAGCTTAAGGGATTTGTTTGGGGTCACACATCTAGTAAGTGTCAGAGGTAGGTTCTGATCTCAGGTCTTCCTTACTCCAAGCTTACTCTATCCACCATCCTCTATGGTCGTGGAATGAAGCATAAATTGTGAGACTTGGTTGCTCTTTTGGTCGGGTTATTCTTAACTACAAATGTTCAGAGTAAGGGTAAAGGGATTCATTGTTTTGGGGTGTGTGAAGTTGATTAACAATATGGAATAGTATAGATAGGCCCAGTGACAGTATAGTACCTGACACTTAGGTAACATTTTCATGGACACTTATCATGGAGAGGTGGAATAAAGCACTTGTCTTGGAGTCAAAAAACCTGGATTCAAATCTCAACATTGCCACTTACTACCTATATGATCTTGGACAAGTAACTTAACCTTTCTATGCCTCTGTTTCCTTATCTGTAAAGTAAGTATATTAAACTCATTTGATCCTCACAACCATCCCATGAGGTAGGAATTGTTATTATCCCTTTCTTATACAGGCAAGGAAAATGAGAATGAGAGAAGGTAAGGGTCTTGTCTAAGATCTAGGTAGGGTCACCCAAGTAAGTGTAAAAGGCAGGATTTGAACTCTTGTCTTCCTAACACTAAATCCAGCACTCTCTCCACTATGTCTCCTGTTTCAAAGGAACAACTTTTCTAGTACCTGCAGATGCAAACTAAGACATTTAGCACTGAGAAATATCAGGACCCTATAACACAGTGGAGGGTAGGTACCAGGAATGGCCATAGCACATGAGAAGGGAAATACAGATATCACACACTGGACTTCTCCCACCACTGAGCTGCCTTAGTGCCAGTCAGCCCAAAGGGGAAGACATATAGATATGCCCACATAGTGAAACTATCTCCCACTAGAGACACGCTGTGTGGCTCAAAGGGAGGAAGAGCAGACATCTCTACCCTCTTCTCCTCCCTACCTACTTCCTTCTTCAAGGGAGATTTTAATTCCTGTCAGGAAGACAAGCAAGTGGTAGAAAGCAGAGGCTTACCATTCTGTTCTTCTCAGAGAGAGGAGTTACCAGGTTAAAATTATCTCTTAGAAGATGCAGTTTTCAGGTTCAAATTAAGCGTCTGATCACTATTCATTAATGGAGAAAGGAGGACTTCCAACCTTTACATATAAGGCTTGACTTCCCATCAAATATTGGTTCCACAATGAACAAATACATAGCATATAGCAAAGAAGTTCCTTTATTCAAGTCATAGCAAAACAGAAATCAGAGAAATACACAGAATGTACACCAGATAATAAGAGTGAAGGAGCTCTCTCATTAGGAGCTAGGTAACTCAGCTCAACCAAGAAAGAATCCTAGATCTTATCCAAAAGGAAACTCCCTGAAGTCTCTAGTATAGCAGGATGGGAATTTTTTTTCCTCTAGCTCTCAACAACTCCAACCTGCCCCCTCTGCAGGCTTGGGACATTGATCTTCACCAATGAGGAGATGGACTTTGGGACTCAGGTTACAGCTGCAACAGGAAAACTTCCCATAAGACCCAGAAAATGTAGCTTTGCCCTTCTAGAGTAGAAGTTCTTAGCCTGTTTTGTGTCATGGACCCCTTGGGCAGTCTAGTAAAGCCTCTCAGATGAAAGTTTTTAAATACTATCATGAGTGAAATTATAATAACTGAGGAAATAAAATCTGAGTTATGTGATTTATTAGCAAATTATGCATAATAAACTGGTTCAAAGGCCTGTCTACAGACACAAAGACTCTGAATACAGATTTTACACAGATTTTTATACATTAAAAGAAAACAATAAACATGATACAACATAGGATATAGGATTAGATAACCTAATTTCTTATTGGAGGAAAGATTAGGGACTTTCTGAGTTGGGAGGGGGAAAGGGAGCAAGTAGAATTCCCTGAAATCAGGTGATTTACAGGAAAACAACAAAATGGAAGTTGTTAAAAAAAATGGAGTCAGTGTTCACAAGATGGAATTAGTTTGGTTCTCACAATTCCCCTCTTTGATCCTTGGAGAGGGGCTAGTCCCTTCCCCCATCCCCAGCCCCCCATAGATCACTGTCTATAAGCTAAATTTATAAAAAAAATTTTTATATATTCATTATGTACACTATGCACCAGGAAAAGATCACTGGGAAGGATGCTTTTGAATAGTTTAGAGCAGCTAATACAGAGTCTAAAGCAAAGCTAGCCCATTTGCCTATGGTGGCTCATATGCCATTCTTTTGCAACCAAGTGAACCAATAGGAAGGATTCCACCAGGGGGCATTTCATTTAGGCAATTGCATTTCTGTTATCAACTGCTGGATTTCATGAAGATTTGTCACTGTGTCTCCTGATTGGTTAATATTGGAACAATAAGATTGATTGATCATAGCACAGGCCCCTACCTGTGAAGCCATAATAAAATTTAAGACCATATGATTTTTGTTAGACCATTTGTGCTAAATAATCAACTCGATTTGGAGGGAGAAGATGGATTCATTGGTGGCCTATGTGAGTTTCTCAATTTCAAGTGAAAGGTTTCTAGCAGCCTGCTGCAGTGCTGCAGGACCCCTACAAAATGGAAATAAGGACCAGAGAATCTTCAAACCTAGCACATATTCTTTCACAGTGTTTTGGATTATATTCACATCTCCACTAGCTAGAGTCTCTTCTCTTTTTTGATATTTAAACCACCATACTCCCAAGTTTTTGGTAGTTTTCTTTTCCACCAATCCCCTTATATGATTAAAGACTAATATTGGTGGGATAAAATACACATCCCAAGCCAATTCAAGGGAAGAGAGGAATAAGTTTTACTGCCACAAAGAAAAAAATTGTTCCAAGGCTACTAGTCCCCAAGGAATTTCTGAAGGAGGTAAATTTGTACTGAAGGTTGCATCATATTTGGTCCAGCTAGAGCCCTTATAAGTAAGGTTGATCAAAGAAATAACAATTGAGGTTTCTTGTCTTTAATCTCATGAAAGAGACTAGGTTTTAGCACAAATAAAAGGATATCTTTGATAATATCAGGAAAAGCAAAAGTTAACTATACATCTTTACATATCCTAAATTGGCAGTATGGGGCACTAATGATGGACCCCTAAAAGGCCCTGAATTTTCCCACAAATTTCAGTAGCCCAGATCACCTGGCCTTGGCCTAAGGCATCTGGCCCACCCCAGCTTACCTTGATTACTTAGTTTACTTGACACCCCTTAGTCCCGTCCAGGCCCCTATCTTTGTTACCTCCCAACCACCCCAGGCCACTTGCCACTTCTTGACCCCATCCAGATCTTCCCACAGTCTTTCTGTATAAAAATATCAGTCTTAAAATTTTAAAAATCTGGCCCACTTGTATTGGCATCACAAATATTGCAGATATACTAGAAATCTTGCCCAACTGACCCATATCATAATAAACCTGCCACTTGGACTGAAAGAAAGCTTGAGTGGTTGAGTTCTTTTGAGGCAGACCCCTGCCCTGTACCCTCGCATTTCGGGGTTCCTAACACCCCAGACCACAACAGACAGTATCATTAGGACCTTGTTTCTTGGTGACGCAGAAATGAATACTCAAGAAAGGGAGTGGCAATTACAAACAATACAATCCTAAATTTGATGGCATCAAGGGTCCCATTAAATTTGAAAACAACTTGTTTGTTATAAATGAGAGAAATGATTATTAATAACTAATATTTGGAACTGATTCAGAGTTCTCTCCTTCTTCCAAAGTCTTGATTTTAAGTTCAGACTCTTGAAGGATATTACTGATAATGAGACTGAATTTTAACTCTCCTCATCTTGGTTAGACCCCACTCAACCTTATAAGGAATTTAATCTAAGGTAGGGAAGCCCATTGTGTTATACTCAAGCTTGGGTGGAGACAGATATTTTTGTCTAGATAGCCCAAGACTTGGGGTGGTCTGAATATAGAGATAGTTTCTCTGTTGAAGGATGAGATGATTCACTCTCAACCCCTCATTGAACACCCTACTCTCTGAAGGGTATATAAACTGTAAGCCCACCACCATGGTTGTCTTTGTTCTAAAAGAAAAACTAAATGGCCATCCTTTTATTAATAAAATGTTGGTCTTATTAATCAAATTATTAAATTACCCAAAAACTATGTCTCTCAAACCTTTGTAATTGTCACATAGAGCTGGGTCAATGACATTGGTCTTGGTTTGTTATCTTCAATTTTCCTTGGTGGGGACACACACACACACACACACACACACACACACACACACACATAAATACCACAAGTAACTAAAGCTAAGGGCATAACTGCTCCTTTCAAAGGTGGTGTTTTAGGATACCTGGAGTCAATGTAATATGATGGCTGTAGGAGAATTTTGTTTGCAGTAATAGTGATGGGATGATAGGACCTGGACCCCTAAAAGCCCTGAACTTTCCCACATTGGCATAAGACGATGTCTTTGTCTTGAACTTTCACATACATTTCAGTAGCCCAGATCATTGGTGCCTCTGCCCAAGGCATCTGGCCCACACCAGCCAACCTTGATTACTTAATTAGCTTACTTGACACTCCTTAATCCCATCTAGACTTTTTCTCTGATGCCCCTGACCACCCCAGGCTATTTACCACTGCTTAATCCCATCCAAATTTTCTTAGTCTTTTTCTGTATTAAAAAAAAGCACCAATCTTACCCTCATTAAATTGCACAGATTCTTAGAATCTTGCCATTTGTATTGGCATCATAAATACAGCAGGTTTACTAGCCCAGTTGGTGTATGATAAAACCTCACTACTCTGACTGAAAGAAGACCTGAATGGTCAAATTCTTTCAAGGCAGACCCATCCTGTACCCAACCCCAAACCATAACAACAGGGAATACTATTCATTGATCAGGGTCACTCTCATGGATATGAGGACAAAATCAGCACCCATGGGGTCCAAATGCTCTAAGATGATACAAAGCATGTCCCATATCACTATGAAGTTTACTAAGTCTTTTCCAATCCTTCTAAGAGGACTAGAATTTGGAAAGAGCAATCAGTAGTAACATAAGAATTAAGCAACAAGAAGGAAATGAGCAAGATTTAAAACATATGATGAGTATGACTGTGTAACATAAAGCAAACAGTATAGTAAAAAAATATCCAATTTCTCATAGTTGACAATTTTTAATTCCCTAGATTAATGAGGGAAGGAGAAACACCAGGTGATGGTATTAAGATAAAACAAAACAAAAAGATTTTCAGATCCATTGTTCTTATGTGAAACAGCAAGGAGAAGGTTTTTACATGGGCACAGTGTATCCAAGAGCCTTTTTCTCTAATCTTGATTGCAGTTGGGGTGGTCAGCAATACTTGGCATGGGTCTTTGCAGGCAGTTTGAGTTCTGCTGGTCCACTAGAAATTTTTGATGTAGACCTTATCTCTTAGATGAAAATCATGTAGTGAAAAGTCCAAGGACCCAGTCTGTACTTGAACCCCCTGCATCGTGAAGTTCCCTCGGTCTGTTTTGTGATTCCTATATATAAGAAGCAACAGAAGTATTTCTTCTCAGTAATGATGTATATACTGCCTTTATAGGAGGATAACCAAAGAGAATTTCAAAAGGAGGAAGATGTAATTCCCACCTTGGTTTGCTTTGCAGATGAACTAAAGCAGGGGGGAGCACTTCAGACCATTAAAGGTAGCTCTCAGTGCAGTTTGCCAACCATGGTCTTAAGTTCTTTGTTCATATGTTCAATGATTTGACCGGAACCTTGGTAGTGATAGGAAGAAATTTGAGAGAGAATCATATCAGTGAAATGAACTCTGCTGGAATAATTTTAGCAATGAAGGCCACTATGGCCTTGGAGCTGGGAAATGCTTTGACCAAGTAAGCTGATTAATGACAACAAGGCAGACCTTATAATGGCCAGACTTAGGCATACATATGAAATCAATTCGTAAGTACTCAAAAGGAGTGTAAGCTAGGGGGCAGCCAAGAAAGCCAATGACACAGAATGTATATTGATTAAACACCTGACAAATAGGACAGGAAGAGCAAATACATACAGCAACAGGGGTAACGGTGGGGGTGACTCATGCCCTTCTCGTAGTATCAATGATTCCTTGTGTGCCAAAACAGCTTTCCTTTTGGACAGTCAGACATACTTGGTGATTGAAACTCTGAGGCAGGAGTGGTTTGCCTTCTGCAGTCACCCAGACCCCAGATAACCTGCTTGGCATGAAAACCCTGTTTCCACTTTGAGATTTCAGAATCATTGTAAGATAGAGAGAGGTCAACATTGTCAGAAGCAGAAAGATGAAACAGATGCTAGCGGCCCTCGGGGGCAGCATTTTTTGCAGCAGTGTCAGCACAATTGTTACCTCTTGAAACGGGGTCAGTACTATTAGTGTGAGTAGGAGAATGGACAAGTCAGGGCTAAGAAACTGTCGCACAGAAAGAAGTTCATCTATGTATAGTGCATTTTCAATGATCCTACCAAAAGTTAAGGCACCCCTTTGTAATCATCGCATCCTGACAGCAAGACAAACTCTAAAGGTATCATGTGTAGACGGTGCACTTTGTCTATCTGCCAGATAGCAAGCTTTTGTGAGTGCAATCAATTAGGCAGTTTAGGTGCTGAGGTTAGGTGGCAGAGAGGCTGCCCAAACAGTGTCAAGGTCAGAGACCATGGCAGTGTCTGTGTACCAGATGCTATCTCTCATAAAAGAGGAACCATTAGGGTTCTTCGAGGGGGTGTCAGAAAGGTCATTTCAGGGTTTCTCACTCATGTCAACAACTGAGGAACAGTCACAGAGAGGATCCTCTGAGGCAGGTATATCAGACATTAACATGGCTGTGTTGAGAACTAAACAAGACTTTAGAGTCACATTTTCTTTGCCAATAAAATCACTTCCTATCTAGCAAATCTTTGATCAGAGAAAGCTTGAGTGCAACAACTCAAGAAGAGAGCTTCAACCTCATTGGGGTACTGCATTACAAGTAGGGTCTCTAAAACCAAATTTAACAAAAATGGTGGTGGCTGCTACCACTCACAAACAGGGCAGAGCCTCTACAGCCTCTGAATCTAGTTGAGAAGAATAATATGCTATAGGGCAAAGCCAGGATCCAAGGGATTGAGTGAGAACCCCTGAAGCCATCTGTTTGTGTTCATGTACCAAAAGAGAAAAGTACTTACTATAATCTAGAAGTCTCAGCATGGAGCTGATAACAGGGCTTTCTTGAGGTCTGTAAGGGCAGTAAGATGTTCCGGTTCAAGCTGCAAGCTGCAAATGTTCTGACACGTTATCTTTGGTTAGGAAACCTAGAGGCTTAATGATATCATCAAAGGATAGGACCCACTGATGGCAAGGACTGATAACCATGGAATAGTTTGTATGTACTTTGGGGAAAGAGAGCAAGTGCCCTCAGACAGAATGAAACCAAGGTACTTCACCTGGGGGAGGTGCCCGCTGTTTCTTTGATTTAGAAACCTTATCACCTCTCAACTAACATTGAAGAAGGTAATGGCTGTTATCTTAGCAAGTCTTGACATTGGATGCTGATAGTAGGAGATCAACTATGTATTGAACTAGAAAGGAGCCCTTGAAAGTGATGAAAGCTAAATGCTCTTGTAAAATTTGAGAGAACAGGGTATGAGTCCACATCCACTGTGAGTTCTTTCAGGTGAAGTCAAACAGGTACTGAGATCTAACTGAATGAGAATGCTTAATGAGCAAAGATCTGTCATAGTAAAACAGGTAGCCTCACAGGGAATTGAAGAGATGATGATAGCAGGATTGGGAACTACTGGGTGTTTGGGTGGAACATAAGTACTAATAGTGCATAAATCTTGAACAAAGCAATAAACCATCAGGGCCTGGCTTGGGTTTCTTAACAAGGAGGACAGGAGTAGTTCACAGACAGTCAGGGATGTCAGATGGAAAACTTGGGCTCAACTCTGGACTCCTTTGGGCAGTCTGAGAGATGCAAAGTTAGAGCGCCACCAGGGAAACAGGAAATAGTGTCCCTAAGTTTGCAAAGGAGATCAAGGCTTAACAGGTTGACAGGAGAATTGGGAATAAGAAGAAAGTGCTCTATTGAGAGGGTGCCAAGAGTTGCCATATGGGGACACAGTTTGGGGATTCTGTGAAGCCTCCCTGAGGATCTTGACAACATTTAGAGATCCAATAGAAGTACTATCAGAATCTGGTTTGTGTATCAAAACTGAACTAGAAGCTCCGGTATCTAATAAACAATTGTAAGGGGAGACATGGGATTCACTGGTGTGGGGAGTGGTAGACACTGGGATAGTTGGGGCAAAGACATCAGGATCAGGGAAAAAATAAAAAAAAAATCCTTCTCAGAATCTATGGTCCCTGTCCCACCCCTGTACCCTTACGCAAAATACCTTCTCTGTGTTCCTCCAGGGCCCCTCTATTCCTATTCCTTAAATCTCACTTGTTCTTTCGACATTCTCTGGCAAGATGGCCCTTTTTGTGACAATAAAATCACTGGTGCAGTCCCTACCCCCCTTCCCTGATACATCTTGAATGAGAGCCAGAGCTGCTTGGGCAGGGACCCAAGCTTGGAACGGAGCCAAAGCCGCTTGGGCAGGGGCCAAGATTGTATGAGGTTTGGGCTTAGGTTTCTCCTCTTTATTTCTCCCTTCATAAACATATTGAGTGATGCTTTTAAGCTCACCAATACCCTTTTCATGCCATTCAGGGCAATTCTTATGAAAATATTTTCATATTTCTGGCATGGATTGCCTAACAAAAACGAATTAATAATTCTCACACCTCTCAGATTGAGTAGATCTAATCCCACATACTGCTCAGCACTCTTAGACAACCTGTCATAAAAGTGGTTAGGGGTTTAATTTTCTTCCTAGACAGTTTCTTGGAACTTACTCCAATTTTCAGAATGGATAGCTCACGCTTCCATGCCCCTGATCAAAGATTCCCTAGCTTTCTGTAGCCTGGTGTAGCAGGCTGGAGTGTTAGGTTCCAATGAGGGTCTTATAATAGCCAATTAGGAAGATCCACGGGGCCAGCAGGTACTCCTCAATGATATCAGTTCTTTCCCCAAGAGAGTAAAGTCTCCATTAAATCAGTTACATTTCCCCAGCTAGTTATAACCTCTAGAAATGGCCTGAAATTGGGTTACAATAGCTCCAGGATTTTCATCAAATTTAGGAGCATCTCTTCTCCACGTGCCAAAAGAGATCAAATTTCCTGTCACAATAAGAGGTGGGATAAGATGGAAGAGGAAGAAGAAAAGCCAAAGTAGTAGAGAAGTTAGCACTAGGAGGAAGAGGTTGAAGAAGAAAAGACAGGACAGGATATAGAGAAGAAAGCCTATTGGGGGTATTGGGCACAGGCATTCAGATAAAGCAGCACAGAAAAACCATTATTCTATCTGGTATGGATGAGATTTTTCAATAGCTAGTCTCAATTTTTTTTTAGTTTGTAATATTCAGAAGTGCCATATTGGAGCCAAAACAAATTACCAGCTGAATCTCTTGAAGTTTTAGACTAAATTTCACATAATTCAATAGTGTGCTTTTTTTTGTCATTCCCATTTGATCCAGCAGCCTCCTCTGGTCCTGAGATATGACATTTTTCCAGGAGGGTTCCCTTCGGCGTGCTACTGCCAGATCCCATCATTACCTTAAGGGAGCTTTCCCAATAGTGTGGGAGCATATCTTAGCTTGAGTCTGACTCCTGGGGCAGTCTTCTACCAAGAAGTCCCTCGGTGAAAAATCAACCAGACTATACTCTAAGGAATTCTAAGAGGCCATCTCCGAGGCCAGGGGCCCCTTTCAATCTCTTGACTGGCTTGCCAAAAAACTGTCATGAGTGGATTTATAATAATTGAGGAACAAAGTCCAAGCTGTGTGATTTATTAGCAAACCACACATAAAAACCAGGTCAAAGGCCCCTCAACAGGCACAAAGACCCTGAATTATAGATTTTGCATGGATTTTATACATTAAAAGAAAACAATAAATAGGATACAAAATAGGATATAGAATTACATAATCTCATTTCTTATGGGAGGAAAGATTGGGTACTTTTCAAATTGGGATGGAGACAGTGAGTAGAATTCCCCCAAATCAGGTGATTTATAAGAAACAATAAAATGAAGGTTGTTGACATAATAGAATCAGTGTTCACAAGATGGAGTCAGTTTGGTTCTTGTAATACATATGATTACAAAAAAAAACCAATTACATTAAAATATAGTTATCAAAATAGGTTTTTTTTGGCAGGGGGAGGGGTTTGCTTACAGACACCAGATAAGAACTCCTGATCTAGAGCATCAGAAGCTCTATTAGAACTGACCCTAATCCAGAAACAACTTGATGTGCTTCAAAATACCACTATTTTGGCTACCACTATCTATTCAAAGTATTGGGACTGCTCCTGGGGCTTCTGTAACTATAGTGTTAACACTTAGAGGCTCTTTTTTACCTGCTTCTACAACTGATGTTCAAACAACATCAGTTGGATGGTCATTGAAAGTCTGAAGAATGCTTGGCAGCTTTGATGATTTTTTGAAGGGTTTATGAGAAAATATTGAGAAAGGCATTTTTACTAATAATTGATACACATGTAGAATTTAATTCCAGAATAGGGGATATTAACAGAGGCACAATGAAAAGAACATGGAACTTTCGGAGTCAGTAGACTTGGGTTTCAACCCCAAGCTGGCTTGTGCGATCTTGACCAAGTCATCTCAATTCCCTGGGTCTCGGTTTCCTCATCTGCAAAATTAGGGGAATGTAGCCCTTGAACTCATCACCTCTAGTCTCATCACCATGCTACTAACTCAAAGCTTGACTAACTACCTTCTTCAGTCTCCTTTCTCCTCTGATTGGAGGAATGGAGAGTACAGTAACAAATTCTTCTTAATGCCTTCCTTTATGGAAACTGGACTTTGACTTACTCCACTCTGTATCTGCTTTTCTGCCTGATTTCAACTCCATAGAACATAATACCCTCATGTCAGGTACCCCCCTCCCAGACCCCTCAACTTTCCTGCCACCCTTTGTGTGTTGTTTACCCCCATTAGATTGTGAGCTCCATGTGGGCAGGGACTGTCTTTCTTTTTATTAATTGTATCCCCAGCACTTAGCACAGAGCCCGGCATGTAGTAGGGACTTAATAAATGTATATTGAATTGGATTGGAGCTCTAAAGGTCCCTTGTATACTCTAAATCCTATGATTTTATAAAAATGGGATTAATAATCCCTATATTACCTTATTCACAGGGTTCTGTGAGGATCAAAGGAGATAATCCATGTAAAGTGCTTTGTAAGCCCTAAAATGTAATATAAATATCAACTATTATATTTAGTATTGCCTTGTCCTCGTGGCCATTTGAGTACTGCTACTCTTTTTACAATATTCAGAGTCATCTTGGGAAAGGGAAGGGGAAGGGGAAGTGGAAGGGAAGAGAATGGATCATGATCTCCGCCAAGGCAAAAATAGACTTGAGAAAAAGAGATAAATAAACATGGAAACTAGATTATGCTGAAAGGTACCATAGACTATGAATTAATATCAATTCTTAACATATATGTACCAAATTGCATAGCATCTAAATACATCAAGGAAAAGCTAAATCAGCCACTGAAGTGTTTTTATTTTCATTTTAGATAATAAACCTGACACTCAGAGAGGTTAACTTAATGCCCGATAGTGCTAGTAAGAAGTGCACTTTCAATAATTCCACAAATTCACCAAATGCTTTTGCCACAGGTACAGCAAATGAAGTGAGGGATCTTATTATGACTTCTCCTGGTAATGCTGGTAGAAGTTTGGGCCTTACAAACTGTCAGGAACACAACCTGTTTCTGTTCAAGAGCCTCAATCTCTCTCTCTTCCCCTCTCTTTTTTTCCCCTTCACAGTGGAAGGAAATTCCCCAGGTAAGAATTCCACAAAGCTTACTGACCTCCCACTAAATTTCTCAAGGTATATTAAAGTAGCTATTTTAATTTTAGGATCTGTACAGCTGCCAGATCAGAAGCTTTACCGAATCATTTATCAGAAGTATTAGAGAATGGATTATGCTACCTGTTGTTCAGGTTACCAGGATTCTATTCTCATTGTTAGAATGGCTCTTACACCAGGTACCAAGAACACAAGCAAGAAGCAATCAGGCTGTCAACATGTCTGTGATTTTATTACTGCAAAACTTCCCTAGAAATCACTGCTATGTAGACACGTGGGAATTCAAAAAAGACAAATTGTTGAAAGAAAGCAAAGGGTATAAAACTACTAGATTGTACCAATGCAACAGCCCCTGCTATACATACGATGGAATAGCCAAGTTGAAGAAATACTTTTGTACTGCATGTTATATACATATCTCTTTCTTTAAATAATGTTCTATCTTTTCCACAATTATATGTAAAAACAATTCTTAACATTTTTTTAAAATTTTGAGTTCTAAATTTTATTCTTTCTACCTCCTCCATACCTGGGCCAGTAAGAAATCTAATTATAGGTTATATGTGCAATCATGTAATACATATTTCCATATTAGTCATTTTGTGAAAGAAAACTCAAACTGTCCCCACAAAAAAGAGGAAGGAAGGAAGGAAAGAAGAAAGAAAGAATGAAAAAGAGAAAGAAAGAAACAAAGAAAGAAAGAAAAAGAAAGAAAGAAAGGAGAAAGGAAGGAAGATAGAAAAAAGAAAGAAAAAAGAAAGAAAATAAAAGAAAGATCGTATGCTTAGGTCTGTATTCAGACTCTATCAGTTCTTTCTCTGGAGGTGGATAGCATTTTTTATCATGAGTCCTTTGGGATCGTCTTGTATCATTGTATTGCTGAAAATAGCTAAGTCATTCGTAGTTGTTCATTGTACAATATTGTTGTTATTGTGTACAATGTTCTCCTGGTTCTGCTCACTTCAGTCTGCATCAATTCATATAAGTCTTTTCAGGTTTTTCTGAAATCCTGCTCATCATTTCTTATAACACAACAATTATTCCATTAATTGATAAGCATCCCCTCAATTTCCAATTCTTATCCACCACAAAATGAACTGCTATAAATACCCTTGTACAAATACGTCCTTTTCCCTTTTTAAAAAATCTCTTTGGGACACAGCCCTAGTAGTGGCATTACTGGATCATGCACAGTTTTATAGCCCTTTGGGCATATTTCCAAATTGCTCTCCAGAATGGTTGAATCAGTTCACAACTCCACCATGCTGTCCACAACTGCATTAATGTACCAGTTTTCCCACATCCCCTCCAACATTTATAATTTTCCTTTTCTTCCATATTAGCCAATCTGATAGGTCTGAGGCAAAACTCAGAGTTGTTTTAAGTTTCATTTCTCTAATCAATAGTGATTGAGAGCTTTTTTTCATTTAACTATTGATAACTTTGATTTCTTCTTCTGCAAACCACCTATTCATATCCTTTGACCATTTATCAACTGGAGAATGACTTGTATTGTTATAAATTTGATTCAATTCTCTATATATTTGAGAAATGAGGTCTTTATCAGAGATACTTGCTATAAAATTTTTGTCCCCAGTTTTCTGCTTTCCTTCTAATCTTGGTTGCATTGGTTTTGTTTGTACATTCTACAATGTTCTCTGTCTCTTCTTTGGTACTAAATTCTTCCCTTATCCATAAACTTGAAAGGTAAACTATTCCATGTACGCCCAATTTGGTTATGGCATCACCCTTTGTGTCTAAATCATGTACCCATTTTGGTTGTTGTCTCATACCTAGTTTCTGCCATACTGTTTTTCAGTTTTCTGAGCAGTTTTTGTCAAATAATGAGTATGGTCATTTACTACAATGTATTGTGTACCTAATCTATTCTACTGATCTATTACTCTATTTCTTAGCTAATGCCAGGTTGTTTTGATGATCACTGATTCATAATACAGTTTGAGATCTCATGCAGCTAGTGACTATATACATATTTTTAAGTGGAAATCCAGGACTGAACTAATTGTGATACCAACAATTAGCAACTGACCCTGTTTTCCCCCCCCCACTGGCCTGATGACAGCTTTCATCATATACATCAGTTTTTTGCTTTTTCAAAGAATTTATAATGATCTGTTTCACACATGTTGGGACCAGTGCACTTCAAGAATGTGAACTCCCATGCAGATCCACAACTTGTCAGTGTCTTCTAGTCTGAGAGACTTGCCCTAGGGCCCTGAGTGTTTAAGTGATTTGCCAACAGTAGCTAGTATGTGTCTGAGGCAAGACTTTCATACGGGCCTGTTGATTCAAAGGCCAATCCTGTACTCACAAAATCACTCTGCTCCTCTTTATCATAATCATAGTGTCCCAAAGGTCTTGCTGTATTTTAAAGCTTTAATAACTCAAATAGCTTTAAATGGCTAAAACTTTTGGGACACCGTACATATTTATTTTTTGCTAGGTAAACAGATTTATGTTATTTGCATTAGTTGAAATTGCTAGCAAGGCTGTACATTTTTACACATGATGTAGGGTTAGAGCTGGAAGGGGCCTTAGAGGTCAACTTCTTCATTTTACAGATGGGGAAACTGAGGCTGAGGGGGGAGATGGCTTACCTTTACCCAAGGGATAATTAGCAGATGTAGGATGGAAATCCAGTACGTGCTTCTTACTCTAAATTCAGTCCTACACTTTCTACTAATTGGCTGTTTGAATTTGGAGTGGGGGAGAAAAGCAGGGGTAAAGGGAGAGGACAGGGGGTAAGGTGTGAAAGGAGGGAGAGAGAGAGAAATTCAGAGATAGGGGAGAGAGATACAGAGATAGGGAATTTGTGGAAGTAGACAATGAATAGGGATCCATAGTGCCTCCCAGGTTAAGGATGGAAGATAGTATGTTTGTGGTGATGGAGATAGTAGAGACCCTGTTCACTGAGAAGGCAAGATGAAGGATGAAAGCTTCGATTTTAGACAATGCCATTGGATAGTTTCATTCTAAAGAGCTGTAAGAATATTTAAAAATCTTATTGTAATAAAAACGAAAGAAGTCACAATTGATTTCAGAACAAAAGACAGATCCTAACATCTCTTCTTAACTTCTTTATAAATAACATATTTAGATACTTGAATATATTCAAAGAATATTGGTGCAGTCCTTCACAGCTAGAGCAAGGGTTGAGGTTAATGAATTCCTGTCTATATCATCATTACCTAGTATTTGTTACCTGTCTACCGTGTGCAAGGGATCATACTGTCAATTGAGATTGCTAAGAAAAAAACTCATGAAACCCTCTGCTAAGACATAGAGAATGTTGCCATCTGTACGGATGGAAGGAGAACTCCCACAGGTGAAATTATGGATTCTTGAAGATTCGAAGTAAATAGTAGAAAGAGCACTGGATTTAAAGTCAGTGATCCTAGATTCGTGTTACCTCTGCTACTTACTTCTCATGCCTACAACTGAAGGTACAATTGAAGTTTGGACTCAGAGGTACTGAGTTCAAACTCTAGTGTTACTGTTTACTACCTATGTGATATTGGACAAGTCCCTTAACTTGTCTGGCTTTTAGTTTCATCATCTGTAAAATAAGGAGGAAGAGAAAAGAGAAGAGAAGAGAAGAGAAGAGAAGAGAAGAGAAGAGAAGAGAAGAGAAGAGAAGAGAAGAGAAGAGAGGAGAGGAAAGGAGGGAAGAAAAGAGAAGAGTTGGGAAGAGAAGAGAAGAGTTGGGAAGAGAAGAGAAGAGAAGGGAAGAGAAGAGAAGAAAAGAGGAGAGGAGGGAAGAGAAGAGAAGAGATGACCAGCTACAGAAAGGTATTTTTATAGCAGGACCTAAGTGACTTTTGCAAACTCATGGATTTCATTACTAAACTTGCTTCACAGGCAGTCAGAATGGATTATTGACATATATTTCATAATATATCAAACATTAAAGCTTGGAAAGCACTTTACACACATCGTTATCTCTTTTGAGCCTCACAGCAGTTTTGTAAGGTGCTTAGACCTGTGGGAGATGTACAATTGCTTACAGCACAAGATAGTATTTGGTGATTGCAAAAGAAATTCAACATTTCAAGAGATCATTGAGCTAGATCTTGAAGGATGGATAGGCTAGATCCATAAGCAGAAACAGATGGAAGCTGCAGCAAAGAAAAACATTCCATGAGGAAACAGGAGTTGGATATATCAAGGACAGTTTGTGAACTGAGATAAAGGTGGAGAGGCAAATTAGGGACATACATTTCATATACACACATATGTGTATATATAATATATATACATATACACATATACATACGTACATTATACACACACATATACAATATACATATATATGAAAATTTGAGGGAGTAGGGGAAGATGTTTCTGAATATGAGGCTGAGGAGTTGGGCCAATCAGCTGGCACCATATACAGAGAGCAGTACTTGGAGAGACCTGAGTTCAAATCCTGCCTCAGAGACTAGCTGTATGTGACCTTTGGTAAAGCACTTAGCCTCAACTTCCTTGTTTGTGAAGTGGAGATAATGACAGTACCTAGATCAGAGGATTGTTACAAGGATCAAATGAGTAAATATGTAAAGCATTTTGCAAACCTTAAAAATTTCCCATATAAATGCTATTATTATTCATAAGGCAATGGGGACTCAGTGTAAGATTATGTTGGAAGCTGGTATATAGGAGAGATTTTTTTTTATTGGGGGAGGGGGAAAGAGAGAGGATTGATGATAAGTAGACTGGTTGATAAAATCTAGTTGAGAGGTAATAAGGGCCTGAACTAGCATAATTGTAGAGAAAATGGAAAATAAAGCACTACTGTAAGATTTTAGCGGATTAAATCAAATATATGCGGTAGTTGGTGATGGCAGGGGATGGTTACAAATCTCCCCGTGTGATTTATGAGGCAAGTGCTAACTATATGATTCAATAATTCTAAAGCTCCAAGATCTCATCTGGCATTGGAACTCCCTGCACTGGTACAGATTGCAAATTACCCATGTCTTCTCATTTGTCAGTGTCTCTCCATCAATCTTTCCTAAAGGATCTACCTAAGAAACTGGGACCTGTCTTTTATTCTTTAATATATTTTGGCTACCAGTGCAAGCCCTTGGACCATCCTCTTGCTATGCTTCACAGAGATGACACGAAGGGGTCACACCCACCACCTATGTCCTTGCTGATTTTTTCGATGTCATTTCTTACATAGTCATATGCGTCAGCTTCCTTATACCTTTGCGTGTTGTTTCCTAGATTAGACTGTGAGCTCCTTGAGGACAGGATTTATTTTTGTTTCTCTTTGTATCCCCTACTCTTAGCACAGCATCTGGTACATAGTTGGTGATTAATGAATGCATATTGTTTCCTAGATTAGACTGTGAGCTCCTTGAGGACAGGGATTATTTTCATTTCTCTTTGTATCCCCCACTCTTAGCAAAGCATCTGGCACATAGTAGGCGATTAATGAATGCATGTTGATCAATTGATCTTCAATGTGTATTTCCAGCACCTTCTCAAACACCTACAATTTTGATTCTTCTAAGGAGGTCTTCGCTAATATTTTATTTAAAATTTTTGCATCAATATTCATTAGAGAAATTGGTCTATAATTTTCTTTCTCTGTTTTAACTCTACCTGGTTTGGGTATTAGTACCATATTTGTGTCATAAAAAGAATTTGGTAGGACTCCTTCTTCACCTATTTTCCCAAATAGTCTACAAAGTATTGGAATTAGTTGTTCTTTAAATGTTTGATAGAATTCACATGTAAAACCATCTGGACCTGGAGATTTTTTCCTAGGGAGTTCGTTGATGGCATGCTCAATTTCTTTTTCTGATATGGGGTCATTAAGAAATTTCACTTCCTTCTCTGTTAGCCCGGGCAGTTTATGTTTTTGTAGATATTCATCCATATCTCTAAGGTTGTCAAATTTATGGGCATACAGTTGGGCAAAATAATTCCTAATTATTGTTTTGATTTCTTCTTCATTAGAGGTGACCTCACCCTTTTCATTTTTGATACTGGTAATTTGATTTTCTTCTTTCTTTTTTTAATCAAATTGGCCAAAGGTTTATCAATTTTATTGGTTTTTTCATAAAACCAGCTCTTTGTTTTATTTATTAATTCAATAGTTTTCTTGGTTTCAATTTTATTAATCTCTCCTTTGATTTTCAGTATTTCTAATTTGGTATTTAATTGGGGGTTTTCAATTTGCTCTTTTTCTAGCTTTTTCAGCTATATGCCCAGATCATTGATCTCCTCTTTCCCTATTTTATTCATGTAGGCATTTAGAGATATAAAACTTCCCCTAAGAACTGCTTTTGCTGCATCCCATAAGTTTTGGTATGTTGTTTCATTATTGTCATTCTCTTGAACGAAGTTATTAATTGTTTCTCTGATTTGTTCTTTGGCCCACTCATTCTTTAGAATTAAATTATTTAGTTTCCAATTAGTTTTTAGCTTATTTTTCCATGGTACTTTATTAAAAATGATTCTTATTGCATCATGATCTGAAAAGGATGCATTGACTACTTCTGCTTTTCTGCACTGGATTGTGAGGTTTTTATGCCCTAGTACATGGTCAATTTTTGAGTACGTGCCATGTACTTTTGAGAAGAAAGTATATTTCTTTTTCTCCCCGTTCAGTTTTCTCCAGAGGTCTATCATATGTGCCTTTTCTAAAATTCTGTTTACCTTCTAAGGAGGTCTTCGAGTTCATTCATTTCACCAAGAAAATATCATCCTCCAAAAGGTAGGTCTTCAATACAGGGCTGAAGATGTCTTTATCCTCAAGGAGCTTCCAAGCAGGAGCCATAAGACAATTAACTACAACAGAAGGCAGGATTTTGTGGGTATGGAAGGAATTCAGCATAGGGAGAGATCACCGATCTTGACCTTGCAGGATTGGTGGGGCAGATGCATGTACAGAAATAGATGGAGATTGAAGCAAGGAAAGTAGCTTATATGAAAGGATAGGGCGAGAAATAAACAACTTTAAACTGAAAACATAACAGTAAGCCCTGAGCTGTTTCTATTAATGAGAGATTGATGGTAAAATGGGCAGAGACCTAGAGTTAAGAAACCTGGGGTTTAGTCCCTGCTGTAACATTTCCCAGAGGCACCTGGCATACTGGAAATAGCTGGAGGACCTGGGTGCAGATACTGTGCCCTAGGGCAAGGCATTTCTCTCTAGTCCTCAGTTTCTTCATCTGTAAAAAGTGGGGTTGGACTTGGTTGGCCTCTAAGGTTCCTTTCAGTTAGATGGCAATGTAGATAGAGCTCTGGACTTGGAGTCTGGAAGAACTGAGTTCAAATGTGATCTCAGATACTAGCTATGCGATGCTGGGCAAGTCACTGACCTCCTGTTTTCCTCAGTTTCTTCAACTGTAAAATGAGGATAATGGCACCTCCCAGGGCTGTTGTGAGGCTCAAATGAGATAGAAATTGTAAACTGCTTAGCACAGTGCCTGCATAGTCAGTGCTATGTAAATGTTAGCTATTTTTAGCATCTATTAACTTGTTCTCTACTAGCTGTTGTTATTAGCTATCATTATTATTATTAAGTGAATTCAAATCTTGCCTCGCTTGCTAGCTGTGTAATCCTAAACTGGTTCCTTACCCTCTCTCAGTTTCAGTTTCCTCATCTGTGAAATGGGATGATCATGATGACGGCACCTACCTCCCAGGATTGTCAGGAGGTAAAGCACTTGGGAAATTTTAAAAGTACTATTTGATGTGTTTGCAGCCCCTTGAGGGACCGCAGGGAGCAAGATCATTTGTGGGACTGTGTGGCTGGAGCCCCTAGCTGTGGCTTAGGAATAGAGAGGAGAGCCCAAGGTTGGGCCCTAAGACAGACCTCAGAAAATAACAGTAAGAAGGACCTAAGGCATGAGGGATCATTCCCCATACCTCGGGACTACAACTGGATTATACTAATAGTTGCTGAAAACAAAATGAAACAAAAAAAAAAAAAACGAGTAAGCAAAGGAGAAAGAACCTATCCATAGATAAGTTACTATGGGGACAGAGAAGATCTGTGTTCATATTCAGAGGAAGATAATGCAGCTTAAAAAGTCACTCCTTTTTCAATGAGAAACATCAGATGGTCCCGAAATGCAAAAAGAGTTCTTTGAAGAACTTAAAAAGGACTTCAAAAATGAAATGAGAGCAATCCAAGAAAATCAAGAAAATTATGAAAAGAAAGTCAACCAATTGGAAACAGAAAATCAAAAACTTAAGAAAATAATTCCTTGAAAACTAGAATTGGACAAGGGAAAGCTAATGATGTTCTAAGACACCAAGAAATCATAAAACAAAATAAAAAGAATGAAAAAATAGAAGAGAAAATGAAATATCTCATGAGAAAAACCACCAATCTGGAGAACAGATTGAGGAGAAATAATATGAGTAGTTGGACTACCTGAAAATTATGATAAAAAAGAATCTTGATACAATATTACAAGCAATTATCAGGGAAAAAATTATCCTGAAGTTCTAGAATAAGAAGGCAAAATAGAAATAGAAAAAATCCAGCAATCACCATCTGAAAGAGATCCCAGGGAGAAAATTTACAGGAATAAACAAGAAGGAAAAAAAATAATTTAAATATCATGGAGCTACAATAAGGATTACACAAGACCTAGCAGCTACTACAGTGAAGGACCATAGGTCTTGGAAGATTACATTCTGTAGAGCAAAAAAGCCGGGGTTATGACCAAGGGTAACTTACCCAGTAAAGTTAAGTATAATCCTGAATGAAAAAAGAAATGGACATTTAACAAACTCAAAGACTTTCAAGTTTTTGTGACAAAATCCCCAGAACTTAAGAGAAAATTTGACATATAACATCCAGGAGAAATATAAGATAAACATTGAAGACCAATTATAATATAATTTAAACATTCGAAAAAAGAATAAACATTGTGCATACCCTTTGATCCATCAATACCACTACTAGGTCTGTATCCCAAAGAGATCATAAAAAAAGGGAAAAGAAACCACATGTACAAAAATATTTATAGCAGCTCCTTTTGTGGTGGCCAAGAATTGGAAATTGAGGTGATGCCCATCAGTTGGGGAATGTCTGAACAAGTTGTGGTATAGGAATGTAATGGAATACTATTGTTCTATAAGAATGATGAGCAGGTGGATTTCAGAAAAAACCTGGAAAGACTTACATGAACAGATACTGAGTGAAGGGAACAGAACCAGGAGAACATTGTACACAGTAACAGCAAAATTGTGTGATAACCAACTTTTACAGGCTTAGCTCTTCTCAGCAATGCAATGATCTAAGACAATTCCAAGAGATTCACGATGAAAAATCCAGAGAAAGAACATCAAAACATACTATTTTCTCTCTCTCATTTTTTTTCTTTCTTGTGCTTTTTCCCCTTTTGTTCTGATTCTTTTTTCACAACATGACTCATGTGGAAATACGTTTAATGTGACTACACGTATATAGCCTATATTAAATTCCATGTGTCTTGGGGAGAGGGGAGGGAGTGGGAAAATTTAGAACTCAAAATCTTATAAAAGTGAGTGTTGAAAACTAAAAATAAATAAAGAGAAATGCATGGACTGAGCTAAGTATGATGGAGTGATTCTAAAAAAAAACCATCGACGGGAGGGGAGAGATGGGGAGAAAATTTGGAACGCAAAATCTTATGGAAGTGAATGTTGAAAACTAAAAATAAATTAACAAAATAAAAAATGGAAAAAATAAAACTGTAGGGAGAGATAAAAAGGAGTAATTATACAAATGAGGCATAGAAGGAAAAACTGATGCAGAAGAAGGTAGTATGGGGGAGGGTAGGTAGTGCTGGGACCTTACTCTCATTGGGAATGGGTTAAAGAGGGAACAACATATGCATACATATATATGTATGTATATATATATGTAATATATATCTATGTATAAAAATCTTACAAATTCAGAAAGAAATAAGAGAACAAGGGGATAGGGTGAGGGGAGAGGATACAGGAGGGATTCTTAGGTAGTTTAAAGGACAGGAGGGCAAGATAGCAGGTAGAAGTAAAGCAGAAGAGTGAGGAGGGATAGGGTAAATAGGGTGAGAAGGGTAGTGAGGAAAAAATAGGAAGAAGGAAAATACATAACAAGTAATTGTAGCCTAGAATGTGAATGGGACAAATTTACCCATAAAAAGGAAACAAATAGGAGATTAAAACTTTGAATTCAACAATATGTCGCTTTCAGGAAACATTATAAAAATGGGAGATACACACAAAGATAAAATAAAGGGCAGGAGTTGAATTTAGTATGTAAAAAAGAAGCAGAGATACCAATCATGATCTCAGAGAAAGTGAAAGTTAAAATACATAAGGCACTATATGTCTGTAATATTATTCAATGTTGTTTTAGACCACTTAAAATACCTAGACAGTATAAAAATACCTGAGCTTATATCTGCCAAAATAGACACAGGAACTATATGAACATAAACATATAACACTTTTTATACAAATAAACTCAGATCTAAATAATTGAAGTAATATTTACTGTTCATAGGTAGGTAAAGCCAATATGATTTTTAAAATGACAATTTGACCTCACCAATCTATTCAGTCAATGTCATCCCAATTAAATTACTAAAAAATTATTTTACAGAGTTAGAAAAAATTACAGCAAAGTTCATTTGTAAGAATAAAAGGTTAGGAACTTCAAAGAAACAAGAGAAAAAAGATGTAAAGGAAGTTGATTCAGCAGCATCAGAGCTTAAAGTGTATTATAAGGTAAGAGCATAGCTGAAATGTAAAAAGGATAATTTCGATTATTTTAAATTAAATTTTTCTTGTATAAATAAGACCATGTAGCCAAGAATAGAAGGAATTCAGAAAATTTAGGGAACAAAACGTTCATAGACGACAGTCTTTCAGATAGGATGTGACTAAGTTGGAATATTACTATGGTGCAGGAAATGTTGAACTGGTTGACTTAGTAAAACATGGAAAGACTTGGACTTATGAAGGAAGATGCTATCCACCTTCAGAGAAACTGATGACAGGAGGAAATGAGCATAATATGGTCTTACATATATGTGTATGAGTGTCTGTATGTTTATAGATATTTGTTACTATGCATATAGAGCCAAGCTTAATTGTAGCATTCTTTGGGGGGGAGGGGGGAAAGAAAGTAAAAAGTGCACAGCGGAGGACAAAAGAAAACCAAGAAAACAAAGAAAAGCTGGGCAGCTTTGAAAACAACGTGCAGTGTTTACTACATAGGTTTTTTTGAAATGGAAATTTATTGTTTTATGCTGAATCCTCTTTCATGGTCTGCTGTGTACACAACAATAGTTTTTTCTTTTCTCATTTTGTATTTAAGTGTGAAATTAAAAAAAAAACTACCCAAAAAGTGCTATTTGAATGGTATCATTTTTCCGACTTTTACTCTGAAGATGCTATTAAGCAGTTGTCCAAGACCAAATCATCGGACTTCTCTGCATCTCAGTTTCCCCATCTGCAAAATGGGGATAGTAATACTTGGGCCGCCGACTGACCCGGGCTGTCCGGGGAAAGGCAGACAGGCTGGGCAGTCGCGGTCCCAGGCGTCGCCGCGGTGCTCACTCCCGGTGCTGGGGCCGCGGTCCCCGCGTCTGTTCCACAAGCAGGAGAACAAGGCTCGGCGCTGGAGCTTCAGGCTTTCCCTCCGGCCTCCCCGGGCCGCTGTCAGCCCCGGCCGAGGTTTCCCCGGCTCTCGCCGGCCCCGGGGATCGAGAGCCAGCGCAGCCGGAGGGCGGGGCGGCGGGCGGGAGCGGAGGGCGGAGAAGAAAGAGGAAAGCTGGGGAAACTCCTCCCCCTTCTCCCCTCTGACCCTGCTGTCTCGTCTCTCCATCTTCCTGTTCCAAACCACGTGGACGCGCTGGGGCTGCGGGAGCCCAGCTCCGAGCCTCCCCGGCCGCCGCCAGCCCTCCTCCTCCCTCGCCCGTCGGCCTCGCCTGCGCCGGGAGCCCGCCGTGCGCGCCGGGCGTTGTCGGCAGCGGCGGCCGCGGCTCCCCCCGGGCTGTGCCGGCGGCTGGACCGGGGAGGGGGCGCGCGCACATGGCGACCCAGGCGCACTCGCTCAGCTACGGGGGCTGCAACTTCTTCCGCCAGCGCCTCGTCTTGTCCACCCTGAGCGGGCGCCCCGTGAAGATCCGCAAGATCCGGGCCAAAGACGACAACCCCGGCCTCCGAGGTTATTTGGGGGCGGGGGCCGCCGGGCTTGGACCTCTCGGAGGGAACGGGCAGGGTTAGGGGTGCGCGTGTCCCGGGGGCGCTGGGGGTGAGGAATGGGCTGGGCGAAGCTAGACGGCCCCCGAACCGAGGCTGAGGGGAGGGGTGGAGGGGAGTCGGGGAGAGATGTGGGACCCTCGGGGGTGGGGTGGGGAGGAGGCGCCGCGAAGCAGAGTCTGTATTAGTCACCTCCGAGGAGTGCGTGGTGTTGGGCAAGAAAATGCGTAGCACACACACATACACACACATTTTTACGCGCGTGTTGACGTTTGGGAAAGAGAGTAGCCCAACCCCACGTTGCTGATTTCCCAGGGTCTCCAGGGTGCTGGGTAGTAAACAACTGCACGTTTTTCGAGCCTTACATATTGCAACAAATCCCTGGGTATCTCCGCCGCCGTCTTTCTGTCTGGCCAAAACATCTTCCAAATAGGAGAATGGTTTGTTTTGCTGAAATGCGATAAATAGTCCGTAGTGATGAAAGATGCAGCGAGTGAGATTTGGAGAGAAATTCCAGTCCCCTCCCTCCCAGCCTGTTTCTCTCCCCTCCCCCCCCGCGTCCCCCCCCCCCCCCCCCCGTACCTCCAAGACACCATAGATTTTCTTAGGGTCTCAGAGCTGGAAGGAACCGTTAGGGGGAGAGTAGGATACGGAGCTCAAAGGGACCTGTTAATCCAACACCTTATATTTATAGAGGAAACTGAGGCCCCGTGCAGCGAAGTGAACCCGGGTTACACAGGGAGGAAGTAGCGAGCCAGGATTGGATGGAGTTCAGTCCTCCTCTTCCCTCATTTTGCTCTAAATCCAATTTTCTATCCATCTCCCCATACTGGGCAAGCCGTGGATTTTGCCTTAGAGTTTGTTTTAGATATACCTAGAATGGGGCTTGTGGTCTTGATTCTACTAGACAGGCTCTACGTGCATGAGCCTTGATAAGGTTCTGGAGTGGAAGGAGCATTGGACTAGGAGTCAGGGTACCTGGGTTTGAATTCCACCTCCTTTGTGACCTTTCCTAAGTGACTTCCCCTTTGTGGGTTTCCATTTCCTCCCATGTGATTGGGCCGTTCTGGACCTGATCATTAAGGTGCGGTCCTGCTCTA
Organism: Trichosurus vulpecula; assembly: GCF_011100635.1. NCBI lineage: Eukaryota > Metazoa > Chordata > Mammalia > Diprotodontia > Phalangeridae > Trichosurus > Trichosurus vulpecula. The sequence goes on from NC_050581.1 coordinate 84,969,603, forward strand.
AATCCTGGGAGCCATTAAAGTACGGATTCTTTAAAAAAAAGGCCTTCTAGCAGCATTCCATACAGGTAGGCAGTTTAAAAATAAACCCCATTTAAAACCACATTGCATTATATGGTGCCTGCTTTAAGTAACTTACCTCCCCTGAATGAGACTAGGTCTCCTAGTGGTTCTGTTCATTGTAATCTCAAGTTTTTATAGCATCTTCAAATAGAAACTCTCTCTGAAGTGATGGATGGGATCTGTGGTTGGCCCTGGCAGCTTCTCAGGCTGCGGTGATGCTTGATTTGACTTTGGTCTCCTGTGTTATTATGTGGCCAGTGCATTTCATCTTCCATCTCAACTTGTTCTCCAGACAGCCCCACTTTTGCATTCAGTTCGTTGCCCTTTTCACATGATGAGGAAAGACAAGATGTAAGGGAGCAGTGAGGAGACCAGGAGAAGACTGCCCTAGTGAAGGATTTGGAGGAGCCAGCATTTATATTGACCTCAGAAGGCTGTAAAGTTGAGACTGGAACTCAGAGAGGAGTGAAGTGACTTTGCCCGAGGTGGCATGGGTAATGGGTAAGCTGAGATTCAAACTTAGCCTTTCTGATTCCAGATTCAGAGGAGAGAGAGACAGAGAGACAGACAGAGAGATGGAGACAGACAGACAAGGTGAGAGCCGGCTGTATTTGGGAACAGGAGGACCTGCATTCACATCTCAGCTCAGAAACTTACTAGAGGCATGACCCTGTTCATTCCCTAAACTGCCCTAAACCTCCATTTCCTCAACTACAAAAAGGAGAAGATGATAGAACTTATCTTGCAGGATTATTATGAGGATCAAGTGATGAGAGGAGGTGGCCTGTTACAGGCTTTGCAAACCTTAAAGGGCTCTATAAATGGGAGCTGTCGTCATCATTATTTTTACTGCGCCATCCATGCTTAGTAGCTGGTAAGATGTGGTAAGAAGTCTGTGATAGCATATTCCCTGGAAATTACTGTATCCTTTTAGCCTGAGGGTAGGATTCCTGCGAGAATTAAAATACACCAAGAGGGCATTCATCTGTCTTTAAAGATGATAGCCAATGGGCTAGAGTCTTTGTTGTCTCTGGCCTCTGCCACCAGTTGGCATCCAGGCCAACTTCCGGTGGCAGAAGGGCTTGCTTATTGGGACCACCAGAGCCCTCTCTGTTACTTTTAAGAATATGCCTGCTACTGCAAACAGCAGCCATCTCATTCCCCCTACCTTCACCTCTTCTCCAAGGCTGCTAACCTTTTCAAGTGCTATCGAGTAGCACGCACCAGGGAGTTCATTTTGATGGTCTTGAGCAAGCACTGTTGAATGCAATAATCATCTCTTATTTGCTTTGCCCTATTTATATACTGTAATAAACACTGAAGGAAAAAAATGAGATTCATATTTCAGATCCAGGTACTTTCAGGACTCTGTTTGCCCACATAAGGAGCTGAGAGGTGATGGCATCCAGCAACCTGCTGCTGAATAATTTGTGGTTTCAATCTGGAAGAACCTTTGTAGGTTAATTTAAGGGGGAGATGAGGGGGACGTGTTGTTTCTGACCCCTTTCCAGCTCTTACTCAGAAAAGTATTTAGAGTAGCATTTTGTTATTATTCAGTTGTTTCAGTCATGTCTCATTTTTTGGGATTTTCTTGGCAAAGATACTGGAGTGGTTTGCTATTTCCTTCTCCAGTTCATTTTACAGATGAGGAAACTGAGGCAAACAGGGTTTAGTGACTTGCCCAGGGTCACACAGCTATTAATTGTCTGAGGTTAGATTTGAACTCAGGTCTTCCTGTCTCCAGGCTCCGTGTTTTAGGCTGTCCTTAGAGTAGCATAAACATGAGCATTTCATTCCTGCTTAGAAATCTTCATTGGTTTCTTACTATTTACCAAAGTTCCATCTCCCATTTGCCTGGCCACTAAGGCCCTCTACAGTATCATACCGTTTTATTTTTCCAGCTCTGTCTCATATTGAATACATTTCAAGTAATCATTCCTTACTTCTTTGCACAGACTTCTATATCCCCTCCTTACCTCTGCTCCCATAACTGTTGAATTCCTATCCATCTTTTGAGACTCAACCTAAATGCTCCTCTGATCCCTCTGTCAGTAATGATTCTGGCCTTTGGACTCGTTATCTTAGAGTCTTAATACTCACTTCTAAACTGTGAACTCCATGAGGAAAGAAGCCTGGTTTGATTTAAACTATATTTTCTCCAGTGCCTACCATAGGGGTCTAGACTCAGTCTGCTCTTAAATATTGGTTGAATTCTTCAGAGGGAATCAGTAGATGCCCTATAGCTGGAAAAGACCTTGGAAGTTTTCTAGTCCAGCCTCCTACCCAGTGGAAGAGTTCTTTCTGTAGTGTTCCTGGTGGCCAGCTAGTCTCTGCTTGGATATTCCCAGTGATGGAGAGTCTGCTGCCTCATGGGACCATCCATTCCATTGTTGGCCAGTTCTGATTGTCAGATTGCTGGTTCTCATAGAATCATAAAATCAGAGATTTGGAGCTAGAAGGGACTTTGAAAGTCCTCAAGGCTGACACCCTTATTTTTCCTTTTTTTTTTTTTTAATTATTTTATTTTTTTCAGTTAACTTTTTTTTTACTCCTTCCCAACTTCTCCCCCAACTCCCACTGGGGGGAAAAAAAAAAAGAAAAACAAAAACCCTTGTAACAAATATGCATAATTAAGGAAAACAGATCTCTGTGTTGGCCACGTCCACAAATGTGTCTCATTCTGCATGTTGAGTCCATCATCTCTCTGTCACGAAGTGGGGGATATTATTCCATCATTGGTATTCGGAAACGATGATTGGTCAGAGATATTTCAAAGCTGTTTCTTTTTTATACTGTTATTTCAACTCCCTCATTTTACAAATGAGGGAACTGAGGCGGGATGGAGGGGGGAGTTGGGAGACTTGCCCAAGGCCACATAAGAATCAAAGAGGCAGGATGTTGAGTTCAGTTACCTCTCTGAAACTCCCAGAATTTGCTCCTGCTTCTTTCTCCCAGGGAGCAAGTGGTAGGAGTCTCATGCTTCTTCCATATAACAACCCTTAAAATGCTTAAAGAAGGAGTCAGTTGTTCAGTGGTTTCCAATTCTTCATGGCCCCATTTGGTGTGTTTTTTGGCAAAGATAATGAAGCAGTTTGCCATTTCCTTCTCCAGATCATTTTACAGATGAGGAAACTGAGGCAAACAGGGTTAAGTGACTTGCCCAGGGTCACACAGCTAGTAGGTGTCTGAGGCCAGATTTGAACTCAGGGAAATGAGTCTTCCTGACTGTAGCCCTGGCACTCTATCCACTGTGCCACTACTTGCCCTATACCAGTTCCTCGCCCTTTCCTTCTCCCTCACATTTTCCACAGTGGCTGTGGAGTCAGAGGATCTGGGTTCAGATCCTTCTTCTCTACAAACTAAACTATACGGTAGAATGAAATGTTTTTTAAATATTTTCTTTACAAGGACTTAATTTAGTTTCTCTACCCTGGTGGAAAGAGAAGAATCAGGGCATTGACTTAAAGTCTGAAAATTTACCAAAAAGAAAAGAATTAGGGCTATTTATCCTGAGGAATAGAAGGCCTGGGAGGGGTTTTTAGATAGCTATCTTCCAGTATTTGAAGGAATGTTTCTGGGAAGAGGGCTTAGATTGTTTTACTTTGTCCCCAGAGGGCAGAAACGGGAGCACTGGAATAGATGATGCTTGAAGGCAGATCTTGCCACATTTCCTAGCCGGGTAGAACGATCAGCCTCTGGAAGTGTAGCAAGTTCCCCATTACTGGAGCTGTTCAGGTATGACTTGGCATGGACTGGAGGAATTCTGCAGTCTCTTCTTGAGCTTTTTCGTTGGGTCCACCTGTGACTCCTTTTTGCTCTTTAACCACCCGCTTCTTCAGTGTGCCTTAGTCATCTATCAGATGGTCTTGGCAGCAACTTGATGGAGTTAAACCAGGTTGCCATCCAAGGTTCCTTCTGGCTCTGATACCAGTTAGCCAGTCCCTCAAAATCACACTCTGATGTTTTGAGCAACTCATGAGATTTTACCTAACAGGTAGGGTCTGGAAAGAAGGGTGTTCTTGTATCAGTGGGGATTCGGGGAATTGGAGTAACAGTCAGTAATTGTACTTTAAGGTTTGTATGCTGCACCACTTCACAACCCTATGAGTTAGTTACCTGCTGCAGATGAGGAAATAGCCTTAGAGAAGTGAGTGACTTGCTCAGGGTCACTAGTAAGTGTGGGAGCTGCGATGGGTCAACACAGGATGCCTTCCAGCTTGGTAATCCTCGGCTCAGTTTGGGGGAACGAGGGGGGATGCTCTCCTTTTCTGTCTGCAAAAGGAGACTAATTCTTGTGTTCCTTACTTGACTAGGCTACTTTGTAAACCTTAGAAGCACTTCAGAAGCGCCATCTATTGCTTCATGACATCCCTGGCCATAGGGAGGAATCAGATATCATTTTTGTAGATCTCTTACTGATGATAAGTTAGAACCTACGGAAATGAAGTAATTGAGTACCAAGTTAGCATCGAGCCAGAGAACTGGGAAGAGTTGGTTGACAAGCGGGAGAAGAGGAAAAGAGTGCTAAACTTAGTCACACCTGGCTTACAGGGCCAACTCTGACACTTAATAGGGCCTCCTAAGGTGCCTGGCACATAGTGGGTGCTTAATAAATGCTTATTGACTGATAACAATTGTAGGCACTTCCCCTCAGTATCCTCCTTGTCAGAAAAGAGACTTGGACCAGATGATCTCTGAGGACCCTTCCAGTTTTGTTTGTAGTGGGTTTTTTTTGGAGGGGTAGGGGCTGGGGGTGGCAGTCAGGGTTAAGTGAAGTGTCTAAGGCCAGATTTGAACTCAGGTCATCCTGACTCCAGGCCCCATGCTCTATCGACTGTACTACCTAGCTGTTCCTCCAATTTTTGTAAGAATACATTTTTATTGACATCTTTTGTTTTTCTATGTTACCCACATTTTGGCCATCCCATACAACAAATAATATTTCAGAGGAAGGAAGGGAAGGAAGGAAGATAGATAGATCATCAAAACAGATCAGCCTATAGAAGGAATGTCTAAATATATGTACAAAGTACCTTCCACTTCTAAGCCCTATGAATCTTTTCACTTTGGACCCAGGTTGCCTGGCTCCAAAGGACAGTGTTCTTTCCAGGTCACCATGTTGGCTCAGTATAAGTTAGGTGTGTGGTCAGTTCCAGACCCCTCTCATTCATCTAATGATATATTTGTTTTTTTAAAACCAGGGCACCCCTGTCTTATGTCAGAATATTCTGGGGTGTTGCCAGAGGATTGGGCCGAGGGAAAATCAGACACAACTGTAATAACTATGGGCATCGATTCCCTTCTGTCTGCAGATGATGCCTCACCCCCCGTGGCAGCCCTGCATTACTTACTATTGGCGGTGAAAGCCAACAGCTTTCTACCAAATGATGATTATTGGCCGCCCGCACTATTTTTGTCTTTTTAAGACAAATGCCAAGAATCCTAATTGGCCTGTTTTCATCCTGCTGTTGCTTAGAAGCCGTAAAATACTGTTCCAGAAAGAACCATCTACTCTTCTCTTTCAAGGGAGAAAAATTCACAACAATGGCAACGTTAGACTTTCAGCTCTTCCTCCTGCCCTCCATTTTTTTTGGTCAGGAATACTAGGAAAAACCTTTCTTTCCTAAACAGGAAATGGGGAAAAGGGAGCCTATAGGAACAGATGGATTGGGCTGGCTCCAAGGGCAAAGCAGCGAACTGAATTCAAGTATCCACAGGTTTTTATTTTCTTAGTAAAACTGGGATTTAAAATGACCCTCCAAGGAGAATTTTAAAGAATGTGCCTTGCAGAGATTCCACTGGGAGAGAGGATGAGGGCACCGTGTTGGTTAACTCATAGTCTGTTGGTTGCATTATTTCCAGAGAGGCAGGGAGGTGGGTGCTGTGGATAGAGTGCTGGTCTTGCAGTTGGGAAGACCTGAGCTCAAAACCAGCTTCAGTCACTAATAGTATGACCATGGGCACGTCATTTGACTTCTGTCTGTCTCAGTTTCTTCAGCTGTGAATTGGGAATGATAACATTCCCCCCAGGATTGTTTGGAGGATCAAATCAGAAAATATTTGTAAAGCACTTAACAAAAGTAGGCATTTAGTAAATGCTTTTTTTCCCCTTCTTCCATAGGTATCCTAAAGTTTCAAGTATTTATTATTCACTTACTGTGTGCAAAGAACTATGCTTGGCCATTGAGGCTGCAAAGATGAAACAGTCTTAGCCTTTAAGAAATTTATGGTATAATGGGTGGGGGGAGCTTACAATATGTATCTTTTTTTGGGGGGGGGGAGTATGGAAATCAGGGTTAAGATGACTTGATCAGGGTCACACAGTTAGTTAATATCTGAGGTCAGATTTGAACTGGGTCCTCCTGACTCTAGAGCCAGTACTCTAAGCACTGTGCCACACCTAGCTGTCCTCCTTTAGCTAACTCTTAAAGGAAGAGACAGGTGTCAGCAAGTAGTGATGGGAGAAAATCTACCCACAGACAACTAACGAGAGAAAGTACATAGAGGGGAATAATGGGAAATTAGCTTGCAGAGGTTGGTCGGAACCAGAATGTGGAGGGTCTAAAATGCCAGGATGTTTTTATACTCTAGGCAATAAAGAACCATTGAATTTGATTAGGGCAAAGGCATGACATGGATGTTGTCTTAAATTAGAAAGATTAGAAGGGGGTTGGAAGCAGGGAGATTAAGTAGGAGGCTATTGTAGTAGGTCAGGGGAGAGGTGATGAGGGTCTGAAGGAGGTCATGGGCAGAGAATGGAGTGCCAAGTTCTCTGCCATCATCCTGAGTAGAGCCCTTCCACACAGGACTTGGACGCTGCAAGGCAGCAGGAGGCTATTGATTTCAGAAGTTGTTGTGATGGTCCTGAGCCAGCCATGGCCCATCCTGCCATTCCTTTGAAGGATGATCACCATCTTTGGGATAGGAGTAGAAGAGGAAGAATATGTGCAACAGGGACCTTTTCCTGGAACAGTTTGGGCCTGGGGCAGGTCACATTGTATAAATGAAGCCTACCCTCCACCCCCATTCTGTCCCCTCCCAGCTAGTGTCTTTATTTGGGTGAAAGCAGGTTAAAGTACATGTCTGGAGCTACTTGAAAGGGTTACAGAAGGGGACTGTCTAGCCTGAAGAGCGTGCTTGTGGGTCGCTCAGGGCATTGGCCAAGTGGCACAGGAGCCTCGGGTCTTTTTACATATTTAGCATAAGGTAGGCTTTGTGATTCTATAAAAGATACACTATTGAATTCCTGGCTTTCTTACTGATTTTGATCCATCGGTGTGAGTAGCCCCTCTGACTGATAAAGATCACACCTTGGCTCTGCTATGCCTTCTCATCTTAATCTCACTCTTGTCCTGGCCTCCCATCAATCCTTTGGATACACCCAAAGTGAACTTCCTGAAGGGGCCTTCCTGAAGATCCCTTGACATTGACGGGCACCAGTGAGGCATGTGGTCATTCTGTGGGCTAGCCCATTGCCTTGTTATATGCTGAGCTCACCTCTTTGTTCAGATCATCTGGCCTTCTGATGATACCCTTTCCATTGCTTCTGCCCATTTTTTCATTGGTAGAAATGTCCCTGCATTTGTCCTTTGGGTGATGCTTTTGACCTCCTCAATCTTATTCTTAGAGCCTGGCGTGTTAACCCCAAGCCAGTCAGTCAGCATCACTGAAAAAATATTAAGAAAAGTTGGGAGATGTTTGGGGTCATTAAAAGCAGAGTGTCATTTTCCAAATACAGTCCAGCTTCTTCTATTCCTGTTTATTTCTGGGCCCAGCTTATTGTCTATGTGCAATGTCTGCCCAGGATAGGGGTTCTAAATCTGGGGCCCACAGACTTCCCAGGGGTTGCTGCATAGATTACAGGGAAATCTGTGAAGTAGGATGGGGGAGGGTGGAGTCTTTATTTTCACTAAGCTTGGTTTTCTTTGTTATCCTATGTATTTTGTGCAATTAAAAACCTGAGAATGGGTTCATAGGTTTTACCACATTGCCAAAGTGGGGGGGTAGGAGTCCATGGCACAAAAAAGGTTTAGAACCCTTGATCTAAGGGGTGAGTGAGTGAGTGAGTGTGTGTGTGTGAACCAGCCCAATGGGATCGTCCTTCTAATTACATATCATTCTCTGTCCAATAGGTACCTTTCATTCAATAGTTAACCTTTCAGTATTGGTAGCTGTGGTTTACAGACCCCCAGGTCACTCCATTTCCTTCTTCACTGAGTTTGATATCTGGCTTACAATTTCTCCTCCTCAATTCTTGCCCTCATAGAAATCAAGGGCTTCTTAAACTTTTCCACTCAAGACCCCCTCAGCACTTCTTAAACTGGGTCGAGAGCCCATATGGGTTTAAGAAGCTCTATGAGGACTTAACAATACACAGTGACTATCTCTAAACATCCTAACCACTCATTTCCCCTCAACTTCCCATGAGCTACTCCTCCATCCCATCTCAGCCACACACAGAAATGGTCACACCCTTGATCTTGCTATCACCTAAAAATGTACCACCTCTATGTTCAATAATTCTGAAATCCCATTATCTGACCACAATCTGTCAGCTTTTCACCTCTCCCTCTGCCTTTCCTTACATAACCCTACTCTTCACCCACACCATGACCTCTAACCCCTTGACCTCTTTCATTTCTCTCCCAGGCCATCTCCCCAGCACTAGCCACTCTCCTCTTCTCCTCTTTTTGACTCCTTGGTGAACCAGTTCAATTCTATCCTGCCTTCCTCTCTTGAATCCCTAGGCCCTTTATCATACTGCCAGTTATGCCCAGTCAAGCCTCAGCTTTGGATCACACACACACACACACACACACACACACACACTGCTGTGTGCAACACCTCTGATTGGGCTCACTACAGAGTCAGGTTATACAACTTCAACTGGCTCCTCACTGCTGCTAGGCAGTCTTACTGTACCTCCCTTATCAAGTCTCCCATGACTCCCACTCGCCCCACTCCCAGCTGAGAACCGAAAAAACCGAGGCCATTCACTGTGAACTCCCTCTTCTTCTATCAGTCAGGTGCCTTCTGCCCGTCTCTCCTCTTTCATCCCACTATCACATGATGAAATGGCCTTCAACCACTCTACTTGTCAGAGCGATCCCATTCCATCCCGTCTCCTCCAACACATTCATTGTCTCCTCTGTCAGTCCTCACTCTTTCACTTTCAGTCTCTCCCTGTCTACTGGCTCATTTCCTACCACCTACAAACAGCCCCATGTCTCCCCGGTCACTTGATCCTTTCATCCCTGCTATCGCCCTATCTCTTCTGCCCTTTGTACCTATGTGCCTCCCTCTTCTCTCCTCTCCTTAATCCCTTCTCTGATCCAGCTTCTGAATTTATCATTCTACCAACACTGCTCTCTCCAAAGTGATCTTTTAGTTGCCAAATCCAATGGCCTTTTCTAATTTCTCATTCTTCTTGACCTCTCTGTAGCCTTTGACACTGTTGATCATTCTCTCCTTTTTGACACACTCTCTTCTCTTTGGGTGTTTGGGACACAGCCTTCCTGGTTCTTGTCCCACTCATCTGACCCTGTCTTCTGTCTCCTTTGTTGGATCTTCCTCCGTATTACATCCTCTAATCCTAGGTGTTCTTCAGGGTTCTGTCCTGGGCTCTCATCTCTTCTCCCCCTATGAGGCTTCACCTGGTGATCTCATCGCCTCTGGTGGATTTAATTACCATCGATCTATCTTTCCTGCTCCAGTCTCTGCCGATTGCCAATCTCACATCTCCAACTGACTCTCAGACATCTTGAAGTGGATGTCCAGCAGACATTTTAAACTCAGTGTGTTGATAATTTAATTCATCTTTCTCCCAACACCATCCTTCAATCCCCTGGGCTCACCCCTAGGAGTCATCCGGGACTGCTCACTATCTCAAACACTCCATATCCAAGCTGTTGCGAAGGCCATTTGATTTCACCTTTGCAACAGCTCTAGAATAGGCCCCCTTCTCTCCTCTGGCACTGCCACCACTCTTGTGCAGGCCCTCATCACCTCATGCTTGGATCGTTGCAATAGCCTGTAGGTGCATCTGCCTACCTCAGCTCTTCACAGTCCAGTGCTTCCTCCATTCAGTCACTAACATGGTTTTCCTAAAGTGCAGAGCCAACCATGTCACCCCACTACTCAGTAAACTCCAGTGGCTTCCTGTTGACTCTAGGAGCAAATATAAAATACACCAGCATTCAAAGCCTCTTGTAACCTCGCCCCCTCCTACCTTTCCAGTCCTCTTAACACCCTACTCCCCCACATGTACTCCGGTGCCACTGGCCTCTTGGCTGTTCCACAAACAAGATATTCCTATCTCTCAGTTCTGGGCATTCTCTCTGACTTGTCTCCCATGCCTGGAACATTCTCCCTCCCCTCCTCTGCCTAGTGACTTCCCTGGCTTCCTTTAAGTTCCAAATAAAATCCCATCTTCTACAGGAACCGTTTCCCAACCTCTCTTAATTCTAGCATCTTCCCTCTGTTAATTATTTCCTATTTATTCTGTATATAACTTGCTTTTCATACATTTGCTGTTGTCTCCCTCTTTAGATGGTAAACTCCTTGAGGACAGGGGCTGTCTTTTATTATTCTTTGTGACCCCAGGTGCTCAGCACAGTGCCTGGTGCACAGTAGATGCCTAATAATAATATTTATTGATTAATTGATTCACTTGGTTTTTTAGATGCGGATAGTTAGTCTAACTTCTCAAGTAATTATGGCTCTCATTTAGGAGGCTCTGCAGGATTTCAAAAGTTGGTGTGATCAGCACAATAACATCCATAAACCAGAGCATGTGGAGGAACATGTCATTTGTAAGGAATCCCCCCTTTTCCATTTGGACTACATCATATCATCATCGAATGTTAGAGGCGTTGGAGGAGGCCCTAGCAATGACCTGGGAAAGTTAGAGGGGTCTCCAAGGTCAAGACCTGCAACTAGAATCTAGGCTTCCCAGTTCACTACTCTTTGCTCTACCCCAAGGGATTATCTCACTTCATTAAATTGCACCAAATTGAATGCAATTAATTTTCCTGATCTCCAACCCATAGGGATTGGTGTTGGGAAAACTTCATCTCCTGGCAGTTAATGGAAGGGCCAAAGGGATAGTTGCTGCCAGACTGCTAGGAGTGTGTAGCCCAAAGCCTATTTAGCATCATAAATTAAGTTGTAAATAATGACTGTCCTTGGAGGGGATTCCTTGTGACTCTTGTCCCAGAGCTCCATATGTTCTTCATCTGTCCTAGGTTCCAGCAGACCCTGCCAGCAGCCTTTGCCAGGGGGGGCCAGAATTTCCTCCAATGGCCTGATGATTTGTCCTGGGTTTGAGGGCTGCTCCCTGAGGGTGGAGGCCCAGGCTTCTTCCATTTGTAACTCATCCTTCTCCCGTCACCTACAATTCATGGGAAGGCAACAGCAGTGACTTCTCTAAACTTTGTATTTCCTGGGTGTTTGGCACAGTGCTCTGCACACAGTAGGTCTTTAATAAAAGGATTGAATTGAAATGTGTGGAGGAAGAAATCTCTTCCCTACCATGAGTGGAGCTCATAGTGACAGAGTTAGGAGGCGGAGGAGGAAGAAGAGAGGAAAAGAGAAAAATGTAGAAGATTTAATTACTTCAGGTGGAAATCATGTCCTATGACAAAATATCATAGATTTAGAGCTAGAAAACCCCAGAGGTCATCTAATTGGCCCTTTTGTTGTGGAGTTGTAGAAACTGAAGCCACAGAGGGAGGTGATATGCCCAAACACCAAGAAGTAGTGAAGTAACCATTCAGAATTTGAGCTTTTCAGGCTTTTAGACTCCAGCGCTACTGTGTTTTTTCCATGGCACCCCTCTGCCTCTCATCTGACTTAAACTTAACTCTCTCAACCAGGGTTGTGCTGGGGGCAGCTCATACCTCAGGGGAGCCTGTAGTGAAATTTTCAGTATGAACATTTACACCTTTGGATCTGCAAACCTTACAAATCAGGGCTTTATTGTTTTGTTTATTGCCTAGATTTAAGAAAATAATGAAGAGAAAATATTGATCTTGCAAATTAAGATTAAGAGTTTATCCTGCTACCTTTTTTCCCACCTGTTGTTAAATCTTACTAGCACACCCATTCTTTTAACCCTTCACCTCCTGCCTTTGTTACTGTTGTCTCCATTCACAGTGAGGATAATTCTTCCTTCCTACATTTTTTTTTTCCTTCCTACATTTAAAAAGAAAGTACACCTTTATTTTTTATTTTTCCATTACCCATATTTCCTGTAGTATCCCTCTCTTACCTTCTCTGAGGCAGCCATCATTTCTAATAGAGAATTCAAAAAAAAAAGGAGAGAAAGTTCAGCAAAACTAGCCAATACATGACAAAAATACGTGCAGGCCACCATATTGCAAAGAACTGGGGAGAAGAGACTTTCATATCTCTTCCTTGTGGCCAAGCTTGGCCATTATAATTTTGCAGTATTCTGTTTTGATTATCTTGTTGTATTTATATTATTTTAGTCTTTATGTGTATTGTTTCGTAGTTCTTGCAGAATTTTCCATCACTCACTAAATTTTCTATACTCACCATAAGTTTTCATTCAGAATAATAAATATTAGGCAGTTGCTTAATAAATGTTAGCTATTTTCCACCCTATTCCCAAATTTCTACTTTATTTTGCCTTTTTGGGGTGAGGGGGAGTGGTATATGGGTTACATGGGGAAATTATGCTAAATAATAGAAGGATTGGTTTTAGCCTGCTTTGGTGGAAAGATTGCTGGACTGGGCATTCAGTAGGCCTGGGTTCTAGTCTCAGTCCTCTTATTAACTGGTCTTGGATCAGCAGACTTCATAATTTCTCTGGCTTCTCCTTATCAAATGAGGCAGTTAGATGAGATAACCCCTAAGGTCCTTTCCAGTACTAGGAGCTTGTGATTCTGTCATAAAATTAGAAGCAGCTCAATGCCATGGATGACTTCATGGAAGAGTTATTGTTCGTTCTCCCTTCTCGAAGAAGACCAATGACATCAGGAGGGTGATGTCTCAACTTGGAAGTAAATTGGATTTAAGTGAGGCAGGGCTGTGCAAAGTCATCGGCCTTGGTCTGTCCTCCAGAGACATTTGGAGGGTGGGGTAGAGGGGACTCCTGCTACAGGCAAGGTGAGATGGGTTCTCTGGATGGGTTTGTTAGATGAGCCCTGACTTGGTCTCCATTTTTTTCTGGAAGTTGGAGAATGAGGAGAAGCTAGGAATTCGGTTCATCTTTTTGTTTGAAAAGGGGAAATTTCAATAAAACTATCTAAAACACTGGGGGAAAAGTCTTGACAGTCTGCAGTGTTCACCCATCATCTCCTGCATCTCTGGAGAATTAGGGCAGGGGGAGGTGGTTTCATATCTCTATTCTTGAGCCAGCCTTGGTCATTATACTATTTTCTTGTAATCCTTTCTCTTTGTACTATAGACATAGTGTGTTTCCTGGATCATATCCAGTTATATATCAATTCATGTGGGTCTTCCCTTGTTTCTGTGTTCCATTTATTCATCATTTTTTACAGCCCAGTGATAATTCTGTTACATCCACGTACCATGACTTGTTAGCCATTCTCCAATCTATGGGTAATGTTTCCAGTTCTTCACTAAGAGGTTGGTTTTTGAGAGTTCATAGGGTCATAGATTTAGACCTCGAAGGGTCTTTGGAGGTTTAGAGGCCATCTAGTCTGACCTCTCATTTGACTGATGAGGATGTTGAAGTCTAGAGAGATTAAGTAAATTGGCCGCCAAGAAAATTCCTCTGCTCCGTGGCCAATCTAGTGATGAGCTTCTCTCAGTTTACTTAAACTTTCTTAGCAAAAGACACTGGCCATCACCATGTATGTCCTACTCAAAGCCTTTCCAGTTTAAGAGAAGATCTTGCCTGAGCTCATGCTCTGCTGGCATTATCTTTGAGATGTTCGCTCAGTGTGAAAGAGGCCTTGTAGGAGGAGAATTTTGGGTAAGGTAATCCATAGCTCTTGTGATGATTGGTTGGGGGTATGGTATGTGAATGGAATGGAATGTTATGGCTGTAAGGGATGGCATTAGAGAAACCTAGGAAGATTCCTATGAACTGACACAGAAGAACGGTTTATACAACATCAGCAACGTTGCAAAGACCCACAACTTTGAAAGACTTACGAACCCTGATCAGGGCAAATGAGTTCTGATGAGTAAGCATGCCACCCTCCTCTTGAAAAAGTCACATCAGTTCAGCAGTCATTTAAGTGTGCCCGGGATTGTGCTAAGCTCTGGGATGGGGACAAAGAAAGGCAAAAATAGACTGCTCTCGAGGAGCTCACATTCAGCATGCAAACAACTGTGTGCATACGAGAGACGTACAGGGTAATGGAGGTGATCTCAGAGGGAAGGCACTGTGGGGAGGGGGGCAGGAAAGGGAGACTAGGAAAGGCTTCTTGCAGAATGGAGGGTTCGAGCTGAGCCTTGAACAAATCCAGGGAAGCAAGGGCAAAGAGGAAGAGCGCTCCAAGCAAAGGGAGGACCGGTTAGGGAAAAGGCATGGAATTGGAAAGCTGAGTGTTGTATACAAGGAACAGCAAGGAGGCCCCGTCGTTGTCGCTGGATCATGATGTAGGTAGAGGAGGAGAATAAAGCGTAAAGGAGCCTGGAAAGTTAGAAAGGAGCAAGGTTGTGAAGAGCTTTACAAGCCCAACGAAGAGTGATGATTTCACAGCAGAATGAGATCCACTTTTTGGACTTGCCAATGAGGGAATTTACTTGGCTTGACTATGTATATTTGGTGTAAGGGAAGGGAATAAACATTTATGTAGCACCTACTGTATGTCAGTGTGGTGCTATGTGCAGTTTTTTTAGCTGCATCTGACTCTCTGTGACCCCATTTGGGGATTTCTTGCACAAGATACTGGAGTGGTTTGCCATTTCCTTCTCCAGCCCATTTTATAGTTGAAGAACTGAGGCAAACGGGGTTAAGTGATTTAACGCAGGTCACACAGTAAGTGTCTGAAGCCAGATTTGAACTCACCAAGGCCAGCCTTCCTGACTCAAGGCCATGGTCTCTATCCGCTGCACCACCTATTATCTCATTCAGCCCTCCCAACAACCCTGCTATGTATGTAGGTGCTGGTATTATCTGAATTTTGCAGTTGAGGAAACCAAGGTAAAAAGAGGTTAAATGACTTGTCCAGAGTCCCACAGCTAGTAAATATTTTGGGGCTAGATTTGAATTCAGGTCTTCCGGACTCCACGCCCAACAACATTCTAACCATTGGGCCATCTAGTTGCTTTGTACTTAGCTGGTCAAAGGGTTTTTGTTTTCTCTTGGTTTTCTTTATTTCTCTGGGGGTGGGGAGGCATGTGGAAGAGAAGATAGGTTTTTGTCAATTTTTAAAAAAATCAAAACGTTAATACCCTGTCATAATTCCCAGCTTGTTGATGCTTGCAACTACCTTCATGACTTTGGGCAAACTGCTTCCTTTTCTTGAACTTCAATTTCTTCATTGATACACAAGGAGGCTGGATTAGATAGTCCTTGGGAATCCCTTCCAGCCCTGTGTCTGTGTATGATTCTGTGACTTGAGTTAGGGGGCCAACCTGGTTAAGAGTTGAGAGGGTCAGTCACTTAGGTGGTAAACATCTGTAGGGGAGTCAGTGGAGAGAGTTTTCCTCACTTAGGAAATCATGGAGTCTCTCAGGGTTTTGAAGTAACCTAATTGCTTACTAATGTTTCTAATGAGACCGTGCATATATATCCTAGCTATTGTTTTCTGTCTTCTAAGTGCTTTTAGGCACCTGAATTGTTCTGCATGGCTCCCCTTTGAAGCAGGCTGAGGTTGAGTAAAGATAAGCAGCATTTCCTCACAGGCTCGCAGGGCTTGGATCAGAAATTTAATTTTCAAAAGCGCTGATCGGCCTAGGAGACTGTCACTCATCGCATGTTAAAAGGGGTCGTAGAGGTCATCTGATCCGATGTTTTCCATTGTAGAGATGAGTGGCTTGCCCAAAGTCTCAAACAATTATTAATTAATTAATTTAATGTTGGGGGGAAGGGAAGGTAATGAGCATTTGTAGAGCTCCTACTATGTCCCATGCACTGTGCTAAGCACTTTACAAATACTGTCTCATTCAATCCTTTCAACAACCCTGGGAGGTAGGTGCTATTATTATCTTACAGATGGGGAAACTGAGGCAAATAGAGATTAAATGATGTGCCCACTGGCCTGATTTGAATTCATATCTTTCTGACTCCAGGTCCAGCATTCTGTCCATGTCTTTCTCATCTTAGAGGCTAGCTTGGTGCTTAGCCCATAGTAGGTTTTTAAATAAATGTTCAAGGAATAAATTTAATGTTAATGTTAAATTAGTGTTCATCAAATAAATTAATGTATTTTTTTTTTTGTCTTTTCTCCCTACAGATTTTGAAGCCAGTTTTGTGCGACTTTTAGATAAAATAACCAATGGTTCTCGAATTGAAATAAATCAGACGGGTAAGTTGGCTCTCCCCTCTTCTTTGCTATCATCCTTAGGTATCGATCTCTCTCCCACAAGTAATCTGCTGTAGTGGAAGGTAGACATACTCTCATCTGAGGGCCAATTGCCCAAATATTTTCCCAAAGGCTCAGATGAGAGTAAGTGGCCTGAACTTTTCCGGAAGAAGCTAAGAATCCCATATTGAGAATAAATCCCTCCCATGTGCACATAGACCCACAAGTAAGGGAACCTGAATTTTCTGGCTCTTCAGCTGCTCTTAAGAAAATAAACTCATATTTTAAAGGCCATGACGTGGTTGGAGACTGTCAGTTTACATGGACTTAGGATCTTCATTCTGCCCATCCTTGTTTTAACAGGCTTCTAGCCAGCATAAGTATCTTCCTTGCCCTCTATTCCATTGGTGATTCAGTATGGTTATGAAACTTCATTTATTTATCTTTTTTTCTCATATCTTTTGCTTAAAGTAGGGAGGTACTCATTTGATTGAGAATAGGCCATTAATTTTTTTGTGAGCATCCTTCTTCCAAGAGTGGAAGTATGAATTCGTATGATGTAGTTGAACTGTATACCTTTGTATAACCTACCAGTCCTATCAGGCAGACATTTGAAGCATCCACTGTGTATGAGGCACTAGGGATGCAGGAGGAAAAAAAGGAAACAGTTCCTGTCCTCAGGAAGTTTACATTCTACTGGGGGCTATCAGCATGTACACAAATAAATAGAGTATATGCAGAGTGATAGAACACAATTTCTAGAATGAAAACGTGCTAATAGCCACAGCCTAGAGGGTTTGGAAAGGCCTCATATAAGAGTTAGCACCTGAGCAATGATATATGAAGGAGTTGAATGAATGAATGAAAAAAGCATTTATTTAGTACTATGTACAAAGTACCGTGCTCAGTGAGTTGGAGAGACTGATAGAAAGGTGACACAGCCTCTGCTTTCAAAGAGCTGGCCTTCTGATGAAGGAAACAGCATATTTGCAGGTTTCAGCTTTGAGTCAGACAGAAAGGTCCCATGGTCCATAGGGTATAGCCCAAAGCAGATGGTTATTATGCTTTTCTTTCGTGTCATTTCCACAGATAAAATTTTCTGACGTTGAAGCATTTGACAGTGCCAAGGACTTTGGGGGCAAAAGTGTGTGTTGTGTGGGTGTGGGTGTGCGCACACGTATACATCTGTGTGCGTTCATGTGTGTGTACGTATCATATATGTGTATATACACACATATAATCTCTGTCTCTGGCACTTAGCACAGTGCTTGGCACATAGTAGGTGCTTAGTAAATGCTAGTATCCTCCCCTCCCCCCTTTCACTATTTAAAGGGTACATGATTTTATTAGTGTGGGTAGTCCAGCACCTCATCTGGTGCACCACTCTTCCTCTCAAAACAAACCCTGATGTACTTTAGTCTTTGTGAGTTGCTATGGCAAAAATAAAACAAAACAAAAAACTTCACCCCTCTGTAATCTGGTTATGAACTTCTGTGACTAAGTGGATGGTCCTCAAGAGCTCCTGTGGCCAAAAACCTTGTCCCTCTGGGGCCACCCTTGTGAGGAGCCCTCCTGAATTTAACCAGACTGGTCCTCGGACGACTATACAGAGTCCATTGCTGGGCCCACACTGAAAGACTGTTGATGTTCGTCAATTGTGGCTGAATCTTTGTGACCCCATTGGAGGTTTTCTTGGCAAAGATCCTGGAGTAGGAATAGTTTGCCATTTCCTTCTCCAACTCATTTTATAGATGAGGATACGTAGGCAAACAGGGTTAAGTGGCTCACCCAAGGTCACACAGTTAGTAAGCGTCTGAAGCCAGATTTGGACTCAGGAAGATGAGGCTTCCTGACTCCAGGCCCGGCATTCTATCCGCTGCCACCACCTAGCTGCCCTTCTCTAAGTATTAGGAAATTTATTTCTTACATTGATCTGAATTCTGTCTCTGAAATTTCTACTTGTCGCTCCTAGTTCAGCCATGAGGCCAGGAAGAATGAGACCTCTACAAGTACTTTGACAGATTTAATTAACAGCTTTCTCTCTCTTCACTCCCCTCCCCAGTCTTCTTCCTATGCTTTGTATCCCTAGTGCTTTAAGGTTTGCAAAGTACATAAAACACTCTCTTTGTGCACTTGCTCGCGCGCGCGCGCGCGCGCACACGCACACACGCACACACACCCCCTTATGACCACCCTGTGAGATAGGTGTTATTATTATCCTTTTTTTACAGATGAGAAAACTGAGGCTGAGAATTGACTTAGCCAGGGTCACACAGCTACTAAGCTAGTAAGTGTCCGAGGTAATATTCAAACTTAAGTCTTTCTGACTCCAAATCAGTACTCCGTCCATTAGGTCACCTAGCTACCTAAATGAAATAAAATTAGTTTAATTCTCCACCTGAGATACCCTCCTGGATATCCTCCTGTTTATCAGTGTCTTTCCTAAAATGTCTGTATGTCTACAATTAATCAGATGACAACTTGACCTTCTCACTAAAATGGATACCTTTGTTCCACGGGAAGGGAGAAGTTGCTCCCCCCCACCCCCCACTTAATAGTATTTTATTTCCAATTACATGAAAAGATAGTTTCTAACATGCATTTTTCTAAGATTTTGAGTTCCAAATTTTTTCTTTCTCCCCTCCCCTCTCCATCTGATGAAGGTTATACATGTACAGTCATGTTAAACATATTTCCACATTAGTCGTATTGTGAAAGACGAATCATAAGAAAATGGAAAAACCATGAGAATGAAAAAACAAAAAAAAGTGAAAATAGTATGCGTCAATCTACACTCAGACTCCATAGTTCTTTCTCGGGGTGTGAATAGCATTTTCTATTACGAGTCTTTTGGAGTTGTCTTGGATCATTGTGTTACTGAGAAGAGCTAAGTCTATCATAGTTGATCATCACATAATATTGCTGTTACTGTGTGCCGTGTTCTCCTGGTTCTGCTCCCTTCACTCAGAATCAGTTCATTTAAGTCTTTCCAGGTTTTTCTGAAATCTGCCTGCTCCTCATTTCTTATAACATGATAATATTCCATTACATTCATATACCGCAACTTGTTCAGCCATTCCCCAATTGACGGGCATCCCCTCAATGTCCAGTTCTTGGCCACCACAAAAAGAGCTGCTAGAAATACTTTTGTACATGTTGGTCCTTTTCCCTTTTTTATGATCTCATTGGGACACAGACTTCTTAGTGGTATTTCTGGGTCACAGGGTATGCACAGTGTTTATTCCTTTTTTGAATGCTTAAATATTGCCTAATTTTATTTGAAAAATAAGTATTTTATTTTAGATAAATAAATAGCAAAAAAAAATATTGATTCTTGCCTAAAATTTGGAAGCATAAACATTCTTGAAGTTCTTTCCTTTTTTTTCTCTCATTTTTCAGTGGAGCAAAACTTAACCTGACCTCTATGAAAAAATAGGTAGTCAGTGGTGTCAGCATCTCATTTTTTAGTGAGAAGAGGCCATCTGGTGACAGTTTTGGATATTGCTTCTAAAAGCTTTTCAGTGCGTTGCTGCAGATATTAGTGGCCCCATATTTCTTCCCCATGGGGCTACAGTGAAATTAAGCTGAGAGTCAGATGGGGCCTGGGGAGTCTCAGAGGCCCCATGCTTTTGTTGAAACAATGTGTGGTAGACCCAACACATGCGGGATTTTTCTTAATATTTCAACAGTATCTAACTAACACTGTTGATCACACCTTCATTCTTGAAATTTGAAGTACTGTCCTAGAGAACAGGACTTCTTAAACTTTTTCCACTCAGGACCCCTTCAGCGCTTCTTAAATTGTGAGTCCTGACCCCATATGGGATTAAATTTTTTGTTCTTTACCCCAGAGGTATGGAATTAGGAACAGTGGGTACAGGTTACAGAGAAGCTGATTTAGTAAGGAAAAGCTTCCTAAAAATTAAGAGTGTTGCCAATATCCATTGAATTACCCTGGGAGATAGTGAGTTCCCCATTAGTGGAAATCTTGAAGCAGAGGCTGGCCAACTACGCAAGATGCTGTGAAGTTAATATAAGCTTCTTAAGGCCAAGGTCTATTGACTTGGTGGCCTTTCTTTCTCCAGACTTAGTATGGTACCCAACACGGTAGGTGCTCAGTCACTGTTTGGTCTTTGGAACAGGTACCAGTTGGACTAGGTGGCCTGTGAGGGCCATTTCCACTCACTTTCTGTAAAGATCTTTTCCAGTTGCTTCTCTGATACTGTATTCTCTACCGCCTTGATCGTTTCTCCTCTGTCCCCTTAGCTTTCTCCTTTCTCCATACTGGTATATCCTAAGGCTTCTTTCTTAACCTTCATTTCTCTCCACTGAAGCTCCGTCTCTGACTTCTCTCTCAACTCAATTCAGTAGGCATTTGTTAAAAGTCTACTGTACTGAATAAGTGCTGGGAATTCAAAGACAACAACAACAAAATACAATCTCTGTCCTCCAGGAACTTAACAATGTATTGGGACTCTTAAAGTCTCTTTAACTTTAGTGGTATATCTTTTAATTGTCTTCTTGAATGTCCCTTCATCACTTCAGTTTCAGCATTTCTAGAACAGAACTTAATGCCCTCCCTCTACCCCTGATTTTTCTATTTTTGTTGTGATGTCACCATTCTCTCAGTCTCCTAGAAACAATCTCTTTCCTTCTCTCCCTTCTATTTAATATCTGATCTAGAATCAAATCTTACTTCTTTGGAGTATCTTTCAACTCGGTACCTTCTTTCCATTCCTACAGCATAGATGGATACAACAACCCAGGTCCCTCATTCCTGAATGTTTGCAGTAGTCTCCAGTGGCAGATGATTCATTCCATGTGGTTTTTTAATCATGTCACTGGTTGGCTCAAGATCGTGGCACATCCCCCTTGCTTTGGGGATTGTATATGGATTTCTTAGCCTAACCTGAATTTTGAGGCTCTCCACAATCTGGTTCCTACCTACCTTTCTCATTGTATTTCCTCTTACTGCCCCATACAAACAACTTTGGCCACACTGATCCATTTCTTGACCTCTGAACCAGACTTGCATATGGTCTCCTTTCCTGGAATGTCCTCTTCCACTCAAGGCTGACAGAATCAAGGGAGCGAGACAGAGCATGGAGGTTGTTCATTTTTACAGAGGAAGACTGTGTGACTGCTGAAGGTCCCTTCTAGCTTTGAGGTTCAGTAGACAGAAATCGCCTATCCTTTGACACCTGGCCCAAATCCTACCCTGTGACATGTGCCCTCAGGGCCTTCTTGTCAACTCCTTTCCCTCCTGCCTCCTTTTTCGTTATTATGATTTATTCTGTATTTAACAATTCAGGATAAAATTTGAATTTAATGATTCAGATAATAAAAGCCAAATAAGAGTTTCCATATCAAATTAAAGCATGAAAAAATACACAAAATAGCAAATCTCTATTACATCCATTCAGCTAGGTGGCACTGTGGATAGAGTGCCAGGGCTAGAGTCAGGAAGACTCATCTTCCTGAGTTCAAATCTGGCCACAGACACTTTACTAGTTGTGTGACCGTGGGCAAGTCACTTCACCCTGTTTGCCTCGGTTTCCTCATCCATCAAGTGAGCTAGAGAAGGAAATGGCAAGCCACTCTAGTATCTTTGCAGAGAAAACCCCAAATGGGGTCAGAAAGAGTTTGACACAACAGAACAGCAACAAATTACATCCGCTTGCATTTCCTCTTCAGTAGATAATAAATATTATATATAATAAATTCAACATGTAACTCAGGGCTGCCTTCCTTCTTTATGCTTCCTTTTGTTTTTTTTTCTATGCATTTAAAAAACATTTTAAAAACAATGCTTCAGTGACCAACTTTTCTTTCTTATCTTTTTCTTTTTGGCAGCCTCCTTTTCCTTCCCAAATCTCCGCCTTCCCTCCTCCAGGGCAAAAAAACTCCTAACAAAACCCTTAGAACAAATTGTCACCTTATGAACTCCGAATGCATTTATTACTCTTCTTAATTATTGCTATCTCTGTTTTGATGTCTCTATGACTTATCCTCTCCAGTTAGACGGGAAGCTCCTCGAGGGCAGGACCTTAGGATAAGAGTTGAAAGGGATCTTAGAGATCATAGGGTTATCATTTAAGAGCTGGAAGCCATCTCAGCTGCCATCTAGTCTGACCATGCAATTGTACAGATGAAGAAACCGAGGCCCAGGACATGACCGAGATGGGACAGGTAGTCAGTGTTGGAGGTGGGATTTCAAGTTTGTTCTTCCTGTCTCTGGAGCCAGTGCTGCTTCTGCTGTATCATGCTGCCTTCTGATCATCTGATTGGACAGCCTTCCTCCTAATAATAAATCTCTGCCTTATCCCCTTCTACCCTTCCCTGGCCACTTGCTTGTAGTAGACACTCAGCAAGGGAGAATTCTTTCTCAACGAATCCTTTTTTTTTTCTTTATGTCTTTGGAGTACAAATGGCTTATACAATCATATCTGTGTGGCTACCTGTTCTCCGTGGCAACCTCGCCGGCTGAGCGGTTGAGGGTTTAAGAAGGCCGCTATTTGGGGGAGAGAACAACAGTCACCCGGTCTGAGAGTGTTCGTGCCAAGTGGGGAAGAGGGAAGCGCTTCTGGTTTCTCCTCGTACCCTGGCGTGACTTCAGGGATGCAGGTGGCTTGAAGACAAGTTCAGCGTGGGTACTGGGTATTGAATTTCAGTGAGGGTTGATGATGATCCTCAGAGTTTGATAGTAGTGAGTCATTGTTTTGGAACGAGATGTAGACTAGAAAGAGCCCTGGGCTTGAAGTCAGAGTTCTGACACTAGTTATGCTCCCCGAGCCTCAATTTCTTCTTCTGAAAAATGGGGTTTACAAAGTACTGTTCTTGCCAGACCTCTATGAGGTGTTAAAGCGTTATTCTCATTTTTCAGACTTGCCCACAGTCACAAAGTTAATAACATGTGAAAAGGGAGGACTCAAACTTGGGTCTTTTGACTCTTAAGTGAAATGTTTTTCCTACGTGAGCCCTGACACCTCCATAATGAGAAGTCACTTCTCCTCTCCGAGACTCAGTGTTCTCTGTAAAGTGGGGTTAATGATGCTTGTGCTACCTATTACGCAGGATTTTTTTTTTAGCTTTTTTCACTTTTTTTTTTTGGAGGGGGGGAAGGCAGGGCAATTGGGGTTAAGTGACTTGCCCAAGGTCACACAGTGAGTGTCAGGTATCTGAGGCCAGATTTGAACTCAGGTCCTCTTGAGTCCAGGGCCGGTGCTCTACTCACTGCACCACCCGGCTGCACCAAAAAAAGCACTTTTTAAACCAGCAAGCACATTATGAGTGTGAGTTATTATTACTCTTCCTTTCTTCAGTGACCTGAGACTGATTTTTGGACTGACTCACCATTTCTCTCTCTCTCTCTGGTTTAAGGAACTACCTTGTATTATCAGCCTGGGCTCCTATACGGCGGGTCAGTGGAGCATGACTGCAGCGCCCATCGGAGTATCGGGTATTACCTGGAGAGCCTTCTTTGCCTGGCCCCCTTTATGAAGCACCCATTAAGAGTAGTTCTCCGAGGCATAACCAACGACCAGGTTGACCCTTCAGTGAGTGTCACGAGCTTAATTATATGCACTTATTTTCTCTTTCAATCAGCCAACCATTCAATAAGCATTTATTAACTGCCGACTATGTGCCAGGCATTGTGCTAAGTATACAAAGGATATAAAGTATACTAAGTATACAAAAAGAGGCAAAAGACAGTCCCTGCCCTCAACAGGCTTATAGTCTATAGTTTCTCTATATAAAACAGGCTTGCTTTCATACATACACAATACACATAAATGTAAGTATGTATTTGTGTGTGTATATATTTATACAGGATGAAAGGAAAAACTTTAACTAGAATTAAAGGAAGATACCCATGGAATGTAAATTTCCTAGGAAACAGTTTTATTTTAGTGTATTTTCGTTCTGCATAGCTCATGGAACAAGTGAACCTGGACAGGAAAACTGTGTGACGGTAACATGTCATGATTGCTAAAGACCTTCAATGTAGGCAGAGAGCTGGGAAGTAGAGGAAATAGCTGGATTGGGAAATAGGACGTAGGGCTGAATCCTGCTGAATCCATTGCCTGCGTGACTGTGGGTAAGTCACTTCTGTCATGGCTTGACCTCAGGTTTCTCATTAGTAAAATGAGGAGGCTGGAAGAGAGAACTCTTAAGGCCCCTCTCCAGCTGTAAAATGCTGTGTTCTTAAGTCTGCTTGGTGGTAGAAAAGTGGGCAGAGGAGGAGGAGAAGAGAGTAGTCTTAAATGGCCGTTACTGGGCTGCCAGCCATTGTCCAGTGCTGACTGTCCCATATTCAAACATTATTCCCATCCCATGGAAATTTCCCAGAGTTGCCCCTCGGAGAAGTAAAAAAAATATGTGTTTCTGTGGTAGAAAGGCGCTTTTGAAATTTGGAAACATTTATGTGCTGATAATTTTCGAAGTTAGATATGTTTTAAAAAGTACTCATTCTTATGAATTTGACAGTCATCAGTAGCCAGAAGCATTTCGATATATAAAGAATAAGTCTGTATTTGAAATTGTGAACTTTTGCTAAATAAAGGGTTTTTTTTTAAGTGAATATGACATTTGACAGGGTAGTAACAAAATTACACCATTTGTACCCTTTCCAAATGTTCTTGTTTTCCTCAGATAATTTTGTTTTTGGTTTAACCTTATCGGTCTTGTTTTTGTTGTTTGTCCTTGGTTCTCAAAGAAGACCATGACATCAGAAAGGTGATGCTATGACTTGCAAGTGAATTGGATTTAAGCGAGGCAGGGCTGTGCAAAGGCACCAGCCTTCTGGGTCCAGTGGCTAGATATAGATCAGGACGACTGGGGACGTTTATGCAGACATTTGGGCAATTCTGGAATTCCTTCCATCGACCCAGATCACCTTGTCTGTGACTTAGTAGCTAACTCCTGAGAATCGTCCGAGGGGTGTAGAGTTTGAGTGACTCGCCCAGCATCGTACAGCTGCTGAGTGCCAGAGGCAGGATTTGAACTCGGGTCCAGCTGTTCTCTCTCTGTACTTGGCATCTCCTCTCCCATCACTGTGCTTTTGCACAAGTGGTCCCCCTTGCCTGGCATGCACTCCTTCCTCTCCTCTGCCTCATAGAATCCTTCAGGTGCCCCCTCCCACATGGAGGCTTTCTTGGTCTCCCTAGCTCTAGTCACGAGCATTCTATCCTTCTTGAAATTATTTAATGTTATTTTACTTTGACTCACTTGGGTACGTGACATGAGGCAGTGTGTCGTTCACTGGAAGGAACACTGGGATTGGAATCAGAAGAAATGAATTCAGATCCTGAACTTGTCTGTCCTGTCATCTATAACATGGGGGATTGTGTGAAGACAGTGTTGTTGCCATTCAGTTGTGTCTGACTCTTTGTGACCCTGTGGGCCATACCTTCCATGGGGTTTTCTTGGCATAGACACTAGAGTAGTTTACCATTTCCTTCTCCTTAAGTCAAACGGAGGTAAAGTGACTCACCCAGGGTTACACAGCTAGTAGGTGTCTGAGGCTGTATTTGAACTCAGATCTTCCTGACTCCAGGCCTAGCACTCTATCCACTACACCACCTAACTGCCCTGAGGCTAGGTTAGATCCCTGCTAAGTTAGTTTTTCACCTGCTAGGCTCCTGTCTGTCCTCTAAAACTCCACTCAGAAATCACCTCTTCTAGGAAGCCTGCCCATCCTGTGTGTCTCTTGTTCATGTCCTCCCCTAAATCTTCCATGGGGGTCGTCCACCACACACATGCGGGCCCTTGCTCTGTCTGGATCACTCGGCATTACTCTTAATTTATCCTTCCTAATATAACCGATTTAGCTGGGTGACCAAAGGCTAGTTACTTTACTTCTCTGAGACTCAGTTTCCCCAGCTGCTAAATGTGGACCTGGTACTTTTAGGGTACGGGTGTGAGGAATGGGCTTTTCAAATCTTAAACCTCTATAGAAATTTGAATTATTTATTCAGCAAACATATACAGCTTACTGGACAGGGCACTAGGGGAGACAATAAAATCTAGGTAAGGCATGGTTCCTATCCTCTTGGAACTTAGCTTACTCTGATAACTCTTGGTAACCTCGGTGTGATCTTAGGTACCAGGAGGCTATGCCAGTGGATCAGACTCTGGGGAGTCCTATGAAGATGGAGGTCAAGTGGTTGCAGAGCTGGTATATGTCAGAGACAAGACTTGAACCCAGGTCCCCTTGGCTTTTGACGCCATACTATTTCTGGGTGTTAGCGTATCTGTCTGTCTGTCTGTCTTCGTATCTATTCCCAGCCCTCAGAGCAGTGCCTGGCACATAGTAAGCAATTAATTACTGCCTATTTTTTATTCAAGCTTATTTATTGTATCGTGTTTCATTCTTCCTTATCTCCTTTTCCTAATGGAACCTTCTCTTAAAAATCACTTCCTAGGTGGATGTTCTGAAGGCAACAGCCCTCCCTTTACTGAAACAATTTGGAATTGATGGTGAATCGTTTGAGCTTAAGGTAAGAAACGGTGAGCTATGGGTTCTCCTTCCTTGTTAAATTTGTCTTCATCTACCCAGCGAATGCTTCTTGAATGTATTGCCCTGTTTCCATCAGTCATAGAGTCTTATCACTTTCCCATCATTCTTGATTCAAGTGGGTTTTCCCCTCTTATGATCAATTTATTTGGGATAATGAAGTAAGCTATTATATTTTCTTAAAAATAAAATTTAGGAAAAAGATCCCTTGACTTGTTCAGATAATAATCATGATAAATCGGGGAATTTCAGAGTTGGAAGGAATGTTAAAGGTCATTAACATCCCTTTCTTTCAGCTTGTCATCCAGCCTCTGTTTGGAGACACCCCCAATGAGGGGAACCCAGTACTTTTGGACGGCTGTATTTGATGGGAGGCTTTTCTTTATCACTAGCATCATTCTATCTGAGGAGGAGACAGACCATTGGACTTTTGAATCGCTCTGATTTTCTTTACATTGAGCCTAAGTTTAGCTCTCTCTAGCTTACACTCATCGTTCCTGCCCTCTGGGGCCAAGCAGACCAAGTCCAGTCTTGTCTTCCTTCCCTCTTCTCCCTCATCCCATCTTCTTTTCTTTAAGATTAAAAATTCCTTCCTCCTATTAATGTATTTTCTTATTTTTCCTCTCCTTCCCACTGTAATTGCACTCAGATTGTCCGAAGAGGAATGCCCCCAGGAGGCGGAGGAGAAGTCTTCTTCTCTTGTCCTGTGAGGAAGCTCTTGAAACCCATTCAGCTCACAGACCCTGGCAAAATCAAACGTATCCGAGGAATGGCGTATCCTTTCGATCGGTTAATAATAATAATGACACCTCACATTTATGGAGTGCTTTAAGATTTAGAAATCACTCCTTTTACAACAAACCTACAGGGGAGGTAGGGCATTTATTGTTATTTCCAGTGGGCAGATGAAGCAACCGAAGCCCGGAGAGTTGAAGTGACCACTTATTTAGACAGCTAGTTAAGAAGTATTACAGAGAGGTAACCTCGATGTAGAAGAAATGTTGATTTGGAGAGCTTGGGTTTGAGTCTTAATTCTGCTTGCTCCCTGTGTGATCCAGGGTGAGTCCTTTGACCTCTCTGGGTCTCATTGTCCTCATCTGTAAAGTTAGATTGTTGGTTTTAATTGCCAGGGGCCCTTTCTGCCTTGAATCCTATGACCTGAGTTAGAAACCCAAGTATCTAGAGTCCAAGATCTGGCAGTTTTTCTACCATACTGCCTCCTACTGGATACATTGTGCCACCCCATTACAGTCCAAAGTCTCTGAATGTGTTGGATCCAGATGCCCCTATGGGTGAGAGATTGAGATTCTGTTCAGTTTGATTTTCCCACCACATGTGTTAAGCAAAGTTACTATGTAGATAGGTTAGCTTGGAGTTTTAGAGCTGGGAGCATACTTAAAAGATTATTTGAGCTCCAACCCCTCTGTTGATAACGTGGCTGACATGGGCAGTTGACCCAAATTCCTTCTATGGCCTTTTTTCTTGGTTCTGTACCTAGCAGAACTGTACCTTGGGGCTCTAGAGACGGGGAGCAGTATGGGATAACTTAGGAGAAGAGAACACTGGTTTGTAATCGGAGGAGCCAGGTTCAAATCTCAGCCCAGTTAATTATTAGCTGACTGGCTTGAAGCAGGTTATTCTTCAGGCTTTAGGAAGGGGTCCAAAAGGTCCTTGGTTTCCTGCTCTCTAATACAAGGGGATTGGACCACCAGGTGTTCTGTAAGATTACTTCTCTACCTAAATGCTGTGAGATAATATCTGATTATAATATAATATCTGGTTCTAACCCTGGCTTCTCCCTGTCTGATTGTGAGTCATATTTCCCTAACAGTGATTACCAACCACCACTGGGAATGTTAGTTAGGTCTCTCCTATAGAAAAAGGTATGTGGCCAGACCGTTTCTGTATTCTAACTTGTAGCTTTTTAATTCTAATATTGACAAATTCTCTATATTTTATAACAAATACTTTATCTAGTTCTTCATTCATATAAACCATTTCATTGTTAAGAAAAATACCTGATTTTGATTTTTGTTTATTTTTTATTTTTTGGAGGGCCTGAGGGAGGCAGAGGAGAAAGAGCTGAGCTGACTTGTTGATGGACTGACAGTTCTTTGACCCTCTGGTCTCAAGTATCCATCTAGCCTTGCATTCACTCATTTTTTTTTTCCTCGAAGTCCCTAATAACATCCTAAGCATCAGATAAACTCCTAAAGAAACCAGATACAAAATCACATAGCGAGTGAGAGGAGAAAAACAGGCAAGGTTAAAGGGGCTCATGATCTCTCCCTCTCTACCCATTGGGGTTCAGATTTTCTCCTGCTATTTTAGTACAAAAAAGGCTAGGGGGTCTTTCCGTTAGATCCTCCAGTAGTCCAGAATTGTGATTTCTAGCATGTACTGTCTTATTACAGAATCTCCTCTTGGCAAAATCATTTGAAGGTCTCTTGAGCTTTGTTGGAATGGGATTTTTAAAATTCGTGTTAGCCGAAAATCATTTGCAGAGCCTTTTTTTCTCCTGCTTAAATTCCCAGGCATCCACATGCTGGTTAGTTGACCATAGGGTGTGGCCTGCTTGAGATTTTTAGCAAAATAAATTTGTACCTAATTAACTAGCACATGTGAAGCAGGGGGCCCTCAGCTCCTTCCCAGTGCTCCCGTCATGTCCCTGACTGCCACCAGGTGTCATGCCAGCAGGTAGGCTCAGAATAGTTAGGAACTGCAATTGTAAAAAGATTGCCCATGCCTAGGAATTTCTGATTGTGTGATCCACTATTAAAAAAAAAAAAGAAACCTCGGATACCCTTGCTGTCATCACTTGGCGGTGGTATTGAGGACCTCAGTGCAGGAGAGGGAAAGGGAAGTTCTCTGGAGTTCTCAGGTGTTTGATTTCCTGGGCTGTACTTTAAAGTCTAGTCCAAATGCCTAAATAATCAATGACAACCTTGACCTCAGAACTCATGCGCCATTTTTGCTCTGCACCCATCTAATGCCATTATTGGGTCTTAGTTTGTATTCTAGTTGTCTGTTTGTTTCTTGACCTTCTCAGTTGACTGTGAGTTCCATGAGAACCTGGACTCTCTCTTTTGTAAACTTTGTATCTTCCCAGCAGGGCCTTGCACAGGTCTTGGCACACAGTAGGTGATGAATGAATGAATGAATGAATGTTGAATGAAAAGGGTGGCTGGTCTATGGGGCAACTGGAGAATTCCTTAGTGGCCTCATTCATAACAAAGTGAAAGAATTTGGAGTCAGAGGCCTGTGTTTGGATTCTGAATTTACTCCTTGTGTGTTCTTGGGTGTCACTTTCCCCTATCTGTGACTTGGTTTCCTCTTCTGTAAAAAGAGGGAGTTTAGACCTGCTGATCCGAGCCACCTTCCAAATGTAACTCCCGTGATTCAGTTACTGTAAAGCCTTTAAATTGACTCATCTTTTATTGCCCACCTGATGGTCTATTGGCAGATCTCTTCGAGCTAGAAGACTACCTAGGCAGGTAATACCCAGGTAGTTAGTTGCATGGGTACCGTGTTTAAACCATCTCAGGCAGATGGGAGACTCTGCTATTTTTTAAAGTTTCTCTCAAACCCCTCACAAACATGAACCCAGTAGCCACCTGCAAGGGCCTACTCCTGTCTTTAAAATTCTCACCCAGACATTAGAGCCAGTTGTAACCAGCCGCTGTCTGGATATTCCACTTTCAGTTCAACAAGTCTCTCAAGGAAAAATATTCATTTTCATTTAGCTTTACTCTGTTATTTGAGCTAGAAGAGGGGGACGGCTGTGGAGTTGGTCAGCTTTTTGGCTGGCTATCTGCAGAGCTGGTTTAAATTTAGGCCTGTGCTTGGCGGTATGTTTTCTCCACACGAGGGTTGTTTTTGGCAGAAATTAACCTGTTGCTGCCTTTTTTTCTGTTTTTCAGCACTGAATTTTCTCTTCACTCTCAACTTTTGCCCCTCCCCGGAGCTTCACCAAAAGAACTGTCTTGGGCCCAGGAGAGGACAGATGTTGGTTTTCTGCTAAAGGCAGGGCCAAGATAGTATAGTGAGACCTCTTATTCAGGGTTTCTCTCCCTTGGCTGCCTGATGTAGGGGAGAAAGAAACAGAGGGAGAGAAAATGGGACATTTTGTTTTTGTTCTGTGAAATTGCCCCAGCAGCATTGGGACAAAGTCTTTCTGGTCTGGTGCATGTCAGATAAACAAGCTGGGGTGGAGGCCGATGAGGGCGGTGTAGATCTCGTGGTCTGATCATGTTTCTCCTTGTTGACTGACCCTGGGCATCTCAGAGGCCTGATTTCCATAAAGAGAGCTTCCCTCTCCTGGCTCAGATCTCCTCCTCGACACTATTGTGGGAGAGGATAGGAAGGAGGATGCAGACTGTTGCTACTCAGCTCCTGACCGTGGATTTTGGGGAAACTGCTTAGGACATCCGCAGTTGTCAGGATGTAGGTTATTTTCCTCTACCCCTCCCCGATTTAAAAAAATCGATGCCTTTTTTTAACCCCCTTTCCCCAACCTTCCCTTGGAACCAAAAAACAAAAACCGCTTAACATAATTAACCCAAAAAGCAACCAAAAATGACGGTAGATAGAGCCTAGGCTAAAAGTCCAGAAGAACCGAATTTAAATCCTGTCTCCAACACTTGGTAGCTGTGTGACCCAAATGAAGTCACCTAACCTTCTCTGTCCTCTGTAAAATGAGGGGATTACTGGCCTGTGAGTTCCTTTTCAACTGTGCCTCCAGGACCTTATGATCTCTCTTCTCGGCGTAGGGATGTTACCTCCTTTGCTGTCTGGAACCAAAGCTGGTCATTGCAGTTAATCTGGGCTCAGCTACTTTTTGGTATTTTCGTCTATAATACTGGAGTCATTATATTCTTTGCTTATCACTTAATGTAAGTCTTCTCGTGTTTCTGTTTCATATTCATCCTAGTAACAATATTCCATTACATTCCTCTTCTACATTTTGTTCAGCCATTCCCTGATTCGTGGAAACTAGCTTGCTCCCACAAAGACTCCTGCTGTGAGTATTTGAGCTATAAATCAGAGGACTCTAATAATGGCCAGTGTTTTAAGTTTTGTGAAGCATTCTATATATGTGTACCACAGCAACCCTGGGAGAGAGGCACTGTTGTTTACCTCCATTTTATAGTTGAAGAAACTGAGGCAGACAGGTTAGGTGACTTGTCCAGGGTCATACAGCTAGTTACGTGTCTGAGGTAGGATTTGAACTTGGATCTTCCCAAACAAGCCTAACTCTCTATCCACGGTGCAAAGATGGCTCAATAGGGTGATATCTAAGAGGGGAGATGGTTATTAACAGGGGGGATAAGAAAGGGCTACAAGGAGGAGGAGGTGTTGGGCTTTTGTTAACATCATCCGCAGCCCTTTGCTGTAGTGGGACAGAGAATGAAAGCCTGTCTTCTGGAAGAGGTAGACACCGAAGAGCTTCAGGACTGTAGCAAGACGTTTCACCTACTTCTCCATTTTGTTGTCTAGAGAAGGAGGCTAAAAATCCTGATTCTGTTTCACATGATGTCAAAAAAACAAACAAAATTAATATCAGGGAAGAGCTGAAGGCACAGTACCATGTGAGGTAATGATTTTGAGAAAAAAAGAGTATCTCACTGTGGGGTTTTTTTCCTAAAGAAAGGGCGAGGGTGGCCGTAGCCAATCATGGACCCGCTGGACATAACAAACTCTTTTCAATTAGACTTTCACAAGTAAGATACCCGCCTTGGGGAAGGGGTGTGAATGAGGCCTGGGACTGTTTGTTTGGAGTTGTTTATGGCCAAGGGCGTGATCTAACCAGACTCTGTGGGGTTTGAAAAATTCTTCTTAATTCTTTCCTCATTTTGGATCTTGGCCTTTGGAATCAATTAACAAATATTTATCGTGCGTTTACTAACAGAGCACTGTGCTAGGAGCTGTGAGGGAAACAGGAAAACAAATAATGTGGTGTAATGGGGAGGAAGTTTCTTCACCTGGGATTTCCCTATATCAGTAAAAATCACATGTCTGGTTTTTCCCCCATACTCCTAATAAAAGCTCACATTTCTGTAGCGATTTAAGGTTTACAAAACATTACTTTCAACAACCTTATGAGGAATGTATCGTTCCCATTTTATAGATAAGAGAAACTGAGGCTTAGATCAAGTGACTTTCCAAAGTTGTATAAACTTTGTAGTAAATGTCAAGGCTGAGTATCTGTCTGATCTCTGTCCTCTGACTCCAGGATCAGTTCACCTCACCATGATGCCTGTGCCCTGGCCATCCTCAGCCTCTCTTCACAACCTTGGACTCTGTCCCTGGATCCGA
The DNA here is from genome assembly GCF_011100635.1 of Trichosurus vulpecula. Taxonomy (NCBI): domain Eukaryota; kingdom Metazoa; phylum Chordata; class Mammalia; order Diprotodontia; family Phalangeridae; genus Trichosurus; species Trichosurus vulpecula. The sequence goes on from NC_050581.1 coordinate 85,002,957, forward strand.
TAGGGGATCCTTTCTCTTCACTAGTAATTGGGTCTCCACAGCACTTCCCATCACTTATGCATTGTACTACCCTCCTCCTTTCCCCTTCCTCCCTTCCTGCTCCCCTTTATGCTTTGATTTCCTTTCTCTTAGATGTCAGCCCTCTGAGGGCAGGGACTATCTTGCTTGCTTGTATTTGTGCCCCTGATGTTTTTAACAGTTGTTTGTACGTAGAAAGCACCTAATAAATGCTGTTGCACTCTGGCATGCTCTCTCCCTCTCCCCTCCCCCTCCCCCCCTCCTTCCTTCTCTCCCCCCACTCGCTCTCCCTCTTTCTTCCTCTGTGCACGTGCGCGCACACACGCACACACACGCACACACACACACACACACAGAGTCATGAATGCATGGGAAAAGTTGAGAAACAATATTGAATTGTAGTTGAATGGCCATACACACTAAGCACGGTAGGAATTTAGGAAAGACTTTTCAGAGGAGGTACACCCAAAGCCAGGACCTGAAGGATGGATAGCCTTTTTTAAAAATGATTTTTATTTTTGTTTATGGAATAAAGCAAACATTTCCAAACTGCAGATCCCACCATGCACAACTTGCCATTCCCTTCAAATATACAGCAAAGTTATGTAAATTTTTTTTTCCTTTTTTTTCTTCTGTCCACCCAAGATGGCTACCGTTAGGCACAAACAGATGTACATTTTTTGTAAAATTGTTCTACACATACTTCTATTTATCAGTTCTTTCTCTGGATGCAGATAGCATTCTTTCGTTGTATGTCCTTCCTAGTTAATTTGGAGACTTAAATTTGAACTCGGGTCTTCTTGATTCAAGCCCAGCACCCTATGCCAGAGGTGTCAAACACAGGGGTGCTGCATGCAATCTGCAACGCTCCCATGTCTCCAGAACCAGATTAAAATGGAAATATTTAACAACATAAATATAGATACAATTTAAAAATTTTCTGTTTGAATTTGATACCTGTGTGTGTGTGTGTGTGTGTGTGTGTGTGTGTGTGTGTGTGTATATGTATGTATCACCTAGCTGTCTGTACTTCTGGTAAAGTGCAAGGTGAATTTGGAGAGGGAAGACACACCCTTGGAAGGTCCCAGGCTTTCTTTAGAATTAGAAAAGCCTCCACAAAATCCCCTCTTTACAGATGGGGAACTGAGGCCCACAAAAGTAACTTGCTTTCCCAGGATCATACTGATAGCGAGTAGCATTGTTTGGCTTTGGACCTGGGGTTTCTGAATTCAGATCTTTCCATCAGCCTGGCTCTAAGGTCTTTATTTTTGTAATGAAAATTAAATGTGGATATTGAAGGTTTTGAAAAATAAGTGTTGGATGAGACTGAGCACTGTGTAATTATAATAACAAGGCTTGGCCCTGCAAAAGAGTAGAAAAAGCATACATCTTTCCTTTATTTACTGAACTGGGATAACAATGGCGGATTATTGCATATACGGTCAGACACTTAGTGTGTTGGCTAGTTTTGTTGAGCTGGTTTTTTTGCTTTCACTCTCTTTTTTTCCCCACCTTTCTCAGATATTGGGTGGTGAGAGGAGAGGGATATATCCAGAAATGAGATGCAAAAGCAAAAGATATCATTAAAAAAAAGATACATTTTTAAAGAAAAATACCTGTTGAACCATTTTGGAACCCTTGAGTTAACAAGAAAGAATAGTACCATACGCAGCGTCCCTACGTTCACATTTTGCCTCTCATTCTCATTACCTGTGTGATCTCAAGCGGCTTATGCTCGCTGGGCCTCAGTTTCATCATCTGTAAGTTAAGCGTTTTGAGCAGATGACTTCGGGGGTCCTTTCTAGCTCCAGATCTATGATTGTAATGATTGGTTTGGCCATCTCCTCTTTCCTCCTCCATTAGCACTCATAATTAGGGCTTGTTGCATTTCTTCCATCTGTATAGTCAATTCTTGACCCAGGGTCACAGATTTAGAACTGTTTGGGTCTTCAGAGGTCATTTAGCCCATCGAGTTTCATTTCGTAGCTAAGGAAACTGAAGCCCAGGGAAATCCAGTGGCTTCCCCGCTCTTACATAGATCCTCTGAATCATGGGCAAGTGGGAAGGAAGGCCAAGAAGTGGGGGGGTCTCTTCCATCCCACTAATAGGGGAAGGTAGGTGAAATCCCAAACTGAGAAAGACTTTAAATACCACATTGAGTAGTTTAGTCTAGAGGTCTCTCAGTGGGGAGCCCCTGAAAGATAGGAGGGAGGAGGGCAACATGGTCAGATCTTAATTTTAAAAAAATATGTATCAGTTTGTTAGCTATGTATAGGGTGGATGGGAGAAACGAGAAAGTAAAAACAAGGGAGACCAGTCAGAGTAGTGAGCTCCTGAGTCGTCAAGGGTGGGCCTTGTATATTTGTGGAAAGAGCCCATGCTTTAAACATGTTGTCACACAGCTCCAAAGGACTCATGATGGAAAGAACTGTCCGCTATAGAATCTGAATGCAGATAGAGGCAAACTATTTGCTCTCTCTCTGTTTTTTTCTCTTTTTTGATTTGGTTCTTCTTTCTCGTGGTTCATTCCATTGGTTACAATTCTTCTTTACAACTTGACTATTGTGAAAATAAGTTTAATGCGAAGGTATATGTAGAACCTATATCAGAAATAAAATGTGTTGTCAGAGCCTAAGCCCAAATCCTGGGCTGAGTGAACCACTGGACTGGCCCAGAATACTGGTTCGGCCTTTTGTACATAAGTGACAGATTCACTGGTTATGGAGATGGAGTTTGGACAGAGAACAGACTTATCTCCTTAAAGATCTAAGTGGTTTGCTAAGGGATTTTTATTTATTGTATTAGTAACAAGACAGTTTGAAATAAATGAAGTAATTGTGGGGGTGGGGGTGGGAGGGTAGATATGATCATTAGAAGATTGATTAAAGACCCTGAATTATTAAAGAATTCCAGTGGGTGAGAAGCTGAGACTAGATATTGCAACTTCCAGGTGCAGTTCCAGTGATCCAGAAGGTCATGGGATTTAAAGCTGTGAGCTCCTCCCAACTCCCTAATCTTATAGAGGAGGAAACTGAATACAAGAAGGTCACGCAGTTAGGATGCAAGCCTAGGTCTGCTGACTCCAGGCTGGACATTTTCCCCTAGGCACTCATCCCAGTGATTTACCAAGCGGAGACTGAGGCTCAGGTCAAGGAGGTGATTTGCCTAGGGTCACAGGTAGTAAGTAACAGAGCCAGAATTTGAACCCTGGTCATCCGAATAAATCCAGGCTTTTGGCTGCTTTTGTGCCTCTCCTCTCCCCCTCCACGTTTTTACCCTCCCTTTGTCTTCTGGGGCCACGCAAGCAAGTTCCTTAACTTCAGATTACAGGTACTCTGTACGGGTATCGCCGCAGATCACCAATCGCATCGTGGAGTCTTCTCGGAGCATCCTTAACAAATTCATTCCCGATATCTATATTTACACAGACCATATGAAAGGGATCAACTCTGGAAAGTAAGTATCTGCAATGCCATTCGAAGGTAGGGGAAGAGTCTGAAAACACTAACTTTTTATTATTTTCTTTTGTTTTCCTTGTGTCAGAAGCTTAATATTGCTAGATTTGGGGACAAATGTGAAGGGCTTGTCTCTTAAGCATGAGCTATGGAAGTTGGTCTCAGAATCAGCTTTCTTTTCTTTCGGAGGCAGAGTTAAGTGACTTGCCCAGGGTCACACAGCTAGTAAGTGTTTGAGGCTGGATTTGAATTTGGATCCTCCTGACTCTAGGGCTGGTTGCTTTACCCCTGCACCACCTAGCTGTCCAGAATCAGCTTTCAAAGATGTCCCTAGCAGCAGCAGCAAGGAAGAATGCCCACTACAAATACAGTAGTGTGCTTGGTGCCATGGGGTTTGCTTTGCCTTGTAGATTCTTTAGACTTAAAATTTACACATAGTTCAGATCAGTTTGGAAACTATGGACGAGGTGCCCTCTGTGTGCAAAATATGTGGCGAGAGGCTGTGTGATGTAGTGGTTAGAGAGTTGGCCTCAGAGTCAGGAAGACCTACCTCCCTGACACATCCTGGATGTGTGACCCTGGTCATTTCACTTCTCAGCACCTCACACACCTCAGAGAAGGGTAACAATTTATAATGGCAGAAGGAGTTTCTTTATGAGGGGATTCCCTTCGTGGACTGAACCACAGGTCAACTCCCAAAACTGTGCAAGGTACTGCTCTGGGCACTGCCTTTAAGAAGTTTACATGCTTCTGATGGGATATGGGAGGAAAAAAAGTTAGGAGACTTCAAAGTAACAGGAAGTAATTTCTTTTTTCTCCCATTTTCTTCAAAAAAAATTTCCTTTTTCAAGTAACAAATATTTTTTATAAACTTGCCCTTCCTGCTACCCCATTAAGCACATTTTTTTTTTAGAAATCCCTCAATATATATCTACATAGTCTATCAAAACTGATTTCCACATTAGCAGTATCCAAGAACACATGTCTCTTTCTGAATAGAAAGTGATTTCAGGGGGCAGAGAGAACAGTAACATGAAGGAAAGGTAGGTGGCATCCATATTGCAGAAGGATGCCAGGGTAGGGTGAGTATGTTACCCTGGTGGGGAGGGGCAGTGTAGGAAGCCATGATGAGGCATGAGAGGAATGTGAGGTACACGGTTATCTTTGTGGGGGAAGGATCAGTTTGTCCGCTGTGTATAGGGTTGATTAGAGAGGGGAAAGATGGGAGCAGGGGTTCCAGAGGGGCGGCATTCCATTTGAGAGGTAAGGAGGATGTGTAAGTGGAGACAAGGGGGACGGGTGTCATACTGTTGCCATGATGATAATAATAATGTGGTGTTAATATGATAATGCCATAATTATTAATTTTAGTACTAGCATCAGTCATACGTCATTTCTACCATATTTAAGGTCTACAGAGTGCTTTCTTTACAATGTACCCATGAGGAAGGGCGTACCTGGCGTATGCCTGTTTTACAGATGGAGAAAGGGAGGCTCAAAGTGTGAAATGACTGTTCCTAGTTTATACAGCTCATAAATGTTGTAGACAGAGTGAGACTGAGTTCTTAGGATTACTGGGCCAGTGAGCATTCTGGAGGAGGAATAACTACATTTTTTGGGGGGGCGGGGAGCAGAGCAAACTGGGGTTAAGTGACTTGCCTGAGGTCACACAGCTAGTGTGTCAAGTGTCTGAGGCCGGATTCGAACTCAGGTCCTCCTGACTCCAGGGCCAGTGCTCTTCTCACTGCGCCACCTAGCTGCCCCATAACTGTACAGTTGATTCCAGTGAGACTCTGGCTGTTGTCTCTTCATGGTGGGAATAGCCTTGTACTTGGAGAAGTACCATCTGGGTCGGAGTTCCAGCTCTGAAGCTTAATAGCTGTGTGTGTGTGGGATCCCCTATCTCCCTGCCTAGATTGTAATTTTCTTGAAGGCAGGGACAGCTCTTAATTATACTTGTGTTTTTTGTTCCTTGTGTAGCCCAGGACAGTACAAGGCATTTGCTGGTTGCTCAGCTTAGATACATCTGCTTGCTACTCTGAGATTCAGAACTGAAAGACACCTTTCAGGCCAGCCCCTTCATTTTGCACAGGAGGAAATTGAGTTCAAGAAAAGGGGGTAAACTTGGGTGTGTCCAAGGTCATACAAATGGCAGAGCTGGGACATGGCTGTTCTGACTGCAAATCCAGATGCACCCAGCACTCAGTATTTGGGCTGGAAGCACGCACCGAGGACCCACAATCCAACCATAACTATTGACCAGCCCAGCTGCTCACCATGAGCATGGCACTATAGTAGGTGAAGTGGGGGCCTTCAGTAGGAAGAAGGAGCTGGGATCCTTGGCCTCTAGTTCTGTGAGGGACCCAATTTGGGGCCACCTACTCGTCTGAGCAGGAGGTGAGGAGTTAGAATGATAGAAGGTCAGAAATAGAAAGCACCTTCAGGCATAAAACACAGAAATTCAGGGCTCTGAGGTACCTTAAAGTCTAGAATATTACCATTGGAAGAGACCTTAGAACATAGACTGTCAGGGCTACAAGGCACCTCAGAACGTGGAATTACGGCCGAGGGGACCTCAGAACATAGAATGTCCAAGCTGGAAGTTACCTTAGAGGTCATGTGGTCCAACTGCCCAGAAGAAGGAAGCACTTGGTGGAGGTATGCGGCCCAGAAGCATTTTTACCTAGTTTCTGTTACCTTCTATAGAGCCTGTGTAACTAACTATAGGTGTGAGGTTATAGCTGCATAAACTCTGCTGAGGGTGCAAGCTGTCTGCCTCCAGAGAAAAGAACTGATAAGTAGGAGTGTATATAGAGTAATTTCACACACATATACCTATTTATCCCTAATGGTAGCCATCTCTAGGATGGGGGAGAGAAGGGAAGAAAACAAGGGGGAAAAAAGAAATATACATGATAACTTTATTATATATTTAAAAGATAGCAAGTTGTACATAATAGATTTGCAGTTTTCATGTGCAGTTACCTTTTTTTTATTACACTGTGTTATGGAAATGTTTGTTTTATTCCATAAATTAAAATTAAATACATTTTTAAAAATCTACGTTAAGAAAACAGTAAGTCAAATCCCAATTTATAGCATATGCCAGTTTCCAAGTTGTAAATGGTCATGGAGAAAATTTAATAATTGGCTTTCAAGTCCCTGTGAACTGGCTTCATTATTCTCTTATAAGTGTTTTATTTAATTAGAAATTTAATAATGATGGTTTTTATTACAATAAAGATGTGACTTGCTGGCAAAAAAAAAATTAACTGTTGAGAGTGAGGAGAAAGGATCATAGTCATCATAGTTTTAAAGCTCAAAGGGACCTCAGAGTCTATGTTGTCCATTTTACAGATGAAGAAACTGAGGCCCAGGGAGGTAAAGTGATTTGTCTCTTAAAGGGAAAGAAGTATATAAGAGAAGGGAAAGATGGAAGCAGGAACGGTGTGACGAGAATGAATGAACAAGGCCCTCCTGTGTCTGGCCTTTGGCATTGCTAAAGGCTGAGGGCCCACCACAAACCAGCTGCAGTTCTGTTTTTGAAAAATTTTTGGCTGAGATGTCTGTTGCAGGGCCAGCTTACACACGTGCTCCTGGTAGGCAGGAAGTGAGCCTGCTTGGTGACCTGAGAAGGAGGTGTCTCCCTGTTTGAGGTCCAAGACTTTTTTTAGCAGCCTCCTTGTAAAACCTTTGGGGTGTTAAATCCATGATCTTAACCCTCATGATGATGGATCCAAAACCACCATCAGTGACAGGCCGCATCCATCATCATGAGTGTTGTACAGGCGGTAGGTGGGCTCTTGGTAAATATGTTTTGTGCCATGGAGTACTTAAGTCCTGGGTGGTCTCCTTTTTCATGAATACCCTTTAAAAATTGTTTAACCATGTGGTTTAATATTTGTTTTAAGGTTAAACAGTATTTTAAAACTTGTCTACATATCTGTGTGGTAGAGTGAGAAGAAGGAGTGCTGAATTTGTCCCCCTAGCCCTGGGTTCTAATCTTGGCTCTGTTATTTATATATTTAATAAAAACCACCCTGGATCCCATTTAATTCTTTATAAAATCAGGGGTTGGCCTAGTAATCAGGGGTTCTTAACCTTTTTTTTTTTTTTAATGTCCTGGACTCTGGCATTCTGGTAAAGTCCAGAGACCACTTATCAGAATAATATGTTTCCCCCACCCAAGTTTCATCTATTTCTTTTTTTCTTTCCTAAAATATTTATTTATTTTAAAGTTTGTTTTCTTTTTAGAGTTCCAAATTCTCTTCCTCCCTCTGACCCCTCCCCTGCTCACTGAGAAGGCAAGCAATATGATATCAATTATGCATGTGAAATCATGCAAAACATTTCATATTAGCCATAATTTTTTTTAAAAAGCAAGAAAAATAGAGTGAGAAAATTATACTTGAGTTTGTACTCAGAATTCGTCACTTCTCCCTCTGGAGGTAGATGGCATCAGAATAATGTTTTTAATAAATGAAATAAAAAATATGGTGCTACAAGGGAAACATTAAAATCATTACCAAAATATTTAAAAAAAACAAATTCACAGGCTCCAGGTTAAGAATACTTGGACTAAAAGGTTTTTTCTGTATTTGGGGAATCTAAAGTTTTCCCCCTTTTTTCCTCATAGTTTTTCAAATGCAGTTCTCAAACATTACTGATTTATGAATCTAGAAGTGGCAGCATGGAATAGTAGGAAGTGGACCAGTCTTGGATTCAGGAGGATCTATCTGCATGTTTAAGCTTCCCTTCTGAGGCATACTTGCCTTTGTCATCCTGGGCAAGACAGTCACCTTCTTGGTGGCCCCAGACACTCGTCTAAAGTTAAAAGTTACAGACAGGTTGCATTGGTGGAGGTGGTTTCCATACTGGGAGTCACCTTCTCTTCCCTCCATGTTCCCCCTGCCAAATGCACCCCACCCCTAACAAAACACCACAAAACCACTTCTCAAGTATTTTGGGTGACCTAGTTAATGACTTTTGGTAGGGTATGCCAGGATTCCATTGTCAAGTAATTAACAAGGACTTAAGCACCCCCTTTTCCCAATTTGTGCTGGGTTTTAAAGCTTTTTTAACTATATGAAAATAGAAATTGATGAAAAAACTTGTGTATTGACAGAGATAAAGAAAAGATTCATCTCCAGGGATTCTCTTAAATAGTGAGCGCCTTTATTTCATCAAAAATATGTGTTATAGAGCGACACTATGTGCCCAGCACCCTGTTAGAGAAAAGGTTTATTCATGAAAAGCTGTGGGCAAATGGAATCATTTTAAATACTCTTTGGGAATGTTTTGCTCTAATGTAGCTAATGAGCTCATGAACTGAGCAAATTGAGGCTTCTTGTCTGGTAGAACTCCTATCTTCCCTTCCAGGTACTGATTTCTGCCTTGGTCATGTCTGCTGGCCCCACGGTTAGGGCTAAAACAACTGAGTGGTACAAACTGAATGGATTAGTGTGGTGGAAGGAAGGCCTGAGTGTGAATCTTGGCTGTACTTCTCACCTGTTATTTTTCTGTCATCTTTCAGTCCTGTTTGACTCTTTATAACCCCAAACGATGTTTTCTTGGCAAACATACTGGAGTGGTTTGCCATTTCCTTCTCCGCCCCATTTATGAATAATGAAATTGAGGCAAACTGGGTTAAATGACTTGCCCAGGGTCACACAGCTGGGAAATGTCTGAGGCCACATCTGAACTCAAGAAGATGAGGCTTCCTTGACCCCGGCGTCAGTGGTTCTATCCACTGCACCACCTAAGTAGGAAATTCTAAGAAGATATTTTTCATCAGGGGAAGTGAAGACAGAGAATTATATTCCTGGTTTCCCTGGTGAAGGAAGCAGGCCTGGCATCTGTCCATTGAACCCTCACACCTAGCTATGTAAAATTATCCTACAGACCAACAAAATTGATTATGAGACTCAGTGTAATGACAGGTAGCTTTGGGATAGGGTATGCTGTCAAAGGGATATAGAACTTGTAGGGTCATGGCATTTAGAGCCAGAAAGGACTTTGGAGATCATCTGGTGCCACCCTTTCCTTTTATAGATAATGAAACTGAGGCCCAGAGAGGGGAAGTAATTTGAGTAACACAGTTTGACCTTGGTGGTCCTCCACCCTTTTGCCATAGAACAGCTGTGACAGTTTTATTAACCCTCACTCAAAATTGTACTGTCTGTGTGTGTGTATCTGCAGGTCCCCAGGCTTTGGGCTCTCACTTGTTGCAGAGACCACCAATGGTACCTTTCTCAGTGCGGAGTTGGCCTCAAACCCCAAGGGCCAGGGAGCAGCGGTGCTCCCGGAAGACCTTGGCAGGAACTGTGCAAAGCTATTGCTGGAAGAGATTTATAGAGTAAGTCATTGGCCTTTCAGGAGGGAAGGGGTTTGGCCGTGCGGATGCATCTCGCTACGTTTATTCCCATCATGCTTTTCTAGCTCCTCCGAGCTGCTCAAGTCCAGAAGGTTAACTTGTCAGCTCGCATTAACAAAGGTCTGCCTGGGGGGAGGGGAGAAGATAACATTGGTGATAATTGTAGCAGCTAACATTTCTGTAGTACTTTCAGAGGTTATAGAGTTTTCTTAACATTTTATCCTCACAATATTTGGGAGACAGATATTATTGGTGGTATTATCCCCATCTTACAAGATATGAATAAGTGATTCATCAGTAGAGACTTTTGGTTAGAAACTAAACCACTTGTCAAAGATTTCATAAAGGTGACTCCTGCTTAGATACAAGTTGAGCTCAGTGACCTTCGAAGTTCTTTTAAACTGAGATTGTATAATTCACTGATCTTTATGATTCTTTCCTGAACTTCATTGAGAAGCTCCAGCTGGGACTGAAATCGGGAAGACCTGCCTTAGACACTTAAATAGTTGTATGACTCTGGGCAGATTACTTAGCCTCAGTTTCCACACTTGTAAAATGGAGATCATACTAACCTCTACCTCACAGTCTCAGTCAGATAAGAGAATATATATGTAAAGCATGTCACAGATCTAGAGTGCTGTATAAATGTAAACTATCTAACTAAACCTCATCCAGGTTCTTTGTGTCTCACTTGAGTTGTAAAGATCTCACCATTGCGGGGCAAATAGCCATCCATTCATTCAGCCAGCCAGCGGACCATCTTCTTCCCTCTTGCCCTGTGAGCTTAGTTTGTTGGACTTGTCGTAGACCCTGTTCCCTGTAAAAGCCAGTTATTATTGTCCCACAGGGACAAAATGCACTCTTAACCCGGAGGAATTTTCTTACAGATATATGCCACTGGTCACAAAGGAGAATGGAGTGTGAATAGTTTCAACACCCACCCCTTCTCTCTTCCTGGAGCCACAGGCAAACTGCTGTTACTTCCTGATGGCAGGATTCTAACTAGTCACTTTAAGAAAAGCTTTTGTTAAGTTGTTTAAAGGCAAAGGGATCTTCAGTAGTGTCCTTGTCCTGTGGCACAAACGTACCTGAGAAAATAGAGGCTGTGCTTAGAAGTTGTTAACAAAGAGGCCGACCTTCTGTGGATAAATGTGACTTCTCCCTCAACCTACTGGCGGGTGCTGTCTTTCCGCCCGCCACCATCCTAAAATGCATTCCACCGTCCAGAAGTTGTCCTTAGGGATGCACAAAAATAGGAGAACACAAACACAGGCTCACCAGAGATGCCACCCAGGGTGAGTTCAGAAAAACCCAAATGGAAGGAAAGGAGTGGAAAATAGGAGGGTGGGATGGAGGCATGTATTGATCTTAAACTATACAACAGAGCCATAATCATCAAAACAGTTTAATATCGTTTAAGAAATAGAGGTTGGTCAGTGATACAGTATACAGTATACAGAAACAAATGAGCACAGTAGCCCAGTGTTTGATAAACCCAGAGATCCCAACTATTGAGATAGCAACTCACTGTTTAGCAAAAACCATTGTAAAAATTGATACTGGTCTGACAGAAACTTAGGTATAGATCAGCAGCTCACACAGTATATCAAGACAAGCTCCAAACGGATGCTCAGACGTAAAGGGTAGCATCATAAACACATTAGAGGGGCAAGAAAGAAATGAACCAGTCACATCTGTGGATAGGAAAAAAGGTCTTGACCAAATGAGATACAGAAGATCACAGAAGGTAAAATGGATAATTTTAATTACATCAAATTAAAAAGTTGTTGTACAAACAGTCCAGTGTACCTAGAATTAGAAAGGAAGCAAGAAAGTAGAGAGAGAGTCTTTGCAGCAGGTTTCTCTAATAAAAGTCTCATACTCCAAAGAGATCAAAGAAAGAGGAAAAAAGTCCCTTATATACAAAAATATTTACAGCAACTCATTTTGTGGTGACCAAGAAAAGGTGGCCCATTAACTAGGGAATGTCTTCACAAGTTATAGTCTATGTATATAAGATACTATTGTGCTGTAAGGAGTGGTTTCAGAGAAACCTGGGAAGACTTACAAATTGATGCAGAGTGAAGTAATCAGAACCAGGAGAATAATTTCTACATTAATAACAAATAACATTTAAAGACTTGGGAATTTTGGTCAACACAATGACCAACCACAATTCCAGAGGACTCGAGATGAAACATGGTACCCACCTCCATATAGAGAAATGGTGGAATCTGAGTACAGATTGAGATATTAAGGGGGGAGGGGGGATTGAACATAGCTAATAATGGGAATTTGTTTTGCTTGACTATTCATTCTTGTAGCAGGAGTTTTGTTTTTCTTGCTTTTTCTATAGGGGATGGAGAGGGGGAATGGAAAGAAAACACATCTGAAAATAAAATTTAATTTAGAAAATTTAATTTAGAAAAAAGATATGTACCAGTAGGAAAAAAGTGAAGAGAATAGATCTTGACAATCCCAGTGTTTTAAGTCCTACCGGGGTACAACTTAAGTGGAACAGGAAAACCCTGCATAAAGTTCAGATAGATAACTCACATTTATATAGCATTCTGAGATTTACAAAGGATTTTTTTTTTTTATAAATTTCTTTATTTATTTTTAGTTTACCACGCACGGTTCTACATAGTTTTGAGTTCCAGTTTTTCTCCCCTCCCTCCCCCCTCCCTCCCCAAGACGGCATGAAGTCTCATATAACTGTCATGTATAACTTCGCATTGAATTAGTTTATGCACTAGTCAAGTCGTGGAGAAGAATTTTGACCAATGGAAGGAATCATGAGAAAGAAGAAACAGAACCAAAAAAAAAAAAACCCCAAAAACAAAAGCAAAAGAGAAGCAGAAAAGGCGAGCATGTAGTGTGCCTCAGTCTGTATTCAAACTTCGCAGTTCTTTGTCTCGATGAAGATAGCATTCTCCATCGTGAGTCCCCTGGAGTTGTCCTTGCCCCTTAGGTTGCTGAGAAAAGCGCAGTATGTCAGGGTTGGTCCTCACGGAATCCATATATCTGTGGCTGTGCACAACGTTCTCCTGGCTCTGCTCCGCTCACTCAGCATTATGTCGTGTAGGTTTTTCCAGGTTGTTATGAAGTCTGCATCATCCCCATTTCTTATGGCACAATAGTATTCCATTACCTTCATGTACCACAGTTTGTTCAGCCATTCCCCAATTGATGGGCATCCCTTTGATTTCCAATTCTTGGCTACCACAAAGAGAGCTGCTATGAATATTCTTGTACATATGGGTCCTTTTCCCGCTTGCGTGATTTCTTTGGGATACAACCCTAGAAGTGGTATTGCTGGGTCAAAGGGTATAAACATTTCTATAGCCCTTTGGGCATAGTTCCAAACCGCCCTCCAAAATGGCTGGATCAGCTCACAACTCCACCAGCAATGCAACAATGTTCCAATTTCCCCACATCCTTTCCAGCATTTATCATTCTCCTGATTTGTTATTTTAGCCAATCTGACAGGAGAGATGTGGTATCTAAGAGTTGTTTTGATTTGCATTTCTCTAATCAGCAGTGATCCAGAGCATTTTTCCATATGCCTGTAGATAGCTTTAATTTCTTCCTCTGAAAACTGCCTGTTCATATCCTTTGACCATTTCTCAATTGAGGATACAAAGGATTTTATATATATGTTGTCTCACTCCACTGACCCTATAAGGTGGATTGTATTATTATTATGTGCGAAGCATAATCAAATTAAGATCCAGGTTCAAATCCTGCCTCTGACGCATACTAGCTGTGTGACTCTGGGCAAGTCAATCTCACAATGCCCTGGACCACTCACTTAAGATTTTGAGGTACTGATAATTTGCTAATCTACATCCACAGAGAGAGTTTCTCTTCCCCCGACCCTTTTTTCCTTCAGATTTTACATAGCTGTTACTTTTATATAAAACTGTCTATTTCTGAGAATTTCCCCCTCTCCCAATAGAACCCTTGAATTCTTTCTTACAGCAGGCAAGTATAACCAAACTAAAAAAACTGAGATAGCGGGGAGGGATATACATCTCATCCTACTCCTATAGTCCACTATCTCTCTGCCAAGAAGTAGGAGACATGCATGCTTCACCATCCCCGAATGCTTCAGTTGTCTGAAGACACAGTTGATCCCTTCATGGATTAGTGTTCTGTGCTCTTTCAACATTATTATTGTAGAAATCCTGTGCATTTTTCTCTTGGTTCTGTCGATTTTCCTCTGCATCAGTTCATGGAAGTCTTCCCAAGGTTCTCTGAATTGGCACACCATCATCGCTCCTTTCATCGCAATAATTTCATTATATTCACTTACAGTTTTTTTCAGCCATTCATTCCCCAGGTGATGGATGCCTGCTTTCAGTTATTTCTTACAATAAAAATTGCTGGTAGTAAGAATTAGAAACAAAATAGAGATGCTAATGGATTAGTAAATGACTAAGCAAACTGTGGTACATGAATGTCACGGAATCATGTAGTATTACTACAGCTTAAGAAATGAAAAACAAGAATTCAGAGGACCATGAGAAGACTTATATGAAATGATGCAGAGCGAAGTAAGCAGAACGAAGAAAACAATATACACGGTAATTATGATATCCATCAACTGGGGAATGAATGGCTGAAAAAAATTAGTGAATATAATGAAATTATTGTAAATAGAAAGAACAGCAACAAAAAATCCCAACGCTGTGCAACTATAATGACCAAGCTTGGTCTAGAGAAGTTGAGAAAATACTCGTTTCTTTTCTCCTTTACTTATAGAAGTTAGGGACTCTGATAGTATATATCACATGTACTGTCAGACACAATTGATATATTGGTTTCACCGCTTTCTTTGCTCATCTTTATTACAAGGGATGGTTTGTACAAGGGAAGGAGACAAGGATATATTCAGAACAAATATGTACGAACAAAAGACATCAATAAAAAGAAAACATTGACATTTTTAAATGGTTACTATAAATATTTTTGTACAAACGGGAGCTTTTTGAGGGAGATTTCACACTTGGGAGATCCCTTTTTGCTGAAATCATAGGTCCAGACCAAGTCACAGAGGGAAAGATGAAGAAGGAAAGATTTATACAGATATCGTAGCAAACTTTCTGTGGCTGTGTTAGAATAAGTGCAGGTCAAATCCTATTACCAGACAGGGCTAACTTTGTTCTGCTATGAACTGAATAAAAGGAGGCACGCACTTGGCAGTCATTTAACCTTTAGTAATTAACTACAGATTTCCTAGTACTGAATTGTGCTTTTGACTTCTGCTGTATTCAGTAAAATGTCGTCTTGCTGTTTTAATTACCGACAGCCTCCTTTTTCACTTTGTAAACTTAAATTGTCCCTTTGCCTGTCCCTAGCTATTGCAAAGGTCTTGATAAAGGGTGTACCCTTAAAGCTAGATTATGTAAGCTTTCCCCTTACAAAATTGCACTGTATTTTATTAGCATTTGACCAATGCAATCTGGTATTTTATGGGCTCCCCTGTTCCTGGTAAATGTTTCTCTTTTTCCTTCCTTATCTCTCCCTTTGGGGGGACTTCCATTTTCTGGTTTGTACAAAGATTAATAATTAAAATGTTTGTGTTGACAGGGAGGCTGTGTGGACTCCACCAACCAGAGTTTAGTTCTGCTCCTCATGACCCTTGGACAGCAGGATGTTTCCAAAGTCCTGCTAGGACCGCTGTCTCCCTACACGTAAGTTGTTTTCTTAAGCCCTGCTAGCTGAGCTGGTTTATTTTTCTAATTGCTCCAAATGACAAAGTTACTGTACTGAGCATAGCTTGTCACCATGTACA